>NC_051862.1:184953120-185618070 GCF_015732765.1 Culex quinquefasciatus | reverse complement strand
TATAAAATCTCTAGCTATTTAAAGAATTTTTATAAAACCCTGAAATTTTGCCACTTGAGCGCCCCCTTTGATAAATGAATTGAGAGAATTTAATTTTAAATTTAATTCTGGTACAATTATTGAAATAGTTGATTTTGGCGCCCAAGCGTTATAAGTAATATTTGTAATATTCCGACCAAGATTATCGAGTTATTTTGTAGTCCTATTTAAAATTTGGCGCCCTTTTGTTCGAATATCTTTCTAGGATTTTATAATAACATGACAAATTTATACAATCATCGTTTTCGGCGTTTCAAGCGCTGGCGTCCTGGCGGCAGCCAACTGAGGCACAAGAGGCAACAGAGCGTTTGCACACCGCTCAGCATCAATCCAAGGACCAAAGCATGGACAAATCCAGCAGCAGAGGTGTACTCTGAGTGGTCTGCGAACACGACGGGTATGTAGCTGTGTGAGTGCGTATACTTTTGGACACGCCAGTCAGTATCCTTCCGTCTGAATGCTGAATGGGAGAAGAAGAAGAGGCAGAAGGAAGAAGGGGCCCCGTCACAACGTCAGCACCCACTTGAGGAATCAGGCTGGGAGGAGACAGATTGTGGGTGGTGAGGGTGAGGGTGGCGGTTGAGGTCCGTCCGAAACAGATAAAAAGGTCATGGTCAGTTTTATGTAACCGTACACACTCACACATCTATCGACCCAAAATCAGATTGAAGGTGAGTGCCTGTGCCCACGTGGTTGGGACACGGTGGCCAGCGAACAGAAATAGAAATCCGCTTTGAATGACTTGAAATCTTGTTTTGTGTATCTTTTTTTTTCTGCTTCTTTTGTGGAATGCCAGATATTGTAGGATAGGGTCAGTTTTTGCGCGAACTTCAGCAAAACTTGCCGGATGTGCTTGAAGTTTGAGGATGCAGACAGGTTAACGAGATAAAACGAGGGTACTTTTGAAAGTTTTCATGCTATCAAATTGATCCTCTACTCATGCCAATTTTTCATGCAAAGCAGGTTTGAGAAAGAAAACACGTAACTCAAGATTCGAACTATGTGTTTCATTATTCTATTATTTTTTTATATTTCTGATCTTAAAACTCTTTTTAATATTTTTTTAAGATTCATATTTTGGAGAGATGGTGACAACAACTTCAAATTTGTAATGGCATTATTTAAGTCAATAAATTGTGAAATCTTATCATTTGTATAAATAACAACTGGAAATAGATTCTGAACTTATACTGGCTCGTTTGCAATAAAAACAATTCACCAATATACCAAACATAATAAAACCATCAACCCAAGTTATCGAAAACTGTCACAAAACTCAGCAGTGGTCTAAACGATATCCATTCTCGATGAAAATGAAAATGTAGCACCATGGTAATCGGTGCTCGTTATTACTAAAACATTTTGCGACAGAAAAAATCAACCATCGTAAAACCATAACCAAAAAAAAAGCGGAGAGGAAAAACCTCCCCTTTCCCTTTATTTTCCACGTGGCGCGGAAAAAAAAACAAAAAAATATATATAAAATATCATTCGATGCCATAAAACACTCATAAATACTCGAACTCGGTGATTTTTTTTTCTTCTTCTGATCCACTCTTGCTGTAAAGCTGACTTGGATTCATCTGTGTGCTATTTTGTGCCCTTCCAGAAACGACAATGAGTTGATGGGAGCCCTCAGACGGGCCAGGGCTCATAATGATTATTTTAGTGCCATTCCAGCATAATTTTGGCTGCCATATAAACCCCCGGGACCCCCTTTTGCAACCGCACCTCCCTTTTTTTCACCAAGCCGTTTGTTTTAATAATGACGGCCCGGGCGAAATAAAACACTAAAATTTTTGTGTCTCACCGATCCCCTTAACCACCCAGGGTGGGGTGGGACGAAGCAAAGTGCATGCGACTTTTACGTAACCTGACAATTTACTCGATTTTATTTCGCTGGTTTCACCGTCAAACACCACGGTTCGAGGAGTTGGCTTTTCCAGAAAAAGGGCTGCATTTCGTTACATTGTAAGTTTTGGCGCTGTGAAAATGAGCAAAACCAGGTGGGAAATGAGTTGCAACTGCAGCAAAACCAGCATGGAACTTGTGGTTGGGGAGTCTGTTCAGCGTTAAGGACTCGGTACTTTTTACTTGAGAATGATTTTTTTTTTGTTTGCTGGCATTCTAGTTTTAAAGGAAGGGATATATTCTAAATAAATTATCAACTTCTTCAACAATCATTTACCAATCAAAACTTAAAGTGTAAAAATCTGAATGTTTATTATGAAAAAAGTTTTTGTCAACAGTTTCATAACAGTTTCCATAAAAGAATAATGAATTTATATGAGAAGATACCAAATTGCAAGAATCTTATAAATCAGATGTACCCAACCTTTGGCACTGCGGTCCAGATCTGAATATTCTAAAACAGTGGCGTGCCGGAAATAATGTTTGAAAAAAAGGTTCAAAAGAAAACAAATTCATACACAAGTGTTGCACATTAGATTCACACATTTTAATTTTAGGAAAAAATATAAAGATAACTTTCAAAGATGGGGTTATCTAGGTTTCCCTTTCCGCGTTGCACTGCACATTAAATTAAATATTTTACAAAAAAATCAAGCGCACAAAAATATTTAATTGTTGAAAATATATTGAAATATTTTTAATTCGTTATTCTTCAAGTAATTCATATTGAAATTTATGAAAAATATTGTGCTCCGCTTATCATAATGAAAAAATAAAGCTAATATTTTTCAGTTATTGATAAACAATGTCCCAAGATGAGACAAGATTGTTTTTCAATAACTGAAAAATATAAGCAGCTTTAATTTTTCACTATGATAAATTTGCTAATTTTTTAAGCTTGATTTAATAAAACTTTTTGCTAAAATTTTGTTCTGAAAAATATTATTTTTTTAACTTTTATTTTTGCAAATATTTTTCGATGTTTTTGTCCTCGACTCTGACAAAGTTGGGGGGGAGGTCAAATAATAAAAAAGTTTTAAAAATAATTAACGAGCCATGGTTTACATTAGAATGAAAAAATGTTTTAAAATGCCTTATAGCCTGTTCAGTTGTTTTGCAATCTAGTTTCTAAAACATCTGGATTGCCGAAAACTTATATTTGATAAAAAGAAAAATTTCGATTGTTTTCAGTTTATTTTTCTATCTAATTAGGGTCGTCGGTGGTAAGCGGCTTAAATGCCGATCCCTAAGTTGCTGTACAAATTCGATTCATATCTCTGGAATTATCGAATGAAAAACAAAGATCCATTTCAAAAAGGTTTTGGGTGATTTATTTCAATTTTTGTTATTAAAAAAGTAAAGTTCAATTCCAAACCTCGATGGATTTTTTAGCAATATTTCAGAACATAGCCTGAAACTTTGAGCGCATTTGGTTTGTTAGTTTACCATTGACTCAACAGTATGGAATTTAAAATTTATAATGGAAATTTTCACTTTTAATTCTTAAATAAATTTAAAATTCGAATATCCTTTCTTATTTCAAAGTTTCTTATAGGTTTTGATCCGTGAACAACTTTGTAGAAATCGCAAATAAATTGATTTAAAAGATACAGGATATTTTTTGAGCAATTTTTTAACGTGCTCTAAAAATTTGCCTGTATCTTTATTAATTTAGCGTTTTGTGATGTTCTACAAATGTTTTTCGCTATTACTTTGAGAAAAATCATAGAGCATAGGAAAAAATATAGAAGAGTTAAAAGTTGAAAATAAATAAATTAAATTTATTGAAATTTTTTATATTCAGGTCAATGGTGGAATTCTAAACCTTAACCAAATGCGCTCAAAATTTCGGGCTTGTTTTAAAATATTGTTACAAAATTGTTGAGGCGTTCGAAATTGAACACTTTTGTTTTTTCATATATCAGTGAGACGCTAAAACATAACCTTCACGCCTAGAAATGAGCAAAACTTGCAACAGAGCCTACAAAAGACCGGAGGTCGTTAAAGTGGATTGCTTTGCTTAATTAAAATTTTAGTTTTTTTGTCTAATAAAAATTTTATCCCCGACTTTTGGACAAATTTGAAGGGGTATTGACGAAAATTTATTTTTGCTAAAAAATGCGGTGCTGTTCATTGAAATTTCTAAAAATTCAAAACATTCAAAGAATTAATGTTCAAACATGCTAAATGATTATCAATGCAGAAAATGCATTTAAGATTGTTTTCAGTTTATCAATTCTATCTTAATTTAAATTTTGAAGATTTTTGAAAAAAATTTTTACTCCCGATTTTCGGACAGATTTGAGACGGGGGTACATAAACTTTGAAAATATGTAGCCCATCAGTATGGGAAACCTACTTGACCGAAATGTCAAGCTCACATATGCATTTATCCTTTCCATTTTTCATGTCTGATGGCCGAGTTTGGCGCCAGCCCTTACTGATGGTGCTGGGTTTGAATCCCGTCGGTTGCAACTTTTTTGTGTTTACAAAATTGTACATGCATTATGTAATATTAAGTGTTTATTTTGACGAAGGTGATGCATTTTGCATGCGATTTTACTATCATTTTAATTACAAACATTTGATTGTAAAATCATAAGATTATTCTAATTAAATTTTTGTTATAAAATCCGAAAATTCTATCTCAAGCTTATTTGGTTCAATAAAGATACTATTTTTTTTTCAATATCTCATGAACAGCCTGAAGGGCCAGTCATTGAACTTTTTAAAATCGTCGCGGGCCGGATAAAAAGGCCTCGTGGGCCAGATCTGGCAGGCCTGGGCCTATACTTTTTCATAACCAAATGTTTTGTCTTTCAATTACAAACAATGGCTTTTTCAAATGGAGCTGATGTAATACGTAAATAAAATACACATTCTTTTAAAAATATATAAAATTTCATAGAAAATATTTGAAGACCTAGGCAATTTATGTACAACCCCGCAATACACTTAAATTTCAATCATTTTGGATTATTATATTTCAATTGATTGTTTCTAATCAAGATCCTTCCTGCAAGAATTTCCTAAAATCTTTAAACATAAATCAATAGCTCAGATATCTCTAAACACTTCAAGAGAAGCTTGTTCTCTACGAAAATATTCACCGTCGCGCTTTGGTTTCTCTCGTAAAGTACATGCGATATGTGTGCTTGTGTCTGCCTGTGTGTGTGTGTACATGTACTCGAATATTAATATAAATATTTCGCGAAACCTGCGTCGGGTAGCGCTTTCCGAAGCAAAATTGATTTGCTCCCGGCGAAATTTTCAGCCAGAGAGAAAAAAAAACTGTGCGGGAAAATCCAAGAAAGCCGGCACAAGAGGGTGGCCAAACCGGGGTGAAAGTTAGTTGCTGATTGCTAAAGGGAAAGAGAGAAGGGTAGGACATTCCGGTATTGCGTTCAATTTTTCCCCGCACATGCACGCACACTTTTGTACAGTAGGTGGGACGGGTGGGATGGATGAGAAGGAGGGGAAACCCGGACAAAAATTGGCAAGAAAAGTTAAAAAGAAAATTGGAAGCCTCGCGTCCTGGAAAAGTCCTCGCACCAGTGGTGGAGGGACGACCAAAAGGGGTAGGTTATCCTGAAGCATGTGTATGTGTGAGAGATGATGGATTTTCCTTATTTAGCCCAGAAGTTTGCATACATCTAGGCGACATCGGTGGTGGTGGTGGCGGTGGTTGAGAGGGGAAAATGCTCGCACATGTGGATATGGTAACGCTAAATCATTTTTTCCGTTCATTTTTCCGGGGATTTTCCTCTCCTGGAGGTATGTTTTTTTAATAATGTAGCACGGCTCGCGATGCTGCGTGCCCAACTGAGAAGTGTAGGCTAACGAAGGGTTTGCAGAGATGTAGGGTGGAAAATTGGAGGAAAGTACTTTCACCCTATGAGTATACTTGCAATATTTGTGTGGGTGAATTGTTAGTGCATACATTAAAAAAAAAAACAACATTTGAGATGGTTGAATTAATCAATCTACAGATTTTTAATGTAGTTTAAGCATGATATTTTTTATTACTGCTTCAAAGGTACCACGCGCAAAAAGATCTAGTCCTGGATTGCATACATTCATTTTATCTTATCCATCGATATGCCACAATAACATACCATAATGCACAAGAACTGCATTCATTTTATATTGTATGCAGATACGTTTGTGTGTGTTCGACAATTTGCTTTTCCGTTTTTCCAAATTGTTTGCAGCCTATCACCCAACCCCCAAACCGTAAGGACTCAGCTAAAGAGTCCTTCCCGAAGTAGTCTTAAAACGATGATTACTGTGCATATTCCGTGCGATTGGAAGCAAATTTATATGACCCAGGTTGGGTTGAGGTGCAGCGAGTTGCATATTTGCCTACTTTATATGCATACAAAAACTGCATTCTGCATTCAGGCCAATAAGCCCAAAATACCCTTCGGCGGCGCAGGAGGGACTGGTTGAGGGGAAAAGGGTGCATAATAATAAGATTTTTTTTTCGGGAATATTCTCCAAAGGAATGGCAAAATAGAGCTAAAGATTGGCGCTGGTGTGGGTGGGCCGGTGCCGGTCACATACCGTGATTCTTCAGTCACAGTTAAAAATGGTATAAGAACAAAAATTTGAAACGTTTCGTGATTAACCCTGTATCAAGGATGCCAGATTTTGTTTGTGATTCACAGACATTTGAGCTAGTGCCAGACATTGTTTGAGTTGCGCATACTTTATTTTATAAAAATATCAACCGAAACCTATTTCGTAAATCTTAAAATGCTTAAAAACATAATTTCAAATGGATTTCTATAACTGTAAATTGGTACAGTCATCCCTCATATTCGAAATAGTTTACAGATTGGCCAATGTTCAAAAAATCATAGCAAATCGATAATCGATTGATCTTTCGAATGCTGTATCGAACAACTCGAAATTTTAACTTTTATATCAAGTTTTTGAAGAAAAACTTTGACCCTCGAAATCCACAAATTCGGAACACTTTTTTCTTACGGATGTAAACAAAGTTTGGACCTCTCCAGGAGTACTTCTTTTAAACAAAATAATGACTCCACAAACTCTAACCAGTGAAACTCAAGCTGAGTGATGTTTTATCCATGGTCAGATAACCTTTTTTGTGAAAATATCAGTTAAATTTAGGTGTTCCACAATTGTGGGAGGCACAATAACATCTCACAATCATGAAACAGGCAATTTGGAGGCAGTGTTTTGCTGCTCAGGATAAAATAGTCTTGAAATGATTTTTTTTTGTTCAAAATGTACTACTTTTACTAGTGAAATAGCTAGAGAATGTCCAAACAAAGGTCCTAAAAATAGTAGGGTCGAGAGAAAAGCTGCACTTGGCAGCATTGACAAATTATCACAAAAGTGTTCCGAATTTGTGGGTGTTCCGAATATGTGGGATGACTGTACATTTGAATTCAAGACAAATGCAAAGACATACACAAACTTTTTACAGACATTTAGTGCCGATATTTAGTTTTTCGATAAATATTTTTTCAGGATATCCAGGGCTATACTACTACTTCTACTTCTCATAATATTAGTTTATGCAACAAGTTGCAAAAAGAAGTTTTATTCAGCACGAGTCGTACATTTATCCAACGAGATTCACCAAGTTTGATAAATACGACGAATGCTGAAAAAAAAAAACAAGTTTTGCAACGAGTTCCAAACAATTTTTATTTGCAATTCCGAAAAAAAACCATTTAGGTGAAATTATAAGTCAAATGTTCATGTATTTTGTCAATAAATCGTATAAATCAATAAAATTGTGAAAAGTGTTAGAACTTTTCAGCATTTATTTTGAAATGTGTTGCTATTCGATTCTGTTATTTTTGGAACAGAAAAGTAGGCTATTTCGGCGTTCAAGAATTACAGGAAAAGGAATTGCAAAAAAATAATAAAACATGTATTTTGTAAATTCAAAAATTTGAAAATGCAAGTATCCACAAATTAATTTCCATACAAATTTAATTCATTTCGCGCCAATCTTAGGCTTAACCAATCGCTAGTGATTTGTAAGAATGTCTAGATGATCCTAAAATTTTGCAGAGCTCAATTTGATCAAATCTGTAATTTCTGCGACCAAAAACATCGTTCCACCTTTTTTAAAACGACTGCCTCCGCGGAATTTTTGGCGATTTTTTTTTTACACGTGAAAAAAAAAGTTGGAACGATGTTTTTGATCGCAAAAATTACAGATTTGATCAAATTGAGTTCTGCAAAGTTCTAGAATCATCTAGGCATCCTAACAAATCACTGGAAAGAAGAATCATCTTGATTGATTGAGATATGCCCGAGAACCATTGAGTTGAAGTTACCGTTCCAACTTTTTTGGAGCCTTGGGCGTTGGAATGTTTATAAAGTTTGGTTCTTCAGTACTTCAGCCAATCTAGACCAAGATTGTAATAAAAAATCTTTTATTTTCTATTCTTGACGTTTAACGTGATCAAACATTTTGGGAAATTTATTCTATTTTGGTTTTTAGATCATTACAAAGCAAAATTACCGTAATCTGGGGCGAATCGGGACTACAGTCTGAATAGGGCCAGCAGTTTTTAGAGCGCCTAAAGCTTTTAAATTTGGAAATGGATGTACACATGTTGCTGGTCTGAGTTTGTTATAACCGAAACTAATCAGAAAAATCAAAATGTTGTGCTCCAATATGGTTATAACTGACCCAATCCACCCCTTATGTCCCGAATGACCCCAGTTTACGGTACATGAAAATCAGACTTCAATTTAATTGTTCCTTTCCAATGTCTTAACACATTAAAAACTAGTTTATAATAGTTTTTAATTTGATTTAATATAAATTTTATGACTTTTGATGATCAAAAAAATAATAAAGTAAAAATAAAACAAAATTATAAATATTTTTATGAAATTTGATTAAGTGGCAGATAAGCCAGAGAAACCACGGTTCATCACAGTTACAAATAATTTACCGAAATACACACACACACACTGGTACCCGCACACACAAAGTAGCGCGCGCGTGGAATTCCGACGCGACTGCATTCGCTTGTGGGTGGGTGGTGGGTGATTGGGCCATCCTTTTTCGGCATTCCACCCACGGTGGGATGGAACATCCTTGCCGGTGCACTACTACTGCTGGTGCAGCTCATGGTTCGGTCGGTGTTGTTGCATTTTGTGTAATATGATATATGAGAAACAGTGCAATCAATAGCTTTTGATGGATATCTAAATGAACTGCATACATTCAGGAGGAGCGGAGAGTCTTGTACAACATTTTCAAAGTGTGGAAAGAGTGGCGAGGGGGTGTAAGGGCACCGAACAGAAACCCATTACCGAGTGAGTCGAAAGAGAGCCTGGGCTGTGAGCCGCCTCCAAATGGTGCAGGACTGCATCATCAACTGCACTGGAGTTCTCCTACCTGTGCAAGTCGACGACCATGGAGCAGGACGCGGAATGGTTTTATGCAGTGAAATGGAAATGAAGCACAGATTGATATTATTTATGTCAGTCAGTTCTTTGTTGTTATTTGCATACAATTTGGTTGGCCAGAGTGCATAGAATGAATGACAACGGGGAGACCAAGGGGGCTAGGGTCGGGGCAAGTAAGTGCATGAAAACGGTTTTAGAAAAATGAATTAAAGAAGCTCGAGGAATGTGTATTGATTTTCGCGTGATTTGAAAATGCACACACATCGGAAGTCAATTGCAATGCAATTTTTGGTTCGTGTTGGTACTTGGAACAACCTTGGAAATGATTGATTGGAAAAATGCCTCAAATTGGCGTTATTGAACCCGTAATGTAATACTCATTTTAATGAAATCCTTCAGCATAAAAAAAAGTTTTACTTTATTTGTGACCAAATTAATCATAGAGTTGTTTATTTGATATTAGTGGCTATTTAGTGTTATTCGTTAGATATGTTGCTCATCCTTGCTGATCTAAAGAATCAGATTTCACAGTTATAGCTTCATTGCTCTTAATTAGAAAAGCGTTAATTAAAATGTGTATCCAAAAATCTTCACATGTATATTGGATTTTTATTATCATAGAACATGTTATTTCAAAGAACATAATTTCCATGAATCGCTTTTACGCTACATTAAGTAAAGAAATCATTTCCAGCCCAAAATTAGCACCAGAACTCATTCCTGGGGGCCATAAAAGCCATTACCGAGAAATCGCGCGCGCGCGCGCGCTCGAGCAGGTTTTCCGCTTCTCGCTAATAATAACGAGCCATAAATAATTTTAATTGGATTAAGATAGACACACGGCACAATGGGCACCGGTGTGGGAACACGTGTGTGCGCCGTCTCAGTCTTGATTGTTGCTCGTTATTTTGCGCAGCCAATCCACCGACACCCACAGATTCGCAGATTTTCCTGGCGTGGAAACTGCCGTGTTTTTTTCCTTTTCTGTTTTTCCACAGCTATATAAATTATATATTAGTTTAGCCGTTTTTATCTCGGCGTAACCCATCGTCTTCGTTGTCGGGCTCATTTTCCCCTCCCCCTCACAGCATCCCCGGGAAAAAAGGACACACGTAAGCGCGCCCTTTGTCTGAATCTTTAAGGGGAAAACGAAAGAAATTGTGTGCTCATTTTTATGAATAATGTTCAATTTTGCCGTTTTCAACGTTTGCCAGCGCTCCTTTTTTAATCTTTTATCGCTCTGGCAAGTAAGGTTTGATGTTGTTTTCCTTCGTCTTTAGCTTTGGAAAAAGGTTTGATATTTTTTCTCTTCAAATACTGGGCTATATGTTAAGCTCAGCGGGATGCTGCAAATGTTTGTGTTTTAGAAATAAAGAAAGGTAGAAAATGTCACCAACACTTTCTCATACATGAAATTTAATTTGATTATGTCTTTTAATAAACTTTTTGTTTTGAAAATCTTCAATGAATCTCAGAACTACACACAATATATTAAGGGTTATTCCCAGAAAGAAACTACAGTTGACTTCTACAACAAAACGACCACTTTACCCAGCAATTGCCTGAAGCATCCAAAACCTACTATCACCCTCATCATCATCTTCTTCTTCGTCCTCCAGAACTGTACACCGTTCCGGCCCAACAACTGCTCAATGAGTGACCAAGCATGGCTAAAAGAGGGTGCCAAGATAAGAGAGAAAAAAAAATGAATGAAGAAATGCCATTCACACGCTTCTGCACAGCAGCCAAAAAACATCACTCGGAAAACCAACCCCGACAAAAAACACACACACGCACGCAGAACATGTGTGTGTGTGCATGTTCTATGGTTTGAGGACACACTATCTTCGATTGATGCCGTGGGGTCATCGCGGTGAGACATTTCTTTTGTTTTGGGCGCCCTTTCTGGTGATGTTTCTGGGTTTCTATCCCTTAGCATACTATGACCACAGTTAACAAAGTTTCTGGTCTCAAAGAGCATTGACATAGTTGCCAGATCAACGATCTTTTAGACTCATTCGGGAGGTCTTTCGATTACCTATCCAACGGTAGAACAGATGATGGATCCGGAAATAGTTTGCCTACAGATAAATTTGATCCGACTTAAGAAAAGTACATAAATATCACTTAAGTGTTCATAACTTGAGCCAGGGTTGCCAGATATTCGATCTTTAAGAATCGATAGGAATGTTTTTCGATAAAAACCCAAAGGTAGGTTGGATGATGAATCCGGACATAGTTTTCCTAAAGATAAATGAGACTCGGCATCAAAAAAGTACATAACTATCGCTTAAGTGGTCCTAAATTACGACACGGTTGCCCGACAAAAATTTAAGAGCAGGATTATAGTCTTACTCAAGTCTTACCTCAGTGAGGAAGGCCAAATTCGATTTTTAATAAAATGTATACAGTCTAGACTCGATTATCCGAAGCCTCGATTAACAGACGTTTCGATTATTCGAAGTTCGATTATCCGAAGGTTTTTATAGGACTTTGGATAATCGAATCACGAACAAAAAAAATACGGTTTATGGGTCATATTAAAGCTCTTCAATCAAAAATAAGAGAACGACAATTTTTTTCCGTGATTCAATTATCTGAAGTTTCGATTACCTGAAGTGAAATTTGGCATAGGCCTTCAGATAATCGAGTCTAGACTGCACAACAAAGTAATTAAATTATTTATAAATTTCAAGATTAAAAAAACAATTTTATAGTAATAAATAAACTTCAAAAGCAGGAAAAAAAACTGTTCAAATAGACTTTTTTATTTAATGATAAATAAAGTACAAAACCAAGGGTTAACCTTAGCTAAAAAACCGCCGGAAGTCGCAAGACAAACACCGTATTTATCTTTTGCTGACCGTAACATCGAAAGTTATGCTGCCGGAATGTTTTTTTCTCGCCACCACGTTTTGTGAGTTTTCACACATTTCCAGTCAAGTGTGTGTGTGTGTGTGATTCGGCATGTGTATTTGTCCACCAACCAAAACGACAACAAACAGCTTTTCCTTCCATGGCCTCCCGTCAGCCATCAGAACACACCCTGGTCTTGACCCTCCGAGCGCGTGATGAGTGTCCTGACAACCCCTCGAAATCGAACTCAACGAAACACGTTCACTTCTTTTGTGTTCAATTACACATCGATTATCGTTTGTTTGTTTTGGCTTTTCCCACCTCACTGTGCAATCCACCTCCTCTCACTTTTGCGGGGGGAAATTCCAGGGAAAAGTGCAATTTCCCGTTACGTTTAAGCAGCAGGGGCACACTATTTCGCTTTGAAGGTTGCTCTTTTTTGAAGTGGTTATTTCAATTTCAAACCGATTAAACATTTCGCTCGATAAAACTTCGTGTGGCCCCACCCAGCTTGGAAACCGCGCTCAAAAGACCAACTTTTCCTCCCTGCGGGACCACCGTTAACCTCAAACTATGTACACAAGGCATCCTCGAATCGATTGAATGTAATTATCTGAAGAGCTTTCTAAAAGTTTCCGCAATCGAATTAAAACCGAATCCCCCACCAGCAGACCTTAAAGTTCAGCAGACGAACCCCTCCCCTCCCTTGAACGTGGGGTGGTGCCACAGGATATACATGAATAATGAACTATGCAGGTTGGCTCTCGTTGGGGGTTTTTGCTTGCTCTACTGACTTGTAAAGTGTAAGGTACTAACTAGGATATGCAGTGGCAGACTGGCCTGCGGTGATGATGGTGTAATTTCAACTTTGTTTCAAAACTGGCAAATGAATAATAGCATCCTTGGCTGCCAGGCAGACTGCTAATAATCATAGTAATTTTAACACGTCTTTTCATTACGAAACTTGGTTGGGCGCAGAGAAAGGTGAAAAGGTTAAGATTTGTGCAGGAGAAAGCGATGGGGTGCACTGAATTCCAATATAAAAAAAATATTGAGAAAAATGAAATAAAGGTTTACACATACTTATCAAACTATTTTCTGTTAATTTATTGATATGCGTATTGTTTTCAATTTCTGTTAAAAGTGATATGTTAACATATTTCAATATAAGCAACCAAATTAATATTAAATAGGCTTCCAAAACTAAATGAATACAAAATTCAGGTCAAGATGATTCTTGTTAGTGGGTTGAACCTAAATTTCAAATATAAGTTCACTGTCGCTCAAATCAAGTCCGTCTCATATGAAATTTTGTCAATATTGAGTTAATGATGCTGTTTGGATCGAAATCATGTAAACTATCAGAAACCCCAATAAAATTTAATACTTTGTTCTAGCACACCGAAGAAAATTATTTTTTTCGTGAAATTCTAACACGGAACCTTATGGGCGGGACAAATTTTACTTGCGTTTTTCTCGGCTTGCTGTTTTTACATATGGGATGGTCTCGATTAGAGCGACAGTTCAGTGAGTACTTCAAAATTTATGTGATCATCTTACGTAACTTTCTAAATGTCAAATTTCATGGGATAACCCCATTGCACCCCTTTTCCATTTCCCTGACTGTCACGACCTAGGTCAGAACTACCCCACCACTGGCTGCTGCTGCTGCGGTGAAAAGCCATTTCCAACCCCACGGTCCGCACGAACTCGTGCAACTGCTGTATTCATCAACCCAGGTTCCCACTCTCCATCTCCTTACACAATTTGCACAAAATCCATCTGCAAATGAACTCAGCGCTGGCCGACCTGCCTGAGAAAATATAATTTATTCATAGAGAGCTCACAGCGCAACCCTTTCATAACTCGACGTTTCCCCCCTTCCCTGCGGAATCTTCCGTCCAGGAATCAGAGGAATATTAATTGCGTGTAATTTCCTTAATTTCCCCCCTTCTACTCCTCTCCAACCCCTGAATGTGGTCCGGGCAGATCGGATTACTCGACTGCCAAGTGATTAAACAATCCGGCCATTCCGGCCTGGGAAAATGCCTTGATTGGAGTCGACCCTTAGGCCAGCACGGCTGGTGTTTGATGTCGATGGCTAGTACAGTCAGTCAGGCAGCAGCTCAGTGCCCTAAGGGGTTTGTGATTAGCACCAGTAGTCCTGGCCGTACGACCGACCGCTTCCGGGGGAATATTATTTTAATTAGAATTGTATTTATGCATGCGTGACACGATGAATGGAACGTTTCCTATTTGGCCGGGAGGACCTTTGGCCCCCTTCTGTTTCTGGTACAAAGATGAACACCCCTTACGAAGGCATGTGTGAAATTATTATCGTGTTTACATGGGTGTTTAATCCACTTGCTATGGAGAGGGCACCGACGGTGATTTACATTGCTGATGAGGTTAATTATCATTCATGGAAAATTCATGCTTGATTAACGCTCCAATTACACATGAAGAAGCAGCTTTAAAATTTCGTCAAGAGTTTTGAACAAAGGAAAGTTGATGACTCTTCACACGATTAGCAGAAATTTAGGAAATCCGGAGAAATTCAGTTCAAGTTCCCTGTGCTTCTTTATTCTAGCTGAATCAATTGAACAAAACTGTCCTCAAAAACCACCCAACAACCCCACAATTCGACCTTGTCCGCAAACTGTTGATCCTGACTGAATCTGCCATTCAAGAAACCAACTCACACACACAAATCGCTATTTTTGTCGTCCCAGACAGTGAGTGTTTGTGTGTGTGTGTGTGTAGTCAAAACGTGCATAGCCAACGTGGTGGCCACTGCGTCTAGGCCAATGCCGCGTCAAAACCACCCCCTTTTGAACGAGACCACCCCAGCCCACTTCTTGTTGCGTTATGCTATCGACCTCCGGTATGGTTTTGGAAGCGAAAAACGAAGAAAATAACGATGGAGAAGAGCGGGAAAATGTAAACTCAAACTCAACTTGGAGCACATCGGAAAAACTGCGTGTGACGCTTCGGCGGAACCGTGACTGGACAGTCCAAAGGGACACGTCAAAGCGGCTTTCTGTATTTAGATGATCTCTACTTACTGTGATGATAAATGAAATCGCGAAGATTACCTAAAGAGGGAACAAAATAAAAGCAACGTTAATATTGTGAAAAAACATTCATAAATCTATGAAAAATAACTTTCATATTAAAAAAAACACATTTAAATTAAGAAAAGCATTATTAGGATGGTACGTTTATTTTCTCAAAATTCCCTCATTCAAACAAGGTCAGTCGTACAAAAAATATATATTCTATGGTACACGATTGGATATAAGGGTTGAAAACTTCAAAAAAATGATCAAAACAACCAAAATCAAAAGAATCTATTTCGCAAAAAAAAACTGGTAACTCGTGAAAAGTGCAAGTGAACCCCTATGTTTGTATTTCAAAATTTGTGTTTTTGTTTGTTCGACAACTTTGTAGAACATATGTATACTCTGTTAAGTAAACTGTGAAGTTACAAAAAGCACGTAATTCAAATATGAAATAGTGTTCTAGATGAAAGAAATACCTCTGTGGATTATTGCAGATAAGAAAAGCACAGGGATTGAGCTTATATTTTCATAAAACTTCTTATTGGAGGAATTGTCATGTGTTCGGCAATTGAAGCCTATCTCCACCCCAGTTGCCATTTTTACTATTTGAATAACTGATTTCGCAAAACTTTGTTCAATTCCATTTGTGCTATTTACCACTCGTTTTCAGCAATGTAATTGCATGCCATTCTTCTTTAAACCCATTTTCACATAATTAGAAATAATATTATTTGAATTTTTGTTTTAAATTTTGTTGTTATTTTTCCGAATGTGAAATAACATTTCTAAAGATCAATGTTGTCAACAAATTGAACATTTAATTTTTAGCTGGAAAGCTATTTTTCTTTATATTTTCACGAACGTAGAACGAATTAGGAGCAGTTTATCCATTATGATAATTGCAATATTTTTTTATTAATTGAGCAAAAAATATGTAAATTTCCTTGTACCCACGATATCGTGCGTGAGTGTTTTCTTAGTAAATGATTATTGATTAATCCTAGATTAATGATAATTACATGAAAACAATGGAATTTAACAGTATTTACATTTTGCACTAGACATGTAAACTTGAACCAAAATACCTTCATTATTTTATTTTGTAAATATGCTATGCATGAAATGATTTTATTTTAAGATTTTTTTTTAGAAAACTAGAAATGGTTTGGTCTTATGAATGCTTATTTGTAACTATTTAACGACACTTCATGGTTCCTCCGTTCAATTTGTTGGCTATACATAAAAAAATGTGTTAATATTAAAATATTTATATCAATAAACAGTAGCATTGCAGGAACAAAATATATATTTTGAAATCACTGCAATTGAATTCTCAAATTTCGTATGGATTATTTGAGTAAATGAAAAAACTGATAACTAAAACTTAGTTTAAAAAGCTCCGTCAGCAGGGTTGATATAGGGGTGTAATAATGTATGAAAATTTGAATGAGGCATTCTCATCTCAAGATCAAGTGTCAACGCGGAGAGATTGGAAAATATTTGCAACAACCTCATTGTACAATGTATTCTGAATATGTTAGAATCGGTTGTGAAAGTAATTTCAATGAAATTTTCATTTTAAACAATGTTTTTGAGTCCACTGAGTTGATGAAAAAAAATGAAGGTGGGTGAGAAAAAAACTGGGATTGCCCATTATCTTAAAAAAATATATATTTAAGATAAATCTTCGATGATAAGAAATTACTTTAAAGATATTTGGACAAAACGGACAATTTATGGTATAATCTAAATTAAGATAAAAAAAGGATATTTTTAATTATAATTCAGTATTCAGACTTTTTCCTCGGATATTTTTACCCCACGCTTTTCATATACTTATTGCATTGTCTCACTTGCTGAGATTACCCCCCCCCCTAGAGCGTGACATATTTTATGGATGACGCCTTGAGAGAAACTTGAAAAATTATATTCATCCCTATTGTTGCTAACTTCAAATTTTCCTCAGTGAATCATAAAAATTGCAAACAGTGTGCATTCCGAGTGATACTTGCACCATGTTATACAAATGCAATTCCACACAACAAACTATGCAAGCGCAAGCAAACAAAAAAGTTCCGCTTGCATTGCGCCAGCGCAAATATTTTCATTAAAAAATAAATTTCATTTGAATACAATTTCACACGTTCGACACCGTAGACATGCCGGGCGCAGGGGCTCCAACTCAGCCTCCCACCCTCCAGAAAACCACCCAACTGTTGTTGTTGTTGTTGGGTGTCCCCTGCCCCTCTCCCTTTCGAAAACGCTCTCACTCGCTCACTATCTTTGACTCTAGCCAGCAAGTTCTTATTAAACTTTACTTCCTGGTGCCGAGTCTGCCTTCTCTTTCAGACCTGCAATGAAAATTTTTCCAACACTCAACCCTCAACCTCCAATTTCTTCGTTTTCCACCGTGGGGGGATGCTTGATGAAAAAAGGAAGGAAAAGTCGCTTCCTTCGGCAGCAGCAGCCTCGGTATTGATTTTTTAAGGGATTTTTCTTCTTCTTGATCCCGGTTTTCTGCACACGACTTTTTTTTGTTCCTTGACACAACACACTCATATTATATATGCAATAAATTATGCTGAGTAGAAAAATTTCCCCCACTGTTCCCCGGCTCCACGCCAAAGTTCCTTCAGGACTCGACGACGACGACCAAGTCGAGAGTGGTACATAAATATACGACAACAATTACACAGAAAGTGAGAGAGATAGAACGAGTGAGAGAAAACGAACACCACCAAGGGAAAGAAATTTGTCCTAGGAAAAGTGATCCTTTTTTTTCCTCCGGCAGTGAGGAGAAGGGTGGGAAATTCGCCTCATTTCTCGCTTCTTTTTTTACTCAGTAGGGGAAATTCTCGTATCTTTGGCAGGTTAATCACAAGCACCTAATTCCATCCAATTTGCTGATTTTCACTATTTAAACAACTAAATTTGCAAAACTTTTGATATAAACTTGCTTGCTCACTTCTTATTGAGCTATTTATCACTCGATTTCAGTTGAAAACGCTTTTAATTAGCTTTAATTGAATGTCAAAGTTCTTACCTGCCAACATTAGAGGCACGCTGGAATTAGATGCTGTTCCCCTACGTTATTTTGCAACACAACGCCTGAAAAAAAAAAACAAATTCGCGCGAGAGTAAATGAGTGAGCGAGCGGAACGGAACGATATGTCACCTTTCACCAACACACACACGAAGGGTGGAAATAAGTGCCCGCGAGAGAAAGAGCGGCGACACTTACAATTACAACCAAAGGGGGTTTTCTGATTTTCATATTTTCCGAGCTCTCACGTTTAATAAACACCAATGATAAGCTAAAGATTGTTTATGTAATTATGATTAGTTCGGCGCGCCGGTGTATGGATGCGACGTTTACATGTATTAGTGAGCGAAGCGAGCCGAGCTCCCCATGTTGCTCTCCCACGCGCTCTCGCTCGCGATCCCACTTCGGGAAAAGTTGGGGAAAATCTCACACGCGCCCGAAGTAAACTGCATCCAATTTCCCCGAAACATACACACACACACACACACACACCACCACCACACTCTCACAACTCGAGATGACGAAAATAGGAGCATAAGTGGAGCGTCTTATCCTTTCGCTCCAAATTGTTGCTGTTTCTGCATACAAAAGATTCGCCCTCCCGTAAGACTGTGCGAAATAGTACGTGTGTGTGAGTGTGTATCTTCCTGTATGTAAAGCGGTTCATTCGCGCAAATTTTTGCCACACATAAACATTAAGACCAAGTTGCCACTAAGCTCGCGCTTATGTGGTGTGACACAGCAGCAGCAGCAGCAGAAGAAGTCCAAATTAGGAGCGTACGTGCCCGGCTGGCTGCATGTGAGGGTGTGTGTGAATGGAAACGATTGTTTGCGGAATGAGTGAATGTGGGGATGTGTGGAGCAGGAACAATAAAAAAGAGAAGTCGGATCACGTCTTTGTGTATGCAAAAAAAAGTAAAGATCATGGAGTTCTGTTGAAACATCTTTTTAATGTTTGTCATTAATGGGTGTGACTAGGAATCATAAGTTGAATTTGAGTTTTTGTTAGTTTTATGCCATTTTTATCATTATCTTAGGAAAATAAATTAATATCAATCTTTCCTTCAGTTGACATAGTTTGTATTCATATTTTTTTTTATTTATGTGCTATTGTGACGAGAATATATTTATTTAGGTGGCTCAATATGGTTCATTTTTCAGAACAAGGGTATTTCGTTTGAATTTAGGCCCCTCAAACAACTTCTCAAAATTCGATTGGTTGAGCATTTTGTTTGCGAATTTATGTGAGAAACAATAAATTGTTGACATTTAGAAAATTTAGAAAAACTAGTCTTATTAGACTATGCACGTTTTAAATCAGTTTTGACGACGCCGTATCTTTTGTCAAGGCAAGATCCAGGATGCTCTGTCATATCCCTCACTTTGTCCAGACCAAAATGCCAAAATCCTGTCAGACCAAGACTGTCAGACGAAAGAGTAAAAAGTAAACAATCTTGTTTCTTGACATACACGAAAAAAATCATGAATTTCGATTCATGAAATCGTGAATAATTTTATTCATGATTTTGTGGTACTGTTCATGATTTCCTTTTGGCTATTCATAAAATCAAGACTTAAAATTCATGAATCTACGATTTATAGAGCCGATTCGTTAGTTCGAATTTCGTTACTTCGAATGTCCGATAATTTGAATGCTCGCTAATTCGGCGTATTCGAATTAAAAAGCACTCAACCGTCAAAACCAGTTGTCAAACTGATATTGACTTTACAACACCATTGTTCGTCAAATTCCAAAAACCTGTAAAAGGATTATTGCAATACAAAAAATGACAACGTAGCCAATCTTATATCTACGAAGGGAAAATCGTGTTATGGAAATCTTCTTCTTAATGTGCCACCGGTTCTGAAAAACCACTAGTAATTTGTAAATTAAACAGTGGAAACGAGGAAACAGTTTTATCTTCTGCAAGCAGTTGCGATTTTGATCCAAAATAAGCCAAAATTTCATACGACAGGGATACAATTAAAAAAGAACCCTTTTATCGTGGGTTCACTGACCCTCGGTAACATAATATCTACGTTCACCATTACCCAAGAGGGCTGAAGAGTGCTTAGAAAAATCGGTTGAAGTATATTGTATTTGGGTTTTTGTGATTGATTAGTGTTATTTTCAAACATTTTGAGAGAAACTTGATATGTACTGTCGATTTCATGAAGCACTTGAATGATATAACACACATAAATTCCCATGTGTGTCACCATAATCCCGATACAAGCAAACGAACGAGGTGTCAGCCCCGGGGACAATTAAATGCCAAAGCATCCACTCTGGAGCGCAATCACATTCAAATCATACAAAATTTCCATTTTATAACATATCCCGGGTGAAGCCCGCCAGAAGGAGTATACAACAAGTTCGAATGAATAAGAAGATGAAGAAAAAAAATCTAATATCGATCCACATTTGCGCCATCAGCGCTCAAGACTCGTTCGCTGAATTTGTCAGGATTCAGAGTAATTTCGCCATCCCTTCGATTTCTCGTATTTTTCTTATTGCTTTTCCCGCCACCCCCTCGCCACCCCACGCCACGCTACTTCGCGAGCCTGGGACAGATCCCCGTATGAGCATGAGCGGATCAACAAGAAGAAGTCACATGAGAAAAAACGAAGAAGAAATTTCTTCTCGCTAAATTCAATCGAGTTAAATGCAAATCACATATTTTCATACATACACACACACACTTGGGTTGGTTCTTCTGCTGCTCCGGTCGCCTGTCACGTTTCCCATTCTGCTGTACCTTGTTTTGCCGAACCACCCCCGCGCAGTTCGACCACCACCACCACCCACCACCCTCCCACGAAACGCTTGCAAACTTTGGAGATACACAAAAAACATATAAACACTGTCATACGGAAACCCGAGATGGTGAGAGTGTTAAAATCGTTATTTTTATAACTTTTTAACATAAAACATTAAACAAAAAAATCGTAAATTAATAACCACTCGATATAGTTTATAAAACACTTATGTCTACAGTCTAGACTCAATTATCCGAGGAATCGATTAATTCAAGATTCTTTTATCCTAAGATCGATTATCCGGAACTTCAGATGATCGAATTACAACCAAAAAAAAATGCCGAATACATTACCCATTTTTTTCTTTTTTCGATTATCCGAAAATGAATTTTTCCAAGGCCTTCGGATAATCGAGTCTGGACTGTATTATTATTAACAATATTCGTAGTGACCTTGTTTTACTTTCAACAATATTTATAATTGGATAAAAATTATACCTTCTCTGTAATTTTTTGATTTTTGTATAATTTAAGTTTTCGTGCATCTAAACTAATTTTTATTGCCAAAGAATATAGTGAAAGGTAAACGCTTCAATGGTTTCAATCGGTCATTTTGACATAGGACTATGTCTTTACTTACTATATTGGGGGGCCAGTTCAGAAATTCGATCCAAAGCGTCACTTTTAAGCGTTAAAAAAGGGGACATTTTGAACGCTTATATCTTTTTTCCCTGTGAATCAATCCAGATGATTGGACCACCAATCGAAAGAAGAAGACTTCAGCTATTGTTTAACTACATAGATAGTCTGACTAAACATAGTTAAAGCACTTAAAACATGCAATCAAAATGAGTAATTTTTCAGTACAAATCGGACAGATGACCAATCAGAGCGAGCGTATGCATTCGAGACCGAGCCCCTTTTGTACCGTTCTCCGGCTCTGCCGCTATTTAAGCAGAAAATTTCGCAAAAGCAAGTCACTTTGGAACGAGCACTCGAACTGTGCACGTCGGGCCGGCGCGGAGCAGCAGCAGCAGCGGCCAATAGAAGAAGAGGACCAGCAACCAGAAGGAAGAACCACCGGCAGCAGAAGGAGGAAATTCGAGCGAAGCGGACGGCGTGGAAGTCGCTATGATGCGGCGGTTCTCATGAAAAATGGCCAATTAGACAGTTGTGGCCAAAACCAGGTGTGGCCGATGCCCTCAAAGAAGGTTCCCCCGGGGCCTGGGGGGACATTTACAGAAACATACGAGTTGTGGCAATATGGGTATCAAAATTCATGGGTTTTTATACTGAACATAATAATGGCCATTTCGACAGTAGTGGCCACAACCTGGAGTGGCCGGTGCCCTCAAAGAAGGTTCCTCCGGGGCCTGGGGGGACATTTACAGAAACATACGAGTTGTGGCAATATGGGTATCAAAATTCATGGTTTTTTATACTGAACATAATAATGGCCATTTCGACAGTAGTGGCCACAACCTGGAGTGGCCGGTGCCCTTAAAGCAGGTTCCCCCGGGGCCCGGAGGACTTTTTACAGAACCATACGAGTTGTGGCATATTGGTATCAAAATTCATGGTTTTTGATACTGTACATGAAAATTGACATTCCGACAGTAGTGGCCACAACCTTGAGTGACCAGTGATCTCAAAGCAGGTTTCCCCGGGGCCCGGAGGGTCTTTAACAGAACCATACGAGTTGTGGCAATATGGATATCAAAATTCATGGTTTTTGATACTGAACATGAAAATTGACATTTCGACAGTAGTGGCCCTAACCTGGAGTTGCCGGTGCCCTCATAGAAGGATCACCTTGGGAGAACATTTATGACAATTTTGCCGACAAATCTATGAAACAAAATAAAATAATCTTATTTCAGATTTCACTAGCAATCCAAAAACACATTCAAATTGTTTGGTCCTATGTCTTTCGGTTATGTCTCTGACATACCATCTTGAACTTTTTATAATTTGAATTTAATCGTGCTAGACGTGTTATGATACAAAATAAGTATTGAAAAGAAAAATTTCAAGCATGACAGCATAATTTAAGGGCCATGTTTTCCCTACATTTTTTTCTTTTGACTAAGTTTCAAATAACGACTAAAAATAGATTAATTCACGTAAATTTGTAATATTTCAAAATATTCATGTAAAATTAAACCATTAAACAAATATTTAAGTGATATTAATATAAAACAGAAAATTTATGAATCCACTCAAAACATGATTTCACTATCCTCCTGAAAATTTTCATGTAAATAAATATTTCATGATTAAAGTAAGTAAAAGAGGATTTATGTTTGAAATTTGTCCATGCGCAAAGCGAGCTGTCAAACTATCTGAGCGTTTTTCTCGAAACACCGAGTTGATTTAAGGGTGCCACGATATCTAGAGATTGGATGAACCAAATTGGCTGAAATTTGGGGTGAAGTCTCCCAAGACATATCCCGTGTGCCGATTGTGAAATTTTGTTGTAATTTTTAAAGGTGTTGTTTATTTTATTAACGTGACTTTAACCTAGAGAGGTTATCCATCACTTGGAATTTTTAAAGAGATAGTCAAAAAATTACAGGAGGAGTGGTTGATGGTTTTAGATTAATACTAAAATTACAAAAAAAAAGAAATTAAATTAAATCATTTAAAAGTCACGTGGATTCCCCGCACTTTACCACTAGTGAACAACAAAAACATACTCTCCTATATCCCCACGGGACTGTATGGGCGTAGCCTTGGAGCACAGTGTGGTAAGTTACCCCTACAGCGTGGTACAGACTCGTGATGCTATGCCATGACAAAAAAAAAACAAATAAAAAAAATGAATTTCAGTGTTGAAAAAACTTGGCTTCAATGTATTAAGGAAATTAAACAAGTTATCAACTAAATTTTTAACATTTATGGGCAGATTCATATCACGAAAATATGAATCATAAATATAATTTTCCCTACCTCGGGACACCTCTTGAAGAACCAAGAGACCGATGAGACGAAGGGGTGGGAGATGGTGGTGGTGGCGATCCAAGATTTTCCACATATGAGCCATTCGCCAGGGGTGGGTGGCCGAGGGTGGCGGCACAGAGGGAGGGAATGTGTAACGAGGGTTGGTGTTTTTTCCTCCGTTTTTTTCCATCGCGGCGCGCTCTGCTAATGTATTCGCTAACGAACGTCTCAAAGTTGAGCTTCACAGTTTTTTATTTTGCTTTTTTGGGACAATTTTTCGTGGGTTTCCTTTGCACGAGGGGTGAATGAGGCAGGCAAGATTAGGGGTGGTGATGGTTTTTTTGGTGGGTTTCTAGCGAGAAGCATTCGGGGTGGTTGGTGGAAAACCAATACCATTGGGAAGTGCGAGAAAAACTGGGCAAATTTAACTTTGCAAATGTTCGGATAATTCAAATAAAATTTTAAGAAATTATGAAAATTTACGTTTTTATTATATTAGTATACTAAGATTTTTTTCAATTTTCACGTTAGCGTAAACAAATAATCTTTTCATAATTATTAACAACATATTCACAAAAAATTAATTCACAACAATGTTAATAAAATGCATAACATTCCACATGTTCATTTATACAACTTTGTTCAACTTTACCAAATCACAAAATATATGTTATGTTTTTTATTTCCCGCGTTTGTTAATAAAATTTAAGAAAATCATACATTAGCCCAGCTTTGCCATGTGTGAACTCACACATTATGTTTTTTTTTTATTTTGAAAACGGTGACACAGCTTTGGTTGGACTGTGTTTGTAGAATTATGTATGTATAAATATGGTCCTGGGAGAAAGTTGTACGGTTCACGTATGCTGCTGCTGCGCGTTTTTTATTCTTTTACTTTCAGTTCGACTTAATGGGTGGTACACATTGGCACCCCCAGAGAGAGAGAGAACATAAAGAAGAAGAAAGAAAAGCAAGATATGCTCGGTTGGGGGAGGTTTTTTTCCTCCTCTCCAAAGCGGCCCCAGGCTCCAGGGTTAATACGAACACACACGCCTTCACATAACGTGTATGAATTTATGTATATTGTCTCCCGGAATGGAAGTCAGCTTTGGAATTGGAAAATGTTAATGATGGAGAGCACACGTGTGTGTGCCGCAGAGGGAGAAAAAGAGAGGTAGAAGGGAGTGATAAGTTAGTCGAAGGATTTGGGGGTGGAGGCCGGGTTTGATCCTTTGAGAGTGGATTCCGATGAAGTCTCGAGAAAAGCGCGAAATCGTTTTTCGTTCAAAGCGCGCGACATCGCGATTTGTGCAAATGTGTGTTTGCTCGAGTAACTTTGGTTAAAGCATGAAAAAATGGCATAATCAAGCAGAAAACTGTTTTGCGATCTTATTTAGAAGAATGTGTTTAATTTTTTTTCCTTTTTTTACTATAAACAGAATTTAGAAAATAACTAATCGTTTAATAATTTTAAAATTATTATCCGTTTTGAAACGGTCGGAATGGTTTGGTTGTACATATTTTTAGTTTTCATTACTACCGCTGTTCGCATAAATGTGTCATATGAGAAGGAAATTTTGCCCCACACACATAAGGCCACGCAAAAAAAACAAGATTCCTTCCAGATTTCTAAAACAAAGTAGGGAAAATTCTTCTATGCTTGGCAGGTTAAGTAATCGCTCCTAACTCCATACAATTTATTGATTTTCACTACACAGTTAAATTGTGTAAATTTGGAAGGTGTAATTTTGGATGGTTTAATAATAGGGGAAGGTGGGGCAAGACGACCATATGGGGCAAGAGGAACAATCACTAGTAAGGCCGTAATTTTTACAATTTTGATTATTTCCAGTATGAGGAATTGTTGCTAGCAATGCAATTAGATGATTCTACTACCACATAACCGCCAAAACGACGTAAACGCCACGGGGCATAAAATTGAATGAAGTTTTTTTCAAAACCTTTGTTTCCTTATAATATTTGGAAAGTACAAAATAAGGCTTAGGGTTCGTTTTAAGGCTCGTTTTATCAAAATGCTATTTTTCCTAGATCAGTAGTGTCCCTACCAATGACTTGCACGTATTATAAAGTATGATTTATGTTTTGGTTATTTTTGTAGAGAGCTTTTAATAAATCTTGTTAAGGTGGGGCAAGTGTACCATATGGATTTTTAGTATGGAAAAAAATACGAATTGTTGCAGCAACATATTTTATTGTGAAAAAAATACAAAAAAGTTCTTAGAAACTGATGAACAATTGTTTAAAAAATTGTCCATACACGATATAATAATATCATGAAAATTTACTATTTATCATCTAAATAATATTTTTTTTCGTAAAAACGGTAAAATTTTTAGTAAAATATTATTTTTTAATCTAAAAATGAAAGAAACGTTTCAAATACATTCTAAGCTGATGTATCTAAGTGATAATAGTTCAATTGCTAGTAAATTAGCATGTTTTTTCATGCATTGTTCCTCTTGCCCCAACTGGTTGTTCGTCTTGCCCCATTAGTTGAGTAGAACGTACGAAAAATCAATAATTTTAAAATCAATTTTTTACATTAAAAAACAGATTTTTTAAAAAACTTGTTCTATCAAAGTCTCAGTCAAGACCTGGAATAAGATGATTCTAAAAAATCCGACAGATTTTTTTAACGTTTTTAATGGGTTATAACGAGCATTTCCTTAGCTTGTTACACTTGCCTCACTTTCCCCAACCTCTTTTATGACGTAAAACGCCTTTAATGAACTGTAACTGTCAAATTGCTGATACGGCAACATTAGAGGCTCGCTGGAATTAGTTACTATTCCCCTACTCGATATTTTGTTTTTTTTCTGAAAAAGGCATTGTTATTACCAAAAATCATTTTCGTTACAACAAAAGGGAAATTCTCCACCGTATGATAATTTTGGTCGATGATCACGAATCCTAGGTCCTTTTTTCGATATCTCGTGATGATTTGGAAATTTTGTGATGACTTAGATTTTATAGCGTACTCAAAATTTAAAAAAAGTAATCTTCATAAAAAAACAAAAATGAATTATAATTTCTGCCATTTTTCGTTACTTGACTGAAACAAATTTTGGGACATGTCATTTATTGAGATATTTAATGTACTTTTAACATCTGCAACCCAGAAGGGTCATTCTTTCATTTGAAACATTTTTTTCACGACACGACACTGGACTCATAATCCAATGGTCGTCGATTCGAATACGGCGGCTAGCGCCTGAAAAATGCTTTGCATTACATATTCTAAATTCTATTCTATTCGATACTCCTAAGCCCACGGCGGCGAAGTACTTGGAGTTAAAGGGAAGACACTATTGGTTGGTACTAGCAAGGGTGGCCGTCAGCTTTTAATTCTAGGGTCTATTGTGAAAAGGTCCTATAAACTATTGCCTTTCATATGTTTATAGGACCTATTAAAAAAACTCTGGAAGTCAACTTTATGTTTTGAAAAAAATAGACCATTTATAAGATTTTTCTAATATTTAAAAAATAATAATTTTATTTTTCTGTGCATACAAATAAATCAAGTAAATTAATTTATTTTATTTTAATTGTAACTCGCTTTTCATCCTTTAAAAATCATGTTGTGTTTCATAATTTCGATGATGAATGCAATTATAACATTGTTAAAATCAATACAAGCGGAATAAGCGAACAAAATATAACTTGCTCAATAATCAGTTTTTGAATAGGGCTACCCAAGTAACATTTTTTCCAGGAGTTCTACAAGAACTCTTCAAGATAGCTACAGCATAGCAGTTTAGACCGCGGTAGAATAAAATTCCCTTCAAAACTTCTTCAGGAGTTTGGAAGAGTACTTGAAGAGAGTTTTTTTTACATTTTTTACTTGACTTAGCAGTTCACACACACACAAAACAAAAATTCAGATATCCGCTGTTATGTAACTGCAAACAAATGTTTTATTTAAGCATGTAAACACCGATCCATCTAAACTATTGCGTTGAATTGAAATTGTGGTGGATTGAAAATAACAGTTATAATAAACTTAGGAAAAACGTATATAATTAGTAATTCATAATAACTTTATTTCAATTGAGAATAAAATCAAATTACATACACACTTTACATGATTCGTGGCCACTTATTTCAATATAATATACTATATTCAGCACTGTTCAGACAGAGTCATTGGAGTCAGCAATTTTTGCAGACCGGACTTAACAGTTCTCGTGACAATATTGTACAACTGTTTTTTTTATAACATAGATCTGTCCGAAAACAAAATATTAAACAAATCTTTTGAACCGAACTTTTGACATCAGCGCACACAAAATAAAACAAAGAAACTATTATTTTTCTAATCGCCACTCCCCTACCTTGTGCAATGTAGATTCGCCACATTTTCGCTCAAAAACACACCTGGCCTGGTGCGGCGGGAAAATTCAACCCGAAGTTCTAGTACGGCGCGTGGTTCTGCAAAACAAAAAACAGAGAAAAGAGAAGGTAGAAAACACAACTCAAAATCACTTTCCGAACGCACTATTCCCCACCCACTACTACAGCTTTCAGCCAAACTGAATGGGTTGTTTTTCATACGAAATACCGCGTGTTTAAACAACAAACGCACCCTCCTAGACTAGGGGTCCTGCACAAGGTGCACTTTTGCACCTGGACACAGCTCCGTCGCTTCGCCTGAGAGTTCATCGTCCGGAACCTCAAGTGTTTAATCAATAAAACTAATTATCACAACATAGTTTAGAGGTTTGGAGGCACATCACACACACGCGGTATTCTTGGAGGAGTTGGGGTTCACAACACTAATTGTTTAAAAACAATTGACTCTATATTGAATTTTCAAGCTTCATAGTTGTTTTGGAAGAACTCACCATCATTTCGAAAATCTGAACGCGGTGACGACAAAAGCTGACGCACGAGGACACGCGGGAAAAAAAGGCTCACAAGCTTGTTGGTTTTCGGCAGACTGGCTTCGTGTGTCCTTTTTTCGTCCAGGATGACGGACGAAACGTCCGATGTTTGTTTTGGTCAATCCTTTCGCACACTCGCACCCTGGTCTTCTCAGTGAACATGGTTTTCTTCTTCTGCTACTGCTTCACCACTTGACTGACTGACTGACTGGTTCTTGGGTCGACATCACAACAGTCCACCGTGTCGAGGGGTCGGCCTCTTCGCACACGCACAACCCCTTTCACAGTGCAGTCCAACCCTCAGCCGGAAATAAACAACAAGCTCTTCAGCTGACCCCCGAAGAAACGGTCACTGGCTGGCACAACATCAACGGCACCACTTGTTATCACCACTCAGGACAGGACAGATTTGTTCACACACCGCCTCTTCAAGATCTTAACGCGGACATCACGAAGTCGTCACTTTGTACAGCACAGTTTCAGGACCAGGATTCCTGGCTCATTACGCTTGATCTCGACGTCCACGTCCATCGTCACCAAATTCCGCCTGCTGCACTAGTATAGTCCTTTGGTAAACACTGCACCACGGTGCTCGGGGTGGTCAACACTTACGGGGTAATCTCGGTACCCTCTGGGACCAGGCTCACCAGGGCCGAGACCTGGGCCCGGAGCGGCCCAGAAAAGGCTCCGCCACGTTCGCCGCCTGATTCGCGTATGCATGCATAAACAAAGTAGACAGCATAATGATGTAAAAAGTTACGAAGCAATTATTTCACACCAGAATGAAGTTATCACCGAATGAAATATTAAAAGGAAAAATTATTTTCGTATATAGAAATATATGCAAATTAAGGGAATGCTCTCTCTTTCTCTCTCTCTCTCACTCTCTCGTTCTCCCGTGCTCACGCACGCACACAATCTCACAGTATATCCTGCACCAACACCACCCAGCCGGCACTAACGACACAAGGACGACCGCGACTCCGCGCTACTCCGTTTTTCCTAGGGTGGCAGTCGGCAACGTGCTGGCTACGGCGAAGGATCTCTCCGCAGAACTGCAAGGATACGCAAGGATCGCACACGCAGGGCGACAATGAGTTCAGCCGAGGCAAAATTGTGTGTTGTACATGAGCGAGCTGATTTGTTGTTGTTGTTGTTCATGAGTACGAGGGTGGGTTGAGGGGTGATGCACGTGCACGTGTGGGCTTGTGAGAAGTGAGGAAAATGTTGTGCTCTCCTTGTTCGAGAGGGGAGGATGACAGTGGGTAAAGTGTAGGGGCAAACCATAATACAAAATAAAAATACTTTAGCGTAAAATTTTCCGGTGTTACAAAAATTTTGGGAATCCAAAATTTTCAACAAATTTCCTGGTTTTTTTTTATGTTCTGATAATGATTCAATTTATATTTTGAATCAAAATTTTATATGACAGCAACTGTAATTGTCAAAACAAGTGCGATCGGGATAAAATTTAGACGTATAAGAATCTAAAAAAAACTTGAAATTTCTGTAACTAAGACAAATTTCAAAATTCAAAAAGCACCGGAATAGGGTAAAAAATCCAGCAAAATAAAGAGTGAAGCATCCCAATTGGTTCAATCTGGAGCTATTAAAAAGATATTCATAATAATCTCCGATTCACATTGAATGATAATTCTAGCAAAACATTGTAAAAAGAGCCGAAGCCGAAGTATAAACAAAGAGTCTATCCTGCTCTTTCCTAATGCAAACATGAACTGACGTGAGCAGCGAAGACTCTTTGTTTGCTTGAATTAGGTTCGTTTCGTTTCATATTCTGACCCCACAAGATTCGAAAAAAGGGTTTTCTTGTTCAATGAAAACCATTTTTTTTACTAATACTCTACATTTTGCAAATCGACTTTTCTTGGAATATTGATTTTAAAAAAAAACCTTCAACCAAATATCAAACTTTAATCAAATTTAGCACTCTAAAAAAATTCAATTGAATGTTTTATATTTTTTGAAGCATTTAATTGAAAAGTGTACAAAATTTCACTAAAGTTCTTTTATTTACACTGCAAATCGGTCCAATAGTTTCAAAGATACTTTTATTTATAAAGGATCATATTGCTAATTTGTTTTTGCAAGTAAAAATTTATATTAATTTTTTTTAGACCATGCTCGAAAATTTCCAAAACCATATATTTTTCAAAACTTTATTACTTCTTAGTATTGGCATAACATGTGTAACGGTAAAATAAAAATTGGCAATTTATTTTCCGTATACAAATGTTTTATTCTGAAAAGACATTTCAAGCCAAACATTTCATTAGGGCACAAAACCGAAACGTAAACATTCGGAATTGTTCCACTATGCCATTCATCATTAGTACACTCTCTACATGCCCACCAAGATTCAGATTGATAGCAAACAATTTCCTATTGAAAAAATCACAAACACAAAGGGCACATAACAATGTTCACTCCAAACTAGACCAAAAGTTCATGTGTGCCCTTTTCTTTTTCGTTAGTTCGTGCTTGTCATTTCATTAGGGCACATAACTTTTTTAGACAAGAGTGTGTCCCTTTCACACCTTATGTAAACTGTCATTTGAGTGAAAGGGATACACTATTGTTTACAAAAGTTATGTGCCCTTTTGAAATGTTAGGCTCCAGTTTTTCGTAGTTGAGGAACTTTCTATGTTATAAAGTGAACTTTTCATACATTCTTAACACTAATTCACTTCAAAACAAAGTTTGATTTACGTTTCACCAAGGATATCTGCAGAAAAAAACTTCGTCGAAATACAATATTTGTTACGATTCCGCGGCTGCTGTTCAGTACACTTTTGAAGAATTTTTATGTTTCACATACCTTATCTACACCATTCGATCACAAAACTTCACCAATTATCAAAATTTTCGCTGGATTCCTCATCATTTCTAACTAAACAAAAGGGCCCAGAAACATCATTCAAAACAACAATCGGGTGACAGCACTTTAGTGCCCTTTTAGTTCTCTTCGAAATTGCATTCAGAAAGGGCCCATTAAACGGAGAAAAAAGAGTTCCCAAAATCGTGAAAAAGCGTTCATGAAAATGGGAACCACGAACAAAGTGTTCAAATCCCATGGTACGATTTTGAAAAACGTACCATGGCATTTGAACACTTTGTTTGTGGTTCCCATTTTCATGAACGCTTGTTCACGATTTTAGGAACTCTTTTTTCTCCGTGTATGAACAACAGTTGGAAAGTTTAAAGGGCCCAATAACGAGATTTTTTTTTAAATTATGAGTTTTATAGCGAAAATCAACATAAATTAGGAAACATTCAAGCAGATTGAGGGTAATGATGTGTTTTATCGTATCATTTGTAAATAGGAATAGAAACAAGTTGTCCACTTTTTGCAAGCGATTTTCTCGAATCGCGGATTTTGGTTTTGTGCCCTAATGAAATGTTTGGCTTGATTTGAAAGCATAACAAACGTCACATTGTTCCGTTATAACGTAATCCAAAAAAAACATCTCACGTCTCACCGAAACAACCCTCAGTGAGACACGACTCACCGCTCATCCTCACCTTCTGCTCACATCCCAAAATTTCCACCCCTTTCCCACACTTTTGCGCTCTCGAGGTGCTTGATTTTCCTCATTTGTGTAAAATTAGAAGCGCGTTTGTTCATTGGCTAATGACCACCACCACCACCAACACCCAGCAGCCTCACAGTTAACAACAGTCCACACAGGCAAAGAGCGATGCTCTCGCGTGTCAATGTATTTTTTATGTACTACTATCACACATACAAGCAATGGTGAAGGGGGGGAGCAGCACGATTACTCCTCCAAATATGATCCTGCGCCGTTCGACTGTTCTCTTCCCAGCGAGCATCGGCGGAGAATCCTTTTTCCACACAACGACACTTACCGCTTGGCTGTGTGGTTGGTTCTGTATTAAATACTCTCAGTTTTGTATAATTATTCCCGCCGCACACACATCTGTGCTCTTCTGCCCGGAAGGGACGGACCCCCTCTTGGGGGAGAGGAGAGAGGGATGAAACAATGAGAATAATTATTTAATTTTTTCGTCCTTTCTCGCTCATCAGGAGTCCACAAACTAGTGTGCAGCAGCAGCTTCAGCATTAGTGTATGTCTCCTGTACACAAGATTTGTGGGTGTTGCCAACGCGCGCGTCGTATGAGAGTGCGAAAAATCGCAAATAGCCAACACTTGACGCCGCAGCCTCCACCCGTTCCCGATCTACCCCCAGTTGAGGGAGGTGTCGAGTCCTTAAGATGGTATATAAGGTAAATTAATTAATTAGAATCAGCTCGAAAAGGGTGTTGGCCATTTTTCCCGTGAACACACCAAGAGACTTGAACTAATTAAGCGAGGAAAGTGTTCAATTGGTATGCTTTCTAAATAAAAAAGCTCAAATTAATTACAGTAATTGCAATTTTCCTTCCACCAAAACCTTTTCTCAGGACACGAGGATGCGATTTCACACCAAAAAACAACCTCCACAACAACAAAAAAAACGGAAAATCCGAACCCTTTGGTCTACCACTTGTCCGTGCGCAAGTGCAACGACACGAACGGGATCTTGATTTTTGTTTTTTTTTTACCTCAAACACGAAGTGGTTATAAGTGGTGAGAGAATGAGAGCTGACGGTATCTTCTTTTTTTATACATTCGATGCAACCCGAAGCACTATCGTGCCGAAAACTATACCAGATACACTTGAGATGACGCGCGTTGATGGTGGTAGTGTTGATGTGCAATATGCACTGCTACACACCAACGTGGTTGAGAAAATAAATGAAAAGCGCGAAGAAATAAAAGATGTATGTACTTTAATTATTAAACTTCTCTTTGGGAGTTGAGTAAAACCAGCTTTGTCGTTTGTTAAAAGGAAAGGGCAAAACCGATTCTTATATCTGCTGTAAGAATTTAATTTAAATTTTGTGAAGTCAAATTTACCTTATTACACCAATTGACATTTTAAAGGTTAAAGTTAGTAAATCCCTCAGATTTGGCAAGGTATGATAGATTCAGGTTCCCAGAACACGCTCCAATCGACAGAATTGAATTTTAGTGACTTTCCGGCAATAAATATAATTGTAAATTTTGGGTATGATATTTTTTACCCTTATAGATAAACGTGAGTGCGCATGGTTTCTTTAAGATTATTCCATAACATTTAACCCAAAATTTACCATTATATTTATTGGCAGGAAATCAACTAAAATTGAATTCTGTCGATTGGAACATAATCACGGGCTTCAAATGTATCATACCTTGACGTAACTAGTTTACAAGCATCAACTATCTGTTCATGACATGTAAATTAAAATGTGTTCAACTTAAATAAACTATGAGAAAAAATAATTGTTGAAGAAAACATCAACATCTTAAAAACATATATTTTCTCTGATAAATGCATAAAGATATTCAAAATTCACTATTTTTTTCCAAAATGTATTTAAACTTGAAAGATAAAATTTGTAATTGATGGGCTCAATTTTCTCAAAATAAATGTATTTCAGATATTTTCATCTCAGTACGAGAATCAAACTCACAACCTCCAGAATCCAGTACACGCTAGTGGTACCCACCCCCTAGCCGGAGTTAGTTACTTCCCAACCAATGTCGTAGTGTTTGATTGATCACTGGGTCCATGAATAATCATCATCTTCTGTTTTCCTTTTCCTTTTTTTAAAAAAAATATTTTAATCATAAATTGAATGTTCTAAGTGTCTGCCAACAAATTTTCATTTATTAACTGATATCTCAGACACTATCCGTCCCATAAGGTCAAAAAATGAAACACTTGTGAGAAGTTTTATGCATCAAATGAAATAAAAAATCAACATTTTAAACAAGGCTCCTGATTTTTGGTTCATAGATCATAACTGGAGCAACACGAGAAAAGGGCGGATAAGAATTTTGACAACTCAAAATAAACACTTAATATTACACACTACATGTACATTTTTTACAAACACAAAAAAAAGTTGCTACCGACGGGATTCAAACCCAGCACCAACAGTAAGGACTGATGCCTTAGCCCACTCGGCCATCAGACCGAGGAAAATCTGTTAGGATAAATGCATATATGAGCTTTACATTTCGGTCAAGTAGGTTTCCCATACTGATGGGCTACATATTTCACGGTGTAAAATCACATAAAATTGCATAAAATAATGGGATATTTATTTTACACCCAGGCATTTTACACGCAGCTGGATTACTGCTTTTTTAGCTGTGTATGAATAAAAAAAAGTATTTCCTGAACTCAATTTGACTTCATCAAAATTTTTAGCTAAAAGAAAACACATAACACATAGCCTGTAATGAAAATGTTCTGCTCATGTTTTATATGAGCCGGGAAATTTGTAACATTTTTTAAAACTATTTGTTTGGAAATGAATTTACCGGTAACTCACATCCGATCATTTAAATACCTTTTTTCAAATAAATTTGACCTGGATCAAGTGTATTAGCACAATTTTTTGACAAAGAACTTTGTCCTAAGGTTTCTATACGTGGTGTCAATCCAAAATTTTCGCGAAGCGCAAACGTTACGTGACAAATTCCCCTCTCGGCAAATTTCCCCTCTTTTTGGTGCACGCTGGTTGGATGAACAAACGTTTCCCAATCAGTCAATCGAGAGACGTGAGATTGATGTATCTAAAATCACCCCCACTCCACCTCATAATTTTCGGATCGTCGACGAGGCAACAAAACGAGGCTCAGTCGGTCCCGAAAATTCATTCTATTGCTGGACGTCGACGAGAACACATCAGAAGCAGATGGCCTGGTGGCCCGGTAGCAGATGGCTTGGAAGCAAGGACAAGCTAAGACATGCCAGTCGCGGGAGTCGATCATTGGAACTGGCCACCACCTGGACTGGAGTGGCCGGAGGCCCCGCGGATGTTCCGATGAGGGGACATTTGCCGAACCGTAAGAGTTGGGGCAATATGGGTATCAAACTTTATGGTTTTTGATACTGGCCATGAAATTTGACATTTCGGCAGTAGTGGCCACAATCCGGAATTGCCGGATGCCCCGCGGATGTTCCGATGGGGGGACATTTACCGAACCGTAAGAGTTGGGGCAATAGGGGTATCAAACTTTATGGTTTTTGATACTGAACATGAAATTTGACATTTCGGCAGTAGTGGCCACAATCCGGAATTGCCGGATGCCCCGCGGATGTTCCGATGGGGGGACATTTGCCGAACCGTAAGAGTTGGGGCAATATGGGTATCAAACTTTATGGTTTTTGATACTGGCCATAAAATTTGACATTTCGGCAGTAGTGGCCACAATCCGGAATTGCCGGATGCCCCGCGGATGTTCCGATGGGGGGACATTTACCGAACCGTAAGAGTTGGGGCAATATGGGTATCAAACTTTATGGTTTTTGATACTGAACATGAAATTTGACATTTCGGCAGTAGTGGCCACAATCCGGAATGGCCGGAGGCCCCGCGGATGTTCCGATGGGGGGACATTTACCGAACCGTAAGAGTTGGGGCAATATGGGTATCAAACTTTATGGTTTTTGATACTGAACATGAAATTTGACATTTCGGCAGTAGTGGCCACAATCCGGAATGGCCGGAGGCCCCGCGGATGTTCCGATGGGGGGACATTTACCGAACCGTAAGAGTTGGGGCAATATGGGTATCAAACTTTATGGTTTTTGATACTGGCCATAAAATTTGACATTTCGGCAGTAGTGGCCACAATTCGGAATTGCCGGATGCCCCGCGGATGTTCCGATGGGGGGACATTTACCGAACCGTAAGAGTTGGGGCAATATGGGTATCAAACTTTATGGTTTTTGATACTGAACATGAAATTTGACATTTCGGCAGTAGTGGCCACAATCCGGAATGGCCGGAGGCCCCGCGGATGTTCCGATGAGGGGACATTTGCCGAACCGTAAGAGTTGGGGCAATATGGGTATCAAACTTTATGGTTTTTGATACTGGCCATGAAATTTGACATTTCGGCAGTAGTGGCCACAATCCGGAATTGCCGGATGCCCCGCGGATGTTCCGATGGGGGGACATTTACCGAACCGTAAGAGTTGGGGCAATATGGGTATCAAACTTTATGGTTTTTGATACTGAACATGAAATTTGACATTTCGGCAGTAGTGGCCACAATCCGGAATGGCCGGATGCCCCGCGGATGTTCCGATGGGGGGACATTTACCGAACCGTAAGAGTTGGGGCAATATGGGTATCAAACTTTATGGTTTTTGATACTGGCCATGAAATTTGACATTTCGGCAGTAGTGGCCACAATCCGGAATTGCCGGATGCCCCGCGGATGTTCCGATGGGGGGACATTTACCGAACCGTAAGAGTTGGGGCAATATGGGTATCAAACTTTATGGTTTTTGATACTGCATCTTGGTAACTTTCGAGTGGTGAAGGAAAGTCAATTGATATCACTTCGATTTCTATTTCAGCTCCACTTACAATTTCCGTCCCCTTAGTTCGAGAGGACGGTAATTATAAGGGGGAAATTTGGACCGGACATTCTAATCGAAAATTTCAACAATCATCTTGCAAAGTTCTTTGTCATACTGGTCATGTGTAACATAACCACCTGCACCTTTTTTTAGTACAGTCATTAAACCAGAGCAGAATTAATTTAAACATCATAGTCATCAGCATAAAAGACATTCGAGAAACCGATCGGAATCAAATTAATTTCACTCTATCGTCTAATGGAAACCTAAAACTTCCCCATTTACGACTTATCTTCAGGTCATCACAACCAAATTCGATTGAAAAGCAAGCAAAAAAAAATCTCCTCCAAATCGAAGCACGACCGTCCCCTTATTATGTAAATTAGAAGCATCGCTGTGATGCCGCATCGCGTTTCAAGAAAAAAAAGTGTGTACTCTTCTTAATTCCTCCGTTCGAGGTTCCGCGTAAATGAATTAATTTCCTAGTACATAAAAAAAAGTTTGCTCGTGGATGCTGGAAACAGCAAAAAAAATCTTCATCTTCACCCTCACCCTCCCGCGCAAAACCTCTCACTGAGAAACATTAAAAAAATAAGGCGAAGCCGCTTCGGGCCAAGTCTGGAACAAGCAGGGACCGCTTCGGGGACGCGTACTCTATGTAGTCAAAAACGTTCGTCTGCCAGGGAGCATAAAAAATCCACCCTCCTTTTTTGGCATAACGTAATAAAAATAAGACAAAAGCACCCTCGCATTGCGTTTCGGTTTTTTTTCGCGAAAGGAATGAGCGAGGTATTTGAATCTCTAAGAAATAGTTTGTTTTAATTTCATGTTAATATTAAGATTTAATTTTTGTTATATTATATTTCGTCGATTAATTTTCAAACAATTAAATTTGGCTTCATTTTTTTAAGAAAAGGCTAAAATAAGAACAATATTTTTTTATACACCTGTTTCACAGAGAACTTCACACCGCGGAGAAAACGCGCTTTTGCACTCGTCTTATGCTGTTGTTTTTTATGCTCGCTGTTCGTCTATTAAGTAGGAACCGACAAAAATGCGAGGGGTGCTGAAAAATCACCCCCTCTCAAATCAACAACAAAAAAAAACAAGTGAGGGTTGCGAAAGAGAAAACGCGAGAGTGGGAAAGGAAGAAAGAAACAGAAAGGTATAAACACGCGCTCGATGGAAAATGGGACATTTTCGGAACAACTGACAGAGAGTTTGGCGGGACTGCAAGTATGAAGAAAAACAAAAAAAGATGAATCGTACTAAAACGATTTGAAACGGATCGACAGTGTGAACGACGGTTTATGGTGAGAAATTGCTTAGAAAAGTGAAGTGCGCATGTCTGAAATTTGAACTAATTTATTTCAAATAGATCGGTAAACATCGTTGATCTACCTACACATCAGCCCAAAAATGTTGTTTAATATTGCGTCAAAAACCAAATAGAGGAACTACAAAATATTCTACAATGCATTGAGCTATTACCACTGACGTCAGTGCTATCACCAAATTAAATGTTCAATCATATTACAGAAAAAAATCTTTCTACGCGGATGTCTTAGATTTCTCCGAAACCAATCAACTTTTAGCCAACTTTTTGAAGTAATTTGTGCAAATCTACAAATCACTTTTGCAAAAATTACAATAATGTTATTGTTTTCAGAAAAAATGCAACAAATTCAATTTTTGAACATTAATAAGAGTTGCTTCCGTGAGACATTTTTTGTTCTATATAAAGTTGCGCCATGAAAATTAATATTAAAACAATAGTGTCCAGACTCAATTAACCGGAGACCTAGAAAAAATCACTTCAAATAGTAGTTAATGCAACAAATTGCAATCAAAAAATCAGCGCGAAACGTACAAGTTTAACAACGAGTTGAATTTCTGATTTTTTTTTTGCGGTTCCAGAAAACACCCTTGAGCTGAATTTTTCCAGTGAAATGTTTGTTTAGATAAGTGTCAAACTCCCAAATAGCACTCAAATGAATTTTGAAATAAAAGTTTCTGCAATTCCGTCTTGAAACTGCTTACTCTTCAACACTAAAATGGATACTGAAAAGTTGAACTTTTCAGCACTTGTGTAGAAAAGTACACTCAACCCCCGGTTGGTTGGTCAAAGTCAAACTAAAAAGTAACGAATTGTCACTTTTTACGCGACGCTCACGCGCACTATCAAAACAAACGTTTGGCAGTGTGTGTGAACTCCGTGTAAAAGGGTTGTCAAACTAAAAAGTGACCCTGTTCGTTTGACAACAGTTGGTGTCAAACCATACTTTTTTTTTTATTTAAACGATAAATTGACAAAATACATGAACATTTAACTTATAGGTACCTAATATAATTCAAAGGGTGTTTTCAGGATTGCAAAAAAAAAAGTTGTACTAAAACATTTTTTTTTCTGCACTGGTCGTATTTATCCAACTCGGTGAACCTCGTTGGATAAAATCTTCGTTTTTTTTCAATTTGTTGCATATTCTATTATTGTGCTACAAGTTGCAAAAGAGCAGATTTGTTCGGCACGAGTCGTTCATTTATTTAACGAGGCTCTTCGGAGTCGAGAAAACGTGACGAGTGCTTATAAAATCAAGTTTTGCAAAGAGTTGCATACAACATTTTTTGCAAGTATTTTTTCAGCTCTTGTATCGAAAAGTATAACTTGCAGATTCTCATCATGTTTGGAAGAATAAGGCAGGCCGTTTCGTCGTTCTAGAATGACATCAACAGTCAGCAGTTTCACAACTGAAATTTTAACAATTTGTTGTTGTTGAGCTTAGTTACGCTCATAAGTTGTCAAAGAATTTATAATCCAAAATGGATGCTATGGCAGACACAATTTTGGTAAAATGCAGGTGGCGAAAAATGTACTTACAGGATTTTTTAGTGTTATTTTTGTTATTTTCATATATTTTTTTTTTTTTTGAAACGCAAAACTAATACAAGTTTGTTTACCTTTATAGCAAACTTTGCCACGTTGGCTTCTAAATTGGTCTACCGAGAAAGGTACGTTAAAGGGATCATTTTCGGAACGACTCATAGAAAAACAACCCAAACCAAACCGAATACTTTCGGCAATTTGTATTACTACACTTGTTTTGTAAGTAGTCTCTAATGTTGTATTCTTATTACTTCGCTTGTTTAATCCATCACTGTATGACTTTAGATCGCGTTGTCTTCTTCGTTTTCTTTTCCAATCGAATCCGCCGAATTCGTAGCTGTCTACCGATATCAACTATCAATGTTTCGTTTTCTGTGTGCTTTGCCTTTTTGTGTTTGTGGTGAATCTGAACTATTTTATGATCAAATTATGCAAGCCAGCATTTCCAACTTTTTCCTCAAATAACAACCCCTCACTTTCCCTTGTAAGATCGTGGCAGTAATCATTGTCTCAAATTCTCATCAAATTCTGATATACAATTTAACATTTTACCGGAATTTATTTAGTTTTTATTTGCCTGCTGGTTTCACACGATTTGTGCAAATTAGCTGAAATTTATTATCAAATTTAAACGCGTTAATGCATTTCAGATTTTTTTTTGCTGAACTTGGGAGTGGTTGCTAATCAAGCGAGATGGTGCACCTGTAGTTTTTGAAGAAATTTTAGATGATGGTTTGTAAACATCAAAGCTTTAATAAGCATTTATATATTCTAACCATTCTGAATTCACTTTACAATTCGTTGATGAACAATTTATTTATTTTCAAATCAGATACTCACCATCATCATCAGTTTTACCACCTACCTTTGAAAGATTTCATCAACAAATTAAAAAAAAAATATGTGGGATATTCAGGGGAAAAAATCTAGCAGAGATACAAACCCTTTTCAACCCGCGCAAGATAAATTTTCTTGCATGCAAGTCCAATTTTCCATTCACCCGCTCGCATGTTTTTTATGCTTCGATGCAATGCTTGCCACCCCCAAATGATTTTTCTATCTGTTGTGAAAATGGCTAACGAAATTGATTCAAACCTTGGCATTTAGTAATTCAACCTTTTGTGTTGTACCTTTTTTAAATTTTATTTTATTTCATTAATGATTTATGTCGAATGGCAAGCTACAAAAATAATTGAAACGCTTAGTTATAAATTTAGAAAAGTGACTTATTGATATTCGTTTGTTTTATGTTATGTGTTATTAGTAATGGTTTTAAATGTCGAGCTTCTCTCATTACATGATTTGTTTGCTATCTGTGTATGTATGTAATCAAACTGTGAACGATGAGAGATACCGAAGAGGTTCGAGTTTTGTATTTTCTACTGTGCTATATTTTTTTCTGAATAGATTTGTTTTACAATATTTGGTCATATGCGAAAGTGCAGTATCTTTCGTGTCGGTAAAGTTGTGCTAAAGATAATCGCAAGTGTGGCAGAACCCTGACAACGAAGAGTAAGACTTTCGATAGTGCGAAATTTGATGATAAACAAAAGTGTTTTTGCAAGTATTTTGTTCGATTTAGCTACTCACAGTCACTGGGAACTAGTATTCACACTCAAAAAAGCTTCCGAAGCTGTGCTTATCCGTTCACTTCGGGAAGGTTTGGAGGTTCCACTGGAAGAAGGATCGAATCTATCCGGGGTCGGACTACCGATTTTTTTATGGGCTTTAAAAATGTTTGCTTTATTTCCCTAAAATCATGACTCAACAACTGCACAACTCGTGGAATGGTTTACACATCAAGAACAATGAACTTGAATACCCTCTCTATGGTTACATCTGCTCACCAGCAAGAGAGCCATCTACCGATCGGAGCCGACCAACAGATGGCGCTGTTCCGCAATCCTGCAAAGGATTGTTCCTTTCCCAATCAAATAATCTTTGTAACCCTAAGAGTACCATTTACACATATCTTTATCATTCGGGATTTTTTTTGTATTAACTTCTTCCTCTTCTTCTTTGTTTGTGTGGGTCTGTTAACTTGCGTGTGGTTTTACTTCTATCGGTTCTGCTTGGCTATACTTGCACAAACTATTATCGAACATAAACTCAATCCTTTTATGTATATCTGTTGATTTGCTTCTTCACACCATAACATAAAAACGCAAACAAAAGATCACAAGTTCTGTCCCTGAGCAGAAACCCAGTCGCAAACTCCGCCATCGTCGGTCCGCACTCTGCCCCGACGATCCAAGTGTGTGTGTGTGTGTACGATACAGCTCTTACTTTCACACACACGTACCAACACGCAGAGGGTCCTTTCTTTCTTGCGACGACGACGAGCCGGTGGAAAACTGCCAGGTGCATTTTTGGGGGGTTGTGAGGGTGTACGCGCTGTATGTTTGTGTGCGCACGTGTGTCGGGATAGGAAGATATTGTTTCTCTTATCTGTGGGGACGAGAAAAGAAAAGCGAACGAGGGGGAGGTCCGGAATACCCGGAACAACGAGTTGAGCAGTCTTGCTTCAATGTTTACACGCTGAGTACAAAAACAAAACAGCTTTCTTTCCTTCTAACAAGAAAAAAACAAACAGGACTACAACACCAACGGAAAAGAAATAAAATACCTATCGATGAGAGTTCAGATCGAGATTCCAGTCTTTGTACAGATGCTACAGATCACTTGGTGGAAATCGCATTACCGCAACCATCGACTTAAACCACTGACCAGGTGAAGCATTCGATGGAACTCGCGCGAGTAGGTGAAGATGTGAGTACGTGCGTGTTTGTGTTCCACGACACTCGACAGGTAGTAGAGTCAAATAAAACAAAGCTTTGTACAGGATCATGCTTGAGATTTCGATTTTCCTCTCACCAGCAATTTAGAGTATTTTTTTATATCATGTTTATTGAGTTTCAGATTGTTAATATGCTTGCTTTTTGCCAAATGTTGCGTCCAATAATGCCTTCCAAACATAACATACATAAATATACATATGAGTACAGAAACAGAACATAACCGAAAAAAGCACAACATCAAACTGGATGACTTAAGGATAACTTAGTTTGGTTGTTTTTGCGTAGAAGTAGTAGTAGTAGAAGTAGAAATAGTTCAAGTAGTTATAGTAGTAGGTTGTGGTTTTCAGATGGGTAAAGCATAGTGTGCTGTTGTTGATTTCTATAGTTTTGTTTTTGTTTGAACATTTTTTTGGTTTTGGTTTTTTTGTTTTGTTTGTTTGTAGAATGATGGTATTTACATGATGACGCATTTGCCCTTCTCCGCCCACGGGTTGTTCTTCTTGTCGGGCGCGTGGATCAGCGGATCGTTCTTCTCGTTCTCCTCCACGTACTCTCGCATCCTGTGAGTGGAAAATAGAAACATTAGAGGGCGAGAAAGAAATGCTTTCGGAGTTTTTGAAATTCGAAATTTGGAATGTAATACATCGACTTCTGTCAGCTTTAGGCAACAAACTATGAAGGCCGAGGCAGTTAAGTAATTGAGATGGTCTATAAGAGGTTACTGCTTCGATTCCCGAAGTCAACATTTTTTGTTTAATGTTTTAGATGGAGAAACTAGTTTTGGGAATTAACTCTTTCTAAAATAATAGATATTCCTCAATATTTGAACAAGTAAAGAAACCATTCAGTTGAAGTTTCATTTGATTTCTAACATTTAAATGTTTAAAAAAAAATGTTTTTTTTTTCATTCGGGAGCAACAAAATAACTCATGATAAAAAAATGCCTCTAAAGAAATACACGAGATTCAATTTAAGTGTTAGGCAACCATTTGATGCTCTTACGAAATTTCAACAGAAACACTTTATTTTGCTGATATCATTATTTAAATAAATAAAGAAATAATGTAAGTAAATAATGTTGTTTTCCCTTAATCAGCTGTGTTACCAAATTCAGTCCATAATTTCGGTCTTTTTATTTGTTTGCCACCGACTAGTCCCAACGATTTGGTCCCAACGAGTTTTAACTGCTGCCCCTCTAAAAGGGAAAAAAAACTTTCCACACAAATGGGCTCGTCCCATCGTTTTCCATCTCGAGGTTCCATTCACCCAGAAAAATGGAAAATTTCCAGAAAACACCGAGAGGAAACTTGTCATCAGCAGAATTGAATGGTAAACTTTTTTTTGTGTTTTCTAGATTGGTCACCACCATCCAGCGGTGCGGTGGTGGGTTGACTTTGAATGAGTTATTTCCTTGTTCTGGGCGGACTCAACTTCAGCTCTGTCCCCACCGTGGGAACCGACGAAAAGCGGAAACGGAAGCAATCACGGTGTGTGCGGTGATGTCGTAGAAAATGGAAACTAGTTAAGCCTCTGCCTCCACCGAGCCGCGGCGGCCTTCAAGTCTGAGATAATCCAGTTTTCCACACCAGCGCCCAGCGCCGGGAGATGGTGCTGGGTGGGGAAACCTCTTGAATAATTTATATCTGCCCACTTTTACGTCTTTCTGATATGGGTGATTCACATTGAAATTGATTGCTGTTTGCGAGCTGGGTGTTGCTTATTTATGGCCACGGGATTGGAAACAAAAAGGTTCTGTCGAGATCCGAATCGTCCAACTCAGCTAAGCAATCGATAAGAAATAAACTAAAGATACAGAACTTCGTATTTTTGTTGAAAAGATCTGCACAACTGTCAGAAAATTAAAGCATAACGAAATATAATTTTGTCAACTCTTTCAAGATAACTACATCCAAACGAAGCTTCATTCAAATCCCTCCGAAAGCCACGGTCAAGAATTCAATTGCGGTTTAAACAACGAAATGCTGCCTCTGCAGATGAAATCAGACGCCAACGCTCTGCTTTTCACCTTTGATGAACTCTCTGTCTGTCACCGGAGTTTTTTAAAGGCGTCAGCATCAATCCGGTGCAAATAACATGGATCAACACTTTCGCTCTGGTGGAGGATTTCCTTGAGGGACGCTCTGCCAAAGTGTGTATCTTTGCGTGGGCCTTTGATCCATGGCGATGGACCAGCCCCCACCCTAAATCAGTCACCGCAGAAACAGTGAGCATCGAAATTTGCGAAATTGCTTCAGGAGCTCAAGACATGAACCTACTCAAACTATGTTCCAACATTTTTGTCATTAGAATAGAACCAATGAGGATACTTTTTTTTAATTTTTTCACGGTCTCAAAAATTGTGTAACACAGTGTAATTGACCAGTGAATTAGACACTGTCAACGTCCCGGCTCTGATAGGACCATTTTGTCTTCTGCAAAGATAGTGATGATACCTGATGCTGCTGCTCCAGGTTGGTTTCGAATTTGTGGCTTTTCTTTTGTTTGCTGACAGGATTGGACCGGTGCTTGATTTTTCCGAAAAAGGGGCTCACCTTTGTTGACACATTGTGGACACATGCGAACGAAAATCAAAGATCCTCAGCTCACTGTTGACAGTGAGGAAGGACCAGCGTTGACCAACTTGATGTGGTTAAGGTCCCGAAGGTGTTTCTAGCCATTATTTTCAGAAATCTCTGCAGATAAAATACAGTCCTCCGAGAATACAATAATGTTAGTAAAGCCTCGATTTCAGTTAGTATACTTGTTGTTAGGGATTCATTTTCAGTTAGGGATTTAAGAAATTCATTGATTGAACTTAATTAAACTTTTTTTCTTTTATCTTAAAATTCGAAATTATTATTGGTTCTCAAAAGAAACTTCATCCGATAAAAACTAAAAAATAGCATATTTACTAATGTCCTAGAAAGTTTTTATTGCTGATTTGTTTAAAAATCTGGCTAAGTTGCAACTTTATAAAATCAAGATCAGAAGAAAACAAAATACTTTCAAAAGCTCACAATTGAGTTTTGGGGGTTAAAAAACTTCAACAAAGTGATGAAATTGGTCAAAATTATCACATTTTCTAAAACATTTCGTGAAATTCTGATATCTGCAACAGATAAATATTTTTTTGTGATTTAAATTTTTGTTTCTAAATAGAATTTAAAAATACCATTTTCTCATCATAATCAGTTTCAGTATGTTTATAATCAATTTTAGTATGTAAAGACGGAAACGATTACGTTACTAAATCAAACGTTACTTTAATCAACATTCATACACGAATGAATTGATTCAGTCAGAATATCATCATTCCCCCTTAACGAGTTCGACACATTTGCATGATAGATCCGGACAATATTTTTTATCAAAATATCTAAGACTCTGTTTCAAAAAAGTCTATAAATATGATGGATCGCATAACTGATCCGGACAACGTTTTCATCAAAATATCTTAGGTCCGGCCTCTTAAATGTGTATAAATAACACTTAAGTGCTTATAACTTTTGACAGGGTTTTCAGATCTTCAATGTTCTATGACGGGTTTCTTACAAAAACCATTCTTTAGTCCAGACTACAAGACTGTGTAAGACTGTTTTGTAAGTTATTTCATTATATTTTACAACATTCTTCAAACCCGATTCGTAAAATTTCAAATATTAACGTGACATTTCAACATTAAAACATCAACATCGATGCCCAGCAAATACATCCCAGATCCGAAGAAAACTTCCAGGAAAAGTTCAAACATCAAACCCGGTGCGGTGGAATGTTTCCAGTTGGTTAAAGTTTGATACTGATATTTTCACGCTCGTCTGGAACCGTATTGCGATTGCCGGTCCCAATTACACTCGCTGTTGGCAACACGAAACGGAATGAAATATCCCGTTCCGTTCCGGGCATACGCGATGTTCTCCAGCCCATCATCATCCCCGGAACCATCATCGGTCCCGGATTCTTGAGCAAAGCCAAAAACACCACCCAAGGTACAAGGGTTTTGGCATGGAAACCGCTTCCGTTGGCTGGAGCGGAATTCACTCCATGCTCCAAGGGAGATTTCTGGAAAATGTCTTCTGTGAGACAGGTTGGTGGTTGGTGGCTTGGTCCGGGTGAAATTAGGTAGGGTGAAGTGTCAGTTGTTGGAAATATTTTTTTTATGATTTTAAGTAATTTTGAAATAATATGTTCTATTTTGCACCAAACATCAAATTTGACAAAAAAATCTCTTATAAATTTCTACGGCACCTGGTATGACTCACCGTGTTACCGTGCAACCACAATCTCCTGTTTTGGTTTTGGGTGCTATGATGCCTCTTCGATGGCTTAACGTGTGCGACAGTAAATGGATTAGATGCGAATGCGAGACGAACGAGACGTTCCGCACCCACCTGCAGGGATCCCGAACAACCTACATCCTCACCTACAAATGTTGTGCCCTACATGTGTGGTGCACGTATCTTTGTATGACAGTGTGTGAATAGGCGTGCCCCTAATCAAGTTATATTGAAACCGTAATTCTTGTACGTCGTTGCGTCTCTTCAACGGTTTTGAGGTTTTGAACATTTGTACAGTGAGACTTATAAGCAGAGCTTAACGCTTTACTCAGTTTTACCAATTTAAGTTTAAAATTATGATGATTCACAACCTGTTAACTTAGCTTAACACTTAAAAAAATCAAATCAAATTCCATAGTGTTGCCTTGGCGTTCTCGATTGCGAGATTTCTAGTAGAAACTAAGTTTCCAAAGCTTAATTGTTGAGGCAATCGCAAACCTCTTTTTACACCTGAGCCTCTATCCGAACTGACGACCTTTAGGGGGATTGGGAGTCCAACTGGTTCCGTCAGACGGAAGGCGTGATCAGACAAATCTCGTCTCAAAAAATGCCACCGGAACCGTCTGAGATCGAACCCGGTCCAACTAGAGTGAGAGGCAACCCCGCTTACCACTACACCTCCGACCTCGACAAGAAAACAGTCGATAAGCTGGAAAAACATTTTAATAGATTTCACTTATCTAAAGTTTAACATTGCCACTATAACAGCAATACCAAAGACCAAGCCCCCAAATATGAAAAAACCGAATTTCGTCGCAAAGGCAGCGACTGTCAGCAGTCAGTCACGTGTCAATGTGACTTGTTTGTGGACTGAAAGCGGCAAAAAGTAACATGATAGCACTAATCCGGTGCCGGTAAGCTGTGTGGTGGGGGAAGCTCTATAGCAGCCGTTTGTCGTATGTTGTTGGAAGACGGTTGGGGGAGGCGACAAAAACAAACCTACTTAAAGGAATGCTATCGATTGGTGACAGGCAACCTCGGTGACGACGATTTGCTTCAGCAGAGTCGAACCACCAGAAATACTGATTTATCACATAGAAAAATCGTCACTTGTGTGCTATCTTGTGACACGCCAGCTGTAAAAAGATAGGACGTGTCACAAGATAGCACACAAGCGACGAAATGACGAAAAGGTTCTGGGACACTTTCAAACGTTGCTTCAATATTAATTCAGGAAACTTTTGCAACACTTCCAACAATTTCCAAGAAATGTTTCATCTGGAAATTCCCTCAATAATTCGTGCTTTCATCTTCCAGAATCGGCACGAAGCAACACAGAATATCACTTAAAATTAATGGCTCCGGGAGCACCATTTGCATGATCCTTTTCATCGTTTCCATTATGCCATGCGTTCAAGTGGTCGTCCTTTTTCCCACTCTCGCCCTCACTGGGACTGGGTTTTCCCGGAAAAAAACAAGACGCAAAATACCGAAACATGCCGGCGAAGCCATCGAGCAGCTCTCAATTCGGTCAACAAGAGCTCCACTCCATCATCATTCCTGGTCCCTCACAAAGCACATTCTTTGAGCAGAAACTTTTTGACTTTCCAGGGTCATGTCAACGAGCGCGTTTTGGCCAGTTCCCGTTTCGATCCGATCAATCATCACCACCCGCGGGAAAACTTGGGCTCGGCCAGTGCCGCTGTCCTAAGTGGGCAGACGGAATAATTATAAGTTTCTTTTCGTGGAAAGAAAATGGTTTTTGCCGACAATTTGGAGGGGTTGTTAAAATATTGCGCCTAGAGATTTTCGGGATTTCAAACTACCAATGTTGATTAAACAATAGAATCAGAACATGATTTGGTATTTAAATGTACAACCGTTAATAGGCTGGTTGTAAAATTCAATTGAAATATTTGATGATTAAACCGTACAACGTTTCGACCCTTGATTTGGATCATTTTCTTGGAGAAGGAAACACACGAAAATCACCTAGAAACAGGGTTGCCAGATGTTCAATGGTCTTTCGAAGGTCTCTCAATTAACTAACCAACGATGGATCGGATGATGAATCCGGATATCGTTTACAATCATTTAAGTGAGATCAGGCCACAAAAAAAATCATAAGTATCACTTAAGCGGTCATAGCTCGAAACAGGGAGGACAGATCGTCAATATTTTTGACTCGTTAAAAATGTCTCTTGAATACCTAACCAACGATATGTTGGATGATAGATCCTAACATCTTTTACATACATTTAAGTGAGATCCGGCTACAAAAAAGTACATGAATGTCACTTAACCCTTTCAGGCCTGATGGGTCATATATGACCCAAAAATGAAAATTGCCAAAACTAGCATATAATTTTCGTATGGTCGTAAGAATCATTTTCCCATCATTAACTAAAAGATTTTTTTTTTGAAAATTTAGGCTTAAAAGGGTAACTCGAGGCAGAATTTCCAGATTTTCAATGTTTTGAACTCGTTGGAAAGGTCTTTCGATTATCTAACCAACGATGGGTCTGATGAATGATCCGAACATAGTTTTCATACAGATAAGTGAGATTCGGCTTCGAAAAACGAACATAAATATCACTTAAGTTGTCATAACTTGAGGCATGGGTTGCTAGATCGTCAATATTTTTGAATCGATTACCTATTAAACAATATACAACATGATGATATTTGGTGAGATGTCCTTCCATTTATTGATCCTTGCACTGTAACTTGGATTTGGCCCGCACTTTTCTCTCGCACTTTTGACAACAAAATTTCCAAAAACTAGGGAACCAGCAGTTGTTTATTTACATTTCTAATCGCAGTTTCCACCAAACTGGCCATTCGCACTTTAAAATTGCGATTGACAGGTGAGCAACATCGGCTCGCTTTGATCATTTTTTGAGAAAATTATAATTTCCCAAGCCAGTTTGATAAGCCGCAATAGTGCGATCGATAGCAATAATTTAGTGCGAAGTCCAAGTTAGTGAGAATTGCGCAATATTTTACTTTGGAAAATGTGCGAAAACACATTTTTATACATAACTTTTGAACTACTTATTGAAACTTCAAACAATTCAATAGCACCGTATGGAACCTCTAAACCAAGTCGACTGCGACTGGTTTGGTCAAAATCGTTTCAGAAAGTGCTGAGCAAACTCAGTGACATTATTGGTCACACACACACAAACACACACACACACACACACACACACACACACACACACACACACACACACACACACACACACACACACACACACACACACACACACACACACACACACACACACACACACACACACACACACACACACACACACACATACACACATACATTTTTCAGTTTTCGATTCTGATATATGTATACATCAAGGTGGGGTTTCAAGCTTAAAATAAAAAGTTCATTTCTGGAGTTTTTTTTTTGAAAAGGTCCAATAAACCAAATTTCCAGTTTTTGCTTTTTGGGTGTTTTTGAAACCGCCTAGAGTCAGGGGTATTAAAAAACACTCAAAAAGCAAAAACTGAAAATTTGGTTTATTGGACCTTTTCAAAAAAACTCCAGATTTTTAGAGCAGGATTATAGCGTTACCTCAGTTTGGAAGACTAAAAAAGAATTGTGTCATTTTTAGTTTCAAGAGATTTCTTAAGAATGTCTCTTGTTTATAAATATTTTTGAACTGTACCACATTTTGAATTTAAGCACACAGTTTTTGCAAATCTGCTTAACGGGGTCCCTAAAATCCTAAATGTGAGCTTCTGATTGCCTCATAAAAAGAAGACAAAACTAATCAGTTATACGCACTCCCAACGCAGTAGCAAAACTTCAGCATCCAGCGATTACCGCAAACAAACCCAGCAAAGCCCCCTCCCGAATATTAATTGTTCTCCGCGTGTTGACTTGTCATAATTTGCTGGTGTTCCGAAAACAATGTTGATGAAACAATCCGAGCCAGCAGCTGCTATTTCCCGCAACATACATGCTCAACAAGACAACGTCTGCGCCGAGCTGGAAAACAATTTCCCGCCCCATTTTCCACACGTTGGCTGTTATTGTTGAAAGTCATACGTGTGGGAGGGGCGTGGAAGTTTTGCGAAATTTTCCACCCCCCTCCCACGATGAAGTCAACCAGTAATTAATTTTGCGTGCAACCTCGGGAGGGGAGGGCCAAATGCATCGCTATTTATCATCTCGCACAGCAAAACATGCTTGTGGGTGGGATGAAAATCCCTGTTGACAGGATGGATTACGCATGGTTGATGGAAATTTTGCGGAATGTTTTTCGGGGTTTCTTTTCGGTGGAAATTTTGAGAGGATAAAATTCAAACAACTGGTCCAGATTGATGCAGAGCAAGTATTCCATCGTGAAAAGGTCAGTCATTTTCCGGAAAACAACTTAACTTTCAATAGAAACTTTTATCGGCAAGTGATTCAATCAATTTTCCGGTCTCATTCCCATAAAACTCCTCTGAAAAATGCCCCACCCGTTTTCGCATCCGAGAACCCCTTTGTTTAACGACCGCGTTTCAGGAAGAACAAAGTCATCATCATGGGACACTTGAGTCAGTCGCTGATAAGGATTCGGGCCTTTTTCGTCTTGGTAATACAACTTTCTTGACTTTTCTTGACGACCAACCTACGCACAGCCAGGAAGAGTTTGCTGGAGGATTTGTAAATTTTTCCTGCTTCATCCCAACAAAAAATAAGCCCTAGATGAGAATACCGATAAATTCGCTAGTTTTTCTTAGCACATTTTCCCGATTATATATTTTGTATTATTTGATTTCGATGACATTTTGTATATCTATTAAAGATTTTTTTTTATTTCCCTGTTTTTCCTCAATTTATAGTGAAAAATCAATTTAGAAAACGTAAAGAATAACTCAGCTGCTTCTTTCTAAATAATTGCTTCCCACCCTCATCGGAATACTTTTTGTTTGAACAGTCTTCCTAAACTCAACGAAAAAAAGAAACGAAAAAAAAATCCAGTACCTTTCCCAGCCTCATCATTAATAAACTTGCTCAAGCCGGGCAAATCGGCATCAGGCTTCAGCACCTGATTTGGGGCTTCCTTAACCTACACGTGTGTGTACGAAAATGTGCAAATATTTCATATATTCTCGTGTTGTTTGCAAAGTTTGCGATGTGTGCGAGCGTGTACTCGTTCGTTCGTCCCCGGTGGGCCCGAAAAGATATGCGGCGATACTGGTCGTGGAAGGGTGAATTACGTATGCATGGTTGCTAACCAAACCCCGCCAATGCTCGTACAACATGCTGCTTGTTTGATATGGGTCTGAAATGTGAAAAACTGGGTGGGACAAAAAAAAGGAGTACATAAAAACGGCAAATATTTCAATATCAACACCAGAAGCCCGCCGGCAGGTATAAAGCAAGATGAGCGTGGTTAGCGAAATGGGTTGATTCTTGGGTGGTGCTTGTAAGAGCGATCATTTCTAATTCAGTGAATTCATTAGAATTTTTTCACCGTTGCTCACTTTGGCTGGTTTTGTGATCATCTCGATTCCAATGTCCTTTGAAAGTTGTGATATCACATTAAATTGTAAATAACTCATAATACAAGTTCATAATTTAAGTAAAAATAATCATACAAAAAAATTTATAATGTTTTTTGCCTTTCTTACTAAAGAAAGGTATAGTGTTTGCTTTTGGCTCCGACGCCAAATCAAGCTTCGTTCCCAAATCATTTCTCGAGAAATATTCATTCGAAAAATCTGCAAAAAATCATGGACGATCGATTTTCGACGCCCGATCGATTGACAATGACAGAATTCGTCTACCTCCAATATCCGAATTTTGGCGCTTAATTTACTGTAGAGCACGCGTGACGTCCGTGTGTGGTAAAACAGTGCTCAATTTTGTGGTAGGGGGTTTCTCAGAGCCCACATTATGGATTTAAGCTCTCTTGGGCGCATTTGAAAGGGGATGTGCTGAACCTGAACCAGTTCCATACCAAATTTGAATTTATCCATTTTTTATGGGGACTCGGAGTGTGTTTTCACCAAATCAGGCGGTTTTCAAATGTTTCAAAAAATCATGGACGATCGATTTTCGTCGCCTCGTCGACAAGTCGTCAAGTTGAGCTTCACATGCAGACGCGAGCAATGCTGGCGCGTGATGCTGGCGCGTATAGAGTTTTGATACTAGATTACCCCCTTTTAGTGCAAGTTGCTTTATCGATTGCTCGTTCATCACACATCGCCTATCATTATTTTCTATGCTAAGCTTCAGTTAACGCAAACTAGACGCAAGCAGCTATCTGTTCTGAAGCCTCATGCTCATTCTTTTGCCTTTCTTTTGTTTTGCTCATTCTCTGATCGAACTCTGAGCGAACGAATTTCTGGGAAGCGTTCAAGCTTCCCATGTGCCAGTGACAACGCACATCGCGGGTTTGGTTTTCTAGCTTCGGTACTAGCCTTTTTGTGTATTAGTATTTTTGTTCATCGTACCAGCGCACCAAGGTGGTTTATTCGGTACGTTTGCGTTTGTCGTAGTGAAGTCCCACCGAGCGCTCAGTCGTTGTATGCTTCCCAATCCCAAAAACGCCTAAATGCTTGCTTATTGAAATCTCACATCACCTCCGTGTACGCACGAGTGCAAGCAGCAGTCAAGTGCTCAGTGCTCCATCGTTTTTTCGAAAATTTTCGCCGTAATTTACCGTGATTAGCCGCGAGTTTGCTCCAACAGCATGCCAAGGGCCGGCCGTGGCCGTGGCAGTTCGAGTGCGGCCTCGAAAAACCCGCGAAGTTCGTCTACCGGCCGTGTGCAAAAAGGTAAACAAACCAACGCCGCGTCGACCGCCATCGCGCCGGGGAGTGTGAACGCCAAAGGATTCGACCCCAAGTTACTACACGCTAATTACCGCGTCCAGGATCGCAGCCCTATTAGGCTCCGTTCAGCTACTTCCGGCAATCCGTCGACCGATGGCGCTTCAACATCCGCCAACATTCCCACCAGTAACAAGTTCGCGAGGCTGAGTGACGAGGAAAGCAGCTACAACAACACCGACGGTAGCACTACCGACGACGACGACGACGATGGTCGTGCACGGAAAAAGTGCCGACGCCAAAAAGTAATTACTCCAAAGGAACGACGACCACCACCAATTTTTGTTTTGGACACGTTGGCGGACGATGTTGACGAGCAGCTGGAAGGCCTCGTGTACTGCCTCAAAATAGGTAAAGCGTCAGTGCAAGTGTTCACATTTGACCAAAAGAACTTCGACCTGGTTGTGGAGAAATTTAAGCGTAAAACTTCAAATTCTACACATTTGACCCCACGCAGAAGACCGCTGTAAAGATTGTCTTGCAGGGGTACCAAGACCGCCCGACCTCCGTCCTCAAGGAGCACCTCTCGGGTGCCGGAATAACGCCGCGAGACATAAAAGTCCTCTCGCGGAAGACAACAGTCACAGGTACACACACACTGTACCTGTTGTACTTCGACCGCGGCACCGTCAAGATTCAAGACCTGCGGCGGACTAAGGCGTTGGACGGTTTTTGGGTAAACTGGCGGTTTTACTCCAAAATCCGACGGACGCAGCGCAATGTCACCGTTGCCAGAAATTCGGCCACGGCTCGCGGAACTGCAACCTCCAGCCCCGCTGCGTGAAGTGCGGTGAGTCACACTCTCGGAGGTGTGCGCACTGCCACGAAAGGCGGACTTGGGGAAAACGCAGAACAAACCAAGCCGCGCGTAAAGTGCGCGAACTGCGGCGGTAACCATACCGGTAATTACCGCGGATGCGTCGCGCGCAAGTCCTACCTCGAGGAGCAGGAAAAGAGGAAGAAGAAAGCAGCAGCGTCCCACCCTCCTCAACGAAGTACGAGTGCAGCCGTTCCTGCAGCTGGCCAGCGTACGGTTCCAGCGGACAACCCAGCGATCCCTCCTGGCTGGGGGCGATCGTTTGCCAGCGTGGTCGCGGCCGGTAGCGGCAATGCGGCCCAGCAAGAAGTCACCGGGGAAGATCTCTTTACCCTGCCGGAGTTCTTTGCTCTCGCGGGGGAGATGATGACGCGGTTTCGGAGCTGCCGTAACAAGGCGGAGCAATTTCTAGCCCTCGGGGAATTAATGATTAAGCACATCTATAAAGGATAAAAAACTGTGATCTAGTTTTAAGCTTTCTCTATTTCTATCCCCTTTTCCTAGCAAGTTGTGTAAGTTTTTTTTTTAAATTTTTCTTACTCTTGGTAACACCTTTATTTACAAGCAATAACTGTTCCAAAATGGATTATGATGTAACACACAGCTGAAAGGAACTACAAAACTCTGTTTTGTACCTCAAAAGAACTTATTGTATCTTGATTATTCACCAATAAAACCGAATTTGAATTTGAATTTGAATTTGAAATCTCACAATTTTGCCTAACGCCTAAATGACAGTTTAGTGAATTACAGTAGGCGTTTCAAAGCTTTCAAGAACATTTATGCGGCTTTACCGTTACATCCTTGTTTACAACACGGCAAATTCTCGGGTGTTGAAACACTTTCTGCCAGTTATTTTGTAACCACTTTAACGCATTGGAGCAAGACGGAATTATTTTGTTTTCTCGTTAATTTTTAATATTTTGAAAAGTGCAAAAAACACTCAGAGAATACGAACAATTTAGCGATATGCAGAAAACATTACGAACATCGCAAATTGTGAGCTAATTCTCTGTCTCAAAAACAATGTGTTCTGATTTAAAAAATCGAAAATGCTTGTGTGCGAGCACAGCTTACAACCGGCCATGGCAAATGGGGCAAAAACCAGCGCTTTTCAGTTATATGAAAAAATATGGTTGAGTTTCGAATTGTATTATGAATGGACCATTCTATATATTGCTATTTCTTTGAAAAAAAAATCAACTGCCGTTAACTTCCTTTTGTAAGAAAGGCTCTATCTCACCCCAGGTGGGATTAAATCGGGTTTTTTAATCTGTTTGAATAATATGTATACCAAACTAGGTTGTTAAAAGTAAAATCAATATCTTTTGGAGTATTTCCCTAACTGTTTCATTTAACTTCCAATACGTCATCAAATCCATGGATTATCACAAGATATTTGATCATGGGCCCCAGATTTTGGGTTAAGTGCATACATAAAAAAAGTATAAAAAGTAAATCTTTCGCAGTTCCCCTTAGCAGAACACCTATGAAGGAAATCGTGGCCGGCATTTTCTAAGTGGATTCAAAGGAACTTCAATAAATTAATTAACATAAATCAAATAAGATTATTTTACCTTTTAAAAAAAATCTTCAGAATCGTTAACGATATAATGATTTTTTTTTATCATATCCTTGTGAATTTTTTTATTCATTTATTTAATTAATTCAAAAGTAACTAAATATTATAATTTAGTTTCGCAGTACACCTTTTGTTTGTTTCTATAGCTACGAAAATTGTATAAAGATAATTTTGAAAAAAGGCGTTACATAAAAAAAGTCATATCACAATAACACCATTTAAAAAATATAAAAAAAAACAGATTTATAAGAGAAAGCTTCTGAAAATATTTCAAAAATAAGCTTTTGAATTGATTACTCGTTAGAGTTATGAAATTTTCAAAATCCCCCAGGTTCCACTGCACCATTTAAAAAATATAAAAACAGATTTATAAGAGAAAACTTCTGAAAATATTTAAAAAATAAGCTTTTGAATTGATTACTCGTTAGAGCTACACTCTTAAATCTTACTTACTTACTTCCTTTTATCCCCCCGGATTAGAGGGTGACGATTCTCGAGATTTTCAATTTCCCGGGAATCGAGAGTTGAATTTGGTCATTTGCCGGGAATTCCCGGGACCCGGGAGTTTCTTTTGTTTATGCCAATAGTGGCAATTATTTAAAAGGAAATGTAATAATATTGTTACTTTTCAATCAATTTAGTTACATTTCATTCATACTTATTCTATGAAACGTTAACCTCAGTATCCTCTTTATCTGAGGAACTATATCTACCTATTGATTTTTTTTCTGAATCTGCAAGTACAAGATCGTTTCTTGTGCTTTTGTGAGTCAAAATTGTAGTTTAAAACATTAACGAATCTTTATTCGCACTGTTTAATTTTCAATAGTTTCACAAGCTTGTTGCATGAACTTATAATTACATTTTTGTGAAGTAAAAAATAGCTATAGCTATACCATATAAAATTTCCCAGAATCGGGATATTTGCAATATGATAAACAACGACTCAAAAGAATAATTTAAGCATTTTTTTTTTCCTTTTCAAGGTCAACTGTGAAATTCATTGAAGAAATATTTACAGTTGTTAGGAAATGAACTTATTTTTAAAAAGCTTTTCCTTCTCAGAAATAATAAATAAAAATAATTTAAAAAAAAAAACTTTAGATTTCATTTCTGGGGCGTTATCGCTAAGTATACTGCAAGCTAAATATTGGGGTTATTTTTTTTTGCTTCTCTCAATTATAGTTATTGGAATTTTTGACAAGTTAAATTTTAAAATTTCTGAATAAGAAGATCAGAGAAAAAATAAACCGAAGTAGGACATCGAATATTGAACTTCCAATGTTTTAGAATTTAGAATTTTTCAAATAATTTTCTGATTTGTTTATATAATGTTGCTTCAAAATCTATAAGTATAAAATTTCCCGGGAATCGAGAGGTCCAAAAATGGTCCATTCCCGGGAATTTACTCTCGTCACCTCCTACCCCGGATAGTAAATTCGATATGGCTTATCGAGCTTTTAACCCATCAACATGATACGACGGCAAGTTGGGTTGACATAGAATGAAAATTTACGTTTCACTTTACGTCTGGCTAAATTTTTAAGACTTCTTTATCAAATATGAGCGAATATACTAAAGCAAAAATAATAAATTCAAAAGTGAGCATCACCAATGTAACCCCATCAACTGGTTGCATTTTCCCCGGAATCATTGAACAGGAAAAACTCTCCCAACTGACTTTGTGTGTGCACTGAAAAGGGGCGAACCTCACATGTGAGCTTTCCTTTCATCTTTCCAGATAAATTGATAAAATAGGATTACGGCGATAAAAGGGTTCACGGTGATCCGGGACTAAAGTCAGTGTTTTACCTTCTATTAATTAATGACTAACCATGGAAGAGGATCGGGGGCTTCTTGCTTGCTTTTTTGTTTCTTTACCTGGCACAGGGGATTTTGCCCCGGTGGGAGAGGACACGTGTTGTTCACGACACGCGAAACTCGGAACTGTTACGACGTCTGCTCTTATTTAATTAATTCTAGCTTTCACAAACATGCAATGCCACTTTTTCGCCTTCGTAAGGCTTCTTTCATACGTGCTTCGCTTAGCTCACTGGTTTCTTCCTTTCTTCGGCCATTTTGGCTCATTTGTTAGTTTTTATGTTAGTTAGTTTGTTGGTTAGTATTGGTTTCGTGGGTTAGTACGCATGCAATTCTTACGATCTAGTGTTAGTACGGTTACGTTCATGCATAATATCATGCTAGTTTGGTGAGTTTGTTAGGTTTCTTCCGCGATTTTCTTCCTCAAATTTGGCATTCCACATGCAGACACATTTTCTTTCCCTGTATCTCTTCCTGTGTAAAACAATAACGAATGTCCCTCCCCCTTCCATGGTAGTCCTTTTCAAACAGCATAGTCGTAAACGTCAACCTTTTCGTCGAGCTGCCTCTGCCCTGTCGGCGAATACCGGAAAGCCGAACTACGTCGGGTTCGATTTGCCCCGGTGCCAAATGTTTCCTTTTAACGCCCACCAAAAAACTCATTTGTATTCCGTCGTCTCTGCAGCAGATGACGCTCATAAATCACCCTGTTAAGTTTCTTTCTGCGTACCCTCCAATTGATCTCGCAGCGCTGGAAAGACTAAGTTTGGTTCAGCTGAAGGCGTAAGGGAAGTTGGAGAGTGGTTTGTTAAGCAAATTTACTGTTTTTAGTTTTCAAAATGTGGATTCTTACAGTTTAAATTTCTAGTAAAATTTCAAGTAGTAAAATCTTGTAAGGCAACTACCACAATCCTCGTGGGCACTTGAAACGCCCTTTAAAAAAAAAATTCTCCAAACAGTCCTAATTAATACCTACAACTTTTCCGAAGAATCCAAATCGATAAAAAAAATCATATCAGATAAAGATTTTTTCTGTGAAACTGTCAACTTTTCTAGTCTATCTGGAGAACCGAAACGGCCTACTTTTCCCAACCAAAAATAACAGAATCGAAAATTAATACCTTTCAATACCAGTGCTTAAAAAAAAAAAATTCAGCACTGTAATGGGTGAAAAGTAACATTTTTTTTGTTTTGAACGGTGAATTTACTAATCATATAAAAGTTTGACATAAAATTTCATTCTAGAAACGTTTTTCGGAATTGCAAAAATTGTTGTAAGCAACTCGTTGCAAATCTTGATTTTTTCAGCACTCGTCGCATTCAAACTTCGTTGGATTAATGTACAACACGTGCTGAAAAAATCTTCTTTTTTCAACTAGTTGCATAAACTACTATTTACACACTTTAGACGAACATGGATTTTTTGGTAAACTTTAATCGAAATAAATAAAAAAAAACAATTTCAAAAATCGTAAAAAGTGCCAAAATCAGGGAAATACTGCTCTGACGATCAAAGTTTGGTTATGATTAATACAAAAAAGCAATAAATGATCATTGTATGCAAACTGAAAATAAAAGAAGAAACCCAAAAGTCAAGAATAGAAATGCTTTACGACTGCAAATCTCCCTTATCAGATCCCATCGGAACCACACAATTTTTCCTTCCAGATGAGCGCACATCATCAACTTCAGAGAGATGAAATGAGAAATGGAAACGCAATAAGCGCGATGATGTGCTCTATTATTTATCGGGCCACAACATTTTCCCACAGGACATCCCATACCAAGCCGAAACCGAACCGAAAACTGCTACTGCGGTGGAGGGGAAAAAGGCAGCCCGGAAAATCCGGTGATCGGAATCGAATTGAACGTGAGCTCAAAAGGATACGTTCTCAGGCACGTCGACGTCTCCTTTCCTTCGAATCTTCGATTAGACTAGCAACAGGAGAGCGTGTCCTGGCGATGTCGCCACCAGCGACGAGAATGCAAATTAATGAGCGGTTGATAAAAATAGCATTACGGACAATTACGGTCCCTCGGAAGCGGTTTCAAGCACCGGAGATGGGCTTGAGTGAGGTGAGGGGTGAGAAATAACATGAAACGGTGAGTCTTTCCTTTTGATCTTGAAATGAATTGAAAAAAATAGTAGAATTATTTTTGAACGTCTCATTTTTATTTAAACTAACGTTAACAGTAGCTGGACTTTCAAAATAACTCTTTAAAACATGATACCTATAATTTAAACATTTTTTCTATATCCCATGACCAGTAAACACAAAAAAAATTGAATGAATTATGGTCAAACTAACTTAAGTCAGTTTGTTAATAAAAATTCAACAATGTTGATAAAATAAAAGTATTTATTATTTTAAATTTTTAAAAGCTTGTTTTTTCATTTCTTCTCCCACTGTCCAATTCTGAATGTCACATTACCTAATGATCGACCAGGTGTCACAGTTCCCGCCACCAACAACACACCTAGCAGTGGTGTCGGTCGCCAAACCGCGATTGCGTTAGACCGTGGAATATCGTTCGCTTTGACACCACACCACCCTTTTAGGCGTGTCAAAAGTTTTCAAATAAAGAGCTCGGAAAAGGGCAGGACTCGGTTCCCATTTGGTGAAAATTCATGCCTCTCGGGGTAGCTTACGAGATGCTTTGCTCAATTCTTTTGAATATTTTATTAGTTACCTCTAGGGAAGGGTCTTGCGACACTGCTGCTAGGTCACCGGTTGCCGAATAAATCGATGTATTAAATTTTAATGGGGTTTTGTTGGATGTCGCTAGAAAAGTATGAATTTGTAAAATTTCCTTGCTGCATTTTAGTTAACTTCACCTAAAAACTCGAATACTCCCCAAAGAGTACTGTTCAAATAAAACCTCAGAAAGAGCCCATTTCGAGTTAAAAATGACTTTTTCTCCCTTAAGTTTTCTCCACTACCATGAGAATACGAAAGTTTTCCGCCCCTCTTCACTTCTCCTCAAGGGGTTGCGGGTTCGGTTTCGTTTGCCCGAGACAAAGTGTAATTATTTTCCGCTCCACACCCACTGCTACCGGCACACGCACACACTCTCGAGCACTCGTACTAGGACTTGTTTTCCGCGGGCAAAGAGCTTCCAGCTCCTTGAATATGGATGCCGGAATGGTAATTGCAAGTGCCTGAGAGCACGCTCTGCTAAAACGCTTTGCTAGGCCACATTCAGCAGCAGGATTTCGCACTGGAACTGCACCGCCGAGAAAATGAAAACGGCTCTAGAACGGTGGATTTCGTCTGCATTTATTTAACCTGGCCGCATAATAATGGTGAGATTTTAGCTGAATGTGTTTCCATGGAAATTCATTGACTATGGAAAAACTTGACTTATTTTCAAATAGAGCAACTAGTAAGCTTCCAAATTTGAAATCAATCTGACCACCGGAACCTCTTCCTCCATGCCCTTGAAGTATGTTTGGGAACAATTGTCAACATATATGGAGAAAAGCAACTGACGAGCGATTATTGTTAATTAAAATTTAGAACAACTTTTCCGAAGGCACCATATTTTTATGGATTTCTTTCTACAAAGTAATAAGCAACCAGCAGATTTCGAACTGATTTCCTTGAGTAAAATTCGACAACAGATTGACAATTTCCCTTTTAAAAAATTGCATGGTGCTCATGCAGTTCACCCTTACACAAAAAAGCAACCCTGGCACAGCTTCCCACGAAAATTTCAAACCCAATTTCCGCCAAAAAACACACTTCCGGGCACACGGCGGGTGCCATCCCGTCAGGGTCCGCGCCCTGCACTGCTTTAATTTTTAATTAAAATAACTGCTTTTCTGTCACCCAACGCGTTCCGGGTTTTTACAGTAGCATCGCCGCCGGTAACGCCACGGAGTGTCCTGTTTTAATTAAAATCCTGATTAATCATCCACCGTGCCCCAAGTGGACCAACGTTGTAGCAATTTTAGAGAAGAAACAAAAAAAACTCAAGCTTTCCCCAGTGGGGTAGTCCGTCTGGTTCTGACAACCTTTGAAAAAAAAGAGAATTTCACTAGATAACTGCTGTCCAGGTCTAGGGAAAGGTCAAATGGTCGCCGACACCGTTAGACACTCGATTGGAAATGGGTTCTAAATTTAGCTTCTTCCAGATCGCGGCCAATCGCTGGGTTCGAGTAAGAAAAAGATGGAAATTTATTTCCCGTTATACTGCTATTGGATGATGAGGAATATTCTGCCACACATAAATTGTCGCGATTATTCTATCCTGACGCAGCAGATGCACCGCTTCTCATATTTTAAAATATTTTAACATGTTGAAAAGTCAAATAAAGTTAAATTGAACGAAACTTGTCTTACCGTATCATCGTTTCGTGTACATAAAATGCTAGATTATTATTTGTATAAATATTTTCAGACATAATTTCAAACTTCTGACAATTATCTTTTGTGCGTATTGTTTCAATTTTCTAATCGAAAGATGTTTCGTTTTCAATACATAAATTTCAAGTGAAATTTGAACATCCATTCTACATTTCATCAATTGGCGATTCCGCTTCGAAAGCATAACATGAGCACCGCATAGACATCTCGGATTGGCACACATCCACATAATCGCCATCATAATCATAATGCAATAAAAATCGATGATGAAGTTAGTGTACTCCCGGGGAGCTCGATTGGTATCTCGGGGCACATCGGCAACATGTGCTCTACTTCAGCTGTCGCCACCTGCTTCTTCTTGGCTTTTCTACATTGGGATGTAGTTTTTTCTATTTGATTTATAACTTTTTTATTATTTTTGAAAGTATTTTATTGCGAAGAAAGGATTAAGGGAGAACTTTAACTTCTAAAATTTATTTTATTTACTATTTAAATTCTTTACCAATAAAATCAAAACAAGCACTTATACCCTAAACGGGATCGATAACCACTTAAGGTTGAATTGCTAGCGCTTTATCGAAGTTCATCGAAGCTCCAGCAAGCGATTTGCAGCATGCAAAATTCTGGGCAAATTATGCCAACGATTGGGGTGCGACACCCAAGAACGTAAAATTAGATTTTACGAACCCGCGTTAAAATGACTTTTTTTTTCGATGTTACCCAACCATGGCACCCTAGGGAGCTGCTGGGGCGAACGACAAGCATTTTACGATAATCTAATCACGAATAGAATAACCAAATCACGGCTCGAGAATGACTTGGGAAATCGGATAACGATAGTCGATTTTGATCGGAAAAATCCCAATACGGAATCAACGAAGCTATAGCAATTATCTGTATACAATCACTTCGATGATATTTTTGTAGGAAAAAATATTTCTAATGGATGAATTTCGGATTAGTTTAACTAAATTTCATTTTAAATACATCGATTTTTAAATTATTTTGTCAGGTATAGTACTCATCAAAAGGTGCAATTCAAATAAAATTCAAATAGTTTATGTCTTCACTCTTTCGTGAGATATGTAATATCAACTGATGCATTTGCATGTAAAACGTCAAACGTCTATTATAATCTGCAAACGCTTTCTGTATGTGGCCAGGAAAATTTGATCGATATTCACAAAAATATCATTCACATATCTTGTTTTTTTAGATGTTAAAAAAGATTTTCAATGATGTTTTTTCAGCACGTCTAACTTTCGTTGATGCGGAAAGTTTCCTGGTGAACAAGAAAATCTGTCTGCTTTTTTTCAATATTCCACCTGAATCAAGCACCAACTTGATCTTCTTCAAACCTCTCCAAAAGTTCATCAAAAGCCAACCCAACAACGGCAACACTGGAAAGATTTCCGAAAAGTTGTTAATTGCCATTAATTGAACGACCATTCGCAGCCACCGCCGATGAGGGGTGGCTGTAGCTCAAAGTGGTGCCAAATTGCTGTCGACGGAAGCTCCTAGCTTCCAGCGAACAAGAGGGACGACTTCCGGCGGCAAGACAAGGCTTCGTGGAATCGGGGAGAGGGGGGGAGGCTGTCAGAACAATGATTCGAAGTGATTTTTCCACCGCCGGAAAATTGGTTCGTGGGAAACACATTCCTCGACCCATTTTCCTCCCCGTTCCTTTTAGCGAAAATGTCTTGTTTTATGTGAATAAACGCTTACGAAAGTCAAAGAAACAATAATGGATCACCTAATCTCTAGGCGAATCTAACTATCTAAGCAAGTCTAGACGAATGAGCTAGATCAAGGGCTTGATGGAGTTGATTGCTCAGATTGTTTGACCAGTTTTTTTTACCAATTTTAATCAATATAATAAATGGCGAAAGATTTGACTATTGTAATTTTAAATTTCATTATTATTCTTAACTTAGGGAAAAATAAACTATTAAAATCATATAAAGAGATCACATCAGATTTGAAACAACACAGCAAAAAGTCCGATGGTAAAATCGCATGAAAAAGCATGCACATCACCTTTGTGAGCAGAAGCATGTATTGTTATATGAGAAAACTTGTACACAAAAAGTATGTAAGCATGGAAAAAATGATTTTGCAGACCAAAAAAAAACAATCCGTCATCTTTAGATTACCATTCGTCAAAACTTGAAATCATTCAAGCAATTGTATCTGTCGTGCATGTCACTAAATTGTCGCTTGTAAGATGACACATCCTATCTTTTTTACAGCAGACGAGTCACAAGATAGCACATAATGGCGACGATTTTTTTACATTTCTGCATGCAATCAAAAGATGAAAAATATGATGTCCTTTATTTGTTTACAAAAACAAAAAAATATCTATTTCTCAAAGCACTTTTTCTTTTCAACATATTTAAATAATTGTTTTTTTTTTTTTGCCTTTCTTACTAAAGAAAGGTATAGGGTTTGCTTTTTTATTCTGGGTATTTTGGTTATCTGAAGAAGCCAAACTAAGTAAATCATTTTTGTTGATATTTTAAAACCTCTCTACTCACTTATGCCTATCACATAAACAAAAAAGTAGTATCTTTAGAATTACAGCAAACGGTTCGATGCCTCTGTGCTCTCTGGTAATAATCTTTCTGGGATTCCTATCTAGTTAGCATAAAAAAGCACAGAGGCATCAAATTGTATTGCTAGTTATTTTTTTAAATAAAACATTGCTTAGACAACATTTAGTACACAGCTAAAAAAGTAGTAATCCAGCTGCGTGTAACAGACCTGGGTGTAAAATAAATATTGCATTATTTTATGCAATTTTATGTGATTTTACACTCTGAAATATGTAGCCCATCAGTATGGGAAACCTACTTGACCGAAATGTCAAGCTCATATATGCGTTTATCCATGCAGCTTTACATCGGTCTGATGGCCAAGTGGGCTAAGGCGCCAGTCCTTACTGTTGGTGCTGGGTTTGAATCCCGTAGGTTGCAACTTTTTTTTGTGTGTTGCAAAATTTGTACATGCAGTGTGTAATATTAAGTGTTTATTTTGACGAAGGTGATGTGCATGCTTTTGCATGCGATTTTACCATCGGATTTTTTGCTGTGTAACCAAATTGTTTTCATGGTGTTTTTCAACGATATATGAACTGTTTGCCGAAATATGCCGAAATTAACAAATGTTGTAAATGCTAAAATACAAACAAAAACCTAAAATTATTACCAATAAACCAATTAAATTAGCAATGTGAGAATAATTTGATCCCTCCGTGCTTTTCACAGTATTTTATTTTTTCAAAAAGTAATAAACTATTCTTTATAAAGTATTTTAAACCACCATCATTATCTTTTTTTAATATATTTTTTCCCCTTTCTATGTTTGCTCAGTTGCATTATAATTTCATGGTTTGAAAAATGGCTGTGTAACAAGAATCTCGAACAAAAATATCAGATGTTTGGTGAAAACAAGACAAAAGTTTACAAAAGAACCTCAATCTTACAGGACTTTTGACCATTGAATCATTACTAAAAAAAAGTACTTAGATTTAAATACATGATTTCCCTAAATTTTAAAGATATTAAAAAAGCTTTAGCAATACATGTTTAAGTTGAAATCAAGCAGTTATGTAGAATATAAACAAAAATAAAACTTCATTTTAAACGTCTACTGTTTTACGAATTAAACGTCTACTGTTTTACGAATAAAACCGCACCTTTCTGTTAAAACAAAAAATCGCTCAAATCTTTTAACCCTACCCTGATTCGCCTTGCTAAACAACATTCTCGGCACAGCTCCCCCATTTTATTCATATTAGTTTCGTCCAATTTACCCGTGTGTTGATTTTGCATCACCCCTAATTACACCACACACACACACACGAGGTGGGGGGAAGTAACGCACACACCCACACTGAAAGCACTTCAAACAAAAGGCCAAACCATCCCCGCTCGCACTGACACCGTTTCGCAGTAGCTTCTTCACAGTTTTTATTTTCTTCTTATTCACGGTTATCATCATCATCAACCGGCCAAACCAATATCAGCGCACACACTCTACATAATGAAGATTAGTTACCGTGAATTGGAGTAAGATTGTCTTTTTAACTTTTGTGTACATTTCAACTGATTTTTTCATCGGTTTTGATTGATTTTTCTCAAAAACATGATTGTTTTTTCAAGTTTTAATCTCTTTTAAAATTTGTGAACAAAGTTGCACTAAATAACAACGCTTGTTAGTGTATTAGTGCGTGAGATATTACTGGGTGGAAAACATCGGAAAATCGATACTCTCACTCTCCTTTTCACCGCCATTATTCCACCCCTTCAGTCTGTAGAGAGACGTCTCAAAATCAGAGAGAGAATAAGAGAGAGAGATGACATCAGATTAGAACGAGAAAGCCTCTCCCTCTCACACTTGTCATAAAGGAGGCAGCATAATTTTGCGTGCGGTTTTTCACCCTACACTGCAGCAACCACCCCCTTCAGGATCCCCCCTCACTTCCATTTTTGAAGGGAACCCCCTTTTGCCAGGTAGAAATTTACAGATTTCCGGTCCAGCTAGAACCACTACGACGATCCGTGCGAGGTAAACTGTCCCAAACTAGCATCCGGTGGACCGGAAGCACCCACATGGCCACGGCTTCAGTTTTTCAGGGCACGACCAGCCGAGAAAATACACACCCCGAAAATATCGACATCCACTAGGAGAGTCCTTAAAGCAGGGTGGAAGGGGAGTTCACCGACTTTTCCTGAGACATTGGACAATTTCCACGATTTTCACCACTTTTCACGTATTCTGTAGGCTTTTCCTGACCCTCACGTCAACCTCAACACTCCGAAGAACCCAATTTTCCTCACCTTGCACGAAAACTACCCCTCGAGGATTCAAAAAAACAAATAAAATCAAATTTTTAAGGGTACTTACGCGGCGATGCTCTTGGACAATGGCCACCGCTCCATCGAGGCCTGGTACTTCATGTTCTCGATCTGCTTCTTGAGTGCGTCACGGTCCATGGTTGCTAGAATACTGGGATCCATCGCGCCTGCAAGTAGGTGTATTAGCATATCAAAATCATCGCTCGGGCGAAAAAGTCGGAGAGGAGAAATAAAAGGGGGCGAATTTGAAGAAAGCGAGATAACACGAGAGATTCGCAACTCCGAGGGGGAAAAACTCGAAGAAACGACGCGCACGTGTGAGTGCGTTTCGGAGGGTGAACATTTGGGGTTACCCGATGCGACGGAGGGGTCTGGTTTTTCCGGGCGAAGAAAAACGCTTGAAATGGTCGTTGGAGTTGGATGGTTTTTTACGCAGGTTTTTTTTTGTGTTTTATTGAAAGAAAAAGCTTGCTTTCCCACAAAATGATTCGGTAACATGAATGAAAATGTTCATACAAACTTTGTTACGATCTTAAAATAGAAGTTGGTATGCAAGGTTGCAATTCATTTAGATTTACTCGCTTGTTTACTCGCATGATGATGGTAGGAATGAATTTGGTCATGCGCAGCAATAAAAATCCTAACAGCAGTGTCTATTGATAAACGTCATGAGTGACTAGAAGCAGGAATCATAAATTGATTTGACAGTTGAATAAAAGTAGTAGCCAGTACATTTTATTATGAGGCTATAATTTTGAATTCAATTTCACTTTGTGTGTTCGCATAATCTAATCATGATTTTTCTTTTCGTTTACTTGTTAATACTCAACGACCTTGCTCAAATATGATCCCAAAAATACTCCAGAGTAATTTGGAAATTTTTAATTTAAAATGGCGGCCACAATTGCGCTTATGAAATATTGAGAAAATTGATTTTTTATGTAACAGGCACTACACCACTCAAATTTGCTGTATTGGCAATTTGATATTTAAATTTAAAAAAAATGCATTTGATTCGATTATCAGTTCCAAAAAAATTCAGATGATTGGGTCTGAACTTAATACAGAAACAAATCTAGAGTTTTATTTGAAAAGATCCTATAAACAAGGGTAATTCCATAGCTTATAGGACCTATAAAAAAACTCTTGAAATTGCATAGCATAGCATAGCATTGGTGTCTACCCGTAGAAGCTACTTCGTTATTGACCAGGACCCCAAAAATTGATCCGTGGACCACAGATGAAAAGTAGGAACCAATTATCACCCCTTCGCACTTTTCAAAGGTTTTTATCATGCTGATAAATACCGAAGCCAGCCACGACGTAAGACACGGGGAAGTGGATGGGAATGTTAGTCCGATACTTGAGTGATGGGATCGTCTCCGACAAAGAATCACATGAGTATTGAGGGATGTGTATGATGTGTATGTGGTCAGGATTTACTGTGGTAGGTGATGCGACCATATGCAATTTGTTTATCGAACAACTTTTCGACCCGACAAATCATTTGCGACTCGGGACAATAAAGACGGAAACGGCAATGAAAATCCTGCGTGCGATCGCGACGCGCCATTTAAGATCACCAACGCAACTCTCGATTCATCTTGGTAGATGATTTGACCAAAAAGTGAAACATAATCGTTGCCTTCCAAGCTGAGGCGCTATGAGAAGGACTTATTCCATCGCGTTTTTTTTAACTTCATACCGCCGGTGTGCCATCCAAGCAACGATGCTATGGGAAAGGCTTTCCAAAAGAAATGTAATAATTATAAATATAAAATAGCGCTGCTACACAATACACGACTTCTTCATAACAAACTTCATAACGAATTTACAACGCGAATCCCTTTATCAATGAATTCCAGAAACTTTCCCCACTTTCTCGCGGATATAAAAAAAAAAACCCTTGAAATGTTACCAAACATAGCAGCTGATCAAATGAAACAATATCGATTTGAAAAGCAAATCAACTAATCTGAATCATATTTTTGTATACAGAAGAAAGGAAAAGTAGCATTCAAAGATTCAAACTGTACTGTTTTCGTGAAAATCCGTTTATTTTTTTCAAATAATATTCCTAATTTAAAATCTTCTTGAGATAATTAAATAAATTTGTATTCCATTATTTTATTTTTTTATTCAACGTTTCAGAGTTTTAAGAGTAAAAATTTAGAAACACATTACTTTAAAAAACAAATATTAAGGAAAAAACTTTAACAAAAAAGCTTCAAGTGAAATTACTTTAAAAACAGTTCATTCTAATATTTTTTTCAATATGCGTGATACAAAATACCTGAAAAGCTTTTTAAATTTGTGTAGAGTTTGTAATTTTATGGCTGTCTAAAGATTTATTTTTTAAAAGAAATGTAAAATAGAATTTACTAAAAAAAGCACTTTTTCACTTGCGATCTTCTCTCACCCACGGAAGTTAGATGAGGCAATGCACGATAAAGAATATCATTTCAGTTAACTTTTTTTTTCGTGGATCTCTTCGTATAATTCCATATAAAAAAAATCACTCTCAAATCAAACAAAATTCATATAAAGAAGAAGCGCAAAAACCTCAATAGTTTAACCTAAATAATTTTTTTACAAATGTTTATTAAAATGTTTAAGTCATTTTATAAATTAATAAAACTTGTTATAATATTGTTTTAAATGCATTGCTATTTCAACTTTTAAGCCTAATTAGAAAAAAAGGACAAAATGCTTTTTAACATCATTACAGTTATACACACAGCAATTCCATTTCAAAAGAGCCTAAATCGAAAAAAAATCTCCGATCGGGCTCAAATTTTTTCTGGGGGTTCCTTGGCCAAAATAATTAGACCCGTATTTTTTTTGGGCCGTAAGGGTGACCTACATTGTGCTAGGGTGGTTCGAAAAATGGCAATTTTCGTCATTTTTCGCAAAAACCTCTTTTTTCCAAAAATCATATCTCCACGCCATTTCATCCGATTTTAGCTGTCTTAGACGCAAAAGAAAGATGATGTCTGGACCAAAGAGCCTATGTCTGAAAATATTTTTATCTGATTCCTCGGAAAATTTTACGCAACTTTTGGTACCATATAGATGTCTTCGCTGAAATTTTAAAGTTATCGCAGTTTTAGTGGAAAAAGTTGATTTTTTGCCGATTTCATCATTTTCCCGTTTTTGCGCGTGGTGCGTCCAAAAACTCAGTTTTTATTTTCAAAAAATCATATCTTCGAAACATACGGTTCGACATTGCCCATTTTTAGATATATAATGTGAAATTTTCCGAGGAATCCGACAAAAATATTTTCAGATATAGGCCCTTTGGTCCAGACATGGTCAAAACGCCATTTTAAGTTTTCATGCGACTTTTTCAAATGTTAAGCTAGATTTTTGAAACTTTTGAATATTTTTCCCAGATACCCAAACTCATCATCTTTCTTTTGCGTCTAAGACAGCTAAAATCGGATGAAATGGCGCGGAGATATGATTTTTTGAAAAAAGAGGCTTTTGCGAAAAATGACGAAAATTGCCATTTTTCGAACCACCCTAGCACGATGTAGGTCACCTTAATGGCCATACAAAAAAATACGAGTCTTATTATTTTGGCCAAGGAACCCCCAGAAAAAATTTGAGCCCGATCGGAGAATTTTTTTCGGTTTAGGATCTTTTGAAATGGAATTGCTGCACAGTTATACCTCTGTTTCTATTTTCCTTAGTTTCACGTCTTTTTCCGATCTGTGGTCCTTAATATGTAAGAAACTTAAAAATGATTTGATGAAAAATGCTTTCAAAAATATTTTTTCAATGTAAAAAAACCAAAATTACATTTGCAATGGCCTAATTTCTAATAAGCTTTATGACCATGCATCTTGTTTGGGTATATTTTATTTTTCGTCAAATTGGCCCTTTGATAACTAAAATTTATGTTATTGAACTTGTTTTACTCTAATTAAAAGAAATAAATGTGACTTTTTCCAATAAATGTCAAGCTAAAAATAGCTCGAAGAATAATATTTTCATCCTCCCATAACGTGTAGGTAGAGGGTAAATATACCCATTTTAATCACTTTAAGCCTTTCGACCAATTCTTATAACTTTTGAAGTGTTACGCTAATAAATCTACATTTTCAGACTCATCAACAATGGAGAGTTGCTTGCTCACTTTTAATTGAGCTAATTATTAGTTTGGAATAGTAAAAAACACTTTATGAAAGCTGTAATTCATTATCAAAGTGCTGATAGGCCGATAATACAAAAAGGCTACATAAATAACATTCAATCTTAATTTCAATGTTTCTAAGTCAAACAAAGTCCCAACTTGAGCGTATCATTATCACGATGCTTTAAATTGATATTCATCCCCGATATATTGAACGTAAATTGATTCCAGCTAGCCATAATCACGACTTCGATTAAGTTTTTCTTCCACTTTCCCATCCCATTCCACACCACACAGTGTTTTTCAATTAAGTTACCATCGTCGCGACGAGAGCATATCCGTTTCACGACGTTCTTCTTCGCCTCCTCCCCCGAAATCCCGGCGGGTCCATCAGGAGGCCTGACGTAAATTCCGAGAAGGAAAACCATTAAATCGACACACACTGACACTGTCAATAAGTGTCCCAGTTTTTCCCAAACGATCCCAGTTCGATGTATTTCCACGAGCAAGTGGTGATGGGAAAGGTAAGTTGGTTGGTTTTTCTCTGAAAGGTAGCAGAACTACCAACAAGTCGCCGCATAAAACACCTGATGAATGAAAACGGGCAACATAATGTTGAAACTTGGAATGCAGTGTATTCAAGAATGAAGAGAACCGGTCGCCGGCGGCAATATTTTGTTTTCCTCTTCGGATTTTCAACTCAGGCTCGAAAGGAAACGGCTGCTGGAGAGGAACTAAGTTGATATCTTGTTTCCTGGAAAATGAGGACAGTCGTGACTTTTCACGATATAAATTGGACCTTTGGTTTAATTCATTTCAACTGTTTTTAACATCTGTTTTTCGGGTTTTTCTGTTATCATCCCAATTATTTCAACACCTCGTGCGGGTAATTTGATATCAAATTATCACACGATTACCATTATACCATCTTTATTTTTACTCCAATGCTTAATTTGAAGTCGTGACTTCCAAATCAGCCCACAGCAGCAATGCAGGAGATCTCCGTCGCGAGTGCTAGTGCAAAACAAATTCACCTGTTTACAGTTCGTGTTATGCGGCCAGTGCTAATAAGGTCTAACCTTGCGGCCCAGTTGTAGAGAGGGAAAAAAGTTGGACAAGCACAATTGAACTCACACTTGAATCAACTTACGCGCGCCGGTTAGCTACTACTTCCCGCCACGCCACTTGCTACTAGCTTAGTCACTGCCGCTATCGATGAGAAAACTTATCAACCGGCTAAACGGCATTGTGCGCTTCTTCACTCGCTCCACGAAGTCTTGTTTTGCATGCAATGAAGTTAGTCTAAGTAGCTTTATCCCTTGGCTCATGAGGATGATCGACATTGAAGTATATAACGACTTGGCTGATGAGATAAGGGATGGTTCGAGCTGTCAAGGGATGCACGAGTTTCCAATGTTAGACGTACAATTAGAACCGGCTAAAGTAGAACTGCAATGATGTGTACACGTCCAGGGGAGATCATCTATCGGGGGGTGTAAGTTAAGATTGTCTAATAGTACAATGGCTAGAATCGTCAATGCTGATAGTAATCACACCGCAACGAAGAATATTTTGAGATTGCAGCTGTATTTGGGCCCATTCACAAAGATTTCTAAACGAGCTATGATTCCATGGTGTTCTAGCGAGCTCGAACAGAACCTGGTGAAAGATAAAGACACTCAAGCAGTGATTGGTCTGTGGCAAATATACCAAAAGGTGATAATGATGCTAAAGCTTTGAATTTCTACAAGTTGTGTCTAATTCATGAATTTGTGAAGTATGCCAGGTGCGCTGCTTAAAAAAGAACCACAAAAATGTTTCCGCATTTCGAACATAAGTCGTGATTTTAAAAATCTGAAAAAAAAACTTGAGAGATGAAAAATATCATTTAGGATTCATTTTATTCCCAAAATTGTGGAAAAAAAGGCAAAAGACTCTATTTCACAAATTTTTTATTAGTTTTTTTCTGAAATGTCCTAATCCTAACCTAGAACTTGAGACACCAAATCGTTTAGGACATCCCTTCCCAGGAAACAGATTTTCTCATATTCTCAAAGCAATTTTTAATGGACTGTACCCAAATTTGTATGATTACTTAAATAGAACAAAAATGACGCAAAAGTGTAATAATAATAACATAAGCAGTTGATTTGCGAAAACATAGAAAATTACTCAGATTTAAAATAAAATGTAAACCTGTAAAGTTGTTACTTCAATCAACATCATTACAATTTTTTTAAGTCCTGTGCAAATTCGATTATTCTTTCAAAATAAGTTCGAACAATTCATTCGAAAAAAAATGACAGTTTTTTTTAAACTAATTCTCAAATATTTATGACACATTCTCCAACGGAAAAAAAACGTCACATTTTGGCGGATAGGTTATATTTTCAATAATCATTCTTTTCATTCGCTATAAATTTAAAAAAAATTGATTAAATTCTACAGCAGTCCACAAAAAAACATTGCTTTATAATATAAACATTGAATTTTTATAAAACGAAATCAATACAGTTCAGACTCGATTATCCGAAGCCTCGATTATCCGAAGTTTCGATTATCCGAACTTCAATTATTCGAAATTTTGTATGGGACTTCGGATAATCGAATCAACAAAAATGCGTTTTTTATTTTCTCACTTTTTACATCAAATTTGAGTTCTGCAACCCCATTTTAGTCAAATTAGAATGGTTGATTTCATATAAAATTAAAAATGCATTTTTTTCAATATTTCATCACCGCAATTTTGGCCGCCATCTTGGATTTCAACAATTATAAATAAGACAACGATTTCTTTTTTCTTGATTCGATTATCCGAAGTGAAATTTTACCAAGGCCTTCGGATAATCGTGTCTGGACTGTACTTTGTAGAAACAGCTGTATTCTGTATTGTACATCAGGATATATTTGCATGATTTTATTTTTTCACCCTATAAATAATTTTTGTTACACCTAAAAAAATAACTTTCGTTCGACCTCTTTAAAAATTTGGCAGTAAGCTAACTTGAAGTTTTTAAAATTAAATTAAACAAATTTTTGCCCAACTTGTATTTGATCAAAATTTTGGCGCAAATCCTGATAAATTAAAGTACACTGATAAATTAACACTGTATAGCAAAAATAACAATAATAAGAAAGTTGAAATATCGAAATTCCTTATAAAAATTGATAACGCTTCCGCTGTATCGATCAGTATTTTATCTCTCAACGAACTTATATTTTCGGCGGTTTTACGAGGTCATATTTACCAAACAAACACTCATACACACTAACAAACACACCTCTTCAAGCTTGATATCGGCTCGCTCCAGAAACACACGTTAGTAATCACTCTTTATCAATTGCTTGCTCCTCACAACCCGTTCGTCGCTCGCCGGTGTGTTTGCGCGTGTTGAACAGATAAGCTCCGTGTCGTCTTCGTCGTCGTATCCGTGTGAATCGACTCGGCTTCTTCCACGAATCTCTCACAATGCAATGCGATCCGATTAGTGATCACTCACGAACACTCAAAATCTTGGTCCGATTCGTTCACGGAACCGCTCGCGATGATTCAGTTAGCGTTAAACTCTTTCCCCCAAAACGATAAGATATTTCCCCAACAACGGAGAAGTGTGATAGCACCACCTTCACTACAAGGAGGACTTGGACTCTAAAGCTGTGAGTTGCGTCTGAGTAGTAGTGGACCCGGACCGTTCGCGGCGAGCAGCGTTTAACGACTAATTTGAGTGGCCACTTTGAGGCTGGCTGGCTTTTTTTTACGCTTCTCCCCATATCTATAGCACTCAGCAGAGGTGACTTTACAGTGGGCTGGAGACGGTTGTATTCTTATTTTTTATTTTTTTTTCTGTGTTTTTTTTACTTCTGGCACGTTTCGTGCACCCATCGGTATGTGGGAGTGCATGCAGCATCGGGAACGCTACATAGACATATATCGATATCACACACTAGATTGGCAGCATAGTTCCACGTGCACCAAGGATTCACTCCAGTAGAACGCAAATCAGATTGATGGTGGTCGATGGCTCTATTGTACAGGTGCAGGAAAGGAGAACATAGAGAACACTGTTGAAAAATTTGTTAGAATTTTTTAACATAGAATTTACGAATATCCTTTAGACATAATATTAAACATCATTTTATTTTAACATCAAATAAATTAGCGTAAAACTAAACTAAAAAAACTAAATAAACGTTACTTCATCCACATTTAGGTGGTTGGTGCCTTCCTGACATTTAGAGAGTAATTCCCCCTTCTCCCTGAAATGTCCACATGGTTTATGGATGGCCCCCAATGTGATCACATCACTTAAGAGGTCCTATTAACAATAAGTTATGAATGAAAAAAATCAAGCTACCTACAGACTTATTGTCAAGAATATAAAGACACCGCCTTTAAAGAAAATGGCTTTTAAAGTTATGTTAAAAATCACCCTTTTTAGTTTTTTAATCATAACCTTTAAACGACTAAATGAAACTCAACAATTTTCAATACCAAGCTGTGGGGCCTGAAAGTGAACCGAGTGGACCACATCCGGACAAAATCCGTTCAGCCAAAATCGAGAAAATCAAGTGACATTTGCTCAGAATTTGATTCTCAGTCGATAAGTATAAATGATTTTGGGTCTAGGAGGTCAAATTAAAAAATGATTTTATAGCCCCTCCTCTCCTCAATGAGGAAGGCAAAACACTTTAATCCTTTCAAAGATAAAGAATGAAAAAAAATCCAGTTCACATGTTCCATAAAATATTTTCAGAAAGATATTAAAAAGACCTTTCCAATGAGCCCAAAATATTGAAGATCTGACAACCCTGTCAAAAGTTATTAGCACTTAAGTGTTATTTATACACTTTTTGGAGGCCGGATCTCAGATATTTCAATACAAATGATGTCCGGGTTCATCATACGACCTGTCGTTAGTTAGATAATTGAAATACCGTAAACTGGGAGCCCGGGGTGACATTGATAGAAATTTGATTTGGCCACTATTTTTGATACATCCAATGTAACAGTCACATTTTTGCATATATGTTCGATAATAAGCTTTCCCTTAAGGGGTAACATACATGTAAATCGGCAAAAATGTCAGAGGTTGGTTTGAGCACACAATTAAACTTTTTCAAAATCTGTTTTCGGGGCATTAAAATAAACATTTTCATCTATTAACAAAACAAATTTGAAGACATTTGGTTGTATCATTGCCGAGGTATAGCTATTTGAAGTTAGCAGTTTTAGAAAACGGGTGCCACGATATCTCAACATTGCTTCGACCAAATCGGCTCAAAATTTTGGTGAAGACTCATTAAACCGGTCCCGTGTGCATGACGAGGGCCGATTTTCAAAAAGTTTATTTATAAAAAAGATAAAAATATTTTTCTGTTTTTCCTATAAAAAATTGACAGTTTTTGATTTTTGTATTTTTTGAAAATTCAAAATTTCAAAATCGGGCTTCGTCATGCACACGGGACATGTCTTGGGAGTCTTCACCCAAAATTTCAGCCAACCCGTAAATCAACTTGGTGTTCCGAGAAAAACGCTCAGAAAGTTAGACAGTTGGCTTTGCGCATGGCAAAATTCTGAGCTTAAATCGTCTCTAACTCAGTTAAATCATGAAATATCTTCATGAAACTTTCAGGAGTGATTGAAAACCATCTTTTATGTGGATTTAATAAATTTTCTGTAAAATGAAATTTTGTGATTTTCTACATGTATGTAACCCCTTAATGCTTACATACTCAAAATTCTCAAAAATGTTTAAATATTAATTTGACGGGCATTTGAAAAACCTATCAAAGTCACCCCGGGCTATCAAAGTCACCCCAGTTTACGGTACCTTTCAAATGAGTTTAAAACATAGAAGATCTGACATCCCTATCAAAAGTCACCAGCCCTTAAGTGTTATTTATACACTTTTTGGAGGCCGGATCTCAGATATTTCAATAAAAATGATTTCCGAGTCTATCATGCGGCCCATCGTTATTTAGATAATCGAAAGACCTTTCAAATGAGCCTAAAACATCGAAGACCTGACAACCCTATACCCCTATGACAAACTCTATAGGTTTTTTATCACATGTTAAGGATAATGTTGCTATTTTTACTGAATGTATTGACTTAATGAATGTGAGGAAGGCACCAACCACCTAAAGGTGGATTAAGTAACGTTTTTCTAAAACAAACACACATAGCCTCCAAATGGCCGATTGGGGATGATGCCTTCCAGAGCCTTAAAAACGTCAAAATAATAAGATTATTTCATAGTATGAGTCGATGAGTATCTTCTATACACCCAGAACTGGGCATCGGCATACGAGAGAATAAAGAGCACGATTCGGTAGTAAAATGGTACTGTGTGCGGACTGAGAGGATAAATCCCGAAATTACCGAGAGTACTTTACTCATGGGTTCAAAAAAAAAGTACCGGTACCGAGACTCGAACCCAAGACCTTCGACATATTGAACCGTGCCTTTGCCGTATGGGCCACCGCGGTTCGGTGACTAAGTGGCGGTCATGTGTCCACATAAGCCACTCAATAGGATGAACTGTTCCAATGAACGAATGAACACGCGAGAGGACTATACTCTCGCAAAATAGCACTTTCCTCACGTTTCTTTTCGTGAGGACTATCCTCTCGTTCTTTAATTTTGGGTGTAGCAATGTTTTTTAGAAATACACTGTTATTTGGATAAAATCGAAATTTCAAACACAAAAAATACCTTGTAGAAAAAGAAACACGAAAATTGATGTTTTCTAAGTCTCACCCAAACAACTGACCATTTTCTAATGTCGATATCCCAGCAACTAATGGTCTGATTTTCAATGTTAAAATTTTGAATCGAGGCTTCGAATAATCTTGTCTGGACTGTATATTAAATATTAAATCCATTTTTTAAGTTCAACTTCGATTTGTTTACGATTTTTTTCATTTTTTGACATTCATAATCCGATAAATAGGTAGTTGATTAACAAAAGATTTCAAACGAGAAAACGAAAAAACGAGAAAATAAAAATTAAACATTTACTTTTATTTTTGCTTATAAAAACTTTCATAAAAACTGAATTATTTCCCGAAAAAATATATTCAAACATGAACTCCATTTTCTACAGTGTATGTTTGTATTAATTAAGCAGCACTACCCCTGTTCGCATAAATGTCCAAAATGTATTTTCATCACTTTTAACATTTAACAGTTGGGGCAAACATGTCTCAGCTTGATGTTTTTTTTCATATGGGAAGGGGAAGGCGTGGCTGAATGGTTACGTTGTTCGCTTTGTAAGCGGAAGGTTCTGGGTTCGATTCCCATCTGCTCCTATCGAGAAATTATGAAAGGAAGGAATTCTGAACACTTGAATATGAACGAAAAATTTATTAGCTCGCCGTCAGCATACAAAAATGCTTACCATCGAGGCTTAGTTGACTACTTGATTGGAATATGAGAACCTAACAACAGACAATGCAATATGGAATGCATAGTTGAATTCAAGAACTTGCTCGGTCACCACAAAAAGCTTGGTGAACCAAATTGGAAAGCTTTCAAAATGAATCTAAGAACATTAGAAAAATTAAGGACTATAAATAACTTTGACCGGCCACATCACTTACCACAGTGAATACTAGCTTCACACACATCTTACTAACCCCCTTAAATCTCACGTGATACTTTGTCGAAGACACAGCCGATTTAGCGGACTTCATCACTCAAGTATCGTATAAATATTCCCATCCACTTCCTCGTGTCTTACCACTGGTTGTGGTCGGCGCTGTGATTGACTAGCATGATAGGGACATTTGAAAGTTGCGAAGTGGGGTTAACTGGTTCCTACTCTTCATCTGTGGTTCACGGAGCAATTCTTGGAGGTCCTGGTCAATAACAGAGTAGCAAATGAGGGTAGACACCAATGCTATGCTGTTTTTTCATATGGGACATTTATGCAAACATGGGCAGTCCATTGTTTGATAATATCCAGCATGCATTTTTCATTATTCCCACAACAAAAACAAAAATGAACAATTTTGTTCACTCCGTCAACCGGAAGCACACCGCGCATCGATACATCCTTTTTAACAATATCTTGTTCAAACCATACCAAACCACTTTTGCACCGTCGAGTCTGTCGAGACTGTCATTGCTCTTTTTATGTTGCACAACGTACGAACAAGTGCACTCGAACCGAAACTTCAAAAGTTTGTATCGATGACCAAGGAGGGTTGAGGAAACTGCTAGGAGGGGGGGGGAGAGAAAATGAGCACGAGCATATTGAAGGTTCTCCCTACCAGTAATAGGCTTTTCCTGCCAGCGAAAATAACCCTGGAACCTGGTGAAGTAATTGAATTAGCCACCGATTGGAAAAATGGAACTTTTAAGTTTTCCCTGCGCAACATGGGATATAGTAGAATGCTTTCGGATTTTTTAGAATGAGTAATAGTGTGGTTAGACGCTTTTGCTTTTTTCTTTTTTATTTTTCAGTTTCGATCAAGTTAGAGTAGGATAATAATCATAATCCAGATATCAATGTAATCAAATATCTTGTTATATAAATATACTGCTTACAGAAACACAATAAAACATGTAGAAATCCGCTGGTTATTGAAATTGATTTTTTTTTTCTTCAATTACATATTTGGTAATACCTTAACATTCCTAACATTCTTGCACGTCATCGATTTGTATCGATTATGTCTGATGTTATCCACTTTTCTCAGCACCGATTTTAGATCAAAGGAAGGTTTAATTAATGTTGCAATAAATAATGTTTGTTCAATCAAATTGGTTATCATCACTTAGAACGCCTGTGTATAGAGAGTATTATAGAAAATTTATAAATTAAAACTTAACGATAGTTCCTTCCACATTTACAAGTAGATGAGGCGAGAAAAACATCTGGAAATTTATTTTTCAAGAAATATTTGCAGCTTTTCTAATCATTTCACATGACGGACAATAAAAAATTTGACTATAATTTGGTGTGTGTGTTTTGTACTTTTTTTCAGGTACATTCATGCACTTGGTTTTAAAACTTTCTGCGCGATCAATTTATCAATCAGAATACGTATATGAAGACTTTTAGGACATTCTAAGCGATGACAGGGACAATCATAAAACCAAGTTGTACTTAGCAAGTGAGAACCAAAACTCTAAATTTATTCCAAATTAGATATTTCTGAAAGTATAACATCACACTCCATGAAGAAATCAACTCGTCTTTCTCTCAAAGATTAATGATTTTCAATAATCGCAACCCCTTCATTTGAATCTTCCTTAATAACAGATGGACACGGTAAGTAATCTGATTTATAATTGTTTGATGACGTGATTTTCTCCCCCCAATTTGTTAGTTAGTTTTGGCCCAGTTTTTCTCCACTAGTTTTACGTCATTGCTTATGATTTTCACAATTCTTTTGTTTCTCTTGTATTGTTCTGAATCTTTTTCTTGGTGTCACTTTTATTTGGCATTTTCCTCTTCGATTTGATCGATCCGCTATCAAGCTTTTGTGCACTTTTGAAGCACACAAAAGTCTCCCGTCACACTCAGCATAAAATTTTGATTTTCTTTCCCATACCGTTAGCCTACCGACTCCCTTTGGCTGCACCACTTGTTAGTACCTTGTTGTTTTAGTTTGTTAATTGTTTCCTCAGTGGCACTAACTCTGTTATGGTTTGCTTATAAAAACGATCCATAAAAAACGTTACGAGTTAGTGTAACTGTTTCCACCTCCATTTTTACTATTTCTTTTTTTTTTTCAGATGATTTTTATCGGTGATTTCATCGCTTTTCTTACATGCCTTGTTTTATGTTTCTGTATTTGCTTCTAGTGCGGTTTAAAAATTTTACTAATGATTTTTTTCTTTATCACATTTGGCAGGAATCATTTTTAATATATATTCTATATATTAGTAATAACTCTTTTTGTTTGTCTATACTTTTATCATATTGTTTTGCAATATATGTGTCTGTCTGGTGTGTATTTCTGTTGTATATGTGTTCTTTTCTACATGATCTATCGACACACAAATGCACACATAAGAACCCGAATTGAGCGAATCCAATTTAGGACAAATTACTGTTCGTCTTTGTTGTAGTATGTTGATATCAGGTGTTTGAAAGTACGTATTGTTCAGATCAAAATGTATACGAAAGTATGCAATGTCAGTATTTTTTAATATGAGTTTATGCTATCGTTGGGTTAAGTAATGGATGTCTTTTTTTGTGAGATTCACTGGTTGAACGGGTGACATGTACTTGTTTGATCTTTGAGACGAATTTATCTGAAATCATTTAATGCATATTCAATAAAACACCCGTTCAAAAAGCGGTCTGTTTGCATTTTGATGTGCAAAATTTGTCCTTTATAAGTCATATTTATTTGTTGTCCGATCCACTGTGGTCGTTTTTGCTGCCATTGATTCTCATTCTTTCATTTGCTGTGTTCGATTTAACATTTCAGAAATATTTAAATCAAATAAATGTAAAGTTTGCTTGCGCCACTTTGTAGCCAGTTCTTCATAATTAGTTTCAGTAAATTTAAACCAAATTTAAATTCAATAATGCATAATTTTTGTATGTCTCTACGTTAAACTTTTAATAAAAGTTTTCTATCGTCTTGTTAAGATAACGTTAAATTTTTGCATGTACCATGAATCATAATTAATTCTTTTTGTTCTAACTTAAATCACTTATTGACCAACATCTCAACTGATTCTAAGCAAATTTAATATTTTTTCTTTAATTTGCCTTACTTGATTGGTAGTCGAATTATACACATTGATAATTATTTGTTCTGTTGACGATGACATATTTTCTCTAGCCTTTTGCTTCCCTAGTTTTGGTAACTATTCTTGTTTTTTTTTTTTTTTGCGTTCGCTAATGTATTGATATAAGAGTTTCTGCATTGTTTTTTTAGATAGGAATAATATTAATCATTGAAGTTACACTGAAAACATACACGGAATATTGATTTGTGTCGATAAAATTTTACAAATATTTTTTGAATGTATTTTGTTCAACTTGTCGAAGCATATATTTAGTTACCTTTGACTTTCCTAATGTGATGCTGCGTGACAAGAGTTTAAACTATAATTTAATCTTTAGTACGATGGATTAACCTTTTAGGGTTTCTTTTTGTTCCTTTGTTTGAGGTTAGCTGAACTATGCTAAACTATTCGTATTTTATAGGAGAAATATGGCTTTTATTAGACATCAAAGTATAAAACGATTTGATGATAAGATACTTTTGCTGCTAAACGTTCAACTATGTCTTCTCTCTGCTAACCAGAATTTGAAAGTAGCTTGAAGAAGTAACCTTTGCTATATAATAGTTTAAAATGTGAGACAAAAAATATGTTTCAATATCCTCATGAGGAGTATACGTTAGGCGAAAAAAGGTTGTTAAAATACAAATCGTACGAATAACTATTCATTATGGCAGACTTATCATTCTGCAGGTGTCATATATGTATGCGAAATGATTGTTTGGAGTGCAGTTTCTGACGGGGAGGGATTTGAGCACCTCTTCCACATTTAAAGGATATAAAGATTTTATTGATTTATTTAAAGTGAAATATACCTGTTTGTTTTACTATATATTGCAATCGATTTCGTTCAATTTTGTTTTTTTTTTTTCTTGCTAGTATTTTTGAACATTCAATAGTTACAGTACAATACTTGTTTTCTTTATAATATCTTGGGAATGGGTATATTTGTATCAAAGTCCTCGAATGTTTCCCTTCTCGTAATATAAAATTCATCAATATATCGTTGTATGGCGTTGTCTTTTTCATTTTGGTAATGTTTCTCTTTTTATGCTTTCCTGTGCTCATCGAATACTGTCGTTTTCCTGTGGGATTGAATTTCACGTGCTGCATTATGATGAACGGAAACGCAAACGATACCAGACAAAAAAAAATAACGAGGAGAAATCGGCCCAAGTTGGTCAATCTGTCTCACTAATTGAATTAGACACATGAGTCGATGGTTTGACCTTCGAAAAAATATGTTGGAAATAAATGATGTAACGTTCAGAGTTTTTAATTTTTTTACGTTATATTGTATTTCAAAAGTAAAAAATTATTTTATTTTTTGTTGGTTTATCAATTTACAGACTAACCAACCGAATGCATTGAATGCTTTATCATGTTTCGAATTTATATTTTAAACAAGCAGCGTTTCATAATTAGCCCTATTGAGCACAATATTGCTTAATATTATCACATGTACATTAAATTTCCGGAAAACAATTAAAACACACAATGATAACATCGGAACCGGCAATCAAACACACAATATCCAACACATAAAACATCAACACACAAATTATTTGTAATTTTCTCACAAAAATATTCTTCCATTGATAAATCGTCACATGTGCGCCATCTTGTGACACGTCAAATCTTTTGTGACAGCAGCAGACGTAACACAAGACAGTACTCAAGTAACACATTGTGGAGCTGTTAAGGAATCGTACGTCCCAACAAAACATCACACATTTATCGCAAAGAGTGTGGTTGCAGGGAAAACCATTGAATTGGAACAAACTTGCAAGAAACATTTATCATTTCTCTAGAGTAGCGACGATTTCAACGAATGATTTTTGGTACATCATTGTTTGTTGTGGCTTGAATTGGACAACTGGCTCAGTTCATATAATTCTGCCTCGCTTGAATATTCGTTATTCTTTTTTTTATCAAAAATGTTAACATGTGTTATCAATTTCCACATCGGTTGCTGTTGTTTGCTAGTATAATATAATATAGTTTTTGTCTTATCTAAATGCTGACGATTTCTAAAATTTCCTCTTTTTTACCTAATATATAAGTTTACTTCTCTTGTGTGTAGTTTTATCTTGGTGGGATCACATTTTACATTCTTCTGTTTTTTTTTATATCAAATTGATTCACGGTTTGTGTAAGTAATTCACTATTTGCTCTAAACACATAGACAATTTGGATTCGGTTTGAATTAAACTTGGCTATTCTTTTCCTTTTTTGTTGCGGTAAAATTTCTGCTGGAAATGAGACAGTGTGTTTGGATGGGTGGACGACGACTAAAGTTTAACCCAGCTTGAACTTACCGGCTTCTCTCTAGTTGTGCTATCAAACAAAAATTGAGTGAGTATAAACATACGCTGCTGCCCCTACATTCTTTTAAAAAGCTGACTCATGTTAGTTTCTGATACTTGTATTTTCGATAGCTCTCAATACGCTGGTAAGTTTTTTTGTTTACTTAATAGACGTTGATAAGTCGTAATGTAACTGTTTCGGAACAACATCAAATTAATACTGAATACTTTGTTTTCTTTTATCTGTTCTAGGTTTCTGTTTTAAATTTTCTTTCTATCTGCATGTAAATATCTGATTTTTTTTGTTGATTTAACTTGGAATGCATAAGTAATCATAAATATAATATTGAATTCACTATATAATAGACCTCTATGATGTAGACTACTTAATCTGCCACTTGAATATGCTAAAGATTTTTGTAATTAATACATTTGGTTTCTTTTCCATCGAATGATATTACTTCAATGCTTATTGGCTCATCACTAAATATTAAGATACGTACATGGAAGTTGCTTTTTGAGTTTTTAGGAGAAAGGATGTTTTTCTTTCTTGCTTTCTTTCTGCGCGTGGTTGTGAGGGGAGTCATTCTGTTTGGTGGTTGCTTGGCTTATCGATATTAATAGTACACCTTTTTCCCCTCTAGTATTGTTTATGCTTTTTTATGTGTATCTCCAAGCTAAAAGTTCGACACGATTTGTAAACTAGCACAACCTCTATTATTAGTCATGGAAATTTACTCTGCTTACTATTCTTGCGAATTGTTTTTATTGTTACTGGTTGTTTTTAATGTTTTTTTGTTATTTTCTTTACGTCATATTTATATCATAAATTGTAGAAGAAAACGTAACATAAATACTCACCGGAGTTATAATGTTCGAGACCAGCTTACAAAATTGTTAAACAAGAGCATGGATAAGAGCACAGATGAGGGATAAAGTTTTCCTAATGGTCCCAGTTCTGTTTTCAAATACAAACAGAAATCAACAAATTTATTCATGACCAGTCCAAACAACCCCCAGTTTAGTATTACTCTACGGAATCGGTCTTTTTTCTTTAATTTTAATTTTTGTATTTTTTAATCCGGCTGAAACTTTTTTGGTGCCTTCGGTATGCCCAAAGAAGTCATTTTGCATCATTAGTTTGTCCATATAATTTTCCATATAAATTTGGCAGCTGTTCATACAAAAATGATATGTGAAAATTCAAAAATCTGTATCTTTTGAAGGAATTTTTTGATCGAGATGGTGTCTTCGGCAAAGTTGTAGGTATGGATATGGACTACACTGAAAAAAAATGCTACACGGTAAAAAAATTTTTGGTGATTTTTTATTTAACTTTTTGTCACTAAAACTTGATTTGCAAAATAACACTATTTTTAATTTTTTATATTTTTTGATATGTTTTAGAGCAGCGATACTCAACGGGGGTACCGGGCCTCCTTGATTTACACGGCAGGGGGTACCAGCCTAGAAGAAGGTTGAGAATCGCTGTTTTAGAGGACATAAAATGCCAACTTTTCAGAAATTTCCAGAATGGGCAAAAAATCTTTGACCGAGTTATGATTTTTTGAATCAATACTGATTTTTTCAAAAAATCGAAATATATGTCGCAAAAATTTTTCAACTTCATTTTTCGATGTAAAATCGAATTTGCAATCAAAAAGAACTTTAGTGAATTTTTGATAAAGTGCACCGTTTTCAAGTTATAGCCATTTTTAGGTAACTTTTTTGAAAATAGTCGCAGTTTTTCATTTTTTATAATTAGTGCTCATGTTTGCCCACCTTTGAAAAAAATATTTTTGAAAAGCTGAGAAAATTCTCTATATTTTGCTTTATTGAACTTTGTTGATGCGACCCATAGTTGCTGAGACATTGCTATGCAAATGCTAAAAAACAGGAAAATTGATGTTTTCTAAGTCTCACCCAAACAACCCAACATTTTCTAATGTCGATATCTCAGCAACTATAGGTCCGATTTACAATGTTAAAACATGAAACATTCGTGAAATTTTCCAATCTCTTCGAAAAAAATATTTTCATAAATTTAAAATCAAGACAAACATTTCAAATGGGCGTAATATTGAATGTTTGGCCCGTTTAAAATGTTAGTCTTGATTTTAAATTTTTGAAAATATTTTTTTCGAAAAGATCGGAAAATTTCACGAATGTTTCATGTTTTAACATTGTTAATCGGACCTATAGTTGCTGAGATATCGACATTAGAAAATGGTGGGTTGTTTGGGTGAGACTTAGAAAACATCAATTGTCCTGTTTTTTAGCCTTTGCATAGCAATATCTCAGCAACTATGGGTCGCATCAACAAAGTTCAATAAAGCAAAATATAGAGAATTTTCTCAACTTTTCAAAAATATTTTTTCAAAGGTGGGCAAACATGGGCACTAATTTTAAAAAATGAAAAACTGCGACTATTTTCAAAAAAGTTACCTAAAAATGGTTATAACTTGAAAACGGTGCACTTTATCAAAAATTCACTAGAGCACTTTTTGATTGCAAATTCAATTTTACATCGAAAAATGAAGTTGAAAAATTTTTGCGACCGATATTTCGATTTTTTGAAAAAATCAGTATTGATTCAAAAATTCATAACTCGGTCAAAGATTTTTTGCCCATTCTGGAAATTTCTGAAAAGTTGGCATTTTATGTCCTCTAAAACATATCAAAAAATAAAAAAATTAAAAATAGTGTTTTTTTGCAAATCAAGTTTTAGTGACAAAAAGTTAAATTAAAAATCACCAAAATTTTTTTACCGTGTAGCATTTTTTTTCAGTGTAGTCTATATCCATACCTACAACTTTGTCGAAGACACCAACTCGATCAAAAAATTCCTTCAAAAGATACAGATTTTTGAATTTTTACATATCATTTTTGTATGGGCAGCTGCCAAATTTGTATGGAAAATTATATGGACAAACTAATGATGCAAAATGGCTTCTTTGGGCATACGGAAGGCACCAAAAAAGTTTTAGCCGGATTAAAAAATACAAAAAAAAATCGAATGACCGAAAACTCAGAGAATTGCTCTACTTTAAAAATATTCCCTTAAAACTGTCAAAACTATATTTCATTATCTTAAATGGCTACTAAAATAAATACACTAAATCGTAATTATTGAAAATTGAAAGTCACTTTACTCGAACTTCACCAAAGTCAAGGGATATAAGCTTTGAGAAATATTCAGAATGGCGCTAAACATATTTAAAAATAGGGAAAATTCTCGTATGTTTGGCAGGTTAAGCACTCGCTCCTAACTCCATCCAATTCGCTGATTTTCACTATTTAAACAACTAATTTTGCATAACTTTTGATAGAAACTTGCTTGCTCACTTCTCATTGAGCTATTTATCACTCGAGTTCAGTTGAAAACGCTTTAAATTAGCTTTAATTGAATGTCAAATTTCTGACCTGCCAACATTAGAGGCACGCTGGAATTAGATGCTGTTCCCCTAGTTAATTTAATTCGGAGTAATATTTTATTTGATGTTTTGTTGTAGAGTGACCCCATCTTGAACTTTTAGAGTTTGGTGTACTTGTTCATGCAATACAATGAAGTGGTTTTATGTCTTTTTGAAAAGAGTGCCTTGAGAGTGTGTCAGACACAGCTGTCGTCCAAATCCAGGAGCAAAAAATAAGCAAAAAGAATAAATAAAACACGTTCCATTTTTGTTGATTTTATCTGTAGACTTTACTCGTTCATCTTTTTCGCCTCACTGTGTAGTGCACAAAACATAAAACAAAACTACCCACAAACTATAATGCGATAAGGGTGAAATAATTAAGGCTAACGAATAATTTACACTGTGAGATAAATAATAAATACCACTATTAATATAAATAAGATACATAAGTTTGAATAAGATAAAATATGGCATACTTAAATCGTAACCAGAGGGGACTAGAATCATACTCTGACTTAGATAAACTCAGGTATTTTCGCTTCATCTTTCGATGTCGAACTTAAAACGAATAAATTCAATGTTTTATTGTTTTATTCAACTTATCGTAAACAAAATTAAGAAAACAAGACTGCTAATCAAACTAAGACATTCCGCTTGAATCAAAACTAATGAAAACCTACTCGTAAGCACAAAAAATCCTCTAAAACATATCAATGAAATTAATTATACAATACGAATTGAGAAATAATTGCAAATGAACTCATCAAACTGAAACTAGCCAACGAAACCCAGTTGAACTCAAACTCAAAAATATCGAAACTAACTCAAGAAAAATTGGAACAGCACTCCCCTGCGTCCTACTCGCATCCTCTGTCGTACCTCGCAAAAATCTCATTTTCTCACCTCAACCGTGTATTTGTATAAAATTCTCTACGAGTTCATGCACACGCAAACGTGTTAGATTCGCGTTAAATTCGTCTAAAAATGTTTTCCCTATCAAAAGTTGGAGCCTCTGAGTGAGCACGTGTTCAACACTTATTCTTCTTCTTTTTGGAATTATAGACACATCAATATCGTCCTACACCTTGTCGTTGGCCACAATGCATTGTTTCGTGTTTGATGATGCCCTTCTGTTCTTTTTCGATCTGTTCAGCGTCGAGTACGGAATACTGCTTCATATATATTGCTAACCCTAAAACTCAAAACCCAGGTGGTTGTCGTTCTCGTGGTCGAAACTGATTCGATGTGATAGCGGCTGCTCGAGTTGTAATTAATTTAAAATGAAGACGACAACAAAAAACAAATCGGTCTCGTTTGCTACGCGACGTTGTCCGGTGTTAAACTGCTTGTAGTGGGAGCGAGGGAGGGATTCGGTTGGACCCACTTTACGCGTTCTTCGACTTGTTGGTTTTAAAGCTGACCTGCAGGACCCGGTTTCCGAGGGTGTACCCGTTGAGGGATTGAATCGCTACGACCGCTTCGTCGTAGTTGGTCATCGTGACGAAGCCGAAGCCCTTGCACTTGTTTGTCTGCAGGTCCTTAATGACCTAAAATGGGAAAAATTGGAATGTAGAGACGGCCAAAAATTGCTACCAAAACTTGAACAAACCTTCACCGACTGCACGGCGCCGAACGGGCCGAACAACTGCCACAGGACGTTCTCCTCCGTTTCCGGCGCGAGGTTGTACACAAAGATGCACCAGCCGGACCCATTCGCGATGGCGTTAGTCGGAATCATCGAGTTGGCCAGCAGGTCCCCGGCCAGCGGCGAGTATCTGTAATTGGGAATAGCACTACCCCATATGAAAAGCGTTAGAACGTTCACTACGAGTTTGAGCTCCACCGATAGTCATGCACATCTCAAAAAATGAGCAAGGAGCAACATGCACAACTAGACTACAAAAAAAAACCATGCCCACAAAACCGCTCACCTGAATCGTCCCGTCGGGTGGTGCATCGGACCGGCGAACCGTCGCGCCGCCTGCGGTCCCAGGTAGGCCGCCAGCGGGGGCACCGTCTTGGTGTTGCTCGGATTGTTGGCGAACTTGACCGTGATCGGCTCGGTGGACCCCTTCGGAATGGTACCGTTCAGCTCCTTGATTGCCTTCTCCGCCTCGGTGCGCTGGTCAAACCGGATGAAGCCGACGCCCTTGGAAAGACCTGCCGGGAGAAAGAGAGAGGTTGCGCAACTTTAGACATTTAGAAGCATCGAAACTGCCTCCCAAAACTGTTAGGGTTGATAATACCACAAAACGAATGAACTAAAAGTAAATTTAAAAAAAAAAAACAAATATAAATACTGTCCTGAATTAGGACTCCTAATTGCAAAGTCCAAAGCTCTAGTAAGATCCAACATTTACAGTTTGAACCTCAGAAATCTAAATATCGCTAGGTTAAAAAAAATGTAGAAGAAAATTTAAAGCGCGACCAGCTTAATCCTCAATCTAAACGAAAGGAGAAATTCATGGTGTCAAACCGACGAAAAACCATGATGGTCATCGCCACAAAAAAAAATCGGACCGCATTTGCGCCAAAACCACCATTCCATGACGACGGCGGTGCGGCTCGTCGACAATTGATTATGGATTCCAGCAACGCGGTGGCGGTTTGATTTGAATAATGCAAATCCCCCACAACGCGACCAGGCGCGGACGCCTGTTGGATTCTATCAAATTTGCTCTCTTTTTTTTGGGGGATGTACAAATAACAAAAAAGCGGTTTTAATGCAAACGGCGTTTGCTAATGTGTGCCTGCCTGCGCTGTACCTACCGGGGGGACACTTCTCCGGACGCGGAAGCATACTGACGTGCTAGAAAAGAGGGGAAAATAAGAGAAAGAAAACTCAAATCAAATTAAAAGAACTAAAGCGAACGAAAACTGAAGGAACTTAGGTGGTAAGGGGAGAAATTAACGAAAAAGATGTTGATGGAGGAGCCGCACGGTGTTTCATGGCCGGTGGAGACGGTTGTACTTGGTGCTTACCTGTAATATTGTCACACAATATGCGGGAGGTAATGATGCGCCCGTACGGACTGAACAGCGACTCCAGGTCCGACTGGAGCATGTTCTTCGGCAGCCCGGACACGTACAGGTTCGCTCCCTTTATTGCTTCGGAACTTGGTCGTGCAAATGATACCTACAAGACAAAGACGGAGTTATTACGGCTGTTGTGAAGCGATATAGTCCGCGTGGCGGATCATATACCTTAATCTGCTTATTTTGCAGCCGTAGGCCGTTCAGTGTATTGATGGCTTTGCTTGCGTCCTCCGCCCGCTGATAGTTGACGAAGCCATAGCCAAGGCTTTGACCTGAAATGAAGAGCAGTTGTAGCTTACACTTGGAGACATTGCGTCCAAACTTACCCGTAACTTTGTCCCGAATGAGCTTGCAGCTCTCGACCTCGCCGATGCTGGAAAACAGCGACCGGATCTCCTCCTGGGTCATCTGCTGGGGCAGGTAATTGACGATGAGGTTGGTCTTGGAGTCCTCCTGGCTGCCCCCGTTTTGCTGCTGAGTTTCCGCGATTCCGTTCGTCATCATGCCACAAGCCTTCCCGGCACTTCCTCTTAGTAGTAGTAGTGGTGGAAGTAGTTACTTATATTAGTAGTCCTCTCGGCACTTGTAAAAAGTGCTGGCGTTTTTTGTATGTATGCGTGAGTGTATGTGTGTGTGTATAAGCACAAAAGTAGTCTCTTATCCGTTTCGATTTGGCTCAGTTGACTGCAGGGGGGTTGGTTGGTTAAAACGTGTCTCGTGATAAAAACTACCCTTTGGTTCAGGGGTTCGTCGTCGTCGTCGTCGTCGGTCGTTCTGAACTTATATTATAGTAATACTGATGGTGATGGTATTCACGTTCTCTAGTTCCGTCTGTTTCTATCCCCGCGGAGATGGCGCGCGACGTTTGGAGCAATAAATTTCACTTGCAGCTTCCGGTGAAGTGCTCGTTATCTGCAAACGGAAAGAGAAGAGAACTAAATTAGAGAAAGTTTCAAGAAAAATCGATTCGTTTTTTTTAATCCATATACTGCCGTTCTACGCATAATTGTCCCATGTTCAAAAAAGTGCAACAGAGAAAAACGCGATTGAAATTTTTCGATCGATTTCTGTGTTTCTACGCATAATTGTCCCGTGGGTTCCTATTCGCCCTATGTGTCCCTAATCGCCCCAGTTAGCAATTTATCACCCTTATTTGTAATTGTCTTGATATACAACTGGTAAACAAGACATAATGCTTAGTAAAACTGATGATTCCGTGATAGAAAATACTTGGTGGGACAATTATGCGTAGAAGTTTAACGATGGGACAAACAGACTTGGTGTTGTTTTTAATGAGTTTGCAAACAAAGTACCAGATTTTATGTGTTTTTCTTAAAGTACACATCAAATTAAACTTAAAAATGTTATAAAGTCAAATTCGTCCAAAACTGACATGGGACAATTATGCGTAGAACGGCAGTATAACTATAGAGTGGTACAACAGTTGCACTATTGTCACTCTGTGTGACCTTTTCGTCACGTTCTATACCACCTTGCCTGAGGTCAGGCAGAAAGGCAGGTATGATATAATTCCGTACCCCGGAAAATTGCATAAATAAAGACCAATCTAGGTCATCATCGGTGTGATTCCGCAGCGTGCGCGAATGATGTGCACTCTATTTATAGCCCTCGAATATCCTCCGACTCCGAAAATGGTTGTCCTGTGTAGGGCTTAAAGTTGGCGGCAAACTTCGATAAAGAGAGGCTAGTGATAAATCGGATGATTATGGTAGGAGAGACTTTTCTTGACGTCATCGGGATTTGGCGAATCTTGGAATGATTAGTTTTGAGCAAATTTTGTAAAAGTAATTCCATCATACCAAAAATCAAACAAATCATGTAGTCTTCTGCTTCAATACAAAACTACTCACATTTTCATCTGAAACGTTATTTCTCGTATAATAATTTGAAAATATTTCGAAAAAATGAATTGAAAAAAAATCGGTACAGTCATCCCTCATATTCGGAACAGTTTACAGATCGGCCAATGTTCAAAAAATCATAGCAAATCGATAATTGAACTTAATGATTCGCTTTTACCTTCATTTGAAAGCTTTTCTTGCAATGTTTCGAATGCTGTATAGAACAACTGCAAATTTTAACTTTTATATCAAGTTTTTGAAGAAAAACTTTGTCCCTTGAAATCCACAAATTCGGAACACTTTTTTCTTACGGATGTACACAAACTTTGAATCTCTCCAGGAGTACATATTTGTAACAAAAAAATGACTTCACAAACTGAAACCAGTGAAACTCAAGCTTAGTGATGTTTTATCCATGGTCTGATAACTTTTTTTGTAAAAATATCAGGTAAATTCAGGTGTTCCACAATTGTGGGAGGCACAATAACATCTCACAATCATGGAACAGGCCATTTGGAGGCAGTGTTTGATGCTATGGATAAAATAGTCTTGAAATTAAGTTCTTTGTTTAAAAAGTACTACTTTTACTAGTGAAATAGCAAGAAAATGTCCAAATAAAGGTCCTAAAAATAGTAGGGTCGAGAGAAAAGCTGCATTTGGCGTGCTATTGACAAATTATCACAAAAGTGTTCCGAATTTGTGGGTGTTCCGAATATGTGGGATGACTGTACCTAAATTTCAACTGTTAATATTTTTCCCCAGGAAACATGTTATCGCTCAAGCGTCGATAGATAACATCCATATGGTATTTGTTTAGGCATTACAAGCATCAGCTAGGGGTAGATAAAATGAAATTTTCCAACTGCTGATTACAGAGGCACTTTTTGCTCTTGTTTCTCTTCGTAGCAACTCGCAAAAGCTTAATGAATCCACCAGTCCGCAAACCAGCTGTTTTGTAGGTACAAAAAAGTTAGGAAAACGGAATGACGAGCAAATTGCTGTTTGAATTTGGGACATTTATTTTTACAATCTAAACCAGCATGCACAACCACAGAAAGTGGAGGGGGATTTACACTGATGAAAAATCGCAATCATACAACTCGCTCGAGTGATGGGAGCAACAAAAAAAGACGTCGAAACGTGCATCTTAATTTTAAATTACAAAAATAAACAATCCCCCGGGTACTGACTTTTACCGGCATACCGTTAGCTTGTTTCTTGCTCATGTTTTTGCTCATATTCCATGGAAAAGATATGGTTGGCAACCCCCCTCAATGTTGCTGGCAGCAGCAGACTCCAAGCATCGTAATCCTGATTTATGAGAGAGGAAACGATGTTATTTTTTTCTTATGTTTGCTGGAAAGGGCTTTCCCCAATGTTGGCAAGTCTCGAGGGTATGTTTGATCAGACAGCTAAAGTTCCGTCATATGTTGCGAGGAAAGAAAAAAGCAATTTATGAGTGCTTTAGAAATTTGTTTATAATTGTTTTCAAATGTAAGTGATGTATTCTTGATGCTATCTGGATTTAGCACAAATGTTCCACTTCGTTTTACCATTCATAGTTTTTCGCCCACCCCAGACACAGACTTTTTCTACTCTGAAAAACTTGAATTAATCAACTGAAACTCATTAGTGCAACTTTGCTTCGATAACGCCTCGGGTTCATAAAACATTCCCAAACTGGAGTGCCGGAAACTTTGTCACTGTTGCTATTATCCACTTTCCCTTGCGAAAATGGCCGTCCAAAGTTGTTTCGTTCATTTGGGCAACGTGCCAAAATATTGGACCATATTGGAGCACGCAGTTGATTCATTAGGAAACGTAAACAAAAACTGAATCTTTGGGCAGCGTTCAACTTTGCTCTGGGCGACCTTGCCCGAGCAGTACTTTTCTTAAACTGAGGAATATACACTCAAACCCCGATGGTTTGACACCAACTGTTGTCAAATGAACGGGGTCACTTTTCAGTTTGATAGTGTGCGTGAGCGCCGTGTAAAAAGTGACAGTTGGTCACTTTTTAGTTTGACTTTGACCAACCTACGGGGTATAAACTAAAAAAGTGTCAAACTAAAAAGTGACCAACCACCGGGCGTTGAGTGTACTAAACTTTTTAAATCTAAAGAATTCCAAGTAATTTTGTTATTTCGCGAAATTCAAAGGACTAACCGTACTAAACAAAACACCAAACGCATAATCCCTTCTTTGTTATCATAGCAAAAGAATTTAGCTCCAAAAACTGTTTTAGCAATTTGGTCTGCCTCAGAAATCTTGTCCAGAACAAGAGACAAACTACACCGCAATGAATGCATTGCTGAGCCGAATTTGCATATCGTCCCCCGAAAATCTTCGCATCTGTGTTTGGCAAAAACTGCATTCTCCTTCGCTCTAATTGAATTTAAAGTTTATAGAGTGGTGCCGGTTATGTTCTTGCGCTTATCGTCGATGAGAGATTGTTTGTGCTAGCTAGTGTTTTGCATGCAACCAAATTAAAAGTGCAATCATCCATGCACTCATTTTGGACCCTCTCTTGTACAGGTAAAAGAACAGTTCTAGAGTTTTTTGAAAAGGTCCAATAAACCAAATTTTCAAGGCTGACTCAAGGCGGTTTCAAAAACACCCAAAAAGCAAAAACTGGAAATTTGGTTTATTGGACCTTTTCAAAAAAACTCCAGAGTTTTAGAGCAAAATGATTGCAAAAATAACAACAATGTTTATTCAATACAAAGCCAATGCTTTAAAATTCTGTTTTTATTTTTCAATAAAATGAAAAAAAAATCGTTTATTCAATAATATCTAAAGAAATTGATTGGAAAAATTCCAATTTCGATCAAGATAATTTCTAACAAGTTCTCGCTTCACCCAAAACCACCTGTCATCATGCAGCGTGCTTGCGGTTCATTGAAAAGCGACGACAACCATATGGGAATAATGTGACCATCGTCATCACTCACTGGTTATTCCAACTCTGTGCCACCTGCCCGACGTTGAGCATTATTCAACATTAACGGCAGCTTAGTGACACTTTTGCGTTCAACTTCTCTTCCCGGTGTGTGGTGCGAAAATCAATATTTTCCACCAGGAATGTCACACATTCCCGTTGGAATGACCGCGCTTTGCGTCACATTTGGACTAATTTTGCTCAAAACGTCGAACAAGCCTGCTAGGATCAAGTCACTGGCCCGAGCTATAGGACGTCCAAACAAACACAAACTTGAGGGAGAGTTACTCATTTTTACTGGTGACCTAGTTTTCCCTCATCCTGAGTTTCGTCCTGCTGAAAGTAGAGCGCTTTCCCCTATTTTCTCATGTGACAAGAAGAGGAAACATGATTTATGGATCCAAGCCGCGAACGCGTCTGCAATCAGCGACTAATTGCCACCATCTTGCTGATTGTGGGTGTCTAGTCGACTGGAAAAATGGCCGGGTTTGTTCGATTTATCGCTGTCTGCCGGCTAGCTGACTACAATTTATGTCCGCTTGCCGCAGGAAGTAGGTCTTTATGGTACAGCTTTGCCAGGTTTGTTAAATTACTTTGATTCGGTTTGGATTGAAATATTCATTTTTGTCATATCTGGACAGAACTTACAAATTAACTTGAATAGAAACAATCTATTAAAATTTGTAGTCAGACTCAATCCCTCTTGTAAAATGTAGTATATTTCCGTAAACACGTCCGGATATTAACTATCCTTGCAGAACCGATTATATACTCACACCCATAATTGATAGGCAATTTATAATCCACCTCCCTCCACCCGCAAGCCCCAGCTGACCACGACAACGGCTATCATGGCACCAAACATGAACCACACGTGCATAAGCCCTATTTTATGCATGTTTTATGACCACTTTCAGGACCCACTGAACTGAGCTGGGTACATTTGGAGTAAGTTCAGAGCCCGTTGTGGGTTACGGGTTGGTAGGTTAAATCACTTAAACCATTCGCCGAGAACTTGTTTCGATAATTGCCTCTTGACACTGGGAGTCCTTGCTATTATTAGGTGTGTAATAATAATAAATTATAAGATTGCTTAGGAAGCTGAGCTCATTAAACTCAAATGTGTAAAATTTGGCAAAACATTTAAAACACAATCTAACACTATTTGACAACATTATATCGTTCGTAACGTCTTCACCGGATAATCCCCCTTCTAAATTGGCTTAAGCCCAAGCACTTTCCGGCGCTCATTCCAGACGCTCGTCAATGTTCACCATTTATGACGAAATCAGACCGGTCAGTTACGCGGCGATGGTTACCTGAAGAGTGCGTACTTGGGAAGCACCACAAGTTAGAAAATAGGCCCTCATTAGCGGGACGTCATTGTCCCGGCGCGAGCCGGTTATTTCAAGGAAATGTAAAAGTGAACGAACGCGGTTCAAGTAGTTACAGGTGTTGGCTATAATGAGATTTAAACATTATCTATTGGATGGAAATGTTTGGTGACCTACTGCTCATTCTGATAAAAATCATTTGGGATAAATATATTTATTTTATTTTACATTATCATAACAAATACTTTAAAATAAATCTAAAAACTTGCACAAAAGTGTGTATAACTTTTGATTATTTCGAGAAAATTAGGTGGTTTCTTAAAATATCATCCAGTTTCCTAACCCAGATTCCTAGCTTATTTTTAAAAATAATTTGGTTTGTTTATTCGATATTGCGGTTAAAATGCAAAAACTGATCCTTAAACGAATCTTAATGTTATAAGCCCAATTGGTTCAGATTTGACCATTGCTTCATATTTCTAGCTTTACAACAAATAGTTTTATATCAGAAGTTAACCAATTTTCTTTTCATTTGACTGAGGATTACTTTTCAAGGTTACAAAAGATAAATGAACTGTTTGCACCTTTTATCATTGTGTCCAAAAAATATACAAACTTTTTTTACATGTATCGACTACATAATACAGCAGTCTTGGCCGAATGGTTAAGCTATCCGCTTAGTAAGCGGAAGATCATGGGTTCGATTCCCATCTGCTGCAACCTTCCATCGGATGAGGAAGTAAAATGTCGGTCCAGGCCTTGGTTGTTAGGCCGTTAAGTCATTCCAAGTGTAGGAGTCGTCTCCATGCCATAAGTACAAACAACACACCAAACCAAGCCTACTCCGGTGGAATCGCTGGCAGCTGTTGGACTCACAATCCAAAGGTCGTCAGTTCAAACACTGGGGTGGAAGGTTCCGTGGAGTAAGAGAGGTTTGGGTGCTCTCCCCATTCAAGCTTTCGGACTCCTAGGTTCGAGCAGAAACTTGCAATAGAGACCACAAAAGACCCGGGGGTCGTGAAAGTGGCTGGTTTGATTTTTGACTTCATAGTACAGTGTTGCAGATGCTAAAATGTATCTTTGTTCAACCAGCAATTCTACCTTAGTAACAATATCTCAAGACAGCGTTTCCAGAAAATCCAATTTTTGACACATCGGAAATGTTTTTTTAAATATCTGTAAGGCTGAGGTTAACCGCATATTTCGCAAATTCTCCCTTCACAATACTGTTTATATGTTTGTTTACTTACGCTCTGGAAATGTTTTTTTTTTTTTCTTTTTTTGTTAAACCAATTGAGTGATTAATTTTACTGCACTCAACTTAGTGTCAAAAGCTTGTTGAGTTTCGGCAAACAACTCTAAGATTGAGAATGACAACTGTCATTTCTGCAGCAACAGTACTGTAGAATTGTAACCAGATTAGGATTAGAACCAGGAAGAATGACAACTGTCATTTCTGCAGCAACAGTACTGTAGAATTGCTACCAGATTAGGATTAGAACCAGGAAGGTGCTGTGTCCTATCCCTCGCCTAGACCAGACCGAAATCCATGATAAAGCTGTCAGACCAAATCTGTCAGACCAAGACTGTCAGACCAAAGAGCAAAAAGTAAACAATCTTGGTCTTCGACGTAGGTGCACAGAAATCAAGAAAAGACAATTTGAAAAAGAATTTAATTTTTTTCCAATTCAATGACTGGTTTTGGAGTGCAAAATTGAATGTACGCCAGAAAATGATTAAACAGTGCGGCGTCTTGAACACCGACAATTAAATAAGCAATTGAAAGCCTTATTCTTCCACTTTAATTTTTGATCGCGTTTTCGGTTTACACCTAGAACTACGATAAAAACTGCAAAAAAACGTATTAAGTCGTAATTGCCTATTGCTCAAGCAATTGTAGTAAAAATGTCGAGTACAACATTTTACGATCATGCGACCTCCCGAGACTCGGCGACAAAAATTAACGCATTAAACATTTCGTTCACTTCTCACCGCGGGGGGAAGACAAAAAATACCTTGTTTCCCCTCACAACATTTGCTTTTCTTCGCCCAAAGAAACAGCTGTTCACCCATTTTCGAGCTGCGTCCACAGGCTCTACTTTGGGAACACTTTTAGAAACGTAAAGCATACCGCGCCGGTCGAGCGCGTCTTCACGAAAAATTATAAATAAAAACTAAAAACGCGCAACGCTATGCGCGGGCTGTCTCTTTTCAAACGATTTTCTGCCGAATTTTCCTCCCGTCATCATCACCATCATTAGAAGAGTGCCCTAGGAATGAGAGGTGTGGAAGGGTTGCTAAAGTTATTCCGGATTTGAAACGAAAACGATACTAAGATGGTTTTGTTTTCAGCGAACTAAAGTAATTGAGCAATACAAAACAGGCTAATATTGGCTCATCTACCCTACTAATAAGCAGCCGGCGCTGACTTCGGCAAGTCGGCATGATTTAAAAATAAAACTCACCTACAATAATAAACACGCTTCAAACAAAAGTAATAAATTTGGCTATTTTTAGGGTCGCGCACGCGAAATATTTTCTGCACCTCTAAATAAAATATTTGCACTTATTTCTTCGCCCGTGTGTGTGTGTGTAAATTTTCTTCTGGTTCTGCTTTTCCACCGTTTGTAGCCAACTTTTCCGGAGCGTGTTGTACACAAAAATGGCTTTACATAACACAGTATTTTCAGACCACTGGTTTGTAAAATATTACTTTTCAAGACACTTTGTCGGATACTTTCGGATCCATATATCACATTCGGTGGCACACTTTTCCTCTCATGTGCTCGCTTGCGAAATAAACCAGAAGCAGTTCAAACTCCGCGTTTTCCACCAGACTGACTTCCTCTTGGCCAGCTGCCAGCTACTTCCGATTGGCAGCAAATCGATGTTCCAAATTTCAGCAAATAAGCGCCAAATTTCACAAACATGCAGCGAAACACGCGAAAAAAGGAAACAAAACAGAACTTTACTTGGAAGTGAAAAAATATCCGGAAAACTCGTAGATAACTTGAAACAAAAATTCCAAAAAGAAAATATGCGCAAGAGGAAAAACGCAAAAACGAAAAGAAAAACCAAATAAAATCGAGAGGCCGAAAAAAATTAACAGGAGCGCGCGCGCGACTTAGCCTGTGAGTGTTGCCTCGGCGGAGAACCAAACAAAATTAAGCCTGGTGGGCGAAAAATGTTCCCCCTTGGGCGGTTGGAAAAGCCGACTCGTCGATCGCCGCAAGAAAATGAAGGGGGAAAAGAGCGCAAAACACCAGCCACAGGAAATTGGACGCGAGTGCGTGTGTGTAGGAGCGATGTGTGGCGGCACGGAAAGTTTAAGCTCTGATGGATATCCACTTAACAATTGATTTGTTGGCATCTTCAAAATTCCGTAGTAACAGTTCAATAGGGCGAATCTGCGTTTGTAAACAAGAAGTCTAACCCTTTTACTCAAGTGACAGTTCACGTCAAGTAAGAGGGGGATAGACGCAGATTCGCCCTATTGAACTGTTACTACAGATTTTTTCGAAAATCGCAAAAGTAGCATTTCATTTAAAATTAATAGATTTTGAGTGTTTTCGAAAGATATTTGATATATAATTAACGATATTTTTAGCAAATATATAAATTGGAATTATTCTTATTTACGCGTAGAAATCTTGTAAACAAATCCGGTAACTTAGTAAACATTCAAATGTTTTTCAAAATCATCTTGATTTTGGAAACATTTACAGCAAAATCGAACAAAAATGTTGACGATTTTGAAAAAAATTCAATTTTTAAAAGTTCGAGAACATAGAGTTTCCGAATTTGCTTACAGGATTTCTATCCGTGTAAAGAATAATGTTATATCATGTTCATTATATTTATTTCCAATCCATTTATAAAAAATGTTCAAAATACTTAAAGAAGTAGTATTCTACTTTTCGGACTCCGATTTGTCACTAAGAACACGTCGCTGTCGTGCTAATTTGTCGTACGTGCGTTTTGGGCCAAATTGAGTTAAGAATGCCATTTTGTGCAGCTCACAATGCCACAATACCTTTTGACTTTCGCAAATCCCCAAAATTCTATATCAATCCTGAGATATTCAATGAAAACCGAAAAAACTCCGTGCATTTTTGTCACATTTCATATGAAAGAACTTTCAATGTTTTCGTGCTATTTTGACACACCCTGAAAATTGATGTAGCATTGAGGACAATGCACAGAATGGTCCACCAAACAAAATGTGTTTGTTATTGTTTACATTGCGTGCTCTTGTTTTTGTTTATTTAAGCTCAAACATTAAAACGTGTTTTTCATCAGTGTGTAACTTGTCGTATCGGGGTGCTCCGATTTGGATGAAACTTTCAGCGTTTGTTTGTCTATACATGAGAAAGGTTTTTTGAAGCACTTCAAAATATGTTACATGTTATATTCCTAACAAAATCCATTTTGAGCAGTAATTGGTAAAAGCTACGAGAAAAAGTCTAACCAATCCTGGATGTTTATGGCACGTTTGAAGGGCTTCAAAAGACCTTTCGGTTGGAAGTATGAGAGTTGGTATTGATGAAGTTTTAAGCAAATGCGAGCAATTCTAAGATTTTTAATAATATTTGAACCTCAAACTTCAAAGGCCGTTTTATCCTATTCCCTATGTCGTAGAGTGCTCATATTTGGCATGAGTTCATCTGACAAACGCTGAAAGTTTCATCCAAATCGGAGCACCTCGATTCGACCTCTAGAACAAACCGAGCAAAATCTACAAATACTGCCCTTTATAATGTCCATACGTACATAATTAATTTGAGACAAGCCTTACCACTTGGAAAGCAATCCTATCAATGCCAACCCGGTTTACAGTAAACAGTACACAGAAAAACATAATGTAAATTTGGAAGCTGTAATTTTTGAAGGTTGAATATTACCTCTTTCATGATGTAATTTTACCTCAATTTAGACTGAAAAAGTGACATTAAACCTGAAAAGTGGTAAAATTACACATTTCCAGAGGTAAAATTACACCTTTTTTCTGACATAAAAGATGTACCCCTTCCCAGATGTAATATGTAATATAGATGTAATATACCATGATTTTTTTTCTGTGTAGTTGAACATAAAACATTCAAAGCGATTAAATGTTATTTAATATGGATAATTTTTTCGCAGGTATATTTAAATTTTTAGCTATTTATAATAAAATCAAGGGAAAAAATGATAATAGCTTAAAATAGAATTTTTTGTTTTAAAACGAACATTGGTCTGTACAGGAATTTGTTGGGACATTGAATCATAGCTTAAAACCCCAGACGACCAAATTTTAATGACTGTAGTATGTCAGTTATGTGAATTTCTGAAAAATACTAGAATAAGGTACCTTTTTCATTTATATTTTTATGTCACAATCATAACATATGGTACCTGTCACAAATGTAAACCAATCATTGATTTACAAGTTTTGAATATTACCGACTTGAAATTTTATTATGTTTACCACTTCCAAGTCATAAAGGTTTGTATCTGCATATAAATAAATAATTCTGGAAATTTACATTTTATCTAAATCAAGAACTGTTGAACTCGATATTGCTGGAAAGTACTTTTTGATTTTCATTATTCTAACAATTTAAGTTTTCTGTGCTTTCTACCTTTCGTTACCCACACAACTTCTTTAATTTAAATCCTTAAACCGCTACTGCCACGAAACCTCCGTAAACCGCAGCACCTGGGACCGTGTCTCCCCTAATCCTATATGCGTATAGACCTTTTCGTCCCCTTGTTTGTTTCCTCTTTTTCGGTGAGCACGAAACCAAACCGCACGTGACTTAGGCGTGTGCCACTAGGCGTTTAGTTGGAGGTTAGTTTATTACGTTTATCAAAGTGTTTGTCCCAAAACCTGGGCCGGTTTGGTGTTGCACTCACACACCTGAAACAAATAGCGAGGGGGTTAATTCTTGGTTAAATACTTGTATTGCTTCACAAGCTAAATGTAGGAAAAAACTAAACCAAGTATTCTGATCATCATTAGTATTCAACTATATTTTCAAACTGTATCACCTGAATTCTACAGAAAGCTCTAGCATCCATGAAAAGGGATGACACACCGCTTTTTATTAAATTTCGAGCCAATAATTGAACATCCATTGAAACAGCAAATTTGATTCCACAGCATACAGCAACAGCCGCTCTCACCGGAAGACCCTGAATCAGATGGCTGGACAAACGCATCGACAAAGGGCCACATAACCCGTCCTGTCGTACATTTCCCACTAGAACCCGGATACACATCCTCCGCCACACAACTGCACGGCCGGCCAGCTCGACTTTTAAAACGATCAGCCATGGCTTTAACCTTTGCCATCCGGAGGAGAGCGTGGTCTCCCACAGGACTGCAATATAGGTCGTCCGTTCCGGTCTCGTCTGGTCTGGCCTGGCCTGCCCAAGCTGGTGATTCAATTTTGGCCGTACAATATTATATCTGTTCTGCAAATAATCCCCAGCAGAGTGAGTTTTGGAAGGCTCGAAAATTGGACACCAGCCCAAAATAGACTTTTCGCAACCGTTGGCAACATTGGGAGGCGCGGCGATGATGGCGTCTGTTCGCAATGCCAGCGGCATCAAACGGCTGGCCAAGTTCTACTGGTTTCTTGGGGAGGCATCCTGGATCTGGATAGAATGGTTCTGATAAATTATAAAATTATTAAAATTGTTTGACAAATAAATACTCTTGAACAACAAAAAATACAATCTAAACAATCATAATAAAAAATAAAAAATTTCGACAAACGACAATCGATTTGAAATTGAACATTTTAAAACTCAATTCAATATAATGCGAGCCCATGTTTTGGAATTCAAAAATTTAAGCCTCAACTGTTGATTTTTTTTTGTTTTTCCCGTGTTCAGGAGGTCATTTTAATCAACTTTCGTTCTACGAAAACCTTTACTTCTCTTGTTTAATGTTTTTCTTGTTTCATTTTTAAGTATTTTAATTTGAATTTATCTTGTTTAGTTAATGTTTGTTTTTGGTAGTATTTGGCCTATTCTACCACCTCCTATCATAACATTTTGCCTATCTAATTTTTTTCATGTTTTTAAAGTCACATTTTCATTTTTTGCTTGTTGTTAACAATTTCTGCTATAAAATGGCATCATTTAAATTGTAGAAAAAAATGCGTTGAGGCATAGTCTGGGACACGCGAAAAATTACTACAAACAGTCATCCCTCATATTCGGAAATGTTTACAGATCTGCCAATGTTCAACAAATCATAGAAAATCGATAATTGAACATAATGATTTGCTTTTTCCTTCATGTGAAACTTTTCTTGCGATCTTTTGATTGATGTATAGACCAGCTGTACATTTTGACGTTTTATATCAAGTTTTTGAAGGAAAACATTGACCCTTGAAATCCACAAATTCGGAACACTTTTTTCTTACGATGTAAACAAACTTTTTTTCTCTCCAGGAGTACATATTTTTTAACAAAAAAAATCACTTCACACTCTGAAACCAATAAAACTCAAGCTAAGTGTTCTTTTAGACATGGTCTGATCACTTTTTTTGTGAAAATATCAATTAAATTCAGGTGTTCCACAATTGTGGGAGGCACAATAACATCCCACAATTATGAAACAGGAAATTTGGAGGCAGTGTTTTGCTGCTCTGGATAAAATAGTCTTGAAATGAGGTTTTTTGCTCGAAAAGTACTATTTTCACTAGTGAAATAGCAAGAGAATTTCTAAGTAAAGGTCATAAAATTAGCAGGGACGACAGAAAAGTTGTATTTTGCATCCAATTGACAAATTACCACAAAAGTGTTACGAATTTGTGGGTGTTCCGAATATGTGGGATGACTGTTTTTCTTTTTACTTAAAATTAGGAAATGTTAGTAAAAAACACAGCCAAAGTTGACCCCTAAAAAAATTCATTTTTAAAAACATTGGCAAAGTCACATAAAACAAGTAAAACTTCCAACCAATAAATTTTCTAAAATTTTAAATTTATCTTTCAATTCCTTTTTAAAGATATAAAACTTGTTTGGAAATGGATTTTTGGCGTATTTGTAAATCGAAGCCCGTCTAAAAGCTTGGGCTTTAGAGGGTTAAACTAGGTCAAGCGTAAACGAATTAATTATTGAATGATAATAGATAAAATGAGTTGGGTTAGTAGTTTGAAACGTATCTAAGTTTGAGAACTAGCCAGCCTATAAGAGCATATTAGCATTTGTTTTGTTGTATTTATATTTGTTTTAAAATGATTTCCGTTATGAATACAAAAATCATACAAAAAGTACTGACCAAGCTAAATAAAACAGTCAACAATTCGATAAATTATAATTTTAGAACATTTTTAGCTTACCCTGTTCCAGAACAACCCTAGCAGTACTCACTGAACAAAAACTATACAACCAGTCTAGTTAGCGGACCGCTCAGGGACACAAAGTTTAACATTTTTGAACAATGAATGCAATTTCGGGCCGTCCAACTCAGGCAGAAATTTTTCGGCAGTTTCTATAATAGCATGGCTTTGGAATGGTTGAGCAAAGAATGTTCTTTTTCTCGGTAATGCTCTATGCATGCAATGTAGTGAACTGCACTAAAAGTTGGCAAAAATCTTGTGGTTTTACTAGAGTTGATGGCAAAGTTAAATTTTGCGCGAGAAAAAAATTCGTCAGAATTCCAGCAGCACTTCCAGCACGAGAAAAAATACTCCATTGAAAATAAAATGTCTTCTTTATCGATCCAAAAAGTACCACAATCTATATTCGATGATCAACCAACTGTCGGATGAGTATGTTTTGCTTGCCGAAATTACCATGTTATTGAGTCTCGCCGTTTGGCTGTTTGCCCTAACCAACCGTATTCTGCAAGCCATCAAACCCCACAAGATTGAATCGTTCGGATTGAATGCTAATCAGAGAGCGGTAGTTTTGCAGAGTAAAAAAAAATACTCCCCACAAAATCTCAATCATCAGAAATCGATACGCTTTGGCTTCATTGTGGGGAATTGATTGCTAAACGAAAATGTTTCCTTCCGCCAGCACAAGTATTTCAATAGAACTCATAAATGGAGCAGCACCGGCACCATTTAAGGACATAGCTGAGAAACCCACTTTGGAAAGCTTCAAGTACGAGAAACCCATCAATCACTTGAGCAGAGGAAGTCGAGCTGAAAAATCAAACAGAGCAAAAGAATTTGATCGGAATGGAGAGAGCTCACTTGGGTGGTGATTTTTCCGAGCTTTCCAGAGATTTTAATTTGGTAAAGTTAGTTAGTTTTAGTAGGCTTCGGAATATCGAATCATGAAAAAAATGATTTGTGTTTTTTTATCTTCGACCTTGAACATTAAATTTGAATAGTTGATTGTCTATAAAATTTCAAAATGCATTTTTTCAATATTTCACTTTCGCTTTAGAGTAGTAGAGGAGCTTAAATAAGACAGGGAAAATTACGATTCGATTACAAAACTCGATAGTTTTGAAGTTGATGTCAGTAAACGCATCAGTTTTGTCAAGATATGATAGATTTGAGCTCCTTGAACATGCTTTAATTGACAGATTTTATTTTTAGTGATTCCCGGCCAATAAATAAAATTATAAATTAGGACATCAATGCTCTACTTGAGGAACCATGCGCACACACTTTTATCTAATAAGGGAATGCGCATGGTTGATTCCAAAGCATTTGTACTCAAATTTATAGTTTTATTTATTGACCGAAATATCACAATTAATACATTCCATGGATTAGAGCGTGTTCATGGAGCCCAAATCTATTGTGGATATAGCTGGTAGCTGGATTTTCTGGCATCTTCTCACGGTCATTGGAAACGGTCGTGGATAGACCTAGGAGTTCCCAATTGGAGTGAAAAAGTTCAATTTATAGAAAAAATAGGGATTAAAATTTGGATTTTTAATCACTTCTTCGACATCAGTAAAGAGTACTCAAAATGGAGGCTCAGACCAAAATTTCAGCTCATTTGGTTGAAAACTGGCTTGCCTTGAGCAGGAACAAGTTTAAATGGGAATTAACCCGTAAAATTGGAGCATTTAGGTAAACTGCTCTGTACAAGTCAGCCGATAACAAATGATGACTTTTGCATACCATGGGGTCCTAGGGGATGGTCTGGGGAACAATTCCTCCGAAGGGTGCAAGACGATTTGAGGCCCCTGGTCTTGCCTTGAACCGGATTCATTCCGGCGTCGCAAAAATTCTCATGGTCTCAGCAAAATGTATAGGGAAAATCAAAGAAGGCTGCCTCGATTAAAGGACGCCACATGGCAATCAGCCACCACGTGGCAGAAGGGTATCATACTTTTTTGCTTTTAAAGTGTTTTTGTTATTCCTAGGACACATTATTCAACCAGATATTTGATCAAAAACACCTTAACAACACTAAATGTAATTTTGAAGCCAAATTTGAAGTTATTTTCCGGCCACGTGGTGGCTGATTGCCATGTGGCGTCCTTTGATCGAGGCAGCCTTCTTAGCGTACTTTGATTTTTCCTATCCATTTTGCTGAGAATTTCTCCGACGCCGGAATGAATCCGGTTCAAGGCAAGACCAGGGGCACGGGTATGAATCTTCAACCAACTTCAATATGGCGACTTGTATCAGAAGAAAGTGAAGCATTTTCGCTAGTTCTCACTGTTCTGTGTTCTACGTGCACGTCCGCAAACATAGACCACACACATACTAACACAAAGTGCCACCAAGAGGCAAAAGGTGATTACGAATATTTTTGACACTTTCGTTAAAAATATGCGGTTTTGCAAAAACAAATAACAAAACCAACTTTTAAGTGTAGTTCGACTGTCAAACTTGTGATTCGTTGCTGATTTGTTCGAAAATTTGCTAGAAATAATAAGTTTTTTTGCAGCACTCATTTTGGACGGACATTTCTGTTGTCACCTTCTGGTTCCTTTGATTGGCCATGGATAATTCTGGAGTTTTTTTTAAAAGGTCCAATAAACCAAATTTCCAGTTTTTGCATTTTGGGTGTTATTAGAACCGCCTTGAGTCAGGGGTATTGAAAAACACCCAAAAAGCAAAAACTGAAAATTTGGTTTATTGGTCCTTTTAAAAAAAACTCCAGAATTTCACAGTGTAATAAACAGGGCAGCTACCACCACGTGGCGCCACTGTTTCGAATGAGAAAATGATACAGGTTTTTCAGACGAGTTTCAATCCCGTGCCAGGGGCCTCGGATCGTCTTGCACCCTTCGGAGGAATTGTTCCCCAGACCATCTCCTAGGACCCCATGGTATGCAAAACTCGTCATTTAATAACGGTTGACTGGACAGTGCAATTTACCTAAATTTTCCAATTTTACGGGTTAATTCCCATTTAAACCCATTTTAAATGAGCTGAAATTTTGGCCTGAGCCTCCATTTTGAGTACTTTTTCGGGCAATCTCATATAGATTTCGATTTGAGCAACTTTATTTTTTTTATTTTTTTTGACCCGGGCTAGAACATGCTCGCATTTTTTTTATTCAGTCGGAAAAATACTATTTTTCTTGAAAAAACTTTCATTTTTAATCACATGATCACCCCTAATTCTGCCTCGATGCCGCCATCATGCGACCGCGTGCTTCGTTTGTTTGTCAACAAAGCTGCAGCTGGATGGTGAGACGAAGTGAGGAGAGATTTTGACATTTTAATGTCCGCATATGGCCCACCGCCTATTTCGTCGGTCGTTCAGCCGACGGTTGTTTCCAACGACCGAGTCAAGCTAGGAACAGATCCTAAAATATGATACCTTGACAAAACTGGGGTATTTTCTGATATCAACTTCAAAAATGTCTAGCTGTGTTCGCTAAAAATGATGTTAGTTATTCGTTTCCTGAAAGCTAAAATATTTGATATCTGCATTCATTGGTGCACTGAAATAAAAAAAAATATAACCGAATTCCTTTATTCTAGGAATTTGGCCTCTTTTCCTTATTTCGTCGCCGTCGTGCTAACTTGTCGTACGTGCATTTTGAGCCAAATTGAGTTAAGAACGCCATTTTGTGCATCTGACAATGCCACATCTTTTGACCTCCACAGATCCCCAAAATTCGATTTCAATCCTAAGATATTCAGTGAAAACAAAAAAAACTCCGAAATTTTTTGTCACTTTTCATATAAAAGTAGTTTCAATCTTGTCGTGCTATCTTGTCACTCCCTCAAAATTGATGTAAGTGCGACAAAAGGCCAAAGGGATTTCAAATCAGGATGCGTTTGACGCACGTGCAAGCTAGTCTACCGTAAACATTTGTAATTATAACTCGGGACTCCAGCAACCAACTTCAACCAAACTTCGGGACAATGCACAGAATGGTCAGCCAAACAAAACGTCTTTGTTATTGTTTACATTCCTTCTTCAAAGTCCATGTTATAAACTTGGATGCCTAAAGGTGCGAAATGTCCGAAAATTTGACAATGACGATTGATGGTTTTATAGCAAATCATCATTTTCTGAAAAAAAAAAAAGTTGAAGAAAAACTTTAAATTCAGATTCATCACAAGGTGATAAGAATTCAGTGTTGGATATCTGTCTCAAAATTCACCTATTGTGTTTTAAATTTGAATCTCAGGTGACATTTTCTACCTATTCAAACATGGTGACCGATTACCTTTGCAGCAAAGTAGACGATTACGGAAATCCGCTCATATTCTCATCCACTTCAGGTCAGAAGAGATTTAACGAATGCCAGATCCGAGTTGTAAAGACGTCGGTCTATAGCTCACTTTCAAAGCTTTTCCGCGCGCAGCTTTTCTCATCAATTTTGTGCTTACAGAAGACGAGCAGCCCCCGAACGTGACACGTGGCGAAAAGCTTGTAAAATGTCAGTTCTCCCTTTCATGAGAGCGTTTCCTGGTATTCATCTCGGTGCTTCGATGCTTCCGGTTCGTGTCAGTACGGTTCAATGATTCCCACCGGAGGTGATTCCGCGAACCTTTGCAAGTTCTGCCAAGAATGTGTGGGAGGGCGTTCACTTTTTTCCCCAGTTACACTTGGTTGGTTCTTCTTCTTCTACCTTAAACGAATGCCCATCTGGTACAGTAATGTATAAGGCAGCTTATCGAAAAAGATAGGAATGTCGTCAGCTGGCACGAATTCGATACGAATCCGATGACAGGTTTCGGAAGCTGGCAAAGAATCATGTGCCATCGAGGTTGAAATGGGACACACAGGTGCAAGTCAGCGATCCGATAAAAGATTTAATTCGGTCGTTTCCTTACATACTCGGGTGTCATAAAAATATATTTTATCGCAAGAAAATGAAAAAAAACGCATTTCAAACTTAATTGAAAACGAAAAAAGGAAGTAAACGTATAACATATTGCAAAATATATTTGAAGTTTCTCGAACCTAACTAGGATCATCCGAAACCAGTCAACTACCACGTATTTCTGTATAGGAAAAGAAATCGTCGCTGTCGTGCTATTTTGTCGCACGTGCTTTTTCGGCCAAATCAATTTAGCTTACGTTAAGAACGCCATTTTGTGCAGCTTTCAACGCCTCACCTTTTGACCTCCAAAATCCCCAAAATTCGATTCCAATCCTGAGATATTCAACAAAAACCGAAAAAAAAACTCCATGCATTATTGTTTTTCTTCATATGAAAGAAGTTACAATCTTGTCGTGCTATCTTGACACACCCTAAAAATTTATGTAAGTGCGACAATTGGCCAATGGGATTTCAGGTCAGAATATGTTTGACACAAGTACGAGCTCGACTACCGTAAACATTTGTTATTATAGCTCGGGAATTCGACAACCAAATTCAACCAAACTCCGGGACGATGCACAGAATGGCCAAACAAACAACAGCGTCGGAATTCAATGTTATGAGTTTGAATCTCTAAATATTAGCTTTCGACGCTCGGTAATGTTAAACATTTTAAAAAGCTTAAAATCCATAAAATCAAACTATACAAAGTCGAAGCAAAAACTCCAAAACTGCACAATTGTGCAATTTTATAGCCAGCTGATTTATGACACTTGCATTTGACACCTCTCGCCAACCCAGCCCCCACGAATCCAACGAGTCGAAAGAGGGACCAGACCCATATTCCTGGTGGCCGTTTATCAACAGTTATCAAACCCAGAGAACACGTTGAACGAAAAAAAAGGCACGCCATTTCATTTAATAACCCCCCGTGGCTGGCTGGCTGCAGCTGATAATGATGACACTAGATTGGAATAGTTGGTGTGGTTACGGTGGATGTGTCCCCGGGTGCAGACCCGGATCATGGTGCCATTTAAAATCAATTTTGGAACCCGGCCAATATACAGAGCGAGAGCGAGAGAGCGCGGGAGAGTGATCTGCTTCCGGTTCCGGGGCCGAAAGCGAGAAAAGGTGACAACAGTCGTAATGAAAAAATAAATAATAAACTACGATGAGTGGAGTGGAGAGACACGGCGCACACTTCCGGCACCGACATCAAATTTTGGGGCGTAGAGCAATCTGTTGATGATGTATAGAGGGCTGAAGTGTGTGGTTCTCTTTCAACATTTGGTGCACATCACATTAAACCATACACCATATGATGCTGATTGATCCTGCCGCCCAAACGGTAGGAAGAACTTGTTGTGCAAGTGCGCATTTCGGAACACATTTGGGTTGCAGATTGTTGAATTATCGATGAGGCGCCTGTCTGAGAGCGACTTCGTTATGGTTGATTTATTTGAATTTTGGGTTTGAAGATGTTTTGATGAGAGCTGAGCAAACGCTCATGGGAAAACCATATTGTGTAAAAGAAATCAACTGTATGGCAACTTGTAGAATTAGTGTAACCTGTAGAATTCCATATATATATATGGATATATCTTCCATTCACATGCAAAGTTTGTTTTTTAATTGTCCTAAATCTTTAAGTTTAAGACCGAGGGGATAGTCCTCCCGAAAAGAAACGTGAGGAAAGTATTGATCATTTCACTGTAACTTGGATTTTTCCCGCAGTTTTCTCTCGCACTTTTGTCAACAAAAATTCACAAAACTAGGCAACCGCTCCACTATGGGGTTTCAGGCGGCCATAAATCGAAAAACCGACATACTCTAATTATTTTTTTGGTATTTTTTTCGAAAATAAACATTCTAACTAAGAAAAATCCGGAGTTTGAAAGTTGTAGGATCAAAATTCACTGAATTGCAGACCTTCAAAGGCAAAAATAGTAAGAAAAAACATGTTTTTGACAAAAATGATTATTTTTCATAGTTGTACTGTGTAGCTGTTTATGTATTTTTCCTGCATCATTATATATATTCAGAAAGGTAATTGATTCAACTTTTCAATAACATTTTTCAAAACACACTTTTACACGCTAAAAAAAATAATAAAAATCAAAAAAGATGGATTATTATTCAAAATTTAGTTTTTTTCAACTTTGTTAATGAAGTACTTTTTTTGTGTGCATTTGTGCGATCTGAAATTTTGCAGCCTAAAATTTGAACCATGTCCTAACTTGTCTCCAAATTTCAAAGTGCACTTATGTGCACTTTTTGAGTTATGCCATTTTGAATATTTTGATTCATGCAGGAAAATGAATGATTTCGCGTATACGCTTGGTTAAAAGCATATTATTTTACCTGCAGAGGAAGAAATAATGTACCTACTATGCATGTTTTGAAATTGATTTGATATTCATGACTTTGTTGGTACTTAGATACGTTTATTAAAATTAGAAATTCATTCAAAGAGAGGTGAATTTTAACTCAAGAAGAAGGGGAGGGAGATTGAACGTAAATCAGAAACTTTAACATAGCATAAACCGCCATTCCGTGCATCAAATAGACAGAGCAAGAATATTAAAATTCACCACTTTAATGCATGTGGCCTCAAATATATGAAAAAATCGAAAATTAAACTTTTTTTTTGGAAAAATATCAAAATTCATTTGTTTTCATTATACTAAGTACAAACAACACAAAAAAGTCACAAAAAAGCAAAAAAATATTTTTGGCCGCTCGCTTATATGGAAATACCCCATGGTGCGCTCGTTGTTTATTTACATTTCCAGTCGCAGTTGCCACCAAACTGGACTTTCGCACTTCAAAACTGCGAGTGACAACTGGAAAACAAGCGATTAACCTCGGCTCGCTTTGATCATTTTTGAGGAAATTCAAAACTTCTCAAGCCAGTCTGACAAGTCGCAATAGTGCGATCAGTAGCAATAATTTAGTGCGAAGTCCGAGTTAGTGGGAATAGAGGAGAAAAGCAACTCGCGACAAAATTTTGAGGCTAGGAATTTTGACAGGTATGATTTTCATAAAGTATTCGCGTCCTTTTCTCTCACACAGAAAACCTGGGAACGAGGAAGCTGTCAAACTAGGCCAAAATGTTAAAGTCACTCACAAAATGAACTTTGAGTGATTTGAGTTCATTTCTGACGTCACGATTTTCTCCTCTATTGCGCAAAACTATTTTGCGTGAGTAAAGACCTCTCGTGTGTTCATTCGTTCAATGAAACAGTTCATCCTATTAGTGGCTTATATGGACAAATTACCGCCACTTAGCCACCGAACCATGGTGGCCCATACGGCAAAGGCACGGTTCAATAAGCCGAAGGTCTCGGGTTCGAATCTCGGTACCAATACTTTTTTTTATGGATGAACTTTTTTTGGAAAATGAACCCATGAGTAAAATACTCTCGTTAATTTCGGGATTTATCCTCTCCGTCCGCACACAGTACCATTTTACTACCGAACCGTGCTCTTTATCCTCTCGTATGAAGATGCCCAGTTCTGGGTGTACATATTTCGAAATAAGAGTTCTTTTCTGACATTTCATAAAGGTGAACCGAAATATTCGGTCAAGGGGTACCCGAGCAGACGGATATAACTTGGAAATAACATTGTTTGATATTTGAAAATACTAGGCCAAAAACATTTTATGTTATTTAAAACAAGATATGTTATTAGTCTTTATGATTTTTTTGTTATTGGATTGTTAGGCCGTTGCAAATATTTTTCAAAGTTTATTTGTCAATTATGTAATATTTCGATATTCGGATGTAAAATAAATAATTGCAAACAAATTGAATATATTTAGCAAGGGTTATTTTTATCTCTTTCCAGTTAAACCGGGTCATTTTTCGAAAAGTCTGATCGCAGTTCGGAAAAAGATATATTTCCAAGAACATGAATTCGATATAATTATTACCCGAAAATAGGTTGATTTCTTAAAACATTTTAGGTATTTTTACAACAACGGTGAATATTGAAATATTATTATTTTTTTAGTAGACAGTTAACCAAATGATTCACTACAAAGTTTGACTATTTTAAGGATAAGAAGGCAACAACTTCCTTGGTCGTTATCATTTACATTAATTGTTTTGTGACTTTAAAAGCCCATCGTTGATCAGAGAGCACGGCGTTGGGTTAAGTCCTTCTTTTACCATCGTTGATCGGAAGGCACGTCAGGTCGCAAGATTTTTCGCGTTCGTGTGCAACAACAACAAAATCTCATCATACCATTTCAGCTCGATAAACATCGTAGCTCGTCGTTCGCTTGGTTAATCAGTACCTCACTGTACATCAATCATTTAAAACTCGTAAAATCATCTCAAGATATAATCAAAAAAAATCAAACCATCCACATTAACGACCCCCGGGTCTTTTGTGGTCTCTATTGCAAGTTTCTGCTCGAACCTAGGAGTCCGAAGGCTTGAATGGAGAGAGCACCCAAACCACTTTCTACTCCAAGGAACCTTCCACCCCAGTGTTTGAACTGACGACCTTTGGATTGCGAGTCCAACCGCCGCCAGCGATTCCACCGGAGTAGGCTTGGTTTGGTGTGTTGTTTGTACTTATGGCATGGAGACGACTCCTACACCTGGAATGACTTAACGGCCTAACAACCAAGGCCGGGACCGACATTTTACTTCCTCATCCGATGGAAGGTTGGAGCAGATGGGAATCGAACCCGGAATCATCCGCTTACAAAGCGGACAGCGTAACCATTCGGCCACGCACTGCCAAGTTATAAGCTACACTGATTAATCCTTCATTATTTAATTACAAATGATTTTAATTCTATCTTTCCACAGCCGGCTGTCTAAGATTAAACCATCTCATTTAAAATTTAACAACCGATAAACGGGAAATGTCTCATCCGCAGCATCCGATTGCTTGCCTTTTGGGTCGCATCATCATTTTCTATGATGAATCCTAACCAAACACCCTATCCTACTAACAAATTTTCAGGTTCCTGGCGCTTGTGGGGTGTAAGCACAGGGTAAACAAACTGCCCTAGTAGCAACCTGCGCTAACTAACATTCCCGTCCCTTAAAATCGAGTTCTACAAACTAACACGGCGGTCGCCATTGATGGCCAATGACTGTTACCTATTCGCAACTGATCTAGTTTTAGCAATCATGGTGTTTTATCTTTTAACCGCATTCATACATGCTGTTGATCAGAGAAACATCACTAGGTCATTGAAGCCTATGATCGGTCGTGCAGAAAACCATGGGTAGTCTTTATGCTCTTGCTGAATAAATATATATCACACAGCTATGCAAAACTGTTCCATCGACCTTCTTTAACTTTAAAAGGTAAAATTGAAATTCAAAAACTTTAGCTGATATGCTGCTGCGGTGACCTAAATACTTCCTTTCAGCACATCTCCCGGCTTCCGGAACCGTCCCACCCATCATCCTCACTCGTAATCACTGCTGCTCCCGGGGAACTATTTCATCACCTGCATAGTTTGAAGTACCGCGCATGGAAAAATCATTAATGCAGTTCGCGCGATGCACTCTATCTGCATAATACCCTACATTCGTCCGCATAATGCAGTTGAGCTACTCAGATGATCACTTTCAGCTAAAGCTTGGTACCGTACTTTGGAGCGAACGGCTTTCTCCAAGAAATTTAGAATTACACATTTTAAAACCCACAGCTTGATTTGATCACTTTTTTCAGTTAGCTGTCGCCAATTTTCAGATTTAACCATAAGTATAAAAAATACTAAGCTCCTTTAGCAACCCTGTTTGTAAAAGGGACAACATAGATCGTGATAAATGCCAGACACCAGATTTGCCGTAGAGGATTTCGGCGGAAAAATGGAAGATAATAGGGATGGCTACTAAATGATTTATCGCTCTATTATAGCAGAAGCGAAATATCTAAAAGCACTTCATAATATCGCAATCTACTACAATCTTAAGCATAAATTAAATAAGGCAAACCGCTATCTAGCACCGGACATTTTTTTCAGTTCAATTTTGCAACAGATAAGCTCCGTTCCGTACCAATCGTCTGGTATCTAAAGCTTTCATAGCTTTCCATATCCAGAGCGTGAAAAAGAGCTCCAAAGCCGGGAGGATTAATTTAAATTTATTCAGCCTTAACAAGAGGGCACGGGGCAAAAAAACGAAGAAAAAAAGGATTCGATACCCCGGGATGCAAAAAAAGAACTTCTAACAGCTACGGAGTTTCCACAGAAGAAAAAAAAGCTCCGGAAAAAATAAGGCCGACGACGTGGAAGAAAGATGAAAAGCGAGGAAAAGAATTGTGTCGATCTTTTTTTTTTCTACGCCTTTGTCTTCGCCGGTACGAAAGATTTACAGTTTAATGGGGAACGCCGAACAATGTCCTGGACTGGGTGAAACCTGTCAGAATGGATCACTGGGAAATAAAAGAAAGACTGCTTCTGGCGTGTGCTGGCACGAGCGGGGACCAAAGTTCGAACGATGAATTATGGGCATTGGGGAGCGTTTTAAATGTAAGAAAAATCGAATGAAACGAATTCAAGAAAATTTCAAGGACTCGGCAAACACTTGTTTATCACTAGCACATAAAATAAAGTAATTTTCAAAAAAAGTGATCACAAATACCAAGGGTGCAAGTAGAACGCTACAACATCGATTGAGTATTTCAAAACAATCATCAAATTATTTAATGAAATCAAACAAGTAAAAAAAACAGATTTATCATCAAAATTGTTCTGCAGTATAATAATCTTTTAATGAAGAAATGTCATAAACTGTGTAAGCAACAATAGCTTTCACAATTCTTTATTATTGTTCAACATAAGCAATTTTATACAAAAAAAACGTTATTCAATCCACCTTTAGGTGGTTGGTGCCTTCCTCTCATTTATAGTGATCCCTCTAAAGTGTCCACATGTTTATGGATCTCCCCTAACGTTCGCAGCACCTAAGAAGTCCTAATAAAAATAAGTGATGAGTAAAAAAACAGACTACCTACAGACTTTTTGTCAAGATTAGACATCTACATACAGCCAAACACACAGACATTTGCTCAGCTGGTGATTCTGAGTCGATATGTACAAATGAAGGTAGGTCTAGGAGGTCTAATTAAAAAGTTCATTTTCCGAGTGATTTTATAGCCTTTCCTCAGTAAGGTGAGGAAGGCAAAAAGTTATGAAACCATGTAGCAGAAGATTCAGGTGTTATACAAGAGCTCCTTTTAAGTACTCTTTCACACTTTTGAAGAAGGTTTGACGGGAATTATGTTAGCTTGAAGAGATACTGTAAAAGTCCTGAAACTTATTGCTTTTTGGGAATGGAGGACATACCTACTTATGGTTTTTCAAGCCACTTTAAAAATATTATTCGCGAATCAAATCAATTTTAGAGCGCCATAAATCATAATAGGTACGGCCCAACAGTCTTCTTACATATTCAAAACATTCACAAACTCGGAAAATGGCAACTTTTATTTCGATACTACTGTTTTATGGACCTGCTATTTTTAGAGTAAAATTTGTTCTTTTAGAATTTAAAAATTATTTTATCAAGAGTCGCAATACAAACCTTCAAATTGGCTGTAAAAATAATGTGTGATATTATTGTACCTTCTGCGGTTATGGTGAAAACCTGAATTTATTTTTAATTTCACAAAAATGGCGGGTCACAAAAGTATAGAAAAGCTTAAGTATAGGAAAGCTCAATCGAAAGATCACTAGAAAAGCTTTCAAATTAAAAAGCAAATTTATACAATAACTTATCGATTTTCTAGATGCCTGTAAAAACTGTTAGGGTTCAAATGAAAAATTCTTAGAGGTTATATTTCGATTCAGTTATCTAATAATATGTGTGTCTAACTTAAGGGGTTATATACATGTAGAAAATCTCAAAATTTCATATTACGGCAAAATTGTTAATTCCACTAAAAAGATGATTTCCAATCACTCCTGAAAGTTTCATGAAGATATTTCATGATTCATGTGAGTAACAGACGATTTAAGTTTCAAATTTTGCCATGCGCAAAGCGAACTGTCAAACTTTGTGAGCGTTTTTCTATAAACACAGAGTTGATTTACGGGTGCCACGATATCTCGAGATGGGATGGACCAAATTAGCTGAAATTTGGGATGCAGACTCTCAAGACATATTCTGTGTGCATGACGAAGCCCGATTTTTAAATTTTTCTTTAAAAAAAAAAATACAAAAATCAAAAACTGACGATTTTAAATATGAAAAACTTGAAAATATTTTTATCTTTTTATTAAAATAAACTTTTTGAAAATAGGCCTTCGTCATGCACACGGAAACGGTTTAACGAGTCTTCACCAAAATTTTGAGCCGGTTTGGTCAATACAGTGTTGAGATATCGTGGCACCCGTTTTTTTGAAACTGCTTACTTCAAATAGCTATATCTCGGCAAAGATACAACAAAATGTCGTCAAATTTGTTTTATTAAAAGTTGAAAATGTATATTTTAATGCCCTGAAAAGAGGATTTACAAAAATGTAAGTGTGTGCTCATACCAACCTCTAACATTTTACATGTATGTAACCCCTTAAAGTCAACGCATGAACTCGAACAAGGGCTAATTTTCTTTTGTCTAACGGCAAGTCGTATAACAGACCAGATTTTCATGGATCTGGATCTAGAGTATAAAATCGAGATTTCAACGAATTTCTTCGTACATATGCAAAACGAATTGTTGTTAGATAAATTAAAGTTTCGATTTGTGACAAAAATGTAAGGTGCTCGATTAATTACAGACGTCAAAGGATTAAAAACTTTTTTGCCCACGATCATGAAGGACGCATTTTGAGCAAACATATAATGACACTTTACACCCTCAAATAAGTTACACAATCACAAAACCTCTCACGCTCATCCCACGGATATCAAGAAGACGCACCCTGATCCAATCCGTGGTGCAAACAAGTATACCGACCCCAGTTTTCGGCGGTGTATCAAACACCATTTGCTACACCCCAGTTCTCATAATCACATCGGTCCCCTCCCACAACCCGGAAAACGGATTTTCATCACACCCACTAGGTTTCCCGGCGAATTCGGGAGCTTTTTGATATTGAACCGGCGTGTGGAGTGTAGAGCCGAAAATTTGATTGGAAAATAAGATTGCTTTTCAGAGGATCTCCCCCAATCTGAAAAGGTGGATTTGGTTTTAGGTGGGGTTCGCTGCTTCTTCAATAGTTTAATTTAAGCAATTGAGCAATTATGTAAGAACTGTGTGGAATATAATAGAGATACTCACAGATGATCGGTGAGGCGTGAAAATCATAGAACTTAATTGTCCGACAAAGTTTTGCACTGATTAGCGCGGAAGTGAGAAATTTTCCACCCCTGGAAGTGCAGTTGATGGTGGGTCACTTTGCGCTTTTCCTCCTTGTTTGTTAACGCCCGTGGCGAGCCCCAGACAAACACTTCTTCTCTCCTTCTTCTTAATTTTCCGCGCTAGTGCAACCCTTAAAGCACACACTCACACACGCCCTCTCGTGCTCTGTATTTGACTTAAATAGGCCACTTCTCACCTCACCGATAGTAACACCGACCAACACTAGCGAGAGCAGGTTGCTCGACTTTTCCTAGCTTCACTTCCGGAAGAACTGAACGCGGAACCGATTAAGAGGAACACCAGCAAAGGGAAAGCGCGTTCCACCAGAAAAAAAAGGATTCTTTTTCCACACACAAAAACGCACGAGATATCCTTTTTCCTCTGCCTTCCCTTCCCTTGAACACAGATACAATAGACTGACTGACTGACTGATTGTGAAGACTGGGAGAGTACCGAGACCGAGATTACAAAAATACACAACTTGATTCCATTGAGTGCGGCAACTAAATGACGACGGCCGGACAGGACACGGCCACCAGACCAGACACCAGACAGGTCCTGGCGAGAGAGAGAATGAGAGTTCCCTCGGCAGAGCTTCGGCTCCGGCAAAAAGCTCGAAGGATGGAAAGCACGTGGAAAACGAGGCACGTGGTGGAGGCGCGCGAAATATCCTTGTAGTCTTGGGAGCTTAAAAAGAGACTCCCACCCCACAAATACACGCAACGTCATGGAGCAAAGTTTGGTGAGTACCGGAGGGGATGAGGCTTGGCAAGAACTCATAAAATCTAAGCTGTTTTTTTTTGGATATTTTTAGAGGTTTTTTTTTAATTTTAAGATAAATAATAAAATTTTAATGAAATATAAAATAAATAACAATAAAAACTCTCTCACCCAATACCAAGGAATTTGAAATTTTATAACGTCATTTGATTTGATTTGATGAATTGTAACGTCAACTATCATTTAAAGTTTGTTTGAACGCTGTAGTTAATGTCAAAACAACTAATTAAATTAAAATTATAAGATTACCAAAAATGCGAAACATTTCACTAAAATATTTCATAGGCGTCCAAAGCACCAGGAAGGCAAAGCAGAAATTTATGGTTTTGATTTCTTTAAATTCTAGCAAATTTTTATATAAACATTTCAATCCAAATTTGTGCAATTCATTAGCAAAATCGAGTGTCTGGAATTCGAAGCAAAAGTGTCCGGATTTCGAATCAGCCTTTATCAGTGTCCGGGATTCGAAGCACAACAAGCCATTTTAATTTTGAAATTCTGATGAAAATTTGCTAGAAAACACATATTTTGCATGCATTCTCTTAACACTGACTGTTTATACTACATCCTGATGATATTTCTACATTTTCAACTTATTACATGATTTTTTGCCAGCTATAACAAAAATGATATGCTGCTAAGTGTCCGGATTTCGAATCATGACGTTATTTATACAATTATTGAATATGACTAAACCCACTGAGAATTTTGGCTCGAGCCTCGACTCGATTCAGGCTCGATCTCAAGCCAGATCGACATGAGGCTCGAGCCAAAATTCTCAGTGGGAAGCTTCCGGAGCTTCCCAAAGACTGAAACAACATATTTGCATCAAAATCCATAAAAGTTCATACAATTTTGTCAGCTTTATACAAAAATAGAATTTTAATATTTGAAAATCTGTATCTGTAAATCTGTAAAATCTGTCAGTTGAAATTGTGATGAGAATAATTCACCAAAAAAATACATTTTTTTTTACTTAGCGCGCGGCAAAATTGAAAAAAAAAATATTTATAAGTGTATTTTAGAAAGAATTAATTTCCAAAAATAATCATTGTGTAAGAGTTAGAGTTTTAACTAAAAATTTATTTTCTCTGTAAGACCACGCAACTTAAAAATATGTACCCCATTATGGATTGATCTCAGTTGAAATGTGTTCAAATCTCTGAATTCCTGGAGCAGAACTGTTTAATTCAAATAAAACACTATTTAAATTGAATTAAGGTTCTGAAAGGTATCATTCCCGGGGCGGCCATCGCGTTGGTCGGCCGTGTTTGTTTTTGAAAATCATTCAAATTTTGATTCAGAATGCATCAATCAGAAAAAGGATTTTCTACATGTTGTTTGTAGAAGCATTTTACATATCGTGATTATTTTTCATTAGAGCAGTTCTCTAGGATTTCGGTCATTCGATTTTTTTTGTATTTTTTAATCCGACTGAAACTTTTTTGGTGCCTTCGGTATGCCCAAAGAAGCCATTTTGCATCATTAGTTTGTCCATATAATTTTCCATACAAATTAGGCAGCTGTCCATACAAAAATGATGTATGAAAATTCAAAAATCTGTATCTTTTGAAGGAATTTTTTGATCGATTTGTGTCTTCGGCAAAGTTGTAGGTATGGATACGGACTACACTAGAAAAAATAATACACGGTAAAATTTGGTGATTTTTATTTAACTTTTGTCACTAAAACTTGATTTACAAAAAACACTATTTTTAATTTTTTATTTTTGATATGTTTTAGAGGACATAAAATGCCAACTTTCAGAAATTTCAGGTTGTGCAAATCATTGACCGAGTTATGAATTTTTAATCAATACTGATTTTTCAAAATCGAAATTTTGTCGTAAATTTTCAACTTCATTTTCGATGTAAAATTAAATTTGCAATCAAAAGTACTTTAGTGAAATTTTGATAGTGCACCGTTTTCAAGTTATAGCCATATTTAAGTGACTTTTTGAAAATAGTCGCAGTTTTCATTTTTAAAATTAGTGCACATGTTTGCCCAGTTTTGAAAAATATTTTTGAAAAGCTGAGAAAATTCTCTATATTTTGCTTATTCGGACTTTGTTGATACGACCTTTAGTTGCTGAGATATTGCAATGCAAAGGTTTAAAAACAGGAAAATTGATGATTTCTAAGTCTCACCCAAACAACCCACCATTTTCTATCGTCAATATCTTAGCAACTAATGGTCCGATTTTCAATGTTAATATATGAAACATTTGTGAAATTTTCCGATCTTTTCGAAAAATATTTTCAAAATTTTCAAATCAAGACTAACATTTCAAAAGGCCAAACATTCAATATTACGCCCTTTAAAATGTTAGTCTTGATTTGAAAATTTTGAAAATATTTTTTCGAAAAGATCGGAAAATTTCACAATTGTTTCATATATTAACATTGAAAATCGGACCATTAGTTGCTGAGATATTGACGATAGAAAATGGTGGGTTGTTTGGGTGAAACTTAGAAAACATCAATTTTCCTGTTTTTAAACCTTTGCATTGCAATATCTCAGCAACTAAAGGTCGTATCAACAAAGTCCGAATAAGCAAAATATAGAGAATTTTCTCAGCTTTTCAAAAATATTTTTTTCAAAACTGGGCAAACATGTGCACTAATTTAAAAATAAAAACTGCGACTATTTTCAAAAAGTCACTTAAATATGGCTATAACTTGAAAACGGTGCACTTTATCAAAATTTCACTTAAGTACTTTTGATTGCAAATTTGATTTTACATCGAAAAAGTTGAAAATTTTACGACCAAAATTTCGATTTTTTGAAAAATCAGTATTGATTAAAAATTCATAACTCGGTCAATGATTTTTGCACAACCTGAAATTTCTGAAAAGTTGGCATTTTATGTCCTCTAAAACATATCAAAAATAAAAAAATTAAAAATAGTGTTTTTTGTAAATCAAGTTTTAGTGATAAAAGTTAAATAAAAAATCACCATTTTTTTACCGTGTATTATTTTTTCCAGTGTAGTCCGTATCCATACCTACAACTTTGCCGAAGACACCAAATCGATCAAAATTCCTTCAAAAGATACAGATTTTTGAATTTTCATACATCATTTTTGTATGGACAGCTGCCAAATTTGTATGGAAAATTATATGGACAAACTAATGATGCAAAATGGCTTCTTTGGGCATACCGAAGGCACCAAAAAAGTTTCAGTCGGATTAAAAAATACAAAAATTAAAATTGAAGAAAAAAGACCGATTTCGTAGAGAATTGCTCATTCGAATTTACTATTTCTGGGCCCTGTAGCCAAAATCATAATTGGCATACGGGGTCTTTTTGGGAGCGGGGGGGGGGTAGTGTTTTTTGAGAAATAGCAAGAAAACTAATACATATGACAGTATGGAACATCCCCTTTCATTTGCGGGGTGAACGAAAATCTTTCGTCGGGAAAAATTGAAGTTATCGTCGTTTGAAGTTTTTGAACTTTTTTTCCTATGGGACGAAATTTCGCCTTTTTCAATATTGTATTGTTATGAGTCCACGTGGACATGATTTATTGTTCAGATCATACCATTTCTTATGGCAAATGATGCACGGAACATTTTTCCTGAAGCACTTAAAGTGATTAGAAATGAGGGAAAAAGTTATAAAGGTTTTATTGGAAATTTGAGAAGTTTACTGTTAAAATTGCGCACCCTTTTTCCCAAAAACCGCAAAGTTTTTGATTATGAAATGATTGTTTTGATGAATTCTCTTTTGGGAAATGTTGCTGGGTCCATTGAGTATAAAAATCACTACGAAATAGTGTAATTGGTTGTGTTTATGCTCAATCGTAAGTCACTTTTATTAATTTTTGATTTTAACCGAATTATCATATTTTTTGTTTTGGTTATAAAATGTACCGTTTTCAATATATTTTCACATTTTTATTAGTCTTATTAAAACTCACAGGATAACTCGAACCCCCAAAAGACCCAGTGGGCAGTCATTATTCCAAAAGTGAATGACACCATCTACGACCTTTATCTTTGTAAAATTTCCAATCTTTCAACAATAATATTATGATTTTTTTTTTAAATCAAGCCTTCACTTTATAAAAAGCACACAGACCATGTTTTTAAATGTAATGGTTATAGGAAAAATATGTTTGTTCAAGTGATCGGAAAATTTTACAGAGCCTGTCTAAATCAAACAATTTTGTTTTACTACTAAACAAACACAAAAAAATCAAACAAATAAAATTTGGTTTATTTAATTTAAAAAAAAACACATCAAATGTTTCCAAAAGCTTTCTTTAAAGTTAAGTAAATTATGAAATTAAATTAAAAGTTTAAATTTTCGATTTACCTTAGCTAACTCCTGACTAATCACAGATATGAGTTCCTCTGGAATCCCTTATCGCTCGCTACAATCACGTGGAAGCCAAGCCCGGCACTGGGATACCACGTGGTCGCGGTGTAGGTGGGTCAACACCAGAGCATTCCCAAAGAGAGCAATAACTTCACTGTGTTAGTAAACAGCCCTCGTCGTCGGTCTCCCGTTGCCCGAGCCCGAGAAACGAGAATGAAATAGTATTCGTATGAATTTGTACTACTAGTCTCATCCCACCCCCTGAACAGCAAACTCTCCGTCAGACACACCAGCAAAACCAAAACAAAGCTGCCACTGACTGCTGGAGGCTGACGAGCACGGAGATGCTGCCCCACAATCACGCAGACAAAACAGAACGCGGACAGTCCCCAGAAAAGGCGCAACCCCAGAGCATGCGTACCCGAGACTAGGAAACCCCCCGCGAATAGAAATGCAGTACGACCGAACGGCAATAACGAGAATCCTGAACCAGGAAGTACCCCGACGGGTAGAGTGCACCACCCAAACAGCGGCAGCACAGTGGGAGTGGGAGGTGGATCGTAGCTGGGCAAAATGTCAGAGGTCATCTCAGTCTTTTGCTATTTTATTTTGCTGGAAACAGTAATTTCGCAAAGGTCAAGTGGGTGGAACGAAACTCAATTTAAAATTTTCAAATTTAAATTTAGTTAAGTTTATATGGTTTGGAGAGACGCTATCTAAAAATGACGTAGAAACAATCGCACGTTAATTATTTTTAAACAACTGTTGAAATTCTCAGGAAAAAAAGGTTTCTTAAATTAATATTTCAGAAACATTTCCTCACTGTGCAATCCCGAGAAACCACTCTTTCAGCATAAAATTGCACATGCACATCACGACATGACATTATTGAGCGAACGCAGAAGAGCACACAATTTTCTCCCTCAAACAAGCCGGAAAGAGCTTTGCAAAATTGTTGACACATTAATGCAAACGAACGGAACTTCGGAGTGCATCCTGGCTCGTGGATGCGGAAAACAGCGTTTTCATGCGGTGATGGAGCGAGTCCCGAGGGCCGATGTGGTCACATATGAATGCATGCATGTCGGCGGGCAGACTATTGCAAAACTAGCACTGGTCCCTGTTGTGTGGGTGGTGAGGAGAGGAATGGTCACTTGACCGAGTTTTCCAACATGACTGGGAACGCCCTTTGGCGAAGAACTCGGAATAATTGGATCCTGGAGCAATTTTTAGAAAAGAATCAGTGCGCAGACTATTGTAGAGTAAGACGAGGTGTTGATTTCAGAAAATGACTTGAAAATCGAGCTGTGGCATTGAACAATCACTATAGATTAGAATTTAACTTTTTGTTTTCTCAATCTTCAAATCCATTTTAAAAAGAAAATATAAGCTTAAAGTTTTTTTAAAAACATTTCAAACGACATCTGAGTTATTATCTACTCAAATTAACCAAAGTATAATTTCGTATTAACTTTTCAATAGGGCGAAATTGTAGATTGAAACTATCAGCCTATCCCTTTTTTACTCAACATGAACTGTCACTAGAGCAAGAGGGATAGACTGTTTACATCTACAAATTCGCCCTATTGAAAAATTGATACGGAATAACAAAATGATTTATGACTAGCTAAAATTATTAAACCGAGGATTTAGTAAAAAGAACTAGGTAGAGATAAATTTAATTTCAATTCTTAATTTTAACTTCAGTAAAACCTTTCCAAACACATTCATTGAAAAGCAAAACGAAAATTGTCAATCAAAAACCTTCACAGTCTCGTTGAAGAGCTTCCGCCAGTCGGAGACAACCCAATCTGGGGCGTCACTCCCAGACATCTGACACAGAGATAATATTTTCCAACCCAACAAGATATTTCATTGAGAAAACTCCGTGTCACTCCCACCATAGAACGTCTAACTCACACACGAAGCTTTTCATAGAGCCGCTCTTTTTGGCGAGCTTTTCTCCCAACCACCCACAACGCACACTATAGTACTTTCGTGGGGCATTAGGGTGGAATCGAAAATTAATATTTTCGGATACACAACACAACCTCCCAAAATTTGAGAACGATTGGTTAAGCCCACGATTGGCGCAAAGCAAATTTAATTTGTATGGGAATAACTATGGGGAGACTTGCATTTTCACATTATTGAATTTACAAAATTCACGTTCGCCATTTTGCATCATTAGTGTGTCCATATAATTTTCCATACAAATTTGGCAGCCGTTCATACAAAAATGATGTATGAAAATTCAAAAAATCGTATCTTTTGAAGGAATTTTTGATCGATTTGGTGTCTTCGGCGTAAAGGGCGTTATATTGAATATTTGGCCCATCTGAAATGTTAGCCTCGATTCAAAAATTTTAAAAATATTTTTTCGAAAAGATCGGAAAATTTTACGAATGTTTCATACTTTAACATTGTAAATCGGACCATTAGTTGCTGAGATATCGACGTTTGAAAATGGTGGGTTGATAGGTGAGACTTGGAAAACATCAATTTTCATGTTTTTAAACATTTGCATGGCAATATCTCAGCAAATAAGGGTCGTATCAACAAAGTTTAAAAAAGCAAAATATAGAGAATTTTCTCAGCTCTTCAAAAATTTTTTTTTTCAAAAGTGGAAAAACATGAGCATTAATTTAAAAAAAATTAAAAACTGCGACTATTTTCAAAAAAGGTTACCTAAAAATGGCCGTAACTTGAAAACGATGCACTTTATCAAAATTTCACTTCAGTACTTTTTGATTGCAAATTCAATTTTACATCGAAAAATGAAGTTGAAGAATTTTTGCGACAAATATTTCGATTTTTTGAAAAAATCAGTATTGATTCAAAAATTCATAACTCGGTCAAAGATTTTTTGCACAACCTGGAAATTTCTAAAAAGTTGGCATTTGATGTCATCTAAAACATCAAAAAATGAAAAAAATTAAAAATAGTGTTTTTCTGCAAATCAAGTTTAAGTGCCAAAAAATTAAATAAAAAATCACCATTTTTTTTTACCTTGTATCATTTTTTTCAGTGTAGTCTATATCCATACCTACAACTTTGCCGAAGACACCAAATCGATCAAAAAATTTCTTCAAAAGATACAGATTTTTGAATTTTCATACATCATTTTTGTATGGACAGCTGCCAAATTTGTATGGAAAATTATATGGACAAACTAATGATGCAAAATGGCTTCTTTGGGCATACCAAAGGCACCAAAAAAATGTCAGTCGGATTAAAAATACAAAAATTAAAATTCTAAAAAAAAATACCAATTTCGTAGAGAACTGCTCTGGTGCTAAATTGCTTCTAACAAAAGCTTTAAAGAAAGACATTTCTGAAGTAACATTTGATAAGGGCGCATAAGCATTTTAAGCAGCCAGAACTATTTTGCAAACTCCGAGCCAACGAGTAACTATTTGACAAAACCCGCAGTGTTAAAAGATAGCTGAGAAGGCCAATTATTGTTTAACATTTCGAGTTTTGTGAAAAAGTTACCTTTTGGCTCGGAATTTGCAAAATAGTTCGAGCTGTCAAAATGCTTATCTGCCCTTTTGTCGTGTTGCTCCAGATTTCAAAACACTCGTTAAAAATCACACTTTATGCCACCACTGTCAAGTCAAGAGGAAACATTCGGAAACTATATTTTTTTGCGGAATAGCGGTGCATCTTATCTTTTGGACATTTCATCATAACGATTTTACGTAAGGTTCACCAAAATATAAAAACAATCATAATTATTTTGTATTTTATGGTCCCTTCTCAATGTTGGCAGACAATGTGAGTTTCACTGATTATTTCAATACACTATTATCTATTTTATGACGCACTTTAGCACCATACTGTCTTAGGGAGAGTTGTTCAAGACATCCAGGGCTATACTTCTACGGTGTGAGTTTCAAAAAATAATGAAACGTGACTTTTGTAATTTCAAAAATCGTAGGCATAACCAACCGCCTTCAAATTTTGGGAGGTTGTTTGGGAACATACAAAAGACCCAACAAATATGTTGCTGATTTGATTTATATCATTTTCAATTTTCCCATATAACTCGATTCCACCCTAGAGGGGAATCGTCCCGGCGGCCAGGACAATAACAAAGAAAGTGAGTTACCACAGCTGGAGGGGAAATCGCTCGTGAGTTCGTGAGTTCTGTGTACCGTTAAGTGAGACGAATCGGGACTGCAGTCTGATTAGGGGCAGTACTCTTAAATGCTCAAAATTAAGGAAATTAATGTACACATTTTGTATGATTGTTTCCGCTTTAACATAAACTGAACAAAAAATCTGTTGCCTGGCAGTGGACGATAAGTTGTTGGTTGGTTTGATCTAGGTAGAACCATCAGATTGCTATCTCAAGTTTAGTGTTGATTTAACCGATTTTTTGCAATTCCTTTTCAAAGCACTTACATTTCCTGGCATTCTACAGTCATTCTATTTTTGCTGATTTTTTTCATATATCTTAAATATTTTTTTTTTATTTATGGTATAATGGTTGTTACTATAGTAAGGGTAAGTGAATTCTTACGATTCCGCGAAACGCGTAAATTCCGTGAAATTCCTTGAAATTTAGCAATTTTCTTAATTCAACTCTTAAAAATACCAACATTCAACAATTATTTCATCCACAACGCATTTTGATGTTATTTATACTTTAAAACAAAATTGTTCAACATTTACCAAGACAAAGAAACGAATGCTATAACGTTGGTATCACCAAATTATCACAATTTGCAAGAAATTTGGCTCAGTGTGCAAAACATTCAATGTTACGAAATATAATTTTTGGAAAGATCGGAAAATTTCACGAATGTTTCATATTTTAACTTTGAAAATCGGACCATTAGTTGCTGAGATATCGACATTAGAATATGGTGGTTTTTTTTGGGTGAGAGTTAGAAAACATCAATTTTCCTGTTTTTTAATCTTTGCATGGCAATACCTCAGCAACTAAGGGTCGTATCAACAAAGTTAAAAAACAAAGAGAATTTTCTCATCTACTCAAAAAAAAACAAAAATGGGCAACTAATTTTAAAAAATTAATAACTGCGACTATTTTTTTAAAAAAAAAGTTACAAAAAAATGGCTATAACTTGAAAACGGTGCAATTTATCAAAATTAAATTGCACTAAAGTACTTCTTGATTGCAAATTTGATTTAATATCGAAAAATAAAGTTAAGAAAATGTGGCGACCAATATTTCGATTTTTTTTTAAATAGTATTGATTCAAAAATTCATAAATTGTTCAAAGGTTTTTTGCACAACCTGGAAATTTCGGAAAAGTTGGCATTTTATGTTCCCTAAAACATATCAATAAATAAAAATAATGTTTTTTTGCAAATCAAGTTTTAATGACATAGAGTTAAATTAGACATCATCACATTTTTTTACCGTGTATCATTGTTTTCAGTGTAGTCCTTATCCATACCTACAACTTTGCCGAAGACACCAAATCGATCAAAAATCCTTCAAAAGATACAGATTTTTGAGTTTTCATACATCATTTTTGTATGGACAGCTGCCAAATTTGTATGGACAAACTAATGATGCAAAATGGCTTCTTTGGGCATACCGAAGGCACCAAAAAAGTTTCAACAGGATAAAAAATAGAAAAAAAATAATGACCGAAATCTCAGTGAATTGCCCTATTACTACATTTTATACGTTTCGTGAAATTTCGGAGAAAATTTGAGTTTTGGAATTATAGTTCCCGTGAAAATTGCAATATTTGAGCGGGAAAATCACTAAATCTAGTTATTACGATTTTAACAACATGGTTTGGTTTTTGATAGGTGATCAATAGCTGCTACACTGTTTAAAACATAAATCGCGTTTTTGACATAAATAAAAAGCTTCTATGAAACACAAATTGTAAAGCTACTTTCTGGAGTTTTTTATAAAGGTCCAATAAACCAAATTTTTGCAACTCCGTCGTGAAACTACTTACTTTTCCTGTCATTCTTGAACGACGAAATAGCCTACTTTTCTGTACCAAAAATAACAGAATCGAATAGCAGCACTTTTCAAAATAAATGCTGAAAAGTAACACTTTTCAACATTTTTTTGAATTAAACGATTTATTGACAAAATACATGAAAATTTGACTTAAAATTTCACTCAATGGGTGTTTTTCGGAATCGCAAAAAATGTTGTATGGAACTCGTTGCAAAACTTGATTTTTTCAGCACTATTCGTATTTATCCAACTAGGTGAACCTCGTTGGATAAATGTACGACTCGTGCTGAAAAAATCCTCTTTTTGTAACTTGTTGCATAAACTACTATTTCAGTTTTTGCCTTGGGTGTTCAAATTGTGTTCAACAGAAGGTAGGAAAAAAACCAAAACGTAAACATTGGGGATTATTCCACTATTCCATTCATTAGTACACTCTCTACATGCCCTCCAAGATTCAGATTGATAGCAAAAAATTTCCTATTGAAAAAATCACAAATACAAAATGGTACAGTAAACTGGGGTGACTTTGATAGCCCGGGGTGACTTTGATAGGTTTTTTAAATGCTCGTCAAATTAATATCTAAACATTTTTGAGAATTTTGAGTTTGTAGGCTTCAAGGAATAGCTTATTATCGAACATATATGCAAAAATGTGACTGTTACATTGGATGTATCAAAATTAGTGGCCACATCAAATTTCTATAAATGTCACCCCGGGCTATCAAAGTCACCCCAGTTTACGGTACATAACAATGTTTACTCTAAACTAGACAAAATGCTCAATTGTGCCCTTTTCTTTTTCGTTAGTTTTTCGTAGTTGAGAAGCTTTCTATGTTATAAAGTAAACTTTTCATTCATTCTTAACACTAATTCACTTCAAAACAAAGTTTGGTTCACGTTTCACCAAGGATTTCTGCAGAAAAAAACTTCATCGAAATACAATATTTAATACGGCCCCGCGGCTGCTGTTCAGTACACTTTTGAAGAATTTTTATGTTTCACATACCTTATCTACACCATTCAATCACAAAACTTCACCAATTATCAAAATTTCCGCTGAATTGGAGCCTAACATTTCAAAAGGGCACATAACTTTTGTAAACGATAGTGTATCCCTTTCACTCAAATGACAGTTTACATAAGGTGTAAAAGGGACACACTCTTGTTTAAAAAAGTTATGTGCCCTAATGAAATGGCAAGCACGAATTCCTCATTATTTCTAACTAAACAAAAGGGCCCATAAACATCATCAAAAACAACAATCAGGTGACAGCGCTTTAGTGCCCTTTCAGTTCTCTTCGAAATTGCATTTAGGAAGGGCCCATTATGAACAACAGTTGGAAAGTTAAAAGGGCCCAATAACGAGATTTTTTAAAATTATGAATTGTATTGCGATAATCAACATAAATTAAGAAACATTAACACTGGAACGCCCAACGCATGTCCAACTTACACGGACGCCCAAGCCACCCAAAAAAGTTGGAACGGTAACTTCAACTCGCTGGTTCTCGGGCATAACTCAACCAATCGGGACGATTCTTGTTTCCAGGAATTTGTAAGAATGTCTAGATGATCCTAAAATTTTGCAGAACTTGATTTGAACAAATCTGTTATTTCTGCGACCGAAAACATCGTTCCAACTTTTTCAAAAAGACTGCCTCCGCGGAATTTTTGGCGATTTTTTTTTACACGCGAAAAAAAAATTGGAGCGATGTTTTTGATCGCAAAAATTACAGATTTGATCAAATTGAGTTCTGCAAAGTTCTAGGATCATCTAGACAACCTAACAAATCACTGGAAAAAAGAATCATTTTGATTGGGTGAGTTATGTCAGAGAACCAGCGAGTTGAAGTTACCGTTCCAACTTTTTTGGAGCCTTGGGCGTTGGAATGTTAAAGCAGAGTTGAGGATACTGATGTGTTTTATCGTATCATCAGTAAAAATACCACCAACCAAGCTTTCTTTTTAAATAAATAAGAATTGAAACAAGTCGTCCACTTTTTGCCATCGATTTTCTCAAATCGCGGTTTTTGGTTTTGTGCCCTATTGAAATGTTTGGCTACTTTAGATAACAGATTGAGTAGAAACTATATTTTGGGATCATTTCATGCTTTTTTCACAACGGTATCTTGGGTATTTAAAAATAATTAATTATTTATTTTTATTTAATATTTCTAACCGAAAATATGTTATTGGTTGTAATGCTGTAAACACCATTGAATTTTTCAATCAGGAACGAAATATCCTGATAGCCTTCCAATTTGTGCTGCAAAACAATGTTTAAACACTTACCTTTTTGTTGTTCACGGAGCACAATTCTTCGTCAACAAAACCAGGCACATCAAACAAAACTAAACTGCTGTAAACGATAACTCACCGTAACTAATATACCACGTCACAAAACCAATAAAACCGATGTAATTCTTTCTAAAACAAGCACTAATCCATGAAACAGAAGCCCAAAACCGAAAGATCAATCGACGCGCACCGACTCGTCACATCCTTTCAAAACAACCGAAAACCGTTAGTTTTGCCTTCCCTCGGCAGCACGAGAAGATCCCGTTACTCGGCTGAGCGAGCGTCGCGCAACACAATGATGTTGCACGCGACGTGTCGCATGGAGACACCGTTACATTTACCGTTGCACGAGGGGCGCGACGCTTATGGATTTTATTTCGGATTGTTTGGAAAAAGATTTTCAAGCTGAATTTTTTAATTGATTTTTTCAATCTTTTTATTCTAAAATTTCTACATAATTGTAATAATAATATAATAGCAATAATAATAATGGTATATAATAATGTATATATAATTATATGTACAAATTGTTCTGATTTTTCTTATTTCCTTCTGCTCAAATTGCATTTTTATCGCATCAATTAGTCCTTCTTGGGTATCTTTTTTAGTTAGTTGTGTGTGTGTGTGTGTTTAATTAGTAGTATGCCTTCGCAATCACCGCGCAGCATGGCTGCAAATCGTTCTCACTTGTTTTATTCAGTTTATACTTTTTTGTTGCAATTTCCGTTGCATGTCTCTCTGTGTTCGTCTGAACTCTCTCGCTTTCATTGTCATTTTTTTTTCTTCTTCTTTGTCTACACATCTTTTCGCTCAGTTGATGAGTAGTGCGCGGTCGAACTGTTCGACCCAAAAACTAGTTTGGCTTACATGGCTAGGAGTATTGCCGCATACTACTGCTGCATGTGTCGTTTAATTCTTGCTTTGCTCTACACTGTTATTTTTTTTTCTTGTTTCAATTTCTTATCGACGAAGTTTTTTTTCTTTTCCTAAAATCTACGGTGTATATATATAGTATTCATCAGCATCTTTGTTTACTGTTGTTGTTTTAGTTTTTACATATCTCTGTTGTTGTCTGTTAGTAGGATTAATAGTTGATTTTGCTGCTTTGTTGCACTATAGTTTAGAACTATGTCAATTACTTTTAGTAGTTGTGTGTTTGTCTGTTGTGGTTTGCCTCTTTTATATACCGTTTTGACCCCTAAGTTTTGTATGCTTGGTTGCTTTGCTTTAAATAAGTTACTTCAAAAGGTATGATCATCATTTAGTTCCTTTTCCTTTAGACTTTGTGTTTGCTGTGTGTGTGAGTTTTCGATGTGAACAAAAAAAAATCACACCCATATGTATAATATGTGTTCTTTGTTGCCTGTTAACCTTACGAGTACTAGATAAATCTTAAATAACGCTTGTTTTTTTCTCTCTTTCTTATTGGTTTTGTTTTTCTTGCTTGTCTCATATTCGTTTCAGTTACCTTGGTATTGTTGTTTGTTGCTGTTGTGTTTGCTCTGTTTGTGATTGTGATTTAGATCCATGTTGGCGTTTGTTTTAATGCTTGTAGTAGTAACACACCAAACGAGTTTTGTTCGTTTTGCCGTGAACATCACGTTAACTGTCTTTAGTTTGATTGCAAAGAATAAAGATTAGGGTAACTCAGAACAGGACAGTTCGAAAAGAGAGCGTTGCCACAGATATGAAACCGTTGAGGAAAGCAGCTTCTTTATATTGTATAAATTTCTAGCAGAAGGAAACACTTACAAAAAAAAGGAAAAACAGAACGTAAAATTTTGACGACAAAAAAAGTTAAATAAAACGCGAAACAAAAATAAAAAGTAACAACAAGTAACCTACACTCAGTGTGCTCGCGCGCTCAGGAAACCGTTCGATTCGTTTGCCACTTTCTACTACTTATAGTTAAATATGGTTTAGCATCAGAGCGCGCCCCCTTCGTCCGATAGCGTTGTTTTCTTTAAATTACTTACACAGCTAGAGAAGCGTTAAAATTAAATAAAGGAATTAACAAACACGTTGCTATTAGGGGAAAACGCGCGCGCTTTCTTGAGTAACTAGAAGAATTTAACTAATCTTTGATAGCTAGATATTTCCGACGCGGTTTGCCCCACAGCTTTCACCACAATAAATTAAGCTAACTTTTTTCTACCAAGCTGTGACCCCGAAAAATAATAATTATAGCATTTAAAAGTGTGCCATTAACACCAAGAAGAAGTCTGTTGAGCAATTCTACCAAATTTCCATAAGATTTGCTGTTTTTTTATTTTATAGAAACAAACTAACATTCAATTTTCATACAAATTTTACAGCTATCCATACAAAAAGTTGTTTAAATCATTTTTGGAATGATTTTTAAACGGCATTCAGAGTTCGTACGAATTTGAATAAAATTCAAAAAATACCGTTACATTCTTTTGAAATGCCATTCATTTTTTCTCAAAATTTAGTGATGGCCTCATTACGACAATATTTAATTTAAAAAATATTTTTCTCATGCAGATATTAGACTATAGCAAACAAACAAGCAAACTCGCAAACAAATAAACTTTTTGACAGTTTGTCTGCTTTATTTGTTTGCCTGCATTTGTTTGCAGAAACGTCAGCCTGCATACATTTTCAGTTGTTTGCGGATTTGGCAAACTGTCAAACAGGAAAAAGTGTGAGTTTGTTTGTCATAGTCTAATATCTGCTTTATTACTACAAGATATATTTATAAGGAGGTATTAGACTACGATAAACAAACAAATGCGCACTTTTTGACAGTTTGGCAGGTTGCCTTTGTTTGTTAGCCTGCATGTTTTCAGAAACGTCAGCCAGCATACATTTTCAGTTGTTTGCGAGTTTTGTAAACTGTCAAACACGAAAAAGTTTGTTTGTTTGTCATAGTCTAATACCTCCTTTGGCAGCGTTGTAAATTATCTCACATTTTTATAACTTTTTTTACCCTTTTGAAAATTTACAACGAGCCGCAGTAGAAATTTATTGCGCTATTTGGTTACAATTTATCAAAATTGAGCAAGACAAAAATAAAACAAAAAAAAATTATTCTTTTCAAACGCCTATATTACCAAAAGCGATGGTCAATTCAAAATTTGCGAAAATTTCCGATCTTTCTTATAAAAACATCGATACGTTTCAAAAGTACCAAACACTGAATTTTAGACCATGTTTTCAATATCAATATCTGGAGTTTTTTTTTTTTTTTTTTTGAAAAGGTCCAATAAACCAAATTTTCAGTTTTTGCTTTTTGGATGTTTTTGAAACCGCCTTAAGTCAGGGGTATTGAAAAACACCCAAAACTCGAAAACTGAAAATTTGGTTTATTGGACCTTTTCAAAAAAAAACTCCAGATATGTTTTCGTAAAATTGGCAACACTGTTTAAAAGATCCCATTGCGAGCAATGGAACCGCGAGGTTGTTCATTCGTTAAGTAAAGTAAAAAGCCAACATTACAAATAGATTGAAATTTATAATATTGAATGAAAATTAAATACAGTAACTTTTTTCAGTAAATCTAGCGATTTTCAAAACAGAATTCGCTTCGACTTCTTCGAAATTAATATGGCGTATGAAAAAAAAAATTTAATGGATAATTACCAAACTAATAAGGACGAAGAATAGCGCAAAACAGTTTCATCCTTTAATTGGACATAAAAAAGCACCAAAATTGTTTTAATTTAAACGAAAGAATAACAGCAAAACCGGAAATCCAAGAAACTATTACACTTTGGTAATGGTGAAAATTGCTTTTCTGTTTCTATTTAGGGTTATCAGTTCCCACAAGTTCCAATTTTAAAATCAGTTTCGGACCAGAATCAACAACTTTTAGCTCAGAAGTAGCGTTTTGAAACAGTCCATGAGAGCAGTTGAGCCTGGCGCAATCAAGATTGGAAGACGAAATGACACACAAAACAATGCGCGCTTGAGTCGTCCACGGCTCAACGAGAACATAATCTTCCCACTTCGCTCGAGCAAGAACCCGGCGAAAGGGATCGTTTATTGTTGTCAAGAAATAGTACAATATCAGAAGCCTAATAGAGTCGTACACTGCAGGCTGAAATTGGTTTCACCAGTACGCACGCGTGCGCTGCTAAAAATAGGAATTTGTAATAAATGATATCCTATCTACTAAACAGCACCCGCAAAAAAAAAATGTACAAAAAAGTGTAACTTTGCCCATCCCAATGTACAAATACAGAAAAAAAAACTGAGTAAAATCTACACAGACACTACACATCTAGATGAGAGTCCTCCACAATCCGGTGAGTACCTCCGATAGCCGTTGCTCGCCTTATTGTCAGTAACGGCCACGCCTGGAACTTGGTTCCGCTAAGCGACCGCCGCCACGATTCAAAAAAAATCTTTGTTTTGTATCTTTCAGTCCTTTTGGTTGCCACCACGCTCGCTCTCTACCAGCAGCTCGCGAGAGCGTTCCCGACTCAGTCCTGCAGCGTTTTGCGCCGCAACTTCTGGATGCCGGCCTGCACGTACTTGACCACGTTGTACAGCGAACTGTGCAGCGTCATCGGACCGTTCTCGTGGTCCAGATCAATGAAGAAATCTACGGGAAATCGGAAATTAGGTTCTGCCAATCAACATATCAGTCGACTCCGTCGACGTACCTGTATGGTTGCCCCGTATCACCAGGTTGTCCGCCTGTTCCCACAGATCCTGACAGTTTAGCAGGTGGTTAAACAGGGTTGCCTGCTTTTGAAACGCCATGTGAACCTGAGAGAATGAAAACGCGCAATTTTAGATAACGTTCAAAGTTACTATTCGAGAGAGAAAACTTACATGCACCGGCATCAGCAGGCACGGCGACGGGGAAGAACTTATCGACGAACCCGGAATCGGACCGGTTTGACCTGAGCAGTAGCCGGAGCTCTGAAAAGAATAAAACTATTAACATCTTGCACATAAGCTTAAGCTAGCCGGCAACTCTTACCTGCGACCCCACCGAGGTGGGCGACAGCGGCGACGGCGTGTTCCCGTTGACCATGTCCGCCGACACCGTGGTGTTCGGCTTCTGGTTGTACTCGGCGATGATGCGCTGCACCTCCTTGATGTCGTGCCGGCGCATCTTGTACAGCTTCAGGTAGATCAACGACTGGCACCGCAAGCTGAGGAAAAAGAGAATGTAGATATTATTTTAATTTCCATGATGCCTTAGCGTTATTGCTTGGAAGGCAAGCCAACCACTTAAAAAAACAATATACAGTAGTTGTTCGGTAACTGGGCTGAGAACGTAGCCCAGTCACCGAATGTTGCTCGTTAACTGAGCTGAACAAAAAATAACGAGGGGACCACCGATGCATAATATTTTCCAGATGAAATATAAAAATAATTTATTTACAATGCTTACTTTTCATATTTCTTTAATCGTAACTTGAAATTAAACAAAAGTTTGAAAAAAGTTTTTTTATTTATTGAATATGATTTTTGCATCCATTAACCCCTCGGTCATTTTTGTTTGTTTTGTGTTTTTTGACGTTTGGCTGCTTTTTAACTGGGCTACGGCCCAGTTATCGAGCGCCCAATTAAAAAGCAGCCCAGTTAAACAACGCCCAGTTACCGAAAAACTACTGTATTGTTAATATATTACAGCATATAACTCCGTATTAACAAAATTGCGCAGATACCAGAATAATAAAAAAACACAATTTTTCCATCAGAGTAAAACTTTAACACAGTTGCTGTGTAATTTTATTTCAGTGTGTACTGCAATACAATGTACAGGGTGACACCTCAAATCCCATTTTAAAATTTCCGACTTTTGCAGAAAGCTCAAATAATGATTTCAAACAAAAAGCTCTCTATAAGAAGAAAAACGTCAAAAACCCAAAACAAACCGAAATGACCGAGGGGTTACTGGATGCAAAAGCATATTCAATAATAAAAAAAAAAACTTTTTTCAAATTTTTATGTAATTTCAAGTCACAATTAGAGAAATATGAAAAGAAAGCATTGTAAATAAATGTGAGTAAAATTTATTTTATATTTTATTTGCAAAATATTATGCATCGGTAATCCCCTAGTTATTTTTCGTTCAGCCCAGTTTGCGAGCAGCATTCGGTGACTGCGCTACGTTCTCAGCCCAGTTACCGAACAAGTACTGTATTTGAAATTACTTAATGAATTTATTTAAACAATTAAAAATATTTACAAAAAAAAACCATTGTCAAACTCAAGTTGGAATCTGTTTTCAAATATTCAATACATGTTACAAAATGAAACAGAATCATAACTCCAAGCTGGGCATTAGGCTCTATATTTATTTTTGTTTTTCAATAAGGCCGTTGCAAATAGTTAATGTCCCTCGACTCTGATCAAAGCCGGAGGGGGGAGGTGGGAGGGGGGGGGGACAAAAAAATAAAAAAGTTGAAAATTGAAATTATAGGCCACGGTGTCAACATTTGAATGAAAAAAAGCGTACACCTATCCAGTTGTTTTGCAATCATTGATTTCCAAAATTTCTAAGTACTGACGAAAATTTTATTTTTGCGAGAAAACAAGTTTTTGCGGTGCTGTACATTGTAATTTCGTAAAAGTTCCAAATATTTTTAAACGAGTCCAAACATGTTAAATATGATTATCAATGCAGAAAAAGGCAATTTTGATTGTTCTCAGTTGATTAGACCTCTATTTCCATTGAAATTTTGATATTTTTTTTTTTGAAAAAAATATAGTTTTGCCCCCTAATTTTTCGGACCAATTTTGAAGGGGGGGCGACATAAACATTTTTCGGACCAATTTTGAAGGGGGGCGACATAAACTTTGAAAAATATTTGCAACGGCCTAACTTTACACAGCTAAAAAAGTAGTAATCCAGCTGCGTGTAAAAGCTCACCAGTATACACCCAAAGGAAAAATATATCTCATAATCTGCAACATTGGATTTGCTGCAAAAAATGTCATATTTTATAATATTTTTTGCAGCAAGCCCGTAGATCATTTTTGCCCGCGTGTAAAAATTTCAGCGATCTGCAGTTCTCACCAACACATATAAAGCTGGCCCGTCCCCGAGCAACACTCCAAAGAGAAGCATATGTTGGTGCTCTTTCACTCACTTTTCATCAATCGTCCATGGCGCGGTGGTAGCGTGTCGGATCCATAACCAAGAAGTTGGTGGTTCAATCCTCGTTCTGCTAAGTGTTTTTTTTTGTGAAATACAACCAAAAAGCCGTCGGTAATGTCGATAATTGTCGGTAACGGGCAAAAATGTCATACTCCTATATCGCAAAAAATGCATGAGGACAGATTTCATGCAGATTCTGATATACTTTCATGCCGCCATGCATCACAATCATGCGACTGCCAGTTGGGTGTAGGGACGTGGCGTTACATCGTGCTACCATCTGGTTTTTTTAAGTGCAAGAGTGGAAAAGTGCTGAGTCATCGTCTAAAAATAGACGGCGTCCTATCTCGCCCAGCAAAATGAAGTCGGTAAAGTAGTCGGTTTCGATGTATAGGGAGATAGGGAGATGGCGTCGCTATTTTTAGATTACGTTTTCCACTTTTTCTCATCGAAACCGACTACTTCATCGACCTAATTTTGCTGGGCGAGATAGGACGGAGTAGAGCGGTGCTTGTGGGACGCGCAGTTCTGTTCGAGTCTGTTCGCTGTTCGAGTGCAGAGTGCATAATTGGCAAAGGGAGCGCGTGGTCGTAAAAAATATTCGGAGTGAAAAGTGATTTTTTTGTGTGTGCCTTTTGTTTCGTATTTTTACCGTGTATTGTGTGCTGCGAGGAGAAAATTACCCTCTGAAAATGCAGCGTCATCAGTGCATAATTGGCAAAGGGAGCGCGTGGTCGTAAAAAATATGCGGAGTGAAAAGTGATTTCTTTTGTGATTTTCAAAGCCCTTCCTATATCATCGTTGATCGGAAGGCACGGCGTCGGGTGGATTGTGTTTAAATTTTTCGAATAAGGTTTATTTTTTTTGCGGTGAAAAAGCCAATTTTATATAATGAACGAAAGACGCACTGACAATTTGGATCGTTGAGTTAATAGTGGAGCAACATAACTGTGTGTGAGTGATTTTGTGTGTTAACCAGAAAGACCTTCCCATAGCATCGTTGCTCGAAAGGCTCGCCGACGGGTCTGTTATGAAAGTCCTCCCCATAGCGTCGTAGCTCGGGAGGCATCGAAAAGCCAATACCTTATCCTACTAACCAAAAAAAAAATTAATCACGTGATGCTTGAAGGAGATGCTGTGGATTCAACGGTCTCAAGCGGTATCAACAAGTATATAGCGAAAAACTATGTGCTTGATGAGTCTGCAACTTCAACTATCGGACTAACATTCCTCCCTTTTGTTGAACTGCAGGCTTCTTGGGAGGGCGCCGGTATTGACTAATAAAGTCGGGGTCTTCAGGGGTTAAACAGTGAACGGATGGTTGGCTCCCACTGATCATTTTTGATTCATTGTTTAACTTCAGCTGATCTGTCAATAACGGAGTAGCAGCTCATTGGCAGTCAACCATGCTCATGCTCATGCTCATGCTAATTTTGCTGGGCGAGATAGGACGCCGTCTATTTTTAGACGATGACTCAGCACTTTTACACTCTTGCGCTTAAAAAAAACCAGGTGGCAGCACGATGTAACGCCACATCCCTATGGGAAACCTACTTGACCGAAATGTCATGCTCATATATGCGTTTATCCAAACAGCTTTACATCGGTCTGATGGCCGTGTGGGCTAAGGCGCCTGTCCTTACTATTGGTGCTGGGTTTGAATCCCGTCGGATGCAACTTTTTTTGTGTGTTTGCAAAAAATGTACATGCAGTGCGCCATATTATGTGTTTATTTTGACGAAGGTGATGTGCATGCTTTTGCATGCGATTTTACCATCGGATTTTTTGCTGTGTACCTCTTGTTGATAAACAAAAATTAATACAGATCATTTGATTCATAAAAAATATTATGAAAATCTGTGTCAACTGCATCCCATATTTATTAAGATAGATTCCATACTAATCTAATCTAATCAGACCCTAGCGCAGCCAATCTTTCGAAGGGATCCTGGAGAGTGCCTTAGGTTAGATAACGCCTAGCACTCTTCTTGTCACAACACTGTTGTTAACATTTGTAGTGAGCCATTGTTATTAAGATAGATTCCATAATTAAATAAATTGAAATAGTGAAAAGAACCTTAAATTTTAAGTCAGTTACCAAAGCAGAATTGAATGAATTTATTTTGAAAATTGTACAACATTTTTCAAAATTATTCAATATTAAAAATTAATTTTCAAACAAGTATACTTGGAATTCCCGACTTTTGTCGAATGTTTGACTTTTTACAGATGTTCGACTTTTTCCCGACTTGAGTGGCCACCCTTATATTATAAACCCTTAAAATAACCTGTACAGATCATATTTTTATTTAAATATACATTTTTTTTTCATTTTCAGAAGATATGTTACATATGTTGCACGAAAATTGTTAATTGTCTTATTCATTTTTAGTTCTTATAATAGAATACCTACTCTAAAACATCCGATAATGTATTATCTTAAGTTTTTTAAATTTCCCAAAACATCCAAACATTTTGAAAAAAAAATAGTTTCTGTTAAACTGAAAAATTGTTTCTTATAACATTGTACTTCGATAATTTTTTCAACGTATCTACTAAGAAAAATATAGTAAAATTCTTTGAAATTTAAACGGATTTAAGTTAACATTGTGTACAGATAACTTAAGCGATTCAAAAAGAATCAATTCGATAAACTTTTATTTTTTTAGAAAAGTCATTTTGAAGCCAAAAATTCTAAATTAAAAAAATGCAACCGCTAAATTTTTGATCTTCTGCTGTTTTTTTTTTTCAAAGGAGCCATGCTAATTTAATTTTATAATATTTTTTGCAGCAAGCCCGTAGATCATTTTTGCCCGCGTGTAAAAATTTCAGCGATCTGCAGTTCTCACCAACACATATAAAGCTGGCCCGTCCCCGAGCAACACTCCAAAGAGAAGCATATGTTGGTGCTCTTTCACTCACTTTTCATCAATCGTCCATGGCGCGGTGGTAGCGTGTCGGATCCATAACCAAGAAGTTGGTGGTTCAATCCTCGTTCTGCTAAGTGTTTTTTTTTGTGAAATACAACCAAAAAGCCGTCGGTAATGTCGATAATTGTCGGTAACGGGCAAAAATGTCATACTCCTATATCGCAAAAAATGCATGAGGACAGATTTCATGCAGATTCTGATATACTTTCATGCCGCCATGCATCACAATCATGCGACTGCCAGTTGGGTGTAGGGACGTGGCTTACTTTTATTTTTTTAGAAAAGTCATTTTGAAGCCAAAAATTCTAAATTAAAAAAATGCAACCGCTAAATTTTTGATCTTCTGCTGTTTTTTTTTTCAAAGGAGCCATGCTAATTTAATTTTTTTAAAAGGGTACCGTCAACCGGGGTGACATTGATAGGATTTCAATTTATTTTTCAAACATGTATTACAAATTATTTTTATTGTTACCAAAACCAAGTTCCAAAAATAATTCTAATACTAAGGAAATATCTGTAAAGGGACCATCCACAAACCACGTGAACACTTTTTTGGAAATATCAAAAATTTGAGGAAGGTGGGCTTACTATCAGTTGCAAGTGTTTGCGCCCAGCAGTGGAGATGCCCTAAGGAAGCGATTCTCAACCTTCTTCTAGACTGGTATTGCGCGTATTCCCGAAAAGGACACGCGGCATACCGGCCTCGAAACGACGCGCCGCACTTTCGGCAAATGCGAGCTGTCAAATCCCATACTGTGCGGTTTGTTTTTGTTGATCTTCTTCTTTGAATTGCATGGCATTGTTGCCGGGAATGTTTTTTATTGCACCAAAAGGGCAGAAATTCACTGGCAACAGTGTCTGCGGCACATTCTGAAATGCCGCGCGGCGTGTATCTTCCAGAGAAACGGACAATACCCCCTGCCATGTAAATCAAGTAGGCCCGGTACCTCCGTTGGAATGGCTGCATTGAAAACCTACCTCAATATCGCCACCTTGCTGTGAATATTCCCCTGCACAGTGAGATGCTGCTGCTGGCTACGAAACTTTGACGAGATGTACCTACAAACAAAACAGTGAAATTAGTTTCAGCCCTTCCACAAACCCCTCAGAGCACCAAAAACCCTTACTTGATCAAACTGAGCGTGTCCTTGTACATCGTGAACGCGGCCTTCTCGGTGATCGGATCGCGCTCCATCGTGTCGCCGGTCAGCAGGAAAAACAGCACCGCCTCCAGGTACAGCATCGCCTGGGCCAGGTGGTCGCCCTCGCGGTCCGCCGCGTGCTTGAGCCGCTTTGCCTCCGACAGGTACCGATTCTGGTCGCGCACCTCCAGCTCGTCCTCGTTCGAGCGCTCAAAGTACGACACGTGGATCTTCTTGATGATGGTTTGGGTGGTGGGAGCGGCCCCGGCTGTCGTTGTCGCGGATTCCGTCGGTTCCGACAGTTGCTGCTTGGTGCTGTTTGAGGTGATGGTGTTGGTGTTGGTGGTCGAGGCAGGTGGTAGATGTCCTTGGGTATTTTGTTGGTCCACGCCGCCTAACCGGTCGTGATTGGTCGGGGGCATTTGGTCAAGGGATTCAGTCTGGAAGAATGAAAGAAGAGGGTTAGCCGACTTATTCTACGCGCTGTCTGACAAAAGTTTGAGTGAGTGGCCGTTGCTAACTCTCGCCATGCTTAGACGAATGCTTGCGTGCTTGATGAATCGCTAGTGAGATGAACCGTATGAACCCTTCGGCGCACCATGCATCACACACACAATGAATAGATGTGAATGGAGTAATGTAATATTCTAGGCAAATACCTAACGCTCTCTCTCTCAATTTCAATCTTTCTCTCTTCTTTCTGGGGGAAGACTCTTCAACGTTATCAAACTACACACGAAATTCAGCGCGCGCAAATTATCAACGTCTTCCGGATCCGTACGCCCCACCGCCGTTCCAGGAACCTGCCACCGACGACGACGACGACACCTGGCCGCCCGCCGACGACGCCTGTCGCTTCTCGTACAAGTTTTTAAAGTACTCGGCTTTCTGTTTGTATACCCGGACCATTTCTCGCGCGTACTGCAGCTCTTTGCGCAGGTGGCGCACCTCGTCGTCCCAGCCGCGGTCCGACGTTTGCACGGAAACGGTCCGAGGTGGCAGTCGGATGTGGTTGCGTTCCACCACCCTGGAACTGCTGCCGGAGGAGCTGCTGGAGCCACTTCGAAAGAAGGAGGAGGAAGAGGGTGGTGCTGGTGCTGATACTGGTGCTGGTGGTGTAATCTACAATTATAGAAATAAAGGGCGTGTGCAATTTCCAATGTGCTGAGAGAGCAAGGGCCTGCTGGAGGCAGCGTGTAACGACACAGGTGTGTTGTGGGAACCGGTGGAACCGAATTTTGAATTGCGAGTTATCCCGAATGTGATGTCAAACCGTGAGCAGGGATTAGTTACGATTGAGCCCAACTTGTTTGAAACATGATTGATTTTGAAAAATTAGAAACAACCCTGTTATTGTGTTGAAGCTGTGGATGATGAATTGTACCTATTTACTAACTTAACAAACTTGTGGATTATATGTCTGAAACCCAACTCAAAACTGGAAAATGGAAGGAGGTTAGTGGTAATAATGATGTGATTTTGTTATGCCAAAATTAGAAATGAAAAAATGCAGCAATTTAACATCAATCCAGCAGAACCTCAAAATTTATCAGGGCAGTATTGTAAATGAGATCTATTCGTTTATCTCGTAATTGCCAGCAAAAGCATTCTCTTTCTATCGTTGAAGATTATTCTGTTTTCTCAATAAAACGTTAAACTGCTTTGGCAAATTAAATGTTGTGGCGACTTTCGAGGCTACGCTCTTAAGAGAGGAGATGACTGTGAATGTAGGAATGAGAGAGAAAAAGAGAATTTCACACGGGAGTGTGTAAACACGAGATAGAGACTGGAAACTCTTGGTTCTGACAATCTCGCGATGGAAAGAAGGGCAGTGAATAATGGGGGATGAGATTTCGGGCATGATAATCATTTTTGTAGTTGCTGGTAACTGAAAGTTAGACATTTTTAGAACCCTGAGTAAAAAGAGATGAGATATGCATTTTTTAAGCTTTCCTCACATTATAATACACCGGATATAAAATAACTCGAAAAAATAACTACCACTACCTGGTAAGGCCTCCTAGACCCATCTTCAGCATACAAATCTACTCAGAATCAAATTATGAGCAAATTTTAGGTGTTCTCTGATTAAAAAATTGCTAGGGGGACATCGATGCAATATATTTTTTAACGTACAATAAAAACAACAGTAACTCAAAGGTGTTTCCAGAGGTTGAAATTGTAGGTATACCTAACAAATGAATTTTCATTTTGGCATTCACTAACCATCCATAAGCTACGTGGACACTTTTTTGGAAATCTATAGTCGTGTTTGGAATTTATTATAAGAGACGAATTTTATTCATTTGTAGAGCATGATACCAAACTAGAACAAATGTTTAGGAAACATAGCATTATTTAAGACATTGAAAAGCACTCCCAAGACATTGGATCGCCTACAAGTCATTTTTTTATTTGATACTTTACCTTTGAACATCGACGATCCTTTCTTTCTTACACAAAAAAAAACATTCACAATTGAAAGACATAATTTAAATCTAACGAAAATATAACCTAGAAAACGTAATCTTAAACTTATCGCACCGTACCGAGAGTGTTTATGTGAGTGTCTGTGTGGATTGTCTTTGTATGCAGCACATGTGATGTTCATGAGATACCCTCTCTTACAAGCAAGCACCTGGCCTGGATCAAAGCACGCAGCACCCGTGGAAAGCAAAAGCCACCCCATTGTTTTCCTGAACAACGACAACAACAACAACAAAAAAGCCCAAACAAGCCTACCTGTGCGTTACTGGCGGTGGCGGCACCTGCTGCTGCAGCACTGCCACCGCTTTTGTCCTTTTTCCGGCGTTTCTCCTTGTGCGAGCTACTGCTCGAACTGGAGGTTCGCTTCCGTCTGCTGCTGCTGTTGGTGTTGCTTGTGTCAGCGCTTTGCGCCGACTGCGACGGACCGTTGGTCAGCTTGGAGAGCGCCGCTGGCGAAAGTTTGCTATCCTCGCCGTCCAGGTACTCCTGCTTGATGAGGCCCTCGTGCTTGATGTTGAGCGCTTTGCCGTACTTTTCCTCCTTGAGGGGGTAGTTGGGGGTGGTGGTGCCGTACTGGAGCTTTTCGCTTTTGGCAGGTAACTTTTCGTCGTACGTGAGATGTTGCTTGGCGGAGGAGACTGAGGAGGATTGCTTCTGGGCCGAACCGGACCCGGAGGAAAGTGACGAGGTGGAGGTGTTGTGATTGCTGTTGTGATGTAGATGAGGTGGTATCGAGGGGGAGGACGTTTCTCGGAAGTCCCGCGAGCTTCGTTCCCGTGACAGGTGTTCGCTCGCGTTGCTGTTGATGGAGTTGCTCCGATGGCGGCCGTTCTCGAGCAGGAGGGCCGAATCACCGGCCAGCAGTTGTTTGGGGTCGAGCCCCTCGGTCAGTCTGTAGTTGGTGGTGGTGGTTGCTGGCACATCCACCCGTCGACGTTCGTCGCAATAGGCAATGGAGTTGCGCCGCGTCTTCAGCTCGTACGGGCTGGTGCTCTTTTTGTCGAGCGGAGGCACTGCGTTGGGCACTGTAGCTTTCGTTGGCCTTGGCCAGCTTGGCACCTGCCGGCGGCTGTGGAGGAACCTTCAGCAGTCGACTCAGTTCGATGCGACACATCAGGGAGATGTTGGTTAAGGCAGTTCTGGCGGGAGATAAAAGCACTTTTTCCACGATCGACGGTGCGGTATGTGGGGGGAGGTGGAGACGTTAGGCTGGCATTCCGATCGGTCGCTGGCACGTTCAGGTGATGCTGGGATTTAGAATTTGGCGTGGTATTCACCGTTGTCTGAATGGAGGAAGCCTTCGTGTGATGCACCTCCTCGATAACGACCTGACCCTTGCCTTTGCCCTTGCCACCCTTGCCGCCCTTGGCACCACCCTCAGCGGCCTTGATGGAGAACAGCTTGCGCAGGGTGTCCTTCTTGTTTTTATCACTTTTGATTTTGTTGATCTTCTTCTCCCTCTTGACACCTCCGTCGCTGGCACTTCCGGAATCACTAGCCGACCCGTTCCGATGGTCGTCATCGTCATCGTCGTCGTCTTCGTCGTCATCGTCCCGATCGGACCGATCGTCTTCGTCGATAGAAACCGAGGACGCGGTGGAGATTTTGCGTGGCAGCACCTTCGACACCGACGATGGCTGGCTGTTGGTGCCACTGGAAAGTGGAGCAAAAGGCGGTGACATCAGCGGTGGCGGCGTCCTCCGGTTCAAGATCCTGCAAAAAGAAGAGGGTTAGTTTAATTCTATTAAGGTGAAACTGGACGTCGGCCATTAAAAAACTTCAATACACTTAAATCAATTTTGAATTTATAATAATTAAAATTTTATTATTTTAAGCTAGACAAATTGTTTGCTTAAGGCTTATTTACAATCTGCTAAACAGAGAACTACAGTTGTTGTTCGGTAACTGGGCGTTGTTTAACTGGGCTGCTTTTGAACTGGCCGCTCGATAACTGGGCCGTAGACCAGTTAAAAAGCAGACAAACGTCAAAAAACCAAAACAAACCAAAATGACCGAGGGGTTAATGGATGCAAAAATCATATTCAATAAATAAAAAAAACTTTTTTGCAATTCCGTCGTGAAACTACTTACTTTTCCTGTCATTCTTGAACGACGAAATAGCCTACTTTTCTGTACCAAAAATAACAGAATCGAATAGCAACACTTTTCAAAATAAATGTTGAAAAGTTCTACTTTTCAGCACTTGTTTCGAAAAGTAACACTTTTCAAAATTGTTTTGATTTAAACGATTTATTGTCAAAATACATGAAAATTTGACTAAAAATTTCACTCATGTGTGTTTTTTGGAATTGCAAAAAATTTTGTATGGAACTCGTTGCAAAACTTGATTTTTTCAGCACTCTTCGTATTTATCCAACTCGGTGAACCTCGTTGGATAAATGTACGACTCGTGCTGAAAAAATCCTCTTTTTGCAACTTGTTGCATAATAGTAGTTAGTAGTAGTAGTAAATAGTTTCACGGCGGAATTGCAAAAACTACTATTTTCAAACTTTTGTTTAAATTCAAGTTACAATAAAGAAATATGAAAAGTAAGCATTGTAAATAAATTTGAGTAACTTTTATTTTTATAATTCATTTGGAGAATATTATGCATCGGTGGTCCCCTCGTTATTTTTTGTTCAGCCCAGCAACATTCGGTGACTGGGCTACGTTCTCAGCCCAGTTACCGAACAACTACTGTATCTAAATACGGCGTTGTTCTTAAAACAGGTTCCAAAAACGCGAAATACGTATTTTCGTGATTATAAACTACTGCCAGAGTATTTTTTTTACAATTTGATGGCTAACATTATATTTAATTTTTTTTAAATAATTGATAAATAAATGAGACTGCTTTACAAAAATCGAGTCGTGGAATCAATACGGCGAACCTTCCCGTATCCCCTTAAATTCGATCTTATTGTCATTATCCCCTTAAATTCGATCTTATTTTCATAAGATGCGACAAAAATACCGCCAAAGTTTTTTTTTTGCAAAATGCCAACCGAGAACCAGCACTATAGAGCGAAATTTCATTATTAATATTGAAGCAACTCGCACAAAAAATAAGATTTTTCAATTTACTAAAGCAACTAAAACATGGTTCATCCATACAAGCTCCTTACAATTGTCCGACCGATTTGCTGTCTTCGGCAAATTAAGTTCCAAATAACGTTTCACTGGCCAAGCCTACTACATAAAGTTAACCGCGAAGAATATTCGTTGAAACTAATCACGTGTGCTCACAAAAATGTGAATTCAGTTTTGACTTTGTCTTGACTCTTTCAAATTATAATGCAAAATAGCATTTCTGGTCATTGAAAAAAAAAAACTTCAGAAGTTCATCCAAATAATACTAATACTCTCAGAAAACTTTTAAATCGCCAATTAAATTTTTCAAACTTACTCTTCATTGCTATCCGACGACAGCTGGTCCACCTCGGAGGCGGGCGCTTTCGGCGTTCCCTTTTTGGACTTTTGCGAACTCTTGGCCGGTTTGTCGTCCAGCTCGCTGTTGGCCACATTGCTGTCGCGTGCGTTCTCCGAGTCCGAGTCGTCCGTCGTCGTGAGCATCTCCCGGCTGATGGTGGGTTTCGTGGGGGCACGGGCGGGCCTTTTCCGCGAGCCTGTCTGCTTTTTGGCGGGCGTCGTTGGTCCGTCCTTTTTGCTGGGCGTTGAGGCAACAGTTTTGCTTGAGGAAACGGAGAGTCTCCGCTTGCTGGCACTGCTGGTGACCGAGTCCGCGTCCGATTGCCTTGTGCTGGAAGAGCCCTTGATGGAACCTGCCGCCGGTGGGTTCTTCCGGGGACGCCCCCGACCTTTGGTGATTTTGTCCTTTTCGAAAGATGAAAAGCCGGCATCGTCACTGCTGCTGGACGCGTCCCGGTCGCGGTCCTTGAGTGTCTTCCGCTTTCGTTTCACTTTCTGGCCGGATCGTGACAGGGTGGTACTGCCCGCACTGACCAGCCCCGCTCCTCCGCTGGGCTCCACATTATTGTCGTCAATGTCGGAAATGCCCGACAGTGGTTGAATGTTTCGCAGCTCCTTGGCTTTGAGCAGCGCCCGACTGACCTCGTCCGATTCGATGCTATCCATCTGATCGTTGGAGTCCTTTTCGGCGGGCTTCCTCGGGACTTTTCACCAGCCCGGGCAGGTGTTCGAGATCATGTTTGGTGAAATCTTCCGTGCAGCCACCGTTCAGACCGGGAAGTGCTGAACTGGGCGTGGTCGTTGGAATTCCTGCGGCACTCGGAGAGGACGTGCTGTTCTCGCTGGGGAAAGGTTCCTGCTTGACGGCAAACGCGTTCTCGTTGTTACTGCTACTGTTGGAAAGGTGGTCATCCTCCATGGTCGGCGGTTCATTTTTAATGATCGTCGCCGTCGCCGTTGTCGGCGGTGACCCAGGCATCAGCGGTGAGTTGGAATTTTCGTTCATGTTATGGTTCGACCCAACCGAACCGGGATTGTTGGCCGACTGCGAGTGACTGCTGCTCGTCTCGTTCAGCACCGGAGGCGGCAGAAAGTTCATCAGACTCCAGTTCATTAGCCGCTGCGGTGGACTTCCGGACGCCGTCGGTTCACTGCCGCCACTACCGGGTCCACCCGAGCCACCACCACCGCCGGTGCTGCCGGACAGACTGCTGCCGATGCCACTACTGCTCCCGCTGGCACCGAGTCCGCCCGCACCACCGGCCTTGTGCCCAATGTTGGAGTCCTCGCTGGACGATTCGCCCGCGCTTTCATTCGATGAGGTATCACTGGAGTTGCGTTTATTCTTACTGGAGTCACCGCCGTCGCTGTCCGACCCGTGCGCGTCATCCTCCAGCGGACTAAAAAGGAAAAGCGGGAATTTGTCAGAGATGGTGAATTTCCTTATTTCAAGCTTAAAACAAACTTACCCGATAGGTTTGAGCATAGAAGGAATTGAGTCCACTGCAGACCAGCGTCCAAACATCATTTGAAGCGAAAAAGAGGATGGAAAAAGAGTGGAATCGATTAGCAAACGCGACGCCATCAATTATGGATCAAAAGTCAACGGGAAACTTTTCCCCGTTGCGCTCGCACGCAACAATGTAGGTAAGAGACTACTCACGTGGCGTCTTGAACGACGACGGTGGCCGCATCGTGGGCGCCGGTGCGTACTTGTGCTTCGGTACGCCCGGATTGTTAAGGCAGAATTTGTTGTCCGGCTCCTTGCGCGGCGTCGCGCCAATCTCCGTCAGCGGCGTGCCCACGCTGAACATGGTCTTGATCTCGCTCAGGATGCGCTCCGTCTTCATCGGCGTCAGCATGCTATCACTTGTGGTACTCTGCGAAGAGATTGAAAGCCAGCGTTAGTGTGTTTGGTGAGGTGACGACGGTGATGTGTGTACACTGAAAAACTTGGCATTCCAAAATTAGGACAAATACAACACATGCAGAGCGCGATGGAAATTATAAAACAGTTGGGATGCAAAGTTCTGTCATTAGGTGGATAGATCGGTAGAACGGAAAGTACTGTGTCTGTGTGGGTATGTAGCAAGCAAAAAACATCGAAAACTAACTACTCTAGGGGGCAATTTTGCGTTTGACACCTGAGGAGGCAGACGTCCGTTTGGCAGCTGCGAGGGTAACTTATCACCGGCGGTTCCGCTCGTCCGGACGCCGTTCATCAGGGAGTTTTTTGAGTGCACCTGGAACGAAAAAAAGAAACGAAAGATTAGGTTTTCATCTTCGAAAAAAGTTGCGAATTGGCGAGATACGCAACCGCGCGACTAGACGCGAACTCTTTCCGCGTAACGCGAGCAAACTGTGTCGAGCTAATCGCTCGACTTAACCAGACCCATCTCTGACGGTGACGGCAGCAACAAACCGCAAAGAGGAGCCGTTTTCGCTTTCAACTCCACTTGGACTGTTGCTGAAGAAGACACACGACACGTCTAATTACATCATTAGCGGCGAGCGGCTCTTATGGGGGTGTGTCTGAGGGGTTGAAGCGCAATGTTTGCAATTTTTAGATACAATTTACTCAATTTTTTAAACGTCCTTCGAAAACAGCTCAATTTAACACCGTGAGAATCAATCCAGTGACAGCCGCCGGCCCGCGTCAATCGTCACCGGAGACCCTAATAAGGAATCAATTTAGCAGGACCACCCACCGGGCACAATGGGCCAATCAACAACCACTTGCTGGCCGGGAGATAAAATTAGAAAGCATTTTATCAGAGACAGGGGGCTCACCCGGCCCGTCGTCACTATATATAGTGTAGTGTGCCTCACAATGGTGGAGGCCGAAAAAAAAGCAAAAGGTCGGAAAAATCAGAGCAATTCTCTGGGAAGATGGAACACGATTGAGATTGGTTTACTTATTTATTGTGTATTTATTTACCATTAAATAAACACTTTTCAATAGTTCTAGAATAGTTTATATTGAAACATATTGTACATACCAAAAAAAAAAGACATAAAAACATGGATTTTAATTACGACTCCACATGATTTTAATATTGCCCCTTATATGATTGATATCAGGGGGTGAATAGAGGGGCTCAAAAGCGGAGCGGTCGCCAGAAGCAGCAAGTATTGCAATCGATCATTAGGGAAATTATTGTAAAAAGCCAAATCAAACTTCACACTGAATCAAACACTAGAAAAAAAATACGCACAACAGGTTTCTAAACAAATTATTTAAGTACAAAAAAGTCACGCTTTTCCTTGAACCACCTACTTTTTTGATGTACACAAAGTGGGATCATTCGAAAATAACGTTACGCGTTCTTTCTTTTCACCCCCCAGATTGATATGTTAAAAAAAAGATTTTTGAAGTATTACAATTATGTCATTAATTTCAACTGAACTTTTACTGGAATTCCCGTTTTATTTTCGTTTCACAACTAAGTTTTTACAAGAATTCTTTTTTTACTTTTACAGCGATGTTTTGGAAAGTGATTTTAATAAACAAGCACAATGACATCACTTTCGAACAACTACGTGAACTTCACTTTACTACCCAAGTAACATTTAAGGCTTTATTGTAGCCGTCACAACCGCTATAAAACCAATCAGCCAAAACCAACATTAGATCCACTTAGTCGTAACAGCCTCCCCAGAACCCCGAAACTATTGGCACTACGCCCCCCGGGGCATGGCCTTCCTCTAACGTGGGATTTCTGCTCCAGCGCCTCTGACGAGACAGGAGAAACCGGGACCGACGTTTTACTTCACCATCCGATAGAAGCTCAGTGGATAAGGCGGGAATCGAACCCGCGTCTCATAGCATCATCGGGATCGGCAGCCGAAGCCGCTACCCCTGCGCCACGAGACCCAGAACCCCGATGAACCCAAAAAGAACCTCCGCAAAAACATTGTCCCGGCCTATTCGTGAAACCTTCAAAGGAGTACAAGGCGTTACAACTGAATCTTAACAAACTCCTCAAAGCTTTGATAAAACCTTTGTTAAAACCTAGTCAGGAGTTGTGGCAAATGACATTTCATACGTCTTCAAACGTCTTATGCCAAACAAGTTTTATTCTGGCAAAAAAATAAGTCTATGTCTTGCCCAATGATAAAATGAAGATGGTTTACAAAAATTAAGATTATGAAATAAATTATATTGAAGGTAATCAAATAATGTGAGAGCTTATTTCTCGCATTAGGTGGCCCAATTTCAGCTGCGGTTAAAATTTAATAGATGAATGTGAGGGAGATAGAGCTTAAAAACGTTACTTAATCCACCTTTAGGTGATTGGCGCCTTCCTTGCATTTAAAGGGTGCTATCCAAAATGCAAAAAGTGCGTAAATAACACTTAAGTGCTTATAACTTTTGATAGGGTTGTCAGATCTTCATTTTTTTTTGAAGCGTTGGAAAGCTCTTTGGAATACCTATCCAAGGAAAGGTCGCATGAGAGATCCGGACAACGTTCTCATCAAAATATCTGAGATCCGGCCTCCAAAAAGCATATAAATAACACTTAAGTGCTTATAACTTTTGACAGATTTGCCAGATCTTCAATGTCTTGGACGCGTTGGAAAGGTCTTTTAAATACCTTTCTGAAAATGTATAGCATGATGGGGTTTCTTACAAAAACCACCCTTTTTACAATCTTCCGGACTTTTGTTAAAATATTTTTTTTAGCATAACTTTTGAAGTACTTAACTAAACTGCATAATTTTTAATAGCGACTTACGGGACCCCAAGACGGATCGAATGACGCAAAAACGGACAAAATCGGTTCAGCCAATGTCGAGATAATCAAGTGACAATTTTTTTATCAACATCCCACCACACACACAGACATTTGCTCAGAATTTTATTCTGAGTCGATAGGTATACATGAAGGTGGATCTAGGAGGTCTAATTGAGAAGTTCGTTTTTGAGTGATTTTATAGCCTTTCCTCAGTAACGTGAGGAAGGCAAAAATCAACTTTATGAAAAAATAATTCTTCTGAAATTCAAGTTTTTCATGACAATGATATTTTATTTCAATTAATTGAAGAATATGATCAAATTATTTTTGAACTTCTATGGCTATGCTAATTATGAAAGAAATTCAGCATAAATGTGTGTATGGATCCAATTTTAATAACATTTATTGCTTTTTCTTTTTTTCAGCCAAGATGGCGTCAATCACATTCAATCAGACCACGCATTTAGCGCCATGTTTATGCACTACTAGTTGACCGCGATAAATGCTTTTTTAGGAGCTTATGGTTTTAAGTAAGCATTTTGCATGCCTAATGGCACGAGACAGCTAAAACCCCCTTGGTTTTGAAGAAACATGCGATAAAACCATTGGGTTTTCGAGACTCTCTTAAAACTGTCAAACCTCATTAAACATTATTTTGCTTTTATTGTCACGCGGTTTTATAATCGAGGCATAAAACCTTGTTAGAACCTATTAATCAGCACTTGCATATTGGTTGCGGTAAATGCCTAAATAAAACTATTAAGCGATCAAGATGCTAACATAAAACCTCAATAATACTAGGCGGTGGCTTGTTGGTTTAAAAATGTTGCTTGGGGTATTCATAACTTTAAAGGGATCGTCCTTAAACCACATTCTAAACAATATTCCGCCACACTGAAATTAGTCATTGGAAGCAGCACCAGTATTAAGGCTCTGGAAGGCATCATTCCCGATCGGCCATTTGGCGGCCATGTTTGTTTAAGAAAAAAATATTCAAATCGTGATTCAGAATGCTTCAATCAAACAATGGTTTTCTTTGTGTTGTTTGTAGAAGTATTTTACATATAGTGATTATATTTTCATATCAATTTACTATTTCTGGACCCTGAATTTAGAACCATCCTTGACAGTAATTGTCCCAAAAGTGAAGGACACCATCTACTACCTTAATCAAGACTTATATACTTTCTCATAATTTCGCTGCCGGCTAGCGGATATTGGATTGGAAGCACACACAGCAATTAATTTCAAAAATCATACAATGGAAAAAGAAGCATTTGCCAGAGAACTGATAACCATCATGACACGGCCGGTCGAGGAGGAAGCCGAGTTTGACGAAGAATCTCGTGACCGTAAAGTGACGACAACGCCGACGAAGATAATGAGCTGCCTCTTTGGAGAAAAAGGACACCGGCTTTGTCTTGCTCGCTCTCCCTCTGGAATAGACGACTTCACCAAAGGACCAATTTAGCTGGTCTATTTTGAACCAAAGTCGAAATAGATAACCATCGGAGGGAAAAAAACATAACCGTGAGAATTTATTTTTGAGGAACCGAAAAATTTAACCCTTTGCCAATCGAGGATGTATTTTTCTTCCTTTTCGGAATCCCTAACTCACCCAGTTTGAAATTTTTATCACGTATAAACGGTGTTTTTCCGACCCGGCAAGAACACCCAAGTCCTTTCGCGGAAACTTTATGTTCCGCAACCCCAAACCTTCCGCTCCCGCGCTGATCTGTTTCGATAGAGCGGTGGGCATCGTCCTATCGGGACGGTTCTTTTGGGGATGGGTGGGTGGCTTCGAATTTGACCTGAATTCGGATGGAGGATCCCCCGGAACGACGACGACGCAAAAGACAAAGAGGAAGGATAAAAATAAATTTCATCTTGATTTTTATCATGTTCTCCACCCCCTCTTCAATAAATTTTGAAGTTTTATCAAATTTTTTTTTGCGGCGTTTTGGTGGCGAACCTAACGGAAGGATAGAGCAGCAGCAGGAAAAAAAGAAGGGAAATCCAGAAAGATGTGATTAACCTTGCTTCCTTTGAAATGGGGCTCGGTTCGGCCTTCTCCCAACAAGGCAATATAATTCAATCAGTAGCGGCTTGTCAAGGTCGCTTATCGAGGGATCGAACGGCGGAGATGGGTTATTTTGGGACCGGTACACCTGTGGCAGGTTGGGTCAATCATTTATTTTAAATATTATTCATCAATTCTAAATTGTTATACCGTCGAAAGAGTTAAGTAATGCATTAGTTTTCAGATTTAGCCTCTGCAAGTCGTACTCACCTCATGCTTAGGAAACGATCCCGCCACCGATGACGACATCTGGTTGTGGTGCCGGCCACTACTACTGCTGCTGTTCCCCGAAGACGTCCGACCTGCGCCGTTGTACATCGGCCGGTTGTCCATTGGTTTGACGAAGTTGGCATTGCTGCTGCTGCTGCTGCCGGAACTTTTGCTATTACTATTACTACTGCTACTATTGCTATTGGTTTTTGGCGGAAGCGTTCGGATGTACTGCTGCTGCTGCTGCTGCGAAGACGACGACGACGTCGGTGGCAGTGTCAGCGAGCTGGCCATGCTGAGGCTATTTGGCATCGGCGAGGCAGGCATGCCGGACCGCGGGGTCCCGGGGTTCGCGATTCCCACCACCAGGTTGTGTCCCGACGAGTCGTACAGGTAGAGATTCTTGGCCATGTCATAGTTGCCGAGCTTGGCCACAATCTGCAGGTCCGTGTCCGATGGACTAAGCTGAAAGGGGAAAAGAACAGATGAGATTGAGGTTAGTTTGTTTAAGGTTAGGTTGCACAACAGTCATTGTTGGTTGAGTTGGCATTTAGTACAACAGTGACCTTAAATATCCAGTCGATCATTGCCAAACGCCATTCTTGGAACCGAAAAAAAGTGCTGAACTCGTCGAACCTAAAATCGCGCTTACCGCGTCCACTACTACAAACCGACCTGTTCACCACTACACTAACGTGCGCGGTGAATGAGCAAAAACCGCCGCCGCACTTGGCTCTCTTCTCGTGATCAATTAAAATTCAATCATCAACCGTGGAGAGGGCGCTCACCGCAGTCGCGCGCGCGGCCGGCAGTCGAAGTTTATTGTTATTATTTTTATATAACCAATAATCGCGCACCGTTCTCGAGGCGATTGACTCAACGACTGTGCAATCGGGGTTGAGAATCGATGCACCGCACTCGACTCGCCGGAACGGGGGGTCCACCGGAGGTGGGTCATGTGTGTAGAAAAGGTCTGATGAATTACAATTTTACAATCGGCGCTCTAACTCAACAGAAGAACATCCCGGCAAATTGATTGGCTGAGGATCGCAAGGTCTACAGCCTCGTTAAACCCCTCGGACAGACATCATTTATCTGCACACAAAAGTACTGACCAGCAAAAAAAAAAAAAAATACGGAGGAGTTTATCGTGTCGAGAGCTATATACCAATGCACCAAATGGTTCCAGTGCGGTTGGTACCTCGTCGCCGTCGACTGTGGCTCTCCAGTGGCACCTGCAGGCAGGCAACAGGTGCTAAATAAAAGGCACTCGACCTCGCGTCCTCCCCCTTTCCCGTGGATACAGTACACCATTGCCATACTTATATGAGTGGTAGCGCTCACACGTAGAGGTCAAACCGAAGTGCTACCCCACGTGTAGCAGCGCATGCAGATTGTACACACAGCTTAACAGAAGAGAGAGAGAGCGCGAGGATGGATGCAGGAAACTCGACGCGAATTCAACAACATTTCACGCCTTTCCTCTAAAGGGCTCAAGTGGCGGGCGAGAGGGCTTCACCTGGGCAGAGACCTGATACAGCCACGCCACCCTCGGGTCTAGGAGTGATTCCGCGAGGGTACTCGGGTTAAACGAGAGGAGCGCGCGAACAGCAGCGATAGCCGCGCGCCGTTTTGCTATTGAATAGTGTAATTTTGTCTGGATAACGGGTTGCGGGAAGCGTTGATTAGTGAACGGTTAATTGGTTATGGTTTTTTTCACAACTGCAATTAATTGGCTTGCTGCAATGGCTCGTCTATGAAAAATGCACCAAAACCATAGAAAAACTTTTTTTTTTTTGAATTCAGTGCAGTAGCCTTTGAGATGTTCCCTTCAATGTTCAATGCTTGGTTGACGAAAAAAAATTAAAATTATTTTTGAAGCACTTTAAAAAATATGTACCACCCTGTGGGGCAGAATGGGGCACCTTAGAAAACAAGCCAATTCGTCTAATAAAACGTTGAATGGTCATTGTTATCCGAGCATTCGTTGGTGAAGGTTGTCTGAATCAACATGACTCGTCGCGTCCCGGCGCAAAACGCCGGCAATATTGCCCTACCTGCGGCTCAAGCAGGCAAAAAAGTGGGAATTTCCAAAAGGAAGGTTGAGGCCTCAACTGATGGCCAAAAACCGGGATTTCAAAAGGAAGGTGCTTTTGGAAGTGACATCGAACAGCAAAAAGACGAAAAAGAGCGACGGTACTGTACCGATGGATGAGGAGGAGGAGAACTCTTCGTCGCACGAGGAGCAGCTATTGAAGAACAACAAGTTTGCTGGACTGCCTGACGAGGACCAGGTAGCGGAAGCAAAGGAGAATGAAGTGAAACAGCGAAAGGAGAAACTGCCTCCTTTTTATGTGCGGCAATCAGCAGCAACGATCGACTTTCGAGCGGGGCTGGTTGAACTCATCAAGTCTGGGAAAGTCCTAGGCAACATTCGTCTGTGTCAGGACGGATTTAAGGTGCTGGTGCAATCCAGGCAGCACTATCAACTGGTCAAGGATTACTTGACCGAAAACGAGGCGGAGTACTTTACCCATGATGTCGTCATGGATAAGCCGTACAAAATCGTCGTCAGAGGTCTGTACGACATGCCAGTGGAGGAATTAGCTGCCGAGCTAAAAGTTTTGAAACTGGATGTGTTGGCCGTGCACAAAATGAGCCGACGCAACAAAGACATCAAGTACCGTGACCAGCTCTACCTGCTGCATTTGGCTAAGGGATCGACGACGCTTCCTGAGCTGAAGGCAATTCGAGCGGTTTTCAACATTATCGTGTCGTGGGAGCGATACCGACCAGTGCATCGTGACGTCACACAATGCTTCAACTGCCTGGGTTTCGGGCACGGAGGTAAGAACTGCCACCTGAAGCGTCGTTGCGCCAAATGTGGTACCGATGCGCACATCACATCCCAGTGCATCCAAGATTCGCTGGTGAAGTGCCTCAACTGCAACGGTGAGCACTCGTCAACCGACCGAAAGTGCCCCAAGAGAGCTGAGTTCGTGAAAATTCGGCAGCAAGCATCGACGAAGAATCAGCCTCAGCGTCGTAGAACTCCTCCAGCCCTGGTGGAGCAAAATTTTCCACCTCTTCAACCGCGACGCCAGGTCCCGAACTTGGCACCGTTGCCGTTGGATCCCAGGAAGAGAGCTGAGATGAATCATCCACGGCCGGGTTCCAGCCAGGAGCCGAGACCGCCACCACCGGGCTTCAGCCAGGAGCCAAGACCAACCCAAGAACCAGCAGTTGAGGAAAATGGTAATGATCTTTACACCTCAACCGAACTCCTCAATATTTTCAAACAGATGTCCGCTGCACTGCGTGGATGCAAAACCAAGACCCAGCAGATTGAAGTGCTGACCTCGTTCGTCATCCAGTATGGATCGTAGGTCCCTCAAGCTGCTGAATTGGAACGCTTGCTCCATTAGGAGGAAGAATTTAGAGCTGGTGGATTTTCTTCGCGAGAAGGAGATCGACGTAGCTGCCATCACGGAAACTCATCTGAAGCCCGGTGAAAAAGTTTATCTGCAAAACTACAAGATCGCGACGCAGCTCGATAGGACCACCTCTGGAGGAGGAGGTGTGCTTGTCGCTGTTCATCGTGATCTCAAGCCACGCCGGCTGCCACACTTTAAGCTGGACATCATCGAGGCCGTTGGGTGGAAATTCCCACTTCGGTTGGCCCAGTACTCTTCATTGCTGCATACTGCCCACGTCAGGTGAATGCCAGAGATGGTTCAGCAGCAAAACTGAAGAGCGATATCCAGAAGCTGACACGGCGGAGCGCAAAGTACATCATCGCTGGTGACCTCAACGCGAAGCATGAAGTTTGGGGCAACAGCAGGAGGAATCGGAACGGAGTGATTCTGCACAACGATCTGCAAAACGGATACTACAACGTTGTGAGTCCGGATCGTCCAACGAGGGTGGCTCGGTCTGGGAATCACTCAATCATCGACTTCTTCATTACCAATATGGCTGAGAACGTGGCTCATCCTGAGGTGTTTGAAGAGTTGAGTTCTGATCACTATCCGGTGGTTGTGGAGGTTGGAGCTTCCGTTACTCCGCAGCGGCAACCAACCCGGAAAGATTACCACAACGTTGACTGGCAGCAGTTTCAGCAAGTGGTCGACAGCAACATCGACTATGATCAACACCCGGAAACTTCTGCCGATATTGATCGTTCGCTGGAGGTGATCCAGCAGGCTATCAACCAAGCAGAGGCTGCCAACGTTCGGGAGGTTCCTGTTAATTTTAAGGTAACTGATATTGACGTAGATACTAAACACTTGATTAGACTTAGGAATGTTTATAGGAGACAATATCAACGGACTGGGGACTATGACAAAAGATTTCAGTGAACAATTTGAACAAAATCATACAAGACCGACTTGACAATATCAGAAATCAAGAATTTTCAAAACATGTAAGCCAGCTTGGGAATTATTCAAAACCATTTTGGAAACTTTCAAAAGTTCTTAAAAACAAACCAAAGCCTATTCCTCCTCTTATTGTTGAGGATTCTCCTTTGATTACATCCGAGGAAAAGGCAAATGCACTTGGGCTTCATTTTGTTAGTTCACATAATCTTGGCGCTTCCATGACCAGCCGTAAAGAAACATCAGTTGCCAATAGTATTTCAACAATCAATGACTCTACCTTTGAATTTCCTGCAGATTCCCATGTTTCTGGTGAGGAAGTCAAAGTTGCAGTTAAACAAATGAAAATATGAAAGCTCCAGGCTTTGATAACATTTTAATCTAGTGTTGAAAAAACAGAGTGATCAGTTCTTTCAACATCTAGCCAATATTTTCAATAAATGTTTGCAACTTGGTTACTTCCCCACCAATTGGAAACTGGGCAAAGTCATACCAATTTTGAAGCCTCAAAAGATCCAACATCGCCAACAAGTTATCGTCCCATTAGTCTTTTGAGTAGTCTGTCCAAACTCTTTGAGAAGGTCATCTATTCAAGGCTTTTGGATTTTACCAACGATAATAATATAATTTTGAATGAGCAGTTTGGCTTCCGAAAGGGACATAATACTGCTCATCAGCTTACGAGAGTAACTAAAATCATCAAGCAGAACAAGCTTGAGTCTAAATCAACTGCTATGGCTTTGTTGGATGTTGAGAAGGCTTTTGACAATGTTTGGCATGATGGTTTGATACATAAACTGTATTTATACGGTTTTCCAATGTATCTTATCAAAATTATCCAGCACTATCTTTCGGAGAGATCGTTCAAGGTTTTTCTGAATGGGATTGCTTCTGGATTATTCAACATTGATGCTGGGGTTCCCAAGGAAGTATTCTTGGCCCACTTCTGTACAATATTTTTACATCTGATTTGCCTACTCTTCCTGGTAATGGTGTGTTGTCACTTTTGCTGATGACACTGCCGTTATTTATAAGGGTAAAATAACCAGATATTTAGTTGGCCGTCTTCAGAAGGGTCTTGACGTTCTTTCCGAATACTTTGGCGACTGGAAAATTCGCATAAATGCAGCCAAAACTCAAACCATCATTTTTCCACTTTCCAAATCGGCCAGATTTGTCCCAAAGGATGATGTTTTGATTAAAATGAATGATGTTTCGATACCCTGGTCAAAGGAAGTTGTCTATTTAGGTCTCATACTTGACTCGAAACTATTGTTTCGGCAGCATGTAGATAAAATATTGAACAAGTGCAGCATTCTCATCAGGTGTTTGTATCCTTTAATTAACAGAAAATCAAAGCTATCTTTGAAAAATAAGTTAGCAGTTTACAAACAAATAATTTACCCCGTTATTGAGTATGCAGTACCTGTTTGGGAGTGTTGCGCTAGAACTCATAAATTGAAGCTCCAGCGTGTCCAAAACAAGGTACTCAAAATGGTTTTGAATGTTCCTGGCTGGACAAGATCAAGTGAGGTTCATGAATTAGCAGAAGTAAAAATGTTGGATCAGAAGATTCAAGAAAAATGTTTGAAATTCAGGGAAAAATGTGCTATATCTGAATACCCCTTGATTCAAGGATTGGTTTAGTTTATGGTAAGATTAAGTTAGTTTTAGGTTAGGTTATGTTTTCTTAACATTTTTTTCCTCATTGTACCTAGTGTTACAAAAATGATAAATCATATACTTTTAAAGTTATAAAATGAACAGTGTTTAAATCACGAAAAGCAAACTAAAGCTGAAGAGCCACAGCTGACCACTTATTATGTAAACCAAATGTAATTATTATAAGAAAGATTCAATAAAGTATATTTAATTCAAAAAAAAAAAAAAAAAAAAAAAAAAAACGTTGAATGGTGATAAAAAATGGCTTAAGGGACCTTTCCAACATAGTTTTCATGAAGTTTGATCACTTTTGTAAAAATAGTCACTTAATAATTTTTTTTTAAATAGTGTAGGAGAAAGTGAGGCAAGAAGAACAATCGCTCGTAAGATCATTATTCTTACCATTTTTAATATTTCCAGTATGAGGAACGATTACTAGCAATGCAATTAGTTGGCTTTACTACCACATAACCGGCACTATGACGTAAACGCCACGGGACACTAGATTGAATGGTGATTTTTCAAATCCTTTGTTTTCTTATAACATTTGTAGGGCTAGTGATTTTTCGCGATTTCACGGAAGCCGCGTAATCCGCGAAATTCGCCCCAGTCCGTGAAATTTGGGAAACACCGTGAAATGACGCAAAATTTGAAACATTCAATTGATAAATCGATACTCAGTGCATTCAAGCTTTATTTTTTTTAATTCAAACATTTGAAAAAAACTTTTAACAAGCATTTTAAAAGTAGTTTACAAATAAAAAAGTATTTCATATCAGATCAACAACTATTTTTTAAAGATAGCATTAGATAGAATATTCAACAATATGCAGATAGTTTTTTTATTCCACAAAATTCCAAAATAGATTTTAAAGGAACAATCAACACTTCTTTTAAAAAAAATGCAAAAAAGGCTTTTTTCATTGCTTTGTAAATTTTATTTTTATTATTCCACGATGTAAAACAACGATGAACAAATTGTATTGAAATATTTTAAATATTAATTATGTGTTTTAATTCAATTGATTAGTACAATAATACATGTTCTAATAATATTTGCAATGTTTTATATTTTTTCTTGAATTATATCAATAAATGTAAAAACTGCTTTTAATGAAGTATTGCATGAACTTTATTAAAATTCTACAAATTTTCTATTGCTCAAATTAAGGAAAGCAAAAAAATCCTTATCGCACTTATTTTAATGATTCTAGTTTTGATGAATTAGAGGTTCAGGACGTGCGTTGTTTTGGAGGTATTTAAGCAAATAAATTTTATAAAAACTCGATAAAATAATATCATTAAATTCTTGACTTTTTCTTTATTATTTGTGTGTGTGTGCAATCAACCAAACGGAACCACGCGGTCCCTTCTTACAAATTGAGTTGTTTCCATGAATTTTAGATTTTTTTTTTAAATTCTATACATGCAAATAACTCGCATAGGCATTTGGAAGGTGTTAGCTCTGCCGAGCTTCGGTGACCCATTTCTACGCTGGCTAGCCGAGCGCGAGGTACTTCAGCTTTATCGACAAGCCCCGCCCTAAAGAACGTTTGCATCAATCGGATTCAAACGTTATTTAGAACTTCCGAACCCTTGCCAAGTGGACAAAGGCTCAGCGCGTATTTAGTTGGTAGTAACAGTATTCCTAATTCCGGTTGTAGCTCACCAAGCCACGATGGTAGTGGTTAGCATTTTTGCTTACCAATTAAAAGGACGGGGGATCGAACCCCGGCTCAAGCTACTATGATTTTTCATTCTTATTCAAAGTTTCAAAAATTTATAATTCCTTCACTTTCTCGTTGGAAGCAGATGGGAATCGAACCCAGGACCATTCGCATAGCGAACACCGTAACCAGTCAACCACGGCTGCTCCTTGGGCATGCCCTACTGGCTTTGTCATGAATGATGTGTGTGTGTATGTCAGAATAAATGAAAGAATGGTTGTTTTATAAAAAGAACGAGCTCACCAGTGAACAAATTGTTCAAAACCAGCTTCTCTTCAATCGTCTTCGTCTTCGTCAAACGGGGGCTGGTAGCCGCTCAAAAAAGCCCGTTCCCGCTTGGGCTGCTTCCGCTTGCCACCGCCCACTCGTGATCCGCTTCGTCCATCTTCTGTGAGATTTTCCACGCTTTTGACGCAGCTGCAACTAACCGGTGCCGGAGTACTAATCCGTGCCCTCGGCTCCGATTCCCTTTCATTAGCGGGATGTTGACCTTGACGGGGACCGAGCACCATCCTGGTCTTCGGGAAAGGTTCGACAGCTACCGAGTTCCATGCCAGTTCCGTAACAAACCCGGAACAGGCCACGTTCTCCATTGAACGGTTCTCTTCCAGCACCACCACCACCACCGCGATCCATCTAGATTATCCCATGTTTCGGCTTACACTCACTTTTGAAAAACTTAAATTTCCAAGTAACATTCATTCACAACTTTTCATGAAAAATTATTAGAGCCCGAGAAAAACTGTGACAGCGAAAAGTTTTTCAAATTCTTGACTTTTTCTTTATTAGGTCCTATAAACAAATGTTAACATTAAGTGCATCCCTTTCACACCTTATTTTATTTCACCGCCTTAAGCTACTAAGATAAGTCTGGGGTTTTTTTTTTAAAAAAAGGTCCAGTAAACCAAATTTTTAGTTTTCGCTTTTTGGGTGATTTTTTAACCGCCTTGAGTCAGGGGTATTAAAAAACACCCAAAAATCAAAAACTGGAAATTTGGATTATTGGACCTTTTCAAAAAAAAACTCCAGAAGTGATTTTTCAAGCTGAAAATTTCCAGTTTTCAAGAAAACCATCTAAAAAACCATCTTATTTTGTGTTTTTTTTTTAATTTTACGGGACTAAAAAAAACTAAAATATTCAGGAAAATGCCCTAATTTATAGATTTAAAAATATTACTAAGTTCCGGTCATTCAATTTAGAATAATCCAAGTTTGAGTCTTAAATTTTATTCTGGCATTTTATCTTTGAAATAAATATGTAGTGAAATTGATTTTTCACGGAATTTACCTAGCACATGGAACATGTAAATTTCACTTATAAAATTTAAAATAACGTCGAATCAGCCCGTTCGTTCTAAAAGTGATAATAAATGCAGGAAAATGCATTTGTTTTCACCTGATTGCACTTCTATTTTCGAAGTATTTTGAAAAAATATTGTTTTTGTTCCTGTACATCAAGAAAAACAAATTTCTAGCAATTTTATTTTTAAATTTGAATCAAAAAATATGCTCAAATGCTTTAAACTTTTTTCACGACCAGCCCTATTTTTCAGGAGAATTGTAAAGTGGGTGGGGAGAAAAAACATTCAACAAAATTTGCATCAGCTTAACTGGCCGCAAGCTTACTACTCCGATGCTAAGCTATGTTTTAATATATAGGTATTTAAAACGTTAGTATCAAGTTTTTCAATTTACATTTAAAACATTGTGGATAAAATATTTCCTAAATTTGTTATTTTTATGTATTTATTCTTTAAAAACTTTGAATTTCACGGGATTTCGCAGAAATTGTGGAATTTCACGAATTTTCACTAACCCTAAACATATATTATTAGGAAATTAATACATAAAAGTACAAAAAAAGAGATATTATGAAAATTTATCATTTTTTCGAAATGATTTATTTTTTAGAAAAAATCGATCAAATTATTACTAAAATATTATTAATTTCACTAAAAATCAAAGAAACGTTTCATACATTCTAATATGATGTTTCTAAGTGATAAGTTCAATTGTAAGCAAATTAACATTGCTGTACTGAATTAAAAAATCAAATTTTTAAGGTGCAAAACAGGAATTTTTAGAAACTTGTTCTATCAAAGTCTTTGTCAAAAGCTGGAATAAGGTGATTAATAAAAAAATCCGACAGATTTTTTACGTTTCTATTGGGTTTTAACGAGCACTTCCTTAGCTACTCCTTGGACTCTCTGTTTAACAAAGGATTCTTCTACAAATCGATTATGTTAAGGAGGTATTAGACTATGACAAACAAATAAACTTCCACTTTTTCGCGTCTGACAGTTTGCCAAACTCGCAAACTTGTTTGTGGCAAACTCGCAAACCAGACAAAATGTATGCAAGCTGACGAAAAAACGAAGTTGACTTTATGTAACTGTCGGCCACCATTGCTAGTACCAACCACTAGTGTCTTCCTTTTATCTACAAGGACTTCGTCATCCTGGGCTCCTAAGTTTATGAAAGTATGGCACGGAGCGACGGACAAAGCTGGCATTTGTGCAAAAAAATAAATTGGCGAACAAACAACGCAGACAAACTGGCAAACTGTCAAAATTTGCGAGTTTGCCGTAGGCTAATACCTCCTTTAGGATATCTTTACTGGTTAATAATCAATGCTAATCTAAATAATTAAAAACAATTGATTTAGTAACCTCATCAAAAAATCCCAATCAAATTAATTAAAATCATCGATTTTCATTCATGCTCCTACTTCGAACTCCATAACACATCTTCACGATTCTCAAGCCATCCCCTCAGAATGTATGCATTTTTATCACACCACATATTGCTTTCCATCAGTGTTTGGTTTTCCCGATCAACCCTCCTCCCGCTTCCTTTCATCGGACTCACTTTTCATTCTTCCCTATCCGGCGGTTTTGTCGGTGGGTTTTTTGTTCTTTACCCTAGCCTTCTCTCGAGGCAAATTTATTGTCTGTGAAATATTTTGATTAATTTTATTGTTTCATTGGTCCGAACTCCGAGCGCGGCAAAACAGCCAACCAGAGTTTCGCCTCGTTCGGATTGAACTGTTTGTCTCACACGAGTTCTCCTCTGTAGGGAAATCTGAGCCAAGCTAGGAGCAGCGAGAAAAAAGAAAAACAAAATCAATTTTCTCACAGATTTTCCGCCTGTCGCAGCGCCCCTTCTTTGAGAGTACGAGCGATGCGAGATATAAATCTTGGCGAGGACGACAGGCAACACGTGATTTATGCATAAAAAATCGGTGCTTCTTTTTGCTTCCCGTCCCAACTTCTAACGATCCGTAGTGCTTTTCGGAATCCTTCAATAAAAGTTTTGGGTGGTAAAAAAGTGCGCCTTAATTGTTGCATTCTGCTTTGAATTTGAACGCACCGAACAAAAGTCGTGTCAAACTTTTTTTCTTTCTTTTTTAGCAAACACCTGTTGTACGAAGCTCTGAAAAGTAGAACTGACTAGCAAGAGTAGAGGAAAACAAGAATTTTAAGTGATCCTGCATCATCTTGCCGCAATCGCCTCCAGCGATACAATGTCTTTCAAAAATGGGGATACAAAAAGTGCGCACTGAACAAGCCAAGTGTGGTGGAGGGAAGATTCGGTGGAAGGAGCACCTGTTGGGCACAGATCAGAATTGGAACAGATTTGAAGTTTGAGTTTCTCTTATCGATTTCTCAGTACTTTGTCATATTTAATACCATAATATTCCGTAGAAAAAATTACATACAGTTGAGTCTGTTTATCTGTGGTCCAATGATGTATGCGTGGCAGATGTTTTATTATGATAGCATTTCTCCTGGATGTTTTTGTTATGTCTTGAAAAAGTTAGTATAGCAGAATCTCGTGGTACTTGCTCCAGATGACGCCTGTATCATTGTGAGTTTCGTTTTTCTGATTCTTAGAATCTTCAGATTGTAGAAAATGCGTTTCTTGTTCTTTCAAACAGTTCATCATTTACCACTGAACAAATCTTGTTAGGATTTTTTTGTGTCATGAGGCTATTTAAGAAATTCAACCCTACCATCTGTAAAACGATTCTCCTGCACGATTAACCTCATAATCGCAATAATAACCAAACAATGCTCGTTGCGAAACCATCGCGACCAATAAAACGTATCACTTTCCGTCTGGTCCCGCCGAAAATAGCTAGCCCCACGAAGATCCACTTCTTGGATAAATAAACACCGGCACCAAAATCGATACTTTCTCCTAAAGTTGGCCGCAAATAACTTCCAAGAAACAACGAAAACCGCCCGTGCTGTGCGCTTCTGCTATAATAGAACGAGGACTTGTGCACCAATTTGAACCGATATCCCCGAGGGAGAATTTCGCAAAGGAAACCCGTCCCCAAACCTCTCCACCAGCGGCCACGTGGTTGTGTTCAGGTTTCGTGAAATGCACGTGGAGCACCGGTGTGCACTCTAAAGCTCGGGGTTGCACCGAACCCAACTAGACGCAGCGTAAGAAAAGACGTTCTCCTTGTAGAGCTCTATCTTGGGTTGTTCAGGAGAGTGCAGCGCGACATCGAAACTGGAAACGGGTGGTGCAGAAGAGGTGGTTGATTTGAACCCACCCCGGCACGACTTCCGCTGTCCCGCTGCAGGATACCGAAGCGAGAGAGTGTCCTTTGCTGCTGGCGAAATCGAGGACATGGTGTCAACTGTATTCAATTTATTCGTTTGGCAGAAAACATGAAGAAATCAAGGGTTGAGTTCAACGAAACAACATTCCGTTGCATCATAGCTTGGAAGGCTTTTTTCATTATTTTTTTATTTTTTATTTTTTCTTATTATTTTTTTTTTTTTTTTTTTTGAAAAGGTTCAATGAACCAAATTTTCAGTTCTTGCTTTTTGGGTGTTTTTGAAACCGCTTGATTCAGGGGTATTAAAAAACACCCAAAAAACAAAAACTGAAAATTTGGTTTATTAGACCTTTTTAAAAACACCAGATATATACACAGAAAAAAAAATGTTCATCAGGAGTGTAATAATGCATCAGGAACTGGTGAATTATCATCAGATTTTGGTGAATTTTCATCAGGTTCACATTTTTACATATTTTTAATGTAATATTACTCTAAAAAAAAGAGGTAATATTCTACCTAGAAATTTTTCAACCTTTTAATATTCAACTTTTTTTCTGTGTGTTTAAGAATGCATGACAAAAAAATAGTAATAAAAAATGTTATTCAGCTGCTTTTGAACGCCCTGAATATACAGAAAAAATGCATGCATAATTTAATGAAGTTGTATGCAATATTACCAGACATATGTAGCCAATTTAGCTTTTAAGACCTACTTGAGCGAAATGAGCTGATGTTGGCACTGAAAACAATCAGCATGGGAAAAACGTTACTTTAAACCACATTAGTGATTGATGCCTTCCTCCTACATGACATGAAGGGTTTTCTCACAAAAACCACCCTTTTTACAATCTTTCGGACATAAGTCAAAATTGTTTTTTTAAGAATCGTATGATTTTAAAAGTTATTTCACACTGGACTTTTACAAATTATTTGATAAAAAAATTAAAACTGAAAACGAGAAGATGTCCTTGAAAACCATTGGTCTTGGCGGTCTCTATGTCAAGATTTCTACTCGAACCTAAACATTCGTGTAATTGAATGGCATCCAAACTTAAATCTAGCTTTGGAAAAATTGCTATTAATTTTAAAATTGCGTTTATTTCTGCAAGAATTAAACTAATGCTGATATTTTATTTGGAGAAAACATTCTGTGAACTCTTTTCTATATTCTGATTTAATTTATAAAGTCTATAAACGCTAAAGTTGATTTGGACAGAAGGTTTTTTTTCAAAATCTCTAAACTATTCAGACGATTTTTGATAATATTATGCAATTTGAAATGCTCAAATTTGTATTCCAGTAGTACTTTAATTAATAATCAGTTGTAAAGTGAAAAATATTTTCATGTTGTTTTAAAAAAATATTTTTTTGGTTTTTTTAAAGGCATTGAAATATTTGAAATTGCATTTTCAATTCTCAAAAACAAATTTAATACTACATTTTTTGGAAATTCAATAAATTATATTTATAACAAAAATCATGCCATGTTGGGCCGGTTCTTTCAAAAGACTGAAGTTTAAAAAAGATCCGCGGTTCTTTTTATGTGAGCCACGGTTCTTTCGCTCTTTTCAGTGCCCACCTCTAGTCAAAATCGTTTTTCAAGCATAACTTTTGAAGTTCTTAACTACACATCACCATTTATAGATAGTGACTTAGGAGTCCCCAAGACCAAGGCCAAAACGGACAAAATCCCGAGATGATCGAGTGCAATTGTTTTGATCAACATCCAACCACCCGCACAGGCATTTGCTCAGAATTTGATTCTGAGTCGATATGTATACATGAAGGGTCCAGGAGGTCAAATTAACCCTCTACTACCTAAATTTTTTTTCGATTTTTTTTTTATTTTTCCCGTGCTTAGGAGGTCATTTTGAGCAACTTTTGTCCCATGACAAACTTTACTTTTCTTGTTTTATGTTTTTCTTGCTTTATTTTTAGTATTTAAATTTTATTTAATCTTATTTAATTTATTTTTGTTTTTGGTAGTATTTGGCCTATTCTACCACCTCCTATCATTACATTTTGCCTATCTATTTTTTCATGTTTTTACAATCACTTTTTTCAATTTTTTATGGTTTTTAACATTTTCTGCTATATAATGGCACCATTATTATTTAAATTGTAACAAAATGCGTGCAGGCATAGTCTGGGACACTACAAAAATTACTGCATAATTCATTTTACTTAAAATATAGGAAATATCAGTGAAAAACACAGCCAAAGTTGATCCCTAAAAAAAATACATTTTTAAAAACATTGGCAAAGTCACAAAAAACAAGTTAAAATGGATTTTTGGCGATTTTTTAATTCGAAGCCCGTCTAAAGGCGGGGTTGGGTTGTAGAGGGTTAAGAAGTTCGTTTTTCGAGTGATTTTATAGCCTTTCCTAATTGAGGTGAGGAAGGCAGAACATTCTTTTTTCAACTTGTTGCATAAACTACTATTTTGATTCGTTTGATATTATCTTATACTATTTTTTGTTACTTTTTTTTTTAAATATTCTTAGATTCTGATTTTGTAGACTTAATAACTTAAGAACTTAATCCGATTTGTCGTCTGTAAAGCTGACACTGATGTACAGTTGAACAACCACAAGTCAACTCATTCCATACTCAAATAGAGTAGACACCTTGTGCGATACAGTAGCTATAGCGCCAACACTGTACATAAGAAACGGTCTACCGCAAGCTACCGAGCAGAGCAATCTCTTGCGCTGCTCTGCTTCTGGTTGTACGTACATATTGTCGTTTTCATTAGATATGATGAAAATTGAATTTTAATTAATTAAAAGACTAATTAGTCTCCAACAGTAGTGGTACTCACTGCCGTCGCCGGTCGGAAATCCTCGGTGGGATCCGACGAAGATGTTTAACAATTTGCGGTCGCGAACGGATTTGAACACTTTAATTGAGAAGGGATTTGAAGGATATGCAAACTTTCACATTTCAACTGTTGCGTCCGTGTGTGTTCTGCCAGGCAGCCCCAAGAATACGTGCGGAGGGAAGCTCCTGTTGACAGAAACTGCTTACCCAGCCAAAGAGGGATTCAATTTGAAGCATGGCATTACCCTCTTCTGGGTATCATTTGTCCTGCTATAGAACGCCACAAGTAGGGCGCCCCATCGTTCCAAATCAGTTCCCAAATGTCAAAGTTGTTGCATTCACTCCGGTCTCCCGTCCCCGCTACACCAAATATTGGAGTTTTCCGTTGAAGAAGAAAAAAAGGAAGAAGCATTTTCTAGGTCTGTTTGCCTTCCGTTCCTTCGTACGGACGGGCAGGCACACTTCAGAATCTTTTCCAGCAGACGACCAACTTAGTTTGTGCAGCACTCTTCAACCATACACACAGTCACCAGTGTGTAATGACTTCCCCGGTTGAAGAATGAGTTTGTGTATCGTCGTCGCCGTTCATGTATAGTCACGAGAGCGAGTCCTTTCGGCTTCACAGGAGTAAAGTACAAATTTCCGAAGGCTTTTCACAACGGGCTCAAGAGCCGAGATTCCGGGAACGGAAGGAACAGATAGCCTTCGGGGAAGGGTTGACTATAGATAGAGGGTTGGGGGAAATATGTCGTCTAGTGACCTTCTATTAGCTGCTCCACGAGAAGTAATTTTGGAGCAATAAAAGCTCTGTTTGTACGGAAGTAGATCGTTGGCGAAGCAGTGCCAAAACCCAAGATTTCGAAACAACATAGGAAAATCGATTTTTTACTCATGTGGATAACAAACAAATTAAACAGGATTCTCGAAAAAAAAAGTATAGAACAGCATCCAAAAGTTTATGGAACTAGTACAAAAAAGTTCAACCAACAAAAAACGTACTGATATCAAATGCTCGGAAACACGATACCCTGCTAGAGCGTCAATTCCGAGAAAATTCCACAGATGACTTTCACTAGCACCTCTTCCACCAGTCCGGTATCCGCTCCATCTCTCACCTGCAATGTTACATTGACACCAAACCCCACTCCACACACACACTTTCCAGCTCCACCAGCACCAAACAATAGCCACGAGCTGCCACCAGCTTGAAAATGAACTTAACGGAGTAACTGTAAGCCACACACAACCTGAGCTGGCTTCGGATTCCATCCATTCAAAGGGGGACTCTGGCCGCGACATCCCGCACCGTGTCGAGACACGTGTGCTTTAATGGTATGCTCACACCCACACATACACACAAAAGACTTCGAAAAGGAAGCGGCTGCGGCTGACGGCATGTTGCGCGGTGAGCATACCTTCCAGGCGAACCCCCTCTCCCTCCACACACACTTTAGGAATGGTTGTAGTAATAGGAAATTTACTACCACCCTATTGTGTGCAATGTGTCCTTGCTCCTTCTCGGTCATGGAAAACCCTTCCCTTACCGGCGCTAATGCCCCACCCCTCTGTCTGACAGAAGTGGGCTGGGGAAGCATCTTGACTTATTATTCAAAGTGGATGCTGCTGGTGGAGGTCGTCTCCGGCTTTCGAGGAAACAGTCACGTTCCATCCATTCCCCCGGCCGATGGGGAAAGTGGCGAAAGTTACAAGACTGACCACCAGGATTCTGGCTCCTAGAGTTATGTCGGTGTGGTGTAAAGGGACTTGGACTTGGAAGACGAAGAGACGTTGGCGGGGTGGCCATTATTTGTCGAAACTGACGGAAAGACGACATTGTTTGGTCGAGGAGTGTGACTTGAGAATTGCTGGCGACGTACACGGGTTTTTCTTTGTTGGGATTGGTTCCGGTGGTTACCGTCAAGGCTTTGGCTATCACAACTATTCACTATCTTTTTGGAAAGAAAGAGATGCTATTTAGAGCGTTTTATGAATAAATAGCTGAGCTAACACGTACTTCATTGTAATACAATCTCTTCAACCACATTCGGAAGGATAAGGATCGTGGACTGGTATGTGTGTGTATGCAACCAACTAAACGGGACCACGCGGTACTTCAGCTTTATCGACAAGCCCCACCCTGAAGAACGTTTGCACCAATCGGATTCAAACGTTATTTAGAACTTCCGAACCCTTGTCAAATGGACAAGAACCCAGCGCGTAAATAGTTGGTAGAATCAGTATTCCTAATTCCAGTTATAGCACACCACAAGTCGCGATGGCCTAGTGGTTAGCATTTTTGCTTACCGATTCAAAGGACGGGGGATCGAACCCCGACTCCGAGCGACTTTGATTTTTCGTTTATGTTCAGAGTTTCAAGATTTATATTACCTATACTTTCTCGTTGAGAGCAGATGGGAATCGAACCCAGGACCACTCGCTTACAAAGCGAACGCCGTTACCAGTCAGCCACGGCCGCTCCTAGGATTTAGATCGTGGGCTGGTAGTAAAAAGGTAATGTGAACATACGGAGGATAGATCCCAAGATTACCGAGAGCATTAATCTCATAGATTCATTTTCAAATCAGTTTAAAAAAAATCAAATCATATTGTTCGCTTTACATCATTGCCTTGGCTTTCTCGATTGATTGATTCCTACTTGAAACTACACAGAAAAAAAATCCTGTAAATTTACAGGATGTCTTAAATCATCAAAAAACAGCAACGTCACATGGCACATGATATATTTTTGATGATGCCTGCATATGAATAATAAATCATAGACAAGTGATGATTAAAATTATGAATTTTAGAAGAAGCATTCATAATAGAAAAAAAAATGTATCTAATCGACAATCGACAAGCAATTATCGGAATTAACTCAAAGGTATTCGCAAAATACATGAAAGCAATGCCAACTTTAACAAGCTTGCACCCTCTATAAAACAATCGCAACCCGTGTGCTAGTAGAAGTGGAAATGGTAACAATATTCACTGATAAATACCGAAACGAAGGAAGGCCAACAGTGAGGAATCGTTACTGTCGACATGAAACACTGAATGAAAAAGTTCCAGATTTAGAAATTACTGTTAAGAAAAAAATCTTTTAAAATATAAATATATTAAGAATCAATGTCAAAACATACACATGATGGTAAAAAAAATCAAATTCTAAAAACCTTAAAAAAGGCAAAACAAATCGAAACAAAACCAGACAAATTCCCACCGTGCACTGCCTCTCTGCAGAGCTTATGAGCCGGCAAAGAGGGATAATCGCTGTTAATTGCTCGAGCCAAGTGGCAAACCCCGTCGACGTCGTCGCCACCAAACCCTGCCTCACCATCGTTGTTGACGGTGTCAAATTTCGGCAGTTTTCAGGCCGCCACCGCTGAGAATCGATGGCAAAGGTGGATTAGCTGAGAATGCCATTTGTTTGGTCGTGTATATAATTGAGTTGGAAAATTTTTCAAATTTGTTAGTTTTGCAAAACAAATGATTTTGGTGAGCTTTTTCAGGAATCATGTGAATCATTAAATTTTCTTTATATCAATCACATGCATGTTTCAAACAAGCTTAAGAATAATCACGAACATATTTGTTAGCGCCAAAATTTTTGATGTATTCTCAGTTTCATTGAAAAAAGTGAAGTTGCAACAAATTTAGATCAATGTCGAATGAATAAATATTATTTTAGAAAACATTAAAATCTGAGGAAAGAAAAAACTTAAATTTCACCAGACAAGTACGTTTCACAGAAACTGAGAATATATTTAAACAGAGTTTTTCACTATAAACCGAGTTAGACAGGAAAAGTTTTCGACGTTAGTCAGATAGTAGCAAACCTGCAGTGTGTACTAAAGTGCTCTCCGGGGGGAGGTATACTGAAGTTGACTGGCAGTGCAAAATTTCATTCAACTTGAGTTTGTTTAGCAGAGGCGCTCATACGGTGAATTGCGGTGGGTAGAAGATAGTGCCGTTGCTTCTGTTGGGCGTAATTAGAGAAACTTTTACTTATTTTGGTGAAGTTGGTTCCACTCGTTTCCTTCCTTCTTGTCAGAGAAGGTACACCAAAGTTAAGGGAATTCGTTGCACCAAGATTTGAAAGACTTGTCATTCTGTTGATTTATATATAAATAATAAGTTTGAAAAACAAAAAGTAAGTCTGTCTTTTTTAGCATTTCAAAGTGATGATATTTGAAGTTGTACGGCTTTGCTTGACATAACCAAAAACAGCTGTACGATCAACTGGACTACTTGAACGAACCTATTTTTATCAGTTCAACCACCTGAAACGGACGTACACAACGTTCCACCTACTTCTCGTTCTTGCTGTCGTTGCTTGCAACTCATCGTTGGCGTCGTAGATTATCTCGATATGCTCTTTTATGTCTCAAAACACACACAACTTTGTGTTGTTTTTCGGAAAAGGAACTTTCTGTAACACATGCTTCGTACACGTATCACATATCCCCCCTCCCTCTACTATTATTAGCTGTGGTAAGCTATTTCGGTTCAAGAGTCGAAGTTATCAGTGCGTCGTTCCGTCGATCGAACCCTTGAGGTACTAGACAACTGGTAATATCGAGTCCTCTCAACTCAACGATGATGACGAGTTGTGGGTGGGTTTGTAACTTTCACGTGGGAAAGTGCTCTCCTCTACACAGCAGCAGCACTGTGAAGAGAGATATATATGCCAGAAGAGTGACACGGCAATCACGTTTTGTTAACGCTGGCAAAAGTAAATTATCTCTCGTTCTACTTTCCAATCACGGCCGGACTGACTGTGGGTGGCCTGGACTGGGAAGAGAGCACATCCAAGTACGGAGTATAAACTGCTCAATTAGAGCGATATTGATTCTGTTTAAACACGGGAATGATAACAGGTGATGGGGGGGAATCAACAAATTTGATTCATTACGGTTATGAAATCAATTGAAATGAAGGCCTTGTTGGTGTGATTCGATCGATTAACTATGAGTAACGAATTTATGCCTTTGACAATTTAGAGATATTTAAAAATTTCTGCTTCATAAATTGTGCTTAAAAAATGTTGACAACCAAATCTTATTTATTTGAAGGTTTAATGTCCTAGAAACAATTCAAATGCAAATTTCCATGTATTTTTTAAATCAATTGTTTTATAAATTTTGAGTTTACAATTTCAATGAAAAATCTGTTTTGATGATCTGGGAACGCTGTCAGAAAATACTACCACTTGAGTGGAAACGTAATGATTTAGTCTAGGTTGGTTGGTTGTTTCTAAATTATAAAAGGTGACAGCGATAAAATGCTCTGATAAACTGGATCGTGTTGTTTGAACATTCGTGTTCCAAAGGGAGACAAGAAAAAATTAAAATTTTGGAAAATCTGTATAGATACCTCCCGGTTTGATTCTTATAGTAAAATTAAGTAACTGTGCAAATTTTGAGCCAAATCAGTTAAGGTATAAGGGTCTCTTTTTATCGTTGAAGTTTGTGTGGAAAAATCGCAGAAATGTATGGGGAAAAGCAAAAATTTCAAAATTCCGCCAAATGTTTTGGATCATTGTCAAGTGTGCGATTCTTAAGTGAATTTTTATGACAAACAACTTTGTCCAAGACCACAAAACGATCAGAGTTAACCTTGACGAGTTATTAGCGATTTAAAGAAGACGTTTTTGTATGAAAAGATTTTATTCATTAACTTCAACGATAAATAGCGACCCATAAACCTTTACTGACCTTGGCCGCTTTTACGATGCCATGGCTAACGATTAGATTATATCTTAAACTGTTGGATATTAGAGCATCGGTTTTGGAAAATATTCCCAGAAACATTGCTAAAAAAATTAAATTGCAAAACATTTATTTAATTAACATGGAGTTTTTTTTTCGCATTGTAAAACTGACTTTTCTGTGACTAAGAATTGTTATTTTTAACTCATCATCTCATGTGTGTGCAACTTTAGCTGATCTAGATCAGCAGTATCACTGTTTCAGCTACAAGCTAAGTCAAAGCGATTTTGATGTTCCAAGATTTTCAAAAAAGTGCACATCGATCATTCTCAAAAAAAATCTAATCTGTCAAACAACCTCGTTAAGTTCCATTTCTTGCGGTAAACTGCGCCAAAAAAAAACACAGAGGAAATCGTAGTCAATTTGATTACCATAAAAACACCCAGCATCGTAAAAAATAAGCCATTTCACTCAAATCCACACAGCTCCTGGCGGAACCACGCACCGGAAGTTGGTGGGCGGGACGACAATAAATACTCGCTTCTCCGCGTCGTCCTCGCCTTAGACCTGCCTCAACGGCAACGGATTTGGCAAGTTCTTATTCGCAACAGCCTTTCCACCCACGCGCGGCTCCGTTGTGTATGTTGTGCACACGTGCGTGTGTGTTTTCCTCTGTATGTGTGCGGTGGGTGGTTTTTCGGGTGAACCTACCCCGTCGCGGCTCGGTTGACGGGTTTACGGGTGGAGTGGGTGGGGTTTGGGTGGAAATAAAATTAAAATTTATTAAATAATACATATCAGCGCGGGTGCTGCCACCTGTTGGCGTGTGCACTTTGAGAATCTGATTAAAATGAAGTATAGTGATTTATTCTGCAACCCATAATATGGGTATTTATTTTAGTCTGGCTTTGCGGTCTGTGGTGAACGGGCGGTGGGGCCAGCAGGGGAGATCATTATGGTTCATGATTTTTGTGACAATGTCGCTGTTGATGACGTGGGAACGTGATTAATAGTGTTCGCTGCAGGCTACACTGGCGATCGAGCTTTTGTGACAATCTTAATTTAAGCTTTATTGAAAAGAATGTTCTTTGCAATTCTTTCTTAAAAGTTGTCACGTTTTCAAAGTTTCATATTGATAAGTTCTTAAGTTGTTGTCTTGCTGCTGTCACTTTGTCAACCTTGTCTCAACTAGTCACATGATTCGAACAAAAGCTTCACCCAAGTCACAAACTTTTCCCTTCCAGCTCCATCATTACAGGAAACAACCCCAGCAGTGGGTGGAAAGAGGGAGGTTTCCGCCGCCATCCCCCAAAAGAACCGTCGCGAGGCTTATTCATCGTTTGCCGTTGTTTTACTGGTTTCCCTTTCACTCGCCTCGATGATGGTGGGCCGCCTCCCAAGGGGGAGGTGAACAGTTAATTAACGATTAATGTTGGACGTAATTAAACACCACTGTGTTGCTGGCGGTGGGGACTAGCACGCAACAGCAAAATTTCCCTTTTTGTCAAGTTTGCCGGAGTCGGCTTTATGTCAACGTTCTTTCTCCGCCCTTGAGCGGTAAGCTTTTCCAAATTGTAGGCTGCGTTCGCCGTGAACGAGCATAGATAAATTGATGCTTATCGGAATCAATACTCGACGAGCGCGATACCGTGATAATTAAATATGTTGCCAGCAATCACTCGCCGTTGAGGCCGATTTTTGTAAATTAAATTTATTTAAAAAAATAACATTCCAGCCACCATCTTATTGACAAACGGCGGCGCTTGAATGACATAATATCCGTGGTGTGGAAAAATCAAACCCCGAGTATGTGTGTCATTCTTGCACAAAGGTAATACCACGAATTGAACGCGAATTGTGTGTTCCACGTAAAGCCGTGTGTGCGCTGTTATTTGCAAACGCATAATTACCCATAATTGGTCCTCTGCTCGACACATGTCTAACCTGGCAGTTCTGTGGCTGAACTGTCGTCGTCGTCGTCGAGCGCGGTTGTATCAATGGCAACGTGTTTGGCTGAATTGAATTTCCGAATATGCTAATTGGTTACCCCCATCGATCGTAATCATCGCATCATTAGTGACACGATTTAATATCAAATCAATGGTTTTAAAATTGTAAGGTCGGCTTTTTTGGTTCACTATACAAATTGCGAGAAAACCTTCAAAACCATTATTAATCCACTTGTAGGTTGCTGAGGCCTTCCTTCTATTTATTGAGCGAAATACTCAAAAAAAAAGTAAGGGCATTTCTAAACTACGTTTACAAATAACAGAAAGTATCATAAAATTAAAAAATGTATTAGGCAAATTCAAAACAATGTATAGGTTTCAGCCCGGGATCATGTTGACAGCTCCCATACAAACTGAGCGTACCCCGTTTTGTGGGCCCAGTGGGCCTAAGATGGTGGCCTTCGATATTATCTAGCCAAACTTTTGAAAATGGCGAATAGTTTAAATAAATACAGGTTTGGCTTGTTTTGGTTTAAATACGACAAAATAAGCATTCTGGAATCATTTTCCTTAAAAAAATGTTCAGAGATACGCCACGTTCAAATATTAGTCTAGACCAGTTGAAGTGAGCGTGCCGCAAAAGCCGTCACGAAAACAGGGTTTCCTATGCAAATTTTGAGTAGCGTATTTGTTGAGCGGACTCCGACGAGGCCCACTTGCCATCTGTTGGTGAATACGCACAACTCACGAAAACTGTCATCTTAGGATCCGGCTGATAATTCAAGTATTTTGTCAAATTTCGAACACAATAATACACCAAGTTGATGTAAAAAGTAAAAAAAAAAATATTAATTGTGCATAGGTTTTACAAACTAAAAAACGGTTGTTAGGCATAAATGTTAGAAATAAATAAAACCGTTGTAAAATTTTTCGATCCCTCGAATTTTTATTCGAGGGATCGGAAAATTTCATGTTTTATGTTTTAAAATTTCAAAAAATTGTGTTAAATTTTTTTCATTACTATATTTCAACAACTTCAACTTTTAAAGTCCAATAATGAAAATTGTAGAATGTTGAAAACACCTGGAATAAGGCCGATGCAAATATTGTTTCAAGATTTTTTGCCTTAACTACAGCCAAGGTAGAGTGTTTTGCGGTACTTTATATCAAAATTGCACAGGAATCAAAGAGTTTTTAGACAGGAAGACATGAATTTCACATTTTTGGAAAAAATATTCCTCCTAATTTTGGTCGAATTTTCAACATTTTTGAAAAATCATGGATCATTGAAATAATAATATCTGATTCAAAATGTTGAATTTATATTTTTGTGGTCCGAAAATTGCCTGAAATTATTCATTTTTTAGGGTGAGTCTTTTTTTTACTGATTTGTCCTCCTCACTACCAACAACTTTGCTGAAGTCACCATATTATTTATATTATGTCTTCCATTTTTGTATGGAGACTTATACGGACAAACAAATCGTCGCCGTCGTGCTTACTTGTCGTACGTGCATTTTGGGCCAAATTGAGTTAAGAACGCCATTTTGTGCAGCTCACAATGCCTCATCATTTGACCTTCACAGATCCCCAAAAATCGATTTCAATCCTGAGATATTAGCATAGTATAGCATAGCATAGCATTGGTGTCTACCCGTAGCTGCTACTTCGTTATTGACCAGGACCCCCAAACATTGCTCCGTGGACCACAGATGAAAAGTAGGAACCAATCATCACCCCTTCGCAATTTTCAAAGGTCCCTATCATGCTGATCAATACCGACGCCGGCCACGACCAGAGGTAAGACACGGGGAAGTGGATGGGAATGTTAGCCGATACTTGAGTGATGGGACCGCTAAATCAGCTGCGTCTCCGACAAAGTATCACATGAGTTTTGAGGGGTTAGTAAGATGGGTATGAAGTCAGGATTCACTCTGGTAGGTGATGCGACCATAAGCAATTTGTTTATCGGTTGAAATTTTAAAAATCTTAGGCAGCCGGCTGCGGAAAGATAGCTATCTTGGGATTTAAATATAGTATTAATTCGACCGCGATTCTCCAGAAATTCTCCGTCGGCGTGCCTTCCGATCAACGGTGATGTAGGAAGGGCTTCATTTATTGAAATGATTTTATATCATAAGCCTTAAAAAATATTCGACGGCGTGCCTTCCAATCATCGATGATATAGAAAGGGCTTAATCCAGCAATACGACTTGCTAGTCTCAAAAAAAGGTACGTTTTTGTAAAAAAAAAACTATAAAAAAGAAACAACACAAAAAAACTCATCGGCCAACGAACGCGAGTGAAAAAAAAAACAATGAAAAAATAAGAAGGTAAAAAAAACAGAACTGCGCGTTCCGAAAAGCACCACACTACTGATGCCATTATTTAATTATAATGACCAATCACCCTATGCACTCGAACAGCGACACAAAAGAGACGGAAAATATCACGAAAAAACAGGACTGCGCGTCCACACAGGCACCGCACTACCAACGATTTCAATCCTGAGATATTCAATAAAAACTGAAAAAACTCCGTGAAAATTGATGTAAGTGCGACAACTGGCCAAAGGGATTTCAGGTCAGAACGCGTTTGACGCACGTACAAGTTAGACTACCGTGAACACTTGTAATTATAACTCGGGACTCCAGCAACCAACTTCAACCAAACCTCGGGACAAAGCACATAATGATCAGCCAAACAAAACGTGTTTGTCATTGTTTACATTGCGTGCTTTCAGTTTTTTTTTTATTCAAGGTCAAACATTAACACGCGTTTTTCTCGGAACGTCGAAATGGCGGGTGCGACAAGATAGCACGACAACGTCAAAATAATGAATAATGCATTCTTTGGTCTTGGGGTGAAAGGCTTTCCCATAGTTGCAGCCAAAAAGTAAAAAATATTTAAAAAAAAACTTTTACTTGCTCTCTTTTTTCTATGAACATCAACTCTTTTGTCTATGTCTCGCCACACAAAACTTTCCTCGGCATTGTTTTGTTTTGAAAAGCCTTATTAAAAAAAATAGACTTATGTTCGCATACGACGGACGATTTTTAAATATACAGACCAAAAAAATTTTATGTAATTTTTATTCAACGCATCATATAAACATTCCGATCAGGTGAACAGTTACAAAAAAGCAATTATAAAGGATTTCAACAATCATTTCATTTTTTTATTTGTTTAATCTTCTGTCTAGCACTTTTCTAAGATGAAAGAAGAACATATTTTTATCTATGTTTCAGCTAGAACATAAACAGTACACAGAAAAAAACAATTCCCGAAATCGTGAATTATGTTCATGAATTTAGGAAACACGAAGAAATTTATTCATGAGTATGGTGCATTTGCACTATAAACGTGAATCTATTACTTCATGGTTCACAAATTCGTGAACACAATTCACGAATTCGAGAATTGACTCTTTTCCGTGTAACTTTGCAAATTTTAAAATAAATCCACCTATAGTTCACCCTACTTTTGGAATGTCGAACAATTTGTAGTTGTTCATTTTCGTTCTATGTTTTTTTAAGTGTTCAAATAAAATTAATACAGAAAAGTAAGGTTTTTCCTCCCAAATAGTACCCAATATCTAAAAGGCGATTTCAAAGCAGATTGTTTTAGATTTTTTAATGTATATAAAAAGAGTTAACGTGAGATTTTTGGATATACATGTTGAAATCAAAGCAAAAACTTCGAAAAACCAAAAAAAGTAGTAAATAAAATACGAAGTGCACGCCCGAAAAAAAGTGCCATGTCATGAGAGATTAACAAAGCTGGATACATTTTGCTTCGTAGATCCTGATCGAGGTCACAACCAACAACAACCGTACTTACTGCTCTAAAACGTACAGAAAACTCGTGTCCTTACCTGTAAATAAAAAGAAAACAAACTATTAGTCACTATCAATATAACCACAACCAACCGTCACTAAATCTAGAAAAGACCCCCACCTCTCCACTCGAATGAAATTCTACCCAAAGGCGCCCCGCCGTAGTCGGCGCGTGGGAAACTAAGAAACAGACCAAAAATTTGCCCAAAGTATTTAGCCGTTGTCAAGCTGTCGCTCGATGAGAGCACGACCAAACCAGACCGACCGCAGAACCTCATAATGCACGACCTGTCGGATCTGTTCGTCTTCGTCGCCGCTGCCGCCGGACGGCCGCCGTTTGTTTTTGTTTATTTATTTATCGCGGGTAGACACATACACACACACACACACACAGGCCCACGGTTTGTGCGCGCTATGATAGCAGGCGAAATCTATTTTTAATTATTTTTCAGCGAAAAGGAAACAACACGACCACCAACACTTTGTGGTATTACAAACACACACCGGAGGTGTTCCGTCGACTTGTTGGCTTCCTGTGTGCGTGGTGCTCTGGTCCCAAAGTGTATGATTGATCGAATTTGTTATCGGATTTGTTTCTTTTGGTGGGGAGGGGGGGGGATGCTTTCGGGGAAACAAAGCGTGAGCGAAAGTTTATGTGTGCGTGTGTGTATGTGTGTGTTTGAACATTGTTTTTCTTCTAGAACGAGTCAGTTGACATCGCGTTCGGTATGTTCATCTTTGTTTTTTTCTGTTGTATTCGTTACGGGAAATTTGAGATACAAGCGTTTGGCTCGTGTCGTAGAACTTTGAGAATCGAGCCTCGGAGCGACTTGGAGTCACGATGTTTTCAAACAATCGAAAGTTAAATATCGGGCACTTGACACCAACACTTTGAACTGAGAGATTTGTAGAATGTCCCAGTTGATTGATACAGAAAAAAAACTTTTTTGATCTCTAAAGAGTCGCGCACACACTCGTATTTCGATGCACCGGCAGCGGCGGGACCGACTGTTTTGGTGCATTTGAATGATTTTCAATTCGATTCCGGATCAAATCAATAATGGATGAGCAAACACAGTCGCACAAATTCAGCATGCGCGGCTCTCGGTCGACGGATCCCGTCAGGTCGCCGGTAAGGCTCTTTTGGTACCCTCACAAAGCACCGTGGACGTAGCTGCCAAAATTTGCACTCTGTAGGGATGTCTACCAATTCAGAGTTGAACTTCGAAAAACTACAACGCACTTGCAGGATAAGAGTATTATCTATTCAGTGCATGGTCCAGGATACGCCCTAAGTAAGCAATATGATCATAAAACTAAAATAGCTGCCGGTACTGTGGAGTTCAGGCTCTCAAAAGTAGTTTTTCATATATAATATCTGGTTCAGATTATTTCGTGAGCTAATCTCTCAGTTTCTTGCAGGTCTCCAAATTTGTACAAGAATCTATCATGCCCATCCCTATTATACAGAACCCCCCTCACTCCAATCATATTAACGAATGAACCGGAAGAAATGACAGTGTCCACGGGAGGGTACAGCGGCAAAAGGACGAACGCAAATATTGTAGCAAAAAAAAGCAGTTCACTGTTTTCCGATAGAATTGTGAATGGAATTGTGGAAGTTGCAGCAGCAGCGATGCAATATTTGCAGATCCCTGAACTGAGCATAGTGGCACATACAGACACAAATACACACAGCCACAGAACGGGGGGAAACAAAAACGCAACCGTTTGCTGGTGATGCTGCACTGGCCGCGATAATAATAGCCGTGAAATGAAAACAATCAACGAATCAATAACCCAAGTGCGCGCCGGCGATCGAGCGATTGATGAGAGCAGATAAAAAGTTACGGTATAGGCTTTTTGTCGGGGAAGGTGGGGGTAATTCAGGGAAAGTGCACCGTAGCTTTGACACTTTGTTGTTTTTATTCTATTAGTAGTTTAGAGACTCGTGATGAAAATAGGATTCTCTGGTCACGAACCAAAACTGGTTGAATCACCAAACGGAGTGCATTGTTGCCACACGTCATACAAAACAACACAGCACGCTGTGTAAACAGTAACAAACACGTTTTGTTTGGTTGGTTATCCCGGATATTGTCCCAAAATTTGGTTAAAATTGGTTGTCTGATTCCCGAGATACAATTAAAAATGTAAACAGAAGTCGGGCATTCACATGTGGCAAAATGTCCCCTTTGGCCAGTTGCCGCACTTCCTTATGAAGAGTAAAAATCTGTGAAAGACTAAAGTGAGGTGTTAAAAACTGCAAAAAAGCGTTCTTACCTCAATTTGTGAAAAATGGACTTGTGACAAGATAACACAAGCATTGTTTGTTTATACCAAATTTGGTCCAAAATTTGGTTGGATATGCCAGATAAGCAGCATATCCAACCAAATTTTGGAATATTGCACAGAAATGTTGTATTTGTTATTTTTAGAGTTGTGTGTTTCAGTTTTTGATATTCATCGTCTGTATTGTTTTTGAAGCTTTTTTTCGTGAAAAAATACGTGTGATAAGAAAGCACTGGCACGACGACACAGCATCAGTAAGAGCAATAATTTAATTCAATGTGTATGGAGTACCTAATAGAACTAGAGGCCAACTAGCAGTGGTATTCTCGACTCATTTAAAATCTATTTTAAAAATAATGTTAACATTTTCTCAAATTAAAATGTTTTTAAACGACGTTCATTTGTTAATTTAAACCAATCATTTTACGTTTCGCAATTCCACAGTAACAGTTTTAAATTGTTTTCCGCCGAACAAAACTGTATCAAATTGTATCATTCACGGACATTGCCAGCAGCTGAAGCCCCAGCCATGTGTTCACGTGTGTTCGACACGGCATCGACTCCAGGGCGGAGCGAAGGGTACTTCCAAACCATTGCACAAATCGGCTTATAAATTATTGATAAATTTAACCGAACTCGGTAAAGTGCCCCCTTCTGCCTGTGTGCGAATTGAGTGATTTTGACGAGCACAACCGCCTGACCAGGCAAAAAAAAAAATCACCTCTCAATCACACACAATCCCCCTGACATCCGAGAACCGACGGTTGGAGGTCAAATGATTGGCACACGCGGACAGGTGCGTGTGTGCGTGGGTGGTTATAATTTAGTTGGTGGTATCGATGGACGGGGGTGTTGCAAACAGTTGCATACTAGGGTGAATCCAGTTTATATGAACTTTGTAGCCGAAACTATTTCTTATTTATTCTTAAATGTCGATCTCACCAATGAAACCGTGATAATATACAAAATCTCTTGAAAACGCTCCAATGAACATCAATGTTTCCAAACATTGTTCGTCTATCGCATTAAAAAATCTGTTGATAGTGGGAATCGATCCGAAGATCTTTGACTTATCAATTTGGTGGTTCATTTGCCAAAAAATAACATTCCTCAAGATTTTCAAAAGGAAAAGCGAAAATTACTTAAAAGTTGCCTTTAATATGAAGTCCCTACCCTGGCCTGTTGACTGTCATAGTGCTACGTTTTCAAGGTGGACCACACTAATAGTGCACACATCGGGATCAACAATGTGTGCACGCTGGAAAATTGATTCCAAGTCGTTTGGTGAAGGCTGGTTGCACAATTGGGATGCATTTCATGGATCAGCTGTCACAGGTTGTCTACCCGCGGAGAAACTATTTATCTATATCCAAGCTCTGGTGCTGCGGATGGGCAGGGATGACTCGGCGGAACGTCGATGATTACGATATAATTGGATTCTGTCAGTTACAGTGAATGCGCGGTGATTGCCTGGGGCTTCAAACGGCGTTTGTTTTAATTTGTTTTCAGAACAATAGCATCCAGTTCTCCGGAAGGATAACTCCCTGTTCGGAAAGTGACAATCGCTAGTTGTACCACGGCGCTAACTCCAGTAAGTAATCCAATGAAGTCGACATGGCAGAGTCTGCCTGGTGCAACCCGTACCCCATGGAGATCTCATTTAGTCGAGTAGTTTATGTATGTTTTATGGCTCTACTTAAAAACAAACTTCAATATCTCCAGTACAGAGAAATGGTTTACACACATACAAGCCCTCTTTCGTCCAACTCTCATGAATCATTGCAGCGTGAACGAAAATAATAACACGCCAGACCATTAAATGTAGCTTTAGTGCAGCAGCGTATCTAGCGGTACAGCAGCGATGGCTCGGGCTGCTCAACAAAAGTATAATAATATTTATTTAATTTTAAAACTTGCCAAAGCACATCTCCACCGGCGGGAGGAGTTACGCGAGGGGAGGCTGCGGCGCAACAAAACAAAGTTAGCTTTTCGCACGACGACGACCATGCAGAAGAGTATAGAGAACATCCAAAACGAAGTTAGCAGCAACTCTACCGTGGGCACCACCAACAACAACCTTCCAAGTAGTTGTTGAAACAGGGTAAAAGTGTAGTTTGTCCCCTGACCGGTGGGGCGGCGTAGCTACAAAAAGCGGAAGTTCGGTGTGGTGTAACGGGCCGGCGGTCTTCCGGTGTTGACCCAAGTTTGACCAATACCCCGGTCTCTGTGTGGTTTACACCCAGGGTCCGCAACATTGTAGCGAAATGTTGTTCGGCGTGGTGCAACTAAATAGTGGTTAAATTGTTGCATTTGTACAATACATTTCTGGAAAGCTGGATGGTGGAATTTTTCCAAATTAGAACAGTTAAAAGAACAAGCATCGCAAGTGTCACGTTGAAACTGTTACTGCAACAGCTTGACCTTGTTTTGCTGCCGCTGCATGAGCTGCATCACAATAACGTGCGCAAAGTTTCATTTGTTTCATGAATTGGAAATTTTATTTTCCACCCTTTGCCATTGGCAAGCAAGCGCCAACTACTTTTGAACTTTCGAGGTAGACCCGCCGCCGGAAGGTGGTACAAGCTGCTGCCGGTGTAAACCAAGGTGGATCCATCTGGATATCTTTTCACTGTAACCGGCCACGTGACTTTACCTGGAGTCACCCTATAGCAGTCTTCTGCCATCTAGTTGGAGAAGTACTTTATGCATGTTTACAGCGTGCGCTTTACCCAGCACAGTAAAACCCGGTTAGTATGACATCCTTGTGCAGTTATAATGCTCGACGGAAGATCTGACAACGAATGCCAGAGATATGATTCGACATTCATTGCGACAAATTTGCAGTAGAGCAATTCTCTACGAAATCGGTCTTTTTTCTTCAATTTTAATTTTTGTATTTTTGAATCCGGCTGAAACTTTTTTGGTGCCTTCGGTATGCCCAAAGAAGCCATTTTGCATCATTAGTTTGTCCATATAATTTTCCATACAAATTCGGCAGCTGTCCATACAAAAATGATGTATGAAAATTCAAAAATCTGTATCTTTTGAAGGAATTTTTTGATCGATTTGGTGTCTTCGGCAAAGTTGTAGGTATGGATACGGACTACACTGGAAAAAAATAATACACGGTAAAAAAAATTTGGTGATTTTTTTATTTAACTTTTTATCACTAAAACTTGATTTACAAAAAAACACTATTTTTAATTTTTTTTATTTTTTGATATGTTTTAGAAGACATAAAATGCCAACTTTTCAGAAATTTCCAGGTTGTGCAAAAAATCACTGACCGAGTTATGAATTTTTTAATCAATACTGATTTTTTCAAAAAATCGAAATTTTGGTCGTAAAAATTTTTCAACTTCATTTTTCGATGTAAAATCAAATTTGCAATCAAAAAGTACTTTACTAAAATTTTGATAAAGTGCACCGTTTTCAAGTTATAGCCATATTTAAGTGACTTTTTTGAAAATAGTAGCAGTTTTTCATTTTTTTAAATTAGTGCACATGTTTGCCCAGTTTTGAAAAAAATATTTTTGAAAAGCTGAGAAAATTCTCTATATTTTGCTTATTCGGACTATGTTGATACGACCTTTAGTTGCTGAGATATTGCAATGCAAAGGTTTAAAAACAGGAAAATTGATGTTTTCTAAGTTTCACCCAAACAACCCACCATTTTCTATCGTCAATATCTCAGCAACTAATGGTCCGATTTTCAATGTTAATATATGAAACAATTGTGAAATTTTCCGATCTTTTCGAAAAAAATATTTTGGAATTTTCAAATCAAGACAAACATTTTAAAAGGGCGTAATATTGAATGTTTGGCCTTTGTGAAATGTTAGTCTTGATTTGAAAATTCCAAAATATTTTTTCGAAGAGATCGGAAAATTTCACAAATGTTTCATATATTAACATTGAAAATCGGACCATTAGTTGCTGAGATATTGACGATAGAAAATGGTGGGTTGTTTGGGTGAAACTTAGAAAACATCAATTTTCCTGTTTTTAAACCTTTGCATTGCAATATCTCAGCAACTAAAGGTCGTATCAACAAAGTCCAAATAAGCAAAATATAGAGAATTTTCTCAGCTTTTCAAAAATATTTTTTCAAAACTGGGCAAACATGTGCACTAATTTAAAAATGAAAACTGCGACTATTTTCAAAAAGTCACTTAAATATGGCTATAACTTGAAAACGGTGCACTTTATCAAAATTTCAGTAAAGTACTTTTTGATTGCAAATTTGATTTTACATCGAAAAATGAAGTTGAAAATTTTACGACCAAAATTTCGATTTTTGAAAAATCAGTATTGATTAAAAATTCATAACTCGGTCAGTGATTTTTGCACAACCTGAAATTTCTGAAAAGTTGGCATTTTATGCCTTCTAAAACATATCAAAAATAAAAAAATTAAAAATAGTGTTTTTGTAAATCAAGTTTTAGTGATAAAAGTTAAATCAAAAAATCACCGTTTATTATTTTTTCCAGTGTAGTCCGTATCCATACCTACAACTTTGCCGAAGACACCAAATCGATCAAAAAATTCCTTCAAAAGATACAGATTTTTGAATTTTCATACATCATTTTTGTATGGACAGCTGCCGAATTTGTATGGAAAATTATATGGACAAACTAATGATGCAAAATGGCTTCTTTGGGCATACCGAAGGCACCAAAAAAGTTTCAGTCGGATTAAAAAATACAAAAAAAATCGAATGACCGAAATCCTAGAGAACTGCTCAGTAGCATCATCACTTTTTTTTTTTTTTTTTTACTGGTCAGTGTTTATTTGGTACAATTTTTAAAAGCTATTCTACAATTCAAGTTTGAAATTATCTACACTTACGTTAGAAATAGGATTACTTACAACAAAATGCAGATATTTAGCTACAATATGTTTGGTTCTTTGGGCTACTGGCGCTGATAGTCCTTGTAATGATGGAAACATAAAGTATTCGTTTTGCTTTCACTGTAAACGTGGATCTAGATTCCCTAACAAAGAACGAACATAATTCCATACAGTGCGAACTGTTATGCATCTAAACAATTTATGCTCTAGCGTTTCCGCTACGCCTGGGCATTCGTTGCAGTCCGGGTTATCTCGACGTTGTTGTCTGTATAACAAAACATTATGCTGAATCTTCTCGTGCACAATTATGTACCAGTTGGCACGCAGGGTTGAAGCCACTCGTTGATCAGCTAGATTTTTGAAGATCCGTTTCCACTGCCTTCGAGTTTCAAGTATCGGTGGATCACTCTCTCCATCAATTAGCTCCTTATAGATTCCGCTTGAACTGTGATGCCGGATGATCTGCGTTGGAAGTGTTGAAATTTCTAACGCTGGAATCTTAATTTGCGGAAAGGCGGGGGGAATTTGCAGAACAGGTGTGCTGCCCAACAAGTCACTAAAAAATGGAAGCAGAGTTTGATTAGCCAACATTCTATTAGTTAATAATGCAGTAGACTTCAATCCTGGCGAGTGTAGGTTTAGTCCTCCTCGTTCCTTAGGCAGGAACAAAGTTTCCAAACGAATGGGTTGTTTGTGTCCTATCCATAGAAAGTTTCGGTATTCCTTGAGGATAGCTTTCTCGTACTTTTTCGGCAACGGAAACGTTGAGGCAGCGTACCAAATTTTGGATGATACAAAGGTATTCAAATGAATTACTTTCTGCAGCAAATTCAGTGATCTGGATTTGCACATCCAGAGTCTCCATTTTAAGTTTTTAGAGTTTTCTGCCACGTTAACTCAATGGATTGTTTGACGGAGTCGGTGAACGTTAAACCAAGAATTGTCAGTGAATCTTGGAAGTTGATCCAGGTAAGTACGCCTTCTGTACGTGGATTCCCAATTTTCATTGCCGTTGTTTTCGTCAGATTCAGGACAGCACCGGATACCTCTTCGAACTCTCGTATTCTATTAACAGCTTCAGCCAAGTTGTTGATATCCGCGTCCACCATGCTGATATCGTCTGCATACACGTTCAGAAGACTCCCTGCAGCTCCAATTGTTGCCAGCTTGTCGACCAGTGGTTGAAAGTACAGCACGAATAGCAGCATGCTCAGTGGGTCACCTTGCCTGACTGATTTTCTGATTTGAAACGATCTGGACAGCTTACCGTTTATCAAAATATTTGAGAAGGAGTTGGCATAGATTTTCCGTAGAAGGTCGATCAGCTGCGGGTTGAAGTTCATCTGTGTGAGGGTGTAGTAGAGAAAGTCATGCCTCACCCGGTCAAACGCATGGTCCATATCGAATGACACCAGTGTGGCTGACTGCCTTCTATGTTTCAGCGATGCAATCTTGTCCAGAATTTGTGTTGTGGCTTCAAAAATGTTGTGTTTCCCGTTCGAGCATTTTTGGTGTGGAGACAAGACGTGTTCAGCCAGCGGAATCATTCTGTTTTTAATCACTCTCGTTAAAATTTTGTAGTCAAAATTTAATAGAGTAATTGGTCTGTACGCTTTCACTGTGTTTCCGCTCTGCTTCTTTTTGACGAGGACCACAACGCCGTTCATAAAATTTGAATCGGTATCAGGGTTACGAAGAGCATCATTGATAACGGAAGTGAATTCTTGGCTGATAATGTTCCATGTTTTGTAGTAGAATTCCCTAGGCAGTCCGTCGTCTCCTGGAGATTTCCTGGGACAACTGTTTTTGATGCACAGGAAGATTTCGTTTGCGTCTGGGGGTCGCAAGAGGTCGTCGTTAGCTGCAACGTTGTCAGGAATTCGTCTTGCTGGCTCAAACCCTGCCACAGGTGACCGGTTTGGAGTAGCCGAGAAAAGGGTTTCGAAGTAATTCACAATGTTTTGCTCTATTTCGGTTCCATTGTTGATAACATTTCCGTCCACATCCAGTTCCCTTATCGTCCTGCCCTGTTGATTCTGCATTTTCTGCGCCACGTGGAAAAGACTTGTAGATTCTCCTTGTAGATACGTTTCATTCAACATACGACATCTGTTGGAATGTTCTCTTTGTTTCTGCAGCATAAGCCCTTTAATCCTGTTAATCCGCACAAGCTGGTTATTGTCATTCAAGTGCAGATTGTAAGCTCTACTTAACTCTCCGTTCAAAAGCTCAAATGTGTCACGAAAGTCACGGTACTGAAGAGACGAACGCCATTTTAAAAACGATTTTATTTTTGGCTTGGTGAATTGCATCCACCATGTGAGCCACGATGTGTAATTTCTGCGTTGTGTTATCCAGTATTGCCATTTTCTTGAAAATTCGTTGATTGTGTCTTCATCGTCCAACACGTGAGCATTTAGTCTCCACAGACCTTTTCCACGCGCCTCTCCTGTTCTTGGTAAAACCATACGAATAATCAGCGCTTTATGATCGCTAAAACACGTAACCACGTGTCGTGCAGTTCTCAGGGAATCACGGGTAGATTTTGAGACGAGGAAACGATCTAGACGGGAGCCACATCCAGTGCGAACGAAGGTGAAATCAGTGTCACGTGGGTTGATACAACGCCAAACATCGATCAAATTTAGAGCCAGCATCAATCGGGAAGTCATTTCACTCCGAGGAGTGCCACCGGTAGCGTCTCTGTCATTCACAACGGAGTTAAAATCTCCTCCGAGAATGATTGGACCGGTAACGTTTCGAAGGTAATGTGCACAGGTAGAATTGAAGAAATCCTCGCGCGCATTTCTGTTCTGGCTTCCGGTTGGTGCGTATATGTTGCAGAGAGTTGTCCCGTTTCTTAAGCGAATGACGATTAGTCTACCATCCAGAGAGTTTTCTGCTGTTACATGCTCTACTCTGTTTCCAAGTGCTACTGCCACACCCCTCTTCCGGTGGTCGATATTGAACAAAATTGTGTATCCAGGTATAATTATTTGATCATTTTCAACCTCCTGCAGAAAAGCGATATCTATTTCGTTTATCCTTAGGAAGTTTTGAAGTGCGTCCAACTTTGTTTGGTTCGAAATGTTGTTGATGTTTAATGTTACCAAATTAAAACTTTCAGCCAGTGCTTTTTTAAATGTTACTATCGAAGAGGGCTGGAGATATTGGCGCGAGAACACAGATGGCGCTGTTCTGAGCGAACCCAACGAGCAATCTCACACACACAGTGAAAACTTTGCCGTTCCCGGTCTCTGCTTTTTGTTTTTTGACATCTGACAGATTGCTTTGAGTGTCAGTGTTGTTTATAAACAATATCGATACGCTCACCTGCTCAGACGGTGTTAGCGAAGTCAGTTGATATTCTCCAGATATCCAGCTCTTCGTTGTCTTCAAGCGTTTTCTCGTCGTCGTGGCTCTCTTGTAACCCAGCAGGTGAGTTCCCATTGATGTTCTAAGTGGTGAGCGGTGCTGATTGTCTGAATTGATTGGAAATTTTTTGACAGGAGTGGCAGTATCACTGAGCGCTTCGGCAAGACATATACCGGAGCGACTGGAGCCTTTTACCTTTACAAGAAGGATGTCCAGCGAGTGGGAAAACAACGTTGAGTGGCTGTGTATCGGTGAGTTCTCTGTGTGATCTCCATTGATGATAAATGAATCTGAATGACGCGTAATTTTCATTGAAAAGGTGGCAGTATCGACTTCGGCAGGACATATACCGCAGCTGTTACCTTTGGAAGCTGGTGCGGGCGCAGGTTGATAGCAATCGGTGTTGGCAGTGTATGGTATCGGATGAATCTGCGAGGATTTGAGACTTCTTGAGGACGGCAGTATCTTGTGGAGCTTCGGCAGTACATATACATTTGTGTTTGCTTACCCGTGGAAAAGTGATGATGACGAAATAAACTTGATTTACTTTTTGGAGTTTAGGCTTGATGATCTTTTCTTCTTTTTGTTTTTCGGCGACGCGGGACGTTTCTTACGTCCTCCTTTACCGAATTCTGTATCCACATCTGACTGTTCCGGAGATTCAACTTCAGTAGCGGAGCGGGACCATCTAATGCCGGAAGATTGTCATCATCCGATATATCGTTGAGAAGGGCTGACTGCGATCTTGTCCAGGGTCCTGGGGGCTGATGATGTCCATTGGGTCAGATGGAAAGACTGGCGGGGCGTTTGGTTTCACTGGAGCTGCAGGAGTAGCTGGCTGCGCTGGAACGATGATCGGCTTCGCTGGAGCCGGAGGGAATGTTTCCTTCGCCGGCGTCTTGTCCTCGTCGTTCGGCACAATCGGGTTCATTCCACCAACAATCTGAGCAAGGGTCAGGCCGTTAGCGCTGTTACCGGACAGTGCCTTCTTGACATCCGAGCACTTGGATCCAATGTGTAGGTTTCTCCCGCAGTAGCGACAGGTGGAGATTTGATTGCGGTATTTTACGTACGCACATTCGTCTTCCATATTCACGTACGAGGGAATCGACTTCTTCAGCTTCATGCGCACAGTCCGTGTACCATTGGGAACTCCCGGGAAAAACTTTTGCCAGACATCATCTTTGATAGATAGCACCTCTCCGAAAGCTGACAAATGTTTGGCGATTGTTCCGTTTGGTAGATACGGAGGGGAGGTCGTAGACCTTCACCTCAACGGAACCATCAGCCATGTACAGCGGGATAGCATAGTCCTGACTATCAGCTTGTAGGGCGTGTTTTAGGTGGTGTTTTAGAACTAGAGCTTCGGCTTGTTCTGTGCTTCCCATCTCCAGGAAGACACGGGCATTTGTCATGCTCAGTTGTAGGTTTTTGACTTGTGAGATGTTGAGTTCCAAATTGTCGAAGACGAAGGAGCGTACTTGTTCTAGAGTAATTTTTTCTGGGATTGATGTGAAATCAATCACCAGTGAGTGCTTGCGGTAGCACCGCGCCATGATTGCCAAATTACACTTTGGCAATGTTTGTTTATACCGCACTTTCGCTTTATGTAGCTTTCAATCAGCGAATTGGAAAGACGTCCGTCGATCACAAAGGCTTGCTGTCAACTAGCTTTTCAAAAATATTTTTTTCAAAACTGGGCAAACATGTGCACTAATTTAAAAAAATGAAAAACTGCGACTATTTTCAAAAAAGTCACTTAAATATGGCTATAACTTGAAAACGGTGCACTTTATCAAAATTTCAGTAAAGTTCTTTTTGATTGCAAATTTGATTTTACATCGAAAAATGAAGTTGAAAAATTTTTACGACCAAAATTTCGATTTTTTGAAAAAATCAGTATTGATTAAAAAATTCATAACTCGGTCAGTGATTTTTTGCACAACCTGGAAATTTCTGAAAAGTTGGCATTTTATGCCTTCTAAAACATATCAAAAAATAAAAAAAATTAAAAATAGTGTTTTTTTGTAAATCAAGTTTTAGTGATAAAAAGTTAAATAAAAAAATCACCAAATTTTTTTTACCGTGTATTATTTTTTCCAGTGTAGTCCGTATCCATACCTACAACTTTGCCGAAGACACCAAATCGATCAAAAAATTCCTTCAAAAGATACAGATTTTGAATTTTCATACATCATTTTTGTATGGACAGCTGCCGAATTTGTATGGAAAATTATATGGACAAACTAATGATGCAAAATGGCTTCTTTGGGCATACCGAAGGCACCAAAAAAGTTTCAGTCGGATTAAAAAATACAAAAAAAATCGAATGACCGAAATCCTAGAGAACTGCTCAGTAGCATCATCACTGCAAGTCAACGGGTTTGTTTTGGATGTACAAAAAAAAACAATCGAAACAAACAAGAGACTTGATGTTGGCATTTTCTACCTGTAATCAAACCAGCAGGGTTTCACCGTACTCGCGATGGAACCAGCGTCAACCAGATGAAGCACAACACCAGTCAGCTTGCGCAATGGTTCCTTCTTCTTGCAGGCTGCAGCTGCTGCCTGCTAGTTGAAGAACGCGGTTCGGTAACACTTCTGGAAAAGCATAGAGCTACTGCACTACCTTCCACCGTGTATCACCTTCGGCATTAACGCTCGTAAATTACCGCAGTAAAAAAAAAGTCGGAAATAAAAGTAAAATTTCACAAGAGTTCAGGAACTCTTCCGGCTCTGCTGAGCACTGCGCGACGATGGTTGCGATGATGGGGGGAAACATTTCACGATTTCACGACCGGCGTGAAATTGGATCATTTTAATAAATGTCATGCCGTTGAGTGTAATCCGCTGGGTGAATTAAATGTAGCATTAAAATTTCCACCAAAAAAACATAAGTCGTAATTTTAAGACATCCAAGACAGGTAGCTTCACAAAAATGTAGGCAAATAGCGCTGCAGAGAACCCTATGATTCGATTACAAAGCAAATTGAAGGTGTAAATGTCTTTCTGGTGTGGCCATAATTCAAACCCAAACTGACGTGACCTGTCAGGTTTACAGCTGGTTTAGTTCCAGCGATTCTACTCTAGTTAGAGAACCAGATTCACAACCTGTCATTATGTTGACTTTATCCTGCTGATGAACTGTCTAGACTGTGTGCCGTACATCTAGTGAGTAGCTGCTGCATGCCCCTGTTTAGGAATAATTTCCAACTATGCGCATCATTACCATCTGTCTTGTCGGTAGCATCCTGCATGACTCTGCGCTGTCAACAGACGTTAACGTCTGCAGCACTTGTTCGCCTTCTCGTACACCAGATTAGCAGTACTGTGTACTCTACGGTGCAACGAAAATCTCGACCGTTCTCACTTCCCGCGTCCGAATCCAAAGGGTCATCGTCTGGCCACGGTATCCACCTGACTTTGGCCAACCGTTTGAACCTTTGATCTGTTTTGTCTACATTCTACCAGGCAGTTTCACGGCAAATGTCAACAACATCCGGTGCGATGCACAAAGTTCTACCCCTCCGGTTCGCCTGATTGTGTGATTTATTCCGGCGGATTATATTGTGGATCCAAGGCTCCTCCGCCGGTGCTGCAGGCGAATGACGCAATAGCCCCCGGCGATCCGAGCTTGTATGCAATATCGTGTGCAGAGCTGCCGTCGTCCGCTCAGCAGCGCTCTTCGTGTGCTAACAGCTTAATACCAGAAAGCTTTTAAGTCTCGCCACCTTGAGCGCTCGTTGTTGCAGTTGTCTGTGAGTGTGTGTGTGTGTGCTCCGCAATCCATACCGGAGGAGAGCCATAAGAATCGTTTAATTACCAGGTAGATTCTGCTTTAGCTAGTCCGACATATTTATTGCGCTTTTTTTTTGTGTCGCTACCGCTAGATTTGTGTGTCAAGGTCGAGTTCAGAGCCTGGCGCCGCCGATGTCACCACCGCGCCTCAGGCATTCAGGTCACAACCACCTCGCCAAGCGGCGATGTATTCTTCCCCGCGGTTGATGAAGACGCAAAAATACGGCGTTGAGTACTCGTGTGCACGCGCACACATACATATTGTTTGGCAGTAATAATGCATGAACATCTCTCGAAAGAAGCCGGCGACGAGGGTTCTCGCACGTATACAATTCGTGTATGAGCGGATTTTGTTGTGGTCGTAACAATCACATGTAGAAATAAAAAGATGGTCGTTAATTGTATTTTATTCTTGAGAACCCAATACACAGTAGATCAACTTGGTGATACTAAAAAGTTTTGTATCGTTTTGTAACAAGACAATCAATTTCAATTGGTTTTGTGGACGCGGGAATAGCGAGGTCCGCCCGTCTAGCATGCAACAATGACGTCCAGGCAAAGCAACAGCCTGGAGCGAGGAATTAATTAGTTTCACGTTTGACAACACTTCAATTAGAATTACATGCACGGAACAGTTGTTCCCTGGTGCGCCTCCCCTCCTCGGAGTGGCGGACAGGGATTTTGTCAACATCGTTACTCATCGTGGGGAATCAACAGTTGGGATAACACGTATTCAGTATCCTGATGACTCTGTGATGATTCATGGCAATGGATTTTTTTTATGAAGCTAAATCGTACAAGCAATTGTCATCCTGAAACGAGTAAATCAAAGCAACTAGAATTACTCTGAACCACCACCCCAAACCAGTCCCAGGATACCTGGAAATCCATACCAATCGAATTCTCACCATTTCTCAACCTTCCTTAAAAGCAAACCAGAACGGAAGTGCCATCCATTACGCACACCAATCAAAGTTCAATTACGTGATAGCAGAATGTCCTTCCTCACTCCTGACGACGATAATGATTATGGTGTACCACCGTCAGTCAGTAGACTACATAGGAAGCCAGTCTTTTCAGAATTCCTCCGGGACAGTCGTCGTCGATATCCCCGGTCCTTGCGCCAGCGTTCTATTCGACTAACAGTTTCGGTATCCGTTGAATGTGTATGTCTGTCTTTTCTTTGCCGCTCTCGATTCACTTCTCTTCAGGTGATTTTGAGGTTAGGTTGGCTTCCGGAACGGACCTTTAATCAAATCAGAGTCGTACGCGGAAAGTACGCGCGCGCTCCGATGAAATCAAAGCGACAGTGGGCGCGATCAATGGGTTCCACGAAACGATTCCGGCTAGATGGCGAACCCAGCGAAGGACGTGCGGACATTCTGTGCGGGGTAAAGCGTTTTGTAACGAGAAGTTGGCGTTTCGCGGAATCACTCAATTAGGGAAATTGCGCAAAGAGATGTTGACGCTGTCAGCGCGCTGAACGATGAGAGTTGAAGGGCATTGCTTTCATGATTTATAATCAAAGCCCAATTTGCTTTACATTTTTTCTAGGAAAGGTTTTTGAACTCAGAAGCCCTACTAAACTTGCCTACAAGTTTGTATAGAAAGCAGGGGTTTCAAATCAAAGTCAAACAACCATATTGTTGTGGAGCCGGAGTCGGATCGCTGATAAAGACAAATCAAACAAACAAGAATACTATCCCCAAAGTCAACAACCTATTCATCCAGTTTAGTTAAGCTATCCCACATGGACATTAGCATCAAATTAACCCCCTCTTCACGTATACACACACGACTAATTCAGCAATAACAATAATAACCAACACCACTCGATACAACCACTACAACACAGAGCACTGCCTGATGGCTGCGTGGCTATCGTATGCACTAGAGGCGAGTGTTTGGTTAAACGGTTGATCGCGCTTGGTTGGCTAACTAATTACCACTGTCGAGTGGGGAAGAGGTGAGTCCGGAATACGCGTCTGTATCTGGCTGATTATTTATATTTCGGTTTACACACTACGCTCTACCACGCCGCGGACTCTCCCCTTTCGATTGGCGGGCATCGTACTACCTGTGTGGTGATTATAATGCGCATGTATCGAATGTCCTGGAGGTCGGACTGACCCCGCAACGCGGTATAGTCTCCTTGAAAAGTTCTCTACGAATCTATATATTATAGTTGTGAGGGTTCACTGAACCATTGCGTGCGATTGAGTCATCTACAGAATTTTGAAGTTTGGTCAAGTGTTTCGTTGTCACCAGCAATCAAACGTCATGTAGACGTTTTTGTTCAATCGGAAGCTATACAAGTTTACCAATTAGGAATTTATTGACAGAGTCGTGTCTGTAAGTACTACTTAGTGTGTACCACTCGAGTATGTGTCTGCGCAAACGATTGAAGGATAATCGATAGTGTATAGCCCAAACTTGTATCGTCTGTCAACAATCCCCACTGCCGGAGAAGGCAAAAATGCAGTTGTATCAGCATCGACAAAGTTACCAGAATCGACAAAACATAACCTCCCCTCCCTCCAGTAGCGCAAGTTCACCAGAACGATTAGAGCGCGCCAAAACACATTTTGCACTGACCCAAACGTTCGCACGCGCGAAAGCGAGTCCTTGCGGGTGTTCTGGTGAGGATAACGAAAACTTTTCGCCGTACGTGACTGTGCTGCACGTGGAGCGTTTACGACGAGCTCCCCTGAGCGATGGGAACAAATTTGAGCTTTACGGTGAAATTCGCCGTAAAATGTGTACAGTCGTATTCTGGGACGGGCCTGACTGGCGTTGATATAAACTTCCGCGCGGAGCAATTCTCATTATCAGAAACAGTACGAGTCCTTTTCAACTGGAGAATCTGGGGTCGTTCATGACCTACGTAGTTAATCAAATCGATAGATCGTATAAGTATCTTGGGCCAACCCTACTAGATGTCTTCGTTCTTTCAAACTGACCCCACCAAGTTTCGACTCGGAATCTACCAGTCAACGAACAATATTCCCAGCCAAAGCTCAAAAGTTTTATGGATGCCATTTGACCTCGCCCCACACCAGCACCCACCGGCAGTTTGGAATCGTGGAAACCTTTTTCCGAACGACCCCAAGTCAGTCAACGCAGCAGGTGCGCCGTGTCCGGGGAGCTGGACCATAAAAACCGCTCTGCAAAGACAATTTGAGTAAATTAGCTAATCAATTTCGCCAACCAACTTCTCCGGCGTGGTATTGATTACCGTTGCTCAACTTGGGAGCTGCGATTTCGATCGCCGGCGGTTGCACTTTCCGTGTCTCATAAATTATATTGAGTCATAAAAGCATGCAAAAGGGTGGTTTTCCCTTCGCAGTTTTGACGACCGACGACCGGTTTGGCCTGCTTGCGGGTGGTGCGAGAACTCCACGTGCTTATGGATGCGAACACTCTTTACGATCTATCAATTGTTTAATGTCATGTCTAGGGGTATTTTTGACCGAGTTGGGGTTCACCGGCGAGGTGTGACGTAATTCGATTTTTTTTTTTCTTAGAACCTTATTTCACTTAAGTGGTATTTGAAGAAACATTGACATTTGCCAGTTTTTGGTGGACTTCTAGGCCGATACGTGCTAGCAAAGATAACGTCTGTAATTGCTGTTTTTTTCTGCGTTCGAAACCGGTAAAGTCTGTCACACTAAATAAATTACCACGGCGATACAATTTTTTACGCCGACCGTGGTAGAAGCATCTTTTCCCTAGCACGAAAAGGTCCGATGTTTGCAGTATGAAAGTCGTACACACAAAACCCAAACATCGTGCACGCTGCAGCACGTGAACACTGTGAGCCTGGTGTGGAATGGCTCGAAACTTAGCATTCCAACCCCGGGCCGGCCGTTCCCCCGTGGGAAAGTCGAAGCTTTCGGCATGCAAACGGCCCAAGTTCGGTACAAAAAGCGACATAAAACATCGAGAGGGAACGGAAATGGTCTGGCGAGAAAAAAAGCAGAACGTTGCAAGCCCATCGAGAGAGCACGTAAATTACCCAAACTCATATGTATACCGGGCAATGTGGGTGGATCTGTGGGTCGAATGAAAAACAATAAAAAAAAAGAGAGATTCCACCACTGAAAATCTATGACGTTGGGATCCGGACGACGGGGCAGGAAAAACGCTAATTTCTTTCCTGAATTATTGCCATTATGATTCAACCCACAGAAGGGATTCTCGCTAGACCGTGGAGCGCGCAGCGAGTGTCCTTACAAAGCCCCCCCGAAGGGATCTACGGAATATTAATTTATGTCTGGTGCTCTTCCCTCTATCCACGCGAGAAATGTGAGTGTGCCCGGAAAGTAGGTCCTTCTCGGTCGACGACCAAAAAAAAGAGGATGTGACTGGAAAGAAAATCGCCGGAAAAGCTAGGGCGAGATGTAATACCATTAGACGACACAAGCTGGTAACGTGGCGGACACCAGGCCAGGCCAGGCTATAGGAATTCAATTTCGCCAACCTCCAACCTAAAAGCTTTCGATAAGAACATCCTGCTTATGGCACTTTGGCTGTTGCTGCCGCTCAGTTCATTCGCTCAAAGTTTACCGGTGGTTGTTGTCTGCCATCTGGTATGGAATAGAGGACACCGCTATATAGGGTATCAGCTACGAACGCGGATAGTGCAGAGCAAGGAACGCCCCGGAACTTCCGGTGCAGCAACACACGCTGCAGCTTAGGCGGAAGTTTACAGTAACGATATACTTTGGCGTGTTTACGTGCGCGGATTCGTCCTGCACGATATCGAGTTTATAGTGTGATAACGTTGTATCTAACAATCAAATGTGTGTTCAAAAAGGTATAATTCAAGGTAATTGATTTGATATCATTTTGGGGACAACGTTGAAAGAAAGGTACACGAAATTCCCATGCTACTTCATCATCCGAATTTCCCACCACTTCCATGAATCAGCACAATTGATATCGCGCGTTCCGGGACATTCGACCCAGCTGGAATTCGTGTTTCGATTCGGTGATGAGCGTTGTCATGCTCCAGTGCGCCGAAATGAGTAATATGCACAGCAATCGCGAAATGCGTACGCGTATACAGCACCGGTTGGAATTTCACCACCGGGATGACGGTGCCATTTTTTCCTTGGAATAAAATTGAAACGCTTTTCACCACCATCGTGAATTGAATTTTCCGAGGAAGTTCGGCGTGTTAAGTTATTTCCGCTGACACACAAAATCATCGCAATCCACAAAACCGCTTCGGGGATCTCCCGCGTGATTTGAATCCTGCGACATGTGACAGCTCTGACACACTCATATTCTGGAGACTGCAGCTGGCCACACAGTGTGATACGATTTTCCAGTAAGGAGTATTAAACTGACATAAACTTTGTGGATGTGTACATATGTGCTACGAACCACGGACAAACCGGGAACAATAGTGTGCCGGAGTACTCCAGCGCTAGCGGTGCTTCCCATGGTCTTCTATATAATCGCTTATACCAGAGGATCTGCCAACGTCGGGTTCGTCTCTCCCATCTGCCCATCGCGCTGGAACACAACAATCAAAGCCAAAATACACAGCAATATGCTAGTCTACTATGTGTGTACACCCGGTTGTGCTGGCAAGCATTAGGAAGTGTGTGTTGTGGTGGGGCGAACCCTGTCTGGCTGGGCGGTAGACGCCCGGAAGGACCACGCAAGGCGGGAGGAAAACTGCTGGCTGGCGAGGTCCTCCAAGCATATGCATGGGAAAATGTGAACACCCTTTCCGTACCCCCGTTGGCTTCGATTCCACCCAGTGGAAATATAGTTTCGAGAGAGCGGGCTGTTTCATGCCAAACTTGCTGGTGGAAAAGAAGTGGAAAAAACAGCGCACACAGAAAACGGCTCAGACGTTAATAAAAATGTCACAAGCCGAAATATTTTATTTGACGGCGGATTGCGAGTGTGTATCGCGAGTTCAAATTGATGCTCTTTAATGGACTTCAAGTGCGGAGTCTATTCGATTGTCGAATTTGTCATACTCAGCATTTGTTTTTGCGATGTGTCCCAAGATTGTCATTTATCGAGGCAATAAATAGTTTTGAATGAAACCTTCAAACATGTTTTATAACACTTAGAGAACATCGATTAAGATTCAGAGATTCAGATTTAGATTGGAGATGTGAATTTGCTTGTATGTACTACCTTGTATCTAAAACGTGGTAAAGAACAACAACTTTTCATAGCATGGTAGCTCGGAAGGCACGTCGATGGATTTATGAGTTGAGTGATTCAACGCGTGTGAACAGCTGTCAAGAATAAAAGACATTCTTTCAGAGTCTTGTACTAATAGTAGTAGCTAATTGGCTGATGGTGAATTTGAATTCGGGAAACTACTGTATTAAATTATTTGGAATTTTTCAAAAAAAATCTGTGCCGAAAGTTCAACCGCCTATCGATTAACAACACAAATGAAAATTACCCCGAAGCAGAACAAATGTCCCAATTTCGTCCAAAAACTGTTCGTGCTTCGTCACCGGGAAAAAAAGCGCCACATTTCCCGAGAACAATCCACGGTACCAACATCAGACGACAACGACCCAGAGGGAGAGAGGACAGAACCTGGCAACCTATTGTTTACGCGCACTCATCGTGAAATCGTAAAACCATCATCATAATCCCCTTCCCCCCCATGAGTTTCCCTGAAAATGACGGCGCTGCTCGACGTAGAGGTCCGCCACACTGTGACTATTGCGCCCACCGCCCGCTGGCCACATCCCACAGCTCATCAGCGCGGACCACCCAACCATTTATCACTGGCACAAATGCGACCTCGCTAGACCCACCCAACCTGCCACCACCTGGCGGTGAACTGGGGTGGATTTTAAATTTCGCACAAGCTGCTGCTGGCGAAACTTCTCTAGCCAACTAATTATGATAATTAGTGTTTGCTTTGTCATGCGAAGCCATTTCTCCGCGAGCGGGATTCGCCTGGCAGATTGCCGAAGAAGGGGAACGGCGCGCAATGTCCATCATGTGTCCCGGAAGAGGATCCGCCGCCGGAACACTGTGTGTGTGTACGCCAGGGTTGTATACAAAATGCCGCAACATTAACACAAGGGGAGGATCCTTGCGGTTGACGCGGAAGTCGTGTCCAACCGCCGAGTCCACCCACCCCCACACAGGAAGAGGTCGGTTGAGCCAAGCCCCTCACGGTCCGATTCTAGCGTGTTAAATTTTTTGTTTGTATTTTTCCAAAGCGTTTGTTGGTGGAACCGCGCGGCGTGGTCTGCACCCTAAGATAACAGCTCCGTGGTGTTCTGGGCTGTGTGACTGTATCGCGCATACTACAAAAGAACGATAGGTCGACAACACCACAACGGCAAAACTTGCAACAAACCCAGTCGCACACTTACAGAGCTGGGAGCGTAGCGCGACACGTGATAACTGGCTCTACGTGCGGGACGCGAGATTCGCGGACTTGCATGCTGCCGCTGGAGAGAGCCGTGCTCGTTGCAAGTACCTGCAAGAGCACTTTTGCCCTTCCTCGTGAGTAGTTTCTCGTAGTACACCTAAACGAGGGGGGTCTTGCTGGTAATTCCGCGTCAAACTCAATGTCCTTTCAATACAATATGATTTCGTTCTGAATCTTCATGACCATCAAATCATCGTAGCGTAGCGGTTGAAGAGACTTTTAAAAATGGTTTTCAATTTTCCAAGCAAGCCCAATCACTCCATTTTTGAGTGTATGGGGTAGTAGCGATAAAAAGCGAAACTTTCACGCTACCTGTCGAAGGCGCACCTGTAATTGTGTACGTTTTGAGTTGAATGCTGGGTGCTGCGCTGGGTACTTCAACGTAACATCGCATCTCGCTCGAAGGGCCATTTGTTACGCAAGGGCACCTGCCTGATAAAGGGTTGAGAAAGGGGTTCGCGAGAAGTAAAGCAAAAACAGAACGGCCGTTCAGCGCGGGAGTCATCGTCGTTTTGAATGTTATGTGTGAACCCCAAAGGGGTCGTTACGCGTTAGAGGACAGCGGAGATAACGGGCGCTGCTGGAACAGATTGTTCTGCATTTTTTGAGGGATTGGTTTTCAGTCCATACATGACTTTTTCATAGCCGTTATAATCTCTTTTTTAGTTAAGGCATTGATTCAACTTTTTTTTCAAAGGTTTAAGGTCGTGGTTATTTTTCACATTCTGTAGACGAGCTTCAGAGGGTATAGGAGACTATTACGTAACTTATCGTAAACGAAATCATGGTATTGCCTTACTACATGGAGAATCTTTGTATAAATGCCTGAATGGTGGATTGGACATCAGGTCCATTGTAATAGCATTATAATATACTATAATAGTTACAGATGGATGTAAAGAGTTCAAGACAATCTACATAAAGGAGTGGAGATTTAATTTTCTAGAGAAAAACAAGTTTTTATTCAAAACTTTATGAACGACACACAACAATAACGATAAATAAATGCTAAAAGCATAGTCTGGACCTGAATCCCGGTTTTACAGCCCAGGTAGCTCTTTCTATCCGGTATAACTATAATTACTAACAACATCTCTGTAATCGCTCGCGCTCGCAACTACGGACTTCTCCGAGTCCCATTATTTTCCGTTCTGCTTTCGAACGTGATTATCCAACTCCCAACAGCAGTGCCGCTGGAAGGTCATGGCGTAATTCTATTAACGTCAATGTGCTCCACGGCTCGACTACAATGAGAAAAATAAGAAGTTTTAATTAAACTTTTTCCTCAGCATCCCCCCCGCCAGCACTCTCCACGTGGTGGCCCAGCGTGAGATGTGTCATTAGAAATTCGTTTGTCGCTTTTTCACTCGCTGACTTTCGGGGGAGGGAGGGACACAAAAAAAGTGCTCCGGACCGCCCAGGAAAATCATTTACGAACACCACACGTGTGTCACCGCCACCGTATGAAGAAATCCACACAAAAATTGAAACTTTTCACCCGTTACAGTATGCAAATTTTAATGCCCCTTTATAGCAGACGCCAAGCTCTCCGAAGGCTTGGAGAAATTAACCATTCCAGAGTGTGAAGCTGCAGGGTTGTTGCGAAGCGTACCAAATTTGCATTCATAACTTGGCTTAGTCGCCGTAGTTACCGACGAGAAGGGTAGAGTCAAGTAGATCCCAACAAATCTGCGCACATCAGCAGCCTGACTCCGGACTGAAGGAGGGCCCGGCCATGCCACCGGGGGTGATAATTTCCACATGCAAATGGAACCCATGCTTGTGGGGATGAATATTTATCATGCCATCAGCGAGCGAGAACACGGTCCTGCGGTCGAGGACGGTTGTATACGGTGTTGCATTCCTCCAGGACCAGGTTTGACGGCTCACATTGGGTCCTGATGGATGTCTCTACAATATGTGTGTTTCTTAGGGTGGGCTCAGAAGAGCTGATGACTGATTTCCACGATTTGACTACGGCTCATCACACCGCCGCTTTATGTTACAAATTTCGAGCAAAGGATCGCATTTCCCGAGAAGAGACCCCTTTTTCCGTCCGGAAAGAAAACGCTTTTATCTTGGAAACCTTCTTTGAAACGGTTCCCTGAAGCAGAAACACACACACACACACAACACAACGTTCACACAATTCCGGAAACCAGGATGCGAATCATGAACTTTTCCATCAGTTTGGGGAGCAACTGTCGTTACGCGGAGGAGAGCGAGAGGACAGGAAACGGCCCCAGTTCCGAATACATTTACAAGAGTCGGAAACATTTGCATCCTCCCCCCATTTTCTCCGTTCTCAACTCGAACACAACAAAACATTAAAAGTTTTCCCGACCTTCCTGGTTTGCCCCCTACCCACCGTCGTCGTTTTGATCGTCGGAGCGAAAGAGATTGCCGTATTGCCAATGTCGAACGAAATTTCTTTTATATTTCACATAATTTAAAATGTGAAACACACACATGGATGAGGAAACTCAACCAGAGGACTTCAATAGCACACAACACGGGCGCACTTTCATCATTCGAGATCTCGTTGTTCGTGTGCAACGTATGTATGTATGTATTCGAGTCAGGGAAAACTTTTGCACGACCTGGAGTTTTCTGTATTCCGGGCATCCTCCAGCATCATCAGCCGACCGTTAAGAGGACATCGACATAGCCGATATATTACCGTCAAGAGGTCCACGTGTCTACAAATTCTTGTGCCATTTGGGTTTGGGATAACTTGAAGGAGATTAGCTTGACTTTTGAGATCGATTTAGGAAAAGTTTACGATCACAATATCAATTTACATCAGATTCTGTTGCGTTCTAAATACAATTTGTTCTCAAATTGACGAAATGAACAAAGAAAACAGATACATTTGACAAATATTGTGGAAAGCAATGAATTGAAGTCATATATAAAACCTGTACAATCAAGTTAAACGGTCATTGAAAGCTAATGTCTAATACCAAAAGCCAACAATAAGATTGAAACTCTCATTAACTGCCGATAAAGCTAATAACCTCGACCGCAGATACGCTAGTCGATATCTACCGCAAAAACCAAGAAACGCATATATGCGGATATATTCCCACCGCCCCGTGACTCGGGGCAAAGAAGTCCCCGGAGGCACGGTGTGGTGGAGTGAGAAGGCCATCCAACAAGTGAAATACGTTTGGTACTTTCCCGTTCGTGTTGGAGTTCAGCGGCACCACCAAGGCAAGGGTGTCCTGCCGGGCAAGGACGAACAAAACTCTTACATTTCGCAATTTCCTCTGCGCTTTGCAGACGCAAAAAAGTGCACATTCTCTCTCCGGTTACCGGGAGGAAAGTCGAGACATCATTACACAGAATGGAAAAAGGCGAAAGACTGTTACTTGTGGGACGTTGGGACGGTCTTCTCCTCGCAGGATTGTGTGAACTTTTCGAGGTTAAGATTTCTTGAATCCACGTCAATGCGCGGATCTCTTTCGGGGAAATATCTCAGTATTCAAAGTCTAGCAGTTACGCTGAAATCGGCTCTCGTTGCAAAATCACGTGCACACGAACAGGAGCGCCGTCCAAAATAGCACTCTTGCGTTCCGGAAAACCATCCAACCTTATCTTACGACGGGGCGAGTGCAATGAGTTTGAAAATTTATGCGAAATCTGTCCGCTGTGCCACGTGTTCCCGCTTCCCCATACCATAGGAATGCCACCCAATGCTCGCAGAGGTAGAGCAGATCATTAGGAAGTCATATTTCGCACACAACTTACCACTTTAACCGGCGCGGCGAATATCGGGGCTGCTGGTTCTGCGTCACGTTCGGCCTGTAGAAATGCTCGTTGCTGCTTGTCGCGCTCCCTCCGCTCCATCCTGTCCTGCTCATCGTGCCTGTGAAGAGAGAGTAGACAAGAAGGTGGAGAGAAAAAAAACTGGCATGAGAACTTGTTCTAACCTGGGCTACCGGAAGAAGCGCGCACACTTGCTGCTTTTTATTGGCCTCCAGAGATGAGGCAGAGAAAGTCCCGAGGAGCAACTGTTACCTCAAAGGAAGAACCCAGCGCAAAGAATGCTTGAACAAACTCCCGGACCAAGTGGACGCCAGTGGTGCAAGAATCCATTCTACTTCGAAATACCTTCAACTATGAATTCAACCAACACTGGCTTCCAGAAAAAAGGACAGAGTAAACTAGTAAGTAGAGTCGGAAGGAAATATTTGTATGCTAGTCAGGAGGGCTAGATGAAGGCCTCGACCACCGCACAAGAAAAGAAAGGACGTGCATCTGATGGGTTGCGAGCGCCACTACGTGGACACGGAGCCGCGCGGGGGCAAGGTAGCTCTCACATTCAATATTCAAAGCGCTTCACTCTACTCCTCCTCCACCATCGCATCGGTTCGTGTCCCGCGCAGGTTGGCCTGTATCCTGGGCGAGTTAGGCAGGACTACCCCACGGAAATCAATTATGCATAAATTTATGACCATCGCTTGTTTGAACTGAACTGTTCCGTTCAGCTTCGCACACGTCGCAAGGCAACTTGTCAGCGCAAACAATATCTTGAGATATTCAAAAGACTGGGCTAGCAATTTTGCTACTTTCCACCCACACCGGCGCGGAAGCCTTGGGAGTTGTGGAGAGTACATGTTTTATGCACCAGTTGCGGCTATCATTTTCAGAGGGAGTTAGAGTAGGGAATTGGAAGAAAAGTTGGGGTTTGGTACTTGTAGCTACAATAACATTGCAATTACACGTAATAGATACAAAAGGATTTTAATATGCAAAAGTTCTCCAGCTCAGCTCTTCAAACATTTAAATCCTATTTATGTCAATTGTTACTTCGAGAGACATAATTTTTGGTTTAAAACAGTAATTTTCCGGATTCAAATTATCTCGCTAATCGGAATCCTTACTGTGACAACTTCCATAATTGCAATAAATTCGTATCGTAACAGATATCAATTTTGCTTCACTGCTAATATTTTGACAAAAATCTTTCATCCTAAAAAAGACCAATCAATTGATGATTACGACACACTCGTACGATCTTTCACGAATTTCGATTAAAACGCCGGTACGCACTCTCTCACATGTGTGCGCTGTTTTATTCAATGAACTCAATTTTCGCCGAAAGAACCGCTAGTTCTAATTCTGCTGGTAGAGTCCTATGGAATCGCTTCGCTACGGTTCCATGGTGTCGATCCAAATCCCAAAATAAAATTCCCTGACTTTTCCCTGACCTTTCCAGACAACCATTTTTTTTTATTTTCTATTTTTTACTAACATATTGTTTGGAGCGTTTTTATGGTTTCATGCAATTTCCTTTTTGAATATTGCAAATTTAAGATATTGAAAAAAATCAATGACTTTTTTATTTTATTTTTTAACGATGGATTCTGCAAAAACTTATTTTTTTTATTTTGTCAATCATTTTTTCTAATCGAACATCCAAAATGAGCAACCATAAAATTGTCCTATGTTTTTATCTTATCTTATGATGCCATTTTAAACGTTGCCCTTTACCAAAAAATCTAGAGTTTTTTTTTTTTTTTTTTTGAATGGGTCCTATAAACATATGAAACACAATAGCTTACAGGACCTTTAAAAAAACTCTAGAAATAGTTAATAATTACAATTGTTTCAAATTTCAAATTGCGATAAGTTAGTTTCACTTCATTTCCTAAAGAAAATTTATAGTTAAAAGTTTTAAAAAAAAAGCAATTGGAAATTTGAATTAAAGTAAGAAGTCATGTTTAATTTTAAAATTGTTGCCTTTTGCGGAATTTTCAAACGAATTAGGCTGATGCCATTTTTGATTGTGTTTTAATAAAAAAAACTAAAGGTTTTGGAGACAAAACTTGAAAAAATATGTAATTTTGTAGAACTTTAAGAAAGATTAAAACAAAACTGAAAAACTTAGAAAAATATACAATTAAATGTAAATTTTTCAAGTGCATGTTTACGGTTTTAAAAAAGATCTAGGTCTTTTTCAACAATGATAGTATTTAAAGTAAACGGTTTTCTGGATATTTGAAGAAAACGTCTTCTTAAATAACTTTGTAACAAAAAATATATGCAAAAAAATGGCTTCGGTTTCTACCTTGACCAGAGCCTACAAACGATCATTCACACGATCAATACATTTTATAAAAATTAAAACAAAATACAACCTACTCGAGCTTTTCAAAAAGTCATTGTTTATCAAACTTAGATATTTGGGTGTTTTGGAATAGATTCCAAATTTAAGCTCGATCTGACCACGGGAGCTCCTTCTTGTAACCCCTTGTTTGTTGTTTGGGGAAAATATGTGAAATGTGTAGTTGTACAATCCCTATGAAATTAAGGATGTTGGAAACAACATTTCCGAAGAGACCATATTTTATAAATTCTTGAACTCTCAAATTCCTTTATTCAGAATTGTTACGGAGAAATCGAAAAAAAAACCCAGGCCATCCCAAAACCCAAGCCGCGCAAAATCCGCGTCATTTTAAGAAAAATAATTTTGCGACAAACATACAAAAGAGTTTCATAATAAATTTAATTTTGTAAACTCAGAAGAAATGTATTTTTGCTTGAATTAGGTAAGCTAGAGGAAAAAGCCAAAACAAACATTTTGACAAAAAAAATCAAAGCATTTAGAAATTTAGATCTAAAAACTCAATGAAATCATTATAAAAAATAATAAAATTTAAAAATTGTTATAAATTTGAAATTTAAGATACAGTTCATACTCGATGGTCTTTTCCTACATCTTCTTCTCAAAATTTCTCTAACGGAAAAAAAACTCCAAAAACACTTCAAATTTTATCAGGTTTTCAGGAATTTAAGAATTTAGGAATTTAAGAATTTAGAAATTTAAGAATTTGTTCTCTTGATTGTTTTTATTTTATTTTTTATTTTTAAATATTGATATCTTTGATTTTTGCTTTCTGATTTTTTGAATTTTTGATTTAAAAATTTCGGATCTTTTAATTTCTTTTTTAATATGAATTTATTTTTTAATACTATTTTTCCTAACTTTATTTCCTAATTTCTGAATAATCCAATTTTGAATGTTGGAGCTGTATTTTTTGAATGTTTTGATTTTTTTTTATTTTTCTTCAAGAATGTTCAAATAAAAAAATATATTTCTACTGGTTGAATCCCATCTAAAATTTCAAAGGCGGAGAAGCTTCTGTTACGTCCAATCAAGCTCATATTTGGGATAGAAGCACACTGCCGTTCTACGCATAATTGTCCCATGTCATTTTTGGTCGATTCTGACTTTTTGTGATTTTTAGGTTTACTTTGATGTTTTCTTTTCAAATACCACATAAAATCTAGTACTTTGTCCTGAAACTCATTGAAAACAACACCAAGTCTGTTTGTCCCATCGTTGTACTTCTACGCATAATTGTCCCACCAAGTATTTTCTTTCATGAAATTATCAGTTTTGCGAAGTATTGCGTCTTGTTTACCTATTGTATAGTTAGAGGATTACAAATAAGAGTGATAAACTGCTAACTAGGTTGATTAGGAACGCATGGGGTGAATAGGGACCCACGGGACAATTATGCGTAGAAACACAAAAAAACGATCGAAAAATTTCAATCGCGTTTTTCTCAGTTGCACTTTTTTGAACATGGGACAATTATGCGTAGAACGGCAGCACAGTACACCCACTGGAGCATGCCCAATAATAATGTTAAATGTTTGTTAGTTAAATGTAGTCCGTAACAACCATGTTTTTCCATAAATTTTAGTTTTATTTCTTTAGTTCTTGAATTTAATTCTTTGATTTTTAATTCGATTTTACCACTTCTATTTTGCTTAAATTTTAGATTACACAAAATTAGACTACCTTGGATCATTTTTAAATCATAGTTCAATTTAATTTTGAGAAAAATAAAAATTTAGATATCGGAAACTAAAGTGAAATTTTGGAAAATTTTCTAGCCTTACAATTTTTTTAGAATTTTAGAATAAGAAACTAATTAACTAATTTGTAATTTTCAGTTGAACGGAAATCCAAATTATTTGACTTTTAAACCTAAACATATTGCAAACAAGCTACGCACTTTTCATCGTGACCCTTTTCTTAAGCATTTTTTATGTGGAGTTCTGCGTTCCTTCCGGACTGACCAATATAAAAAATTTAATTTTATAAATGTTGCAAAGTTTGGCCTGGAAGACATTCAAATACATCATCAAGGGCGTATTTTCAAAAAGAAATGCAATTTTGTAGTTATATTTTTAAGATCATCGAAATTCCCTGACCCAGCTTTAAATTCCCTGACTTTCCCTGAATTTTCCAGGTCAAATAAAATTCCCTGACAATTCCAGGTTTTCCCTGACTTTTCCAGAAATCGACACCATGGGTTCGCTTGATTACACACAAACAAGCGGGTCGGTGAAAAAACATCAAAATCAATCAAAACCTTCAACCCTTCCGCTGGGTCCCCACCGCGGCCATGATCCGGAACATAAACAGATTTGTTCATAAACTTCATCAACGACGTACGCGCGTACGCGTAATAGTAGTACGATGTGTGGACCCGAGTCCGTCACTAGAAAATTCAGTTGTTTTGCGGGCTAACAAGCGTATCGCGCGCCGAGTGCGCCGTGTTCCGCTATGTGTTCAACGACTCGCTGAAAACATCGCACACACCGGGGTGGTCGTCACGGCAAATACTGCGCTACAGCACAATATATCAGGCACGACACCGGGGAGAACCCACGGCCACGGTCGTCGCGAGGTTCGGCTTTCCTCCATTTTATTACACTCTTAAAACAAACCGGCCACTCACACGCCGTTTAGCGCGCTGCTTTGAATGAGGTGAGGTTGTGTAAGTTTGCTCGAACTAAACCCATACACACTCGAGCAGATATTCAGCGGCCTCGAAAAAGTGAACTCGCGAATCGAGCGGCGATTCAGAGCTGCACGCAGATAACCACCGAGCACGAGCAGCGGTGCCCCGGCGGACTTTGATAAGCTCTAATCTAATAAACAGCTGGAAATCGGAGGCGAACAACTTCTGAACGCGTTCGAGAATAAGCCTAAGGGCAAGGTAAAGCTTTTTTTTAGGGGACACGTCGAGTAGGTACGTGCCGCGAAACCTGTCAAGTGAATCAATTACACTGTTCGACACAAAATGTTGTCTAGGAAGCAGGACTGCAGAGTCGGTTATCTACGACTTCTAAGGACTCCATCGCCGACTACAGCTAAAACTCCAAAGTTCTACTTCAGAGATTTAAAAAAAACGCAATGGTCATAGAGTCACTCAAAGTCATAGAACCTCCAATTCCGGCGACCAGTGTTATTTTTTTTATTTCGAACAAATCTAAGCTGAACCAACTGAGCGGCGGGGGAATCACACAAGCGCACAACCAATAAACGATACAAAGATAACGAAGGAACATGGGTGGGGGGGCCCGCACGGAACTAAACGTTTAAGCAAACATTAATGACATATTGGGGCACGTCGGCAAGGAGGGGGCGAGCTGGCGATAATCGGTTAGAGGAGTGCAAATTGGCGGTAGTGTAGTGTAGCAGCAGCCGTTTGCGAGAATGCAGAGGCGTAAAAGTATTTGTTGTTGTTTACGGCGATGTGCTTCAGCGAGAAGCAGGAGGGTGTCGATTAGCATATCGAGTAACTTTAAGCTTGGCTGCTACACTAACTGGCTTACCGTTTATAATATACGGGGTGGGACATGTGATGCAGTTTATCAGTTTGTTTGTTTTCTGGGATTGGGTTTTGTTGTTTTGAAAACATTTTATTTTTATACATGTGCTATAAATGTTTCCATGTTACGAACCCAATTTTGCAACAACGTGATTGAAAAAATGATCAAACTTTTTTGTAAATTACTTTGTGGAGAGTACTTTAAGAAATGAATAAAAAAATATTTCGATTGCGGGCTGTTATGAAGATACTAAAATATCTGTAACAAAAATCTGAGTGCAAAAGTTCTGGTTGATGTGCACCGTTAATATCAACGAGAGTTACCATTTTTTCAACCAATCATGTTTCTCCAAAAGTTCTACAAAGTAGGTTGTTTAATAAGAGAAAATGTGCAAATCGGATTGTAATAGAAATCCGCCAAACACTGAACAGAATGGGGTGATTCTCCGCCAACTCACACAGCAGTTGCCCCGACCCCTCTTCGATTTGCGTGAACTTTGTCCTAAGGGATAACTTTGGCCCCTGATCACGAATCTGAGGTCCGTTTTTTGATATCTCGTGACGGAGGGGCGGTACGACCGATTGCATTTTTGAACATGCGAAAAAAGATGTGTTTTTCAATAATTTGCAACCTGAAACGGTGATGAGATAGAAATTTGGACGCCCGATTTGATGGCGTACTCAGAATTCCGAAAAAACGGTTTTTTTTTCATCGAAAAAAAAAAACACTAAAAAAGTTTTGAAAACTCTCGCATTTTCCGTTACTTGACTGTAAAATTTTTTGTAACATGTCATTTTATGGGAAATTTAATGTAATTTTCGAATCTACATTGACCCAGATGAGTATTTTTTTCATTTAGAACAAAATTTTTCATTTGAAAATTTCGTGTTTTTTCTAACTTTGCAGGGTATTTTTTTAGAGTGTAATAATGTTCTACAAAGTTGTAGAGCAGACAATAATAAAAAATTTGATATATAAAAATAAGGAGATTGCTTATAAACATTTCGAGTTATCGCGATTTTACGAAAAAAAAGTTTAGAAAAAGTTGGGCGTCGTCGATCATGGCCGTTCATCGTCACCCGCGACAGACACGGACGACAAAACAAAAAAAAAAAAAAAACAAAAAAGTATTTTTTTACAATTTTTTTTTTGGTACAATCGCGATAACTCTTGATGTTTGTAAGCAAACCCCTTATGTATTTATAAAAAAAATGTCTGCTCTACAACTTTGTAGAACGTTATTACACTCTAAAAAATAACCCTGCAAAATTAGAAAAAACACGAAATTTTAAAATGAAAATTTTTGTTCTAAATGAAAAAATGACCCTTCTGAGTCAATGTAGATTCGAAAAGGACATTAAATTTCCCTTCAAATGACATGTTCCAAAAAAAAAATTTACAGTCGAGTAACGGAAAATTGCAGAGTTTTTAAAACTTTTCTGTGTTTTTTTCGATGAAAAATACTTTTTTTTTGGAATTCTGAGTACGCCATCAAATCGGGCGTACAATTTTACATAAAAGTCCCTTTGAAACCAAATTTCTACCTCATCTCCGTTTCAGGCTGCAAATTATTGAAAAAAAAACACCTCTTTTTTCGCATGTTAAAAAATGACAAAAATGGAGGGGTGGTCCGATTTGGATGAAATTCGGGATTCTTGCATGTTTTGATAGTATCAACAGCCCTGCCAAATTTGAGCAGGATCGGAGAGGGTAATTTTCAAATTTGCATTTTTCTTGCACACTTCAGGTGGAATGACCCATATATCGTAAGTATTTTTTGAAAAGCATTTAAATCACCCAAGAAGCAAAATTTTGTTTATTGGACCTTTAAAAAAAACTCCAGATATGTGCAACTAGAATCATTATTGTTTGAACAAAACTATGAATATATCATGAAAAGTTTAAGAGATTATTTTGAGCTACTTTTGTTCTACGAAAAACATTTCTTAACTTTTATGTTTTATGTTTTATCTTTTGCCTTTTTGATTTATTAAAATGATCTTTACAGTCACTTTCAATGTTTTGCTTGTTTTTCTATATATACTCTTTTTTACAAAAAAAAACGTTCAGATTGATGGTTGTAATCAAAAGTAAAACGGAAAGGATTAGCACAACTTGAGTTATAAGAAATAGTGTCAATGAATACTGTATCTAAATAACAAAAATATTCGTGTTGCAAATATGACAAAAATAACGAGTGCTGAAAAAATATAGTTTAAACTTATTGGGAATAGAGTTCATTGTAGATTACAAATTTCTAGAACTCGTATCAACTTTTAAAGTTAACGCCAGCGTCTCGCACAAATCCCCCAATTCAAGCTACTAATTTATTTAATGTTTCATTGTTTCCGTTAGTGACTTTGATTGCCAGACAAGCTGCACTCCATTTTCGGAGCGACGCGTCGCAGTTTGTGTGTCACTAGCATTCCGCTTGTACTACTATTTGTGTGAGCAAAATTCGCAAAACATCGCCGCCACACCAACTTTCCCTCACCATCAAGCTGTCATATAATTAATTCCTGTCCCTTGCACATTTCCCCATGCTCGCCAAGTGCCCCCGAAGAGTTTCCGAATGAAACCCATAACTGGCTTCACCGTCACGACCGTCCGTGGTCGTCTGCAGCTGATGAGTTGCTGGCTCTCGCCAGTGGTGGGTCTTCTTCAAATCCACCACCGCGCGTTCTACCTCGGCTGGCTGGTGGTTGTCCATAATGTATGAATAGCTTATTTTAATTTCGTACCTTTCCACTCGAGCACAAAACGGTACTTACGGGGAGCGTTCAACTTTGAGTTAGTTCTGTGTCGTTTTTTTTTTTTTTTTTTGGTTGGTCCGACCAAACTGTGTGGAACACAACACAACCATCCAATCAAAATCGCCTCCTCTCGTCGTCGTAGCTCATTCTCCACGAGAGTGTGTTCCAGCAACGATTTGAGGGTGAACAGTTTCAAAAAAAAACTCGGGTAGTAAAATCCAAACCAAATCCAGCCACGACGGCCCTGAAGTGGATAAGGCTTAAGAACCCCCTTCGTCAGCCCCCTCGCCATCGTGGGGGTGTTTCACGCCCGTTTTTGTCGCCATCACACCCCGTGTCCCGGAATGTGGTTTTTTGAGAGGGGGGGATGATTCCAGACACAGACCTTTGGCACACTGCTCGTTCGGAAGCTGACTTCTCCCATTGATGATGGAGCACACTCGTGCACCGACCGTCCCGAAAATTTCCACTGTGCTGTGGGAAAAAGTTTAAGGCGAAGGCTACCGGAGGGGGAAAACGACTGTTGGCCTTCCAAACAGGTTTGAGGTTAAATATTTAACCACCCCTCCCGGGCTGCGCTCAAGGATAACTTTCACAACGCGATCAAATCCTGCTTAAATTTGTGATGGAGCAACTGGGGATGTGGAACGAGGAGAGGTCCTTTTTTGTCTTTTCTGGGGAAAATTTAGCGAATACAAAGCAAAGGACAAAGTGGGTGGCGGTGTGGGGTGGGGTTCACCTTTTGTAGTAGTGTTACTCTAGCACACAAATTCGAATGCATAATTTACTGATGATGTCCTGTGGGGGAAGAGAATGTAGCAAATTACTGTGTGTTTTGCTGTTTGGGGTTCTCACAGGAGTGTCCCTTTGATGAGTTTTACTCAGGGGTAAAGTTTGGATCGTTGGATGCTGGAGGGGGAGGGGTTTTGTCATGTGAACAATATTGGTTTTATGCTGTGATCTAGGTTTCAGATTTACTAGAAGTTACACAACGATTGTATCAGCTGTTTGTTTTGTCTAAAGGCGATTGTGCAAAAAGAATACAAAAATAATTGGCTTCCTTGACTATAGTGAAGCTAAATAAAAAAAAATACAATTTATTTTAAATGTGAATATACAAAGAGACGAGTTGTTCCTTTTAATTCCGCTATATATTTTCGAGAACAGAACACTGATGAAGTCTGCAAGTAGTAGACGAAATACGTATCTGTCAAGATATTAAAAATATATAGCGGAATTAAAAGGAACAACTCGTCTCTTTGTATTCACAGGAATGCATTCTGCTAAAACGCTCAACCAAACCACGATTATTTTAAATTTTATTTAATCGCCCGATTTCGTTTAGATTTTTTTTGTAGCCGGATCTCACTTAAATGTATTTAAACAATGTCTGGATCGATCATCCGTCCCATCATTGGTTAAGTAATCGAAAGACGAGTTCCAACGAGTCTAAATCATTGATAATCTGGCAACCCTGTCTCGAGTTCTGACCACATAAGTGATATTTATGTACTTTTTTTGTAGCCGGATCTCACTTAAATGTATGTAAACAATGTTCGGATCCATCATCCGACCCATCGTTAGTTAGGTAATTGAAAGACCTTTCCAATTAGTCCAAAACATTGAACATCTGGCAACCCTGTCTCGAGTTATAAACACTTAAGTGATATTTATGTACTTTTTTGTAGCCGGATCTCACTTAAATGTATGTAAACAATGTCCGGATCCATCATCCGACCCATCGTTAGTTAGGTAATTGAAAGACCTTTCCAACGAGTCCAAAACATTGAAGATCTGGCAACCCTGTCTCGAGTTATAAACACTTAAGTGATATTAATGTAATTTTTTTGTAGCCGGATCTCACTTAAATGTATGTAAACAATGTCCGGATCCATCATCCGGCACATCGTTGGTTAGGTAAGCGAAAGACCTTTCCAACGAGTCTAAAACATTGAAGATCTGGCAACCTTGTCTCGAGTTCTGACCACATAAGTGATATTTATGTACTTTTTTTGTAGCCGGATCTCACTTAAATGTATGTAAACAATGTTCGGATCCATCATCACCCATCGTTAGTTAGGTGATTGAAAGACCTTTCCAACGAGTCCAAAACATTGAAGATCTGGCAACCCTGTCTCGAGTTATAAACACTTAAGTGATATTTATGTAATTTTTTGTAGCCGGATCTCACTTAAATGTATGTAAACAATGTCCGGATCCCTGGTAACCCTGTCTCAAGCTATGACCACTTTATGATGCCACTAATGAGCCCTTGAGTGATATGTGTGTTTTTTGTATTCCGGAACTTAACGAAATTAGAAGAAATTTGGGTCCAAACCCATCATATCACATATCACCCATTGTAGGAAAAGAGAGAGGAAGGCACCAACCACATAGGTGGATTAAGTTAGTTTTTTTTCCATTTTTTAGGTCCTTATTTGGGTTGTCATTGCATGTCAAATCTATTACAAAGTATATAAGTTATGTACGGGGTTCCCGGGAAGCGGGCCATGTTGGCTGCTTCCTGGCCCGTGGGGAGGTTCGGACGATTAACTTCAGCACTGCACTGGTTGAAGGATGAAACTTGACTGACTGATTTATTATTTCAGAAAGAATGCTTAGTATGACAAGTCTGCAAGTGTTGGTGCAATACGGCTAGGGTGCCAGGCCGTAACTACCCCATCGTTAGACTCGAATCGTCTCGATTCGACTTTAAAAACTGTTTTAGTTTTTTTCTCTGAGTTCCACTGATGTGCTCGAGTTGCTGCGGAGTTCGTCCAAGGGCGGATGCCTGACGTATCGAGGACATCACATTCCCAATGACTGTTCCAGGCTAGACGGAGTCCTGACGTGTCGAGGGCCTCACAAATCTAGTTGTCTGGAGCCCCGGGATGGCAACAGGAAGGATTCCTGACGTATCAAGGATATCACATTCCTAGCATTTGGTTGATGCGGCTCAGGCTCATAAGAATTATGAGAATTTTCTGGTTTGATTTAAACGATTTCTTGCTAACTTGTCCTACCAAACTTAATTCTAACAGCGATATTCGGTGTACAGTTTCTTAGTAGCATCCATCAGAATTTTTGCAGGCTAAGGCTTTTGGAAGGGACAAAAGCACTTGGGTTGAGGTTGAGCTATGTCTGCTCTCTCCTCAATCACGGCATAAAACCCTTTTTTTTTTGTTCTTTTCGTTAACGCCACAATGATTACGAATTTTACAATTACAACTCATTCTTCATATCCATTACTACCTCTCAAAACGCTGGTTAGGTTCATTGGGGAGAAATTAGCCTGGTTGTTTTGCACGTCTGCTGCTTTCCCTAGACGTGGTTACCAAGCGGGTGTTGAGTGAATATGGTGGAAGTCTAAAAGTAAAAAGCGTTAGAAATATCAAATAAAAGAAGGAATGAAGATGCTATTGATTTTTTTCGATGCTGTTTGCCTGCCAGTCCTCGGTTTCGGCTCGTGATTATCATCCTGATTCTCTATGGATCAAAAAGTATTGGTTAATATTCGATGTTTATAGTGAAAGTAAAAGACAGATAACAGTAGAGATAGACAACTTACAACAAGTACACAAAATGTTACACAGAAAATGCCAATACAACGACTCCTCCATCGTCAAACAAAGGTGCATTTTCTCTTTCAGCATTATGGTAGTCATGATGCTGTTTTTGTGTATTTGATACTTATTGTAAAAGTAAAAGGCGGATGAAAGTAAAGTAAATAGCTTACATTTAGTAAATAAAATGTTTAACAAAAATGCCAATGAAAATCTTCAAATTGGGGCTCCAATTGAGCAACACGACCATATGATAATATTGTGCGAATCGACCTCGGATAATTTGATGAAAACAGAATTAATTTCAGGAAAAAAAAATACATCATGCTTTGTAACAATTGCCCGTCCATTTTTTTTTTTTTGGTTAGGGAATTTTAAAAGTAATGTGAAAACACAATGGTGAAAAATTGTCAAGCTAGTTCGTAATTTCAAATTACAAATTTCCAAGTTTGTAATACTGAATTACAAACATGAAAAAAAATATATTTATATTGAATGTAATCTAAGATTACGTAATCCTCGATTACAATTCACTTGTACCCTTTGTATTTCCATGTAATAATGGATTACAATAAAATTACACAACGTCTCAATTTTTAAAGTTTTTAAAATTTTTAATTTTTAATTTTTAATGTTTAATTTTTAATTTTTAATTTTTAATTTTTAATTTTTAATTTTTAATTTTTAATTTTTAATTTTTAATTTTTAATTTTTAATTTTTAATTTTTAATTTTTAATTTTTAATTTTTAATTTTTAATTTTTAATTTTTAATTTTAATTTTTAATTTTTAATTTTTAATTTTAATTTTTAATTTTTAAAAATTTTTAATTTTTAATTTTTAATTTTTAATTTTTAATTTTTAATTTTTAATTTTTAATTTTTAATTTTTAATTTTTAATTTTTAATTTTTAATTTTTAATTTTTAATTTTTAATTTTTAATTTTTAATTTTTAATTTTTAATTTTAATTTTTAATTTTTAATTTTTAATTTTTAATTTTAATTTTTAATTTTTAATTTTTAATTTTTAATTTTTAATTTTTAATTTTTAATTTTTAATTTTTAATTTTTAATTTTTAATTTTTAATTTTTAATTTTTAATTTTTAATTTTTAATTTTTAATTTTTAATTTTTAATTTTTAATTTTTAATTTTTAATTTTTAATTTTTAATTTTTAATTTTTAATTTTTAATTTTTAATTTTTAATTTTAATTTTTAATTTTAATTTTTAATTTTTAATTTTAATTTTTAATTTTTAATTTTTAATTTTTAATTTTAATTTTTAATTTTTAATTTTTAATTTTTAATTTTTAATTTTTAATTTTTAATTTTTAATTTTTAATTTTTAATTTTTAATTTTTAATTTTAATTTTTAATTTTTAATTTTTAATTTTTAATTTTAATTTTTAATTTTTAATTTTTAATTTTTAATTTTTAATTTTTAATTTTTAATTTTTAATTTTTAATTTTTAATTTTTAATTTTTAATTTTTAATTTTTAATTTTTAATTTTTAATTTTTAATTTTTAATTTTAATTTTTAATTTTTAATTTTTATAGAACTCTTTTGGTTTTGGATATTTCGTTGCAATCGCGTCAGCGCGACGACCATGTCAAAGCATTTTCTGCTGACCATCGTATCGTTCAAATATCGTCTTCTTTCCTACGCGGTGACGACCGTTTCAAAGCATTTTCTGCTGACCATCGTATCATCCACATATCGTCTTCGTTCATACGCGGGGGTTTTTCTTCACTTAAATTTACGGCAAAATCTAATTTTGCCCTATACTAAGACCTTATAGCCTGTGTCGACTACGATTTCGCAATATCGACACAGGAAATTGCTGGTTAACCAGACTTTTTGTCCTAAATTTATTGCAAAATCTAATTTTGCCTATGCTAAACACTTATAGCCTGTGTCGACTACGATTTCGCAATATCGACACAGGAAATTGCTGGTGAACCAGACTTTTGCCCTACATTTATTGTACTAAAACTTAATAATTACTTACCTTAAGTCTCGGTAATTCACCGAGACGACCGACTGCGCCAGTTATGTACGGGGTTCCCGGGAAGCGGGCCATGTTGGCTGCTTCCTGGCCCGTGGGGAGGTTCGGACGATTAACTTCAGCACTGCACTGGTTGAAGGATGAAACTTGACTGACTGATTTATTATTTCAGAAAGAATGCTTAGTATGACAAGTCTGCAAGTGTTGGTGCAATACGGCTAGGGGTGCCAGGCCGTAACTTATATATTTAACTTTTTATCTATTTTTTTACGTACAGACAGAATTGCAATGCGCAAAGCGAACTTTCAAACTTGCAGCGCGTTTGGCGGGGGTTTATCGAATGTTTTTAAAACTGGTATATCTAGCTTAAATTTAACTGTCAGTTCTAAGAACCGCTTGTTTTCAGTTAGTTTGTTGGCTAGTTTAGCAAGATTTTGTAGTGTTTGCAAGTTTGACTGATTAGTCCAGCTAGTTTTCCGACTATTTCGACTATTTTTTTTTTATTATTTAAATTAAAATTCAAAATTGAATGAAAAAAGCCAAAGCACAAAAGTAAAAAAATAGAAATAATTACAAAAAATAACAACCACAACGCTGAAAAAATACCAAAGTACGACAAAGCTAAAATACAAAAAAAAATACAAAAAAAACTGGAAAACAAAAATTAAAAAAAGTAAAAATATACAGAAGGGGTTTTTTGTTTAAAAGGTCCTATACACATATGAAACACAATAGCTTATAGGACCTTTTTTTTTAAAAAAAAAACATTAATTTGTTTTAAAGAAGAATTAAACAAGTCATGATTTCTGTCACGACGTATTGCTAATCACCCCGAGTAGTATATATTTTAATATCCTAATTTCTTTTTTAAAGGTAAGATTTTTTTAAAATTTTCTATATGTATTCGACAATGTTTATAATCACAACAAATTTCGAAATATGGGAACAGAAATAAAAAAAACACAAATTTTTAATTTGCAAAGCAAAAAACAATTCTATTTCAGAAGTTTAGGAGTTTTACGAGAAATAAACTGCTACATTAATTAATACTTGATCTGCCATCCAGATTACATAGTACTGGAATGTTGTTGCAGTGGAATATTCACCCACGAGCCGGAAACTTCACTCTGTCAAACTATCTCACTAACTGCAACACTCGCCCGAGCAGCATAGTTGTCAGATGATGAAGCAACTTGACTCGACGCTCAACTCAACGAATAAGCTGACACTAATTAATTAAAATATTACCCTCTGCCGGGCGGCGAGAAAGCTGTAGGGAACATGTGTGTGTGTGTGTGTGTGTGCTTGCGTGCGTCGAATGTGTACCGAGCAAACCAGCACACGCCCCCACAAGAAATTTGGCATGAATGTTGTATTTTTGAATTTCGCGGACGACCACGCGACACAAGCGGCGGTGACGGCGGCAGAAGGAGGCACAACCATTTCTCGAACCCTATGCGATTTTCGTGCTAGGGCTTGATGCTATGCCATGCTAGAGGAATTTCTCTGGGAAATAAGCTGGTTATTGTTGTGTCAAACAAAATTTATTCAAGTTCAAAATTTAGCAGTTTCCTGAACATTTTTGCCTTCCTCACTGAGGTAAGGCTATAATCCTGCTCTAAAATTGAACTTTTTATTTAAAGCTCGAAAACCCACCTTGATGTATACATATCGACTCAGAATCGAAAACTGAACAAATGTCTGTGTGTATGTGTGTGTGTATGTGTGTGTGTATGTGTGTGTGTATGTGACCAATAATGTCACTCAGTTTTCTCATCACTGACTGAACCGATTTTGACCAAACCAGTCGCATTCGACTTGGTTTAGGGTCCCATACGGTGCTATTGAATTGTAAGAAGTTCCGATTAGTAGTTCAAAAGTTATGTATAAAAATGTGTTTTCGCATTTTTTTGGATGTTGAATAAATGGCAGTAAACTGAACCAAACATCATCATGTTATACATCGTTAGTTAGGTAATTGAAAGACCTTTCCAACGAGTCCAAGACATTGAAGATCTGGGAACCCTGTCTCGAGTTATAACCACTTAAGTGATTTTTATGTACTTTTTTGTAGCCGGATCTCATTTAAATGTATGTAAACAATGTCCGGATCCTTCATCCAACCCATCGTTGGTTAGGTAATCAAAAGACCTTTCCAACGAATCTAAAACATTGAAGATCTGGCAACCCTGTCTCGAGTTCTGACCACTTAAGTGATATTTATGTACTTTTTTTGTAGCCGAATCTCACTTAAATGTATGTAAACAATGTCCGGATCCATCATCCAACCCATCGTTGGTTAGGTAATCAAGAGACCTTTCCAACGAGTCCACAACATTGAAGATCTGGCAATCCTGTCTCGAGTTATAACCACTTAAGTGATATTTATGTACTTTTTTGAAGCCGGATCTTACTTAAATGTATGTAAACTTTGTCCGGATCCATCATCCGACCCATCGTTGGTTAGGTAATTGAAAGGCCTTTCCAATGAGTCCAAAACATTGAAGATCTGGCAACCCTGTCTCGAGTTATGAGCACTTAAGTGATATTTATGTACTTTTTTGTAGCCAGATCTCACTTAAATGTATGTAAACTAAGTCCGGATCCATCATCCAACCCGTCGTTGGTTAGGTAATTGAAAGGCTTTTCCAATGAGTCCAAAACATTGAAGATCTGGCAACCCTGTCTCGAGTTATAACCACTTAAGTGATATTTATGTACTTTTTTGAAGCCGGATCTTACTTAAATGTATGTAAACTATGTCCGGATCCATCATCCGACCCATCATTGGTTAGGTAATCAAAAGACCTTTCCAACGAATCTAAAACATTGAAGATCTGGCAACCCTGTCTCGAGTTATGACCACTTAAGTGATATTTATGTACTTTTTTTGTAGCCGAATCTCACTTAAATGTATGTAAACAATGTCCGGATCCATCATCCGACCCATCGTTGGTTAGGTAATCAAGAGACCTTTCCAACGAGTCCACAACATTGAAGATCTGGCAACCCTGTCTCGAGGTATAATCACTTAAGTGATATTTATGTACTTTTTTGAAGCCGGATCTTACTTAAATGTATGTAAACTATGTCCGGATCCATCATCCGACCCATCGTTGATTAGGTAATTGAAAGGCCTTTCCAATGAGTCCAAAACATTGAAGATCTGGAAACCCTGTCTCGAGTTATGACCACTTAAGTGGTATTCATTTAAATTTTTGAAGCCGGATCTCATTTAAATGTATGTGAACTATGACCGGATCCATCATCCGACCCATCGTTGGTTAGGTATTCGAAAGACTTTTCTAACGAGTCCAAAACATTGAAGATCTGGCAACCCTGTCTTGAGTTATAACCACTTAAGTGATATTTATGTACTTTTTAGTAGCCGGATCTCATTTAAATGTATGTAAACAATGTCCGGATCCTTCATCCGACCCATCGTTGGTTAGGTAATTGAAAGGGCTTTCCAATGAGTCCAAGACATTGAAGATCTGGGAACCCTGTCTCGAGTTATAACCACTTAAGTGATATTTATGTACTTTTTTGAAGCCGGATCTTACTTAAATGTATGTAAACTATGTCCGGATCCATCATCCGACCCATCGTTGGTTAGGTAATTGAAAGGCCTTTCCAATGAGTCCAAAACATTGAAGATCTGGCAACCCTGTCTCGAGTTATGACCACATAAGTTATACATTGTGTTCTTTTTTTCTGGATCTAAAAAAATGATGAAATCACTCATATACCCATTTTTGGTAAAAAGTGAGGAAGGCATCAACCACATAGGTGGATTAAGTTAGTTTTTTTATTTTAATGAAGAGTCGAAAATCGTTTTTGAATTACGTTTGCGGCAGAGATTCCCATATTCCAGAGAACTGCTCAGCTGAGGCTGGTGAAAATCTGGCACTCAGCCGCCGGTCGTCCGTTTACGAAATATGCATGCAACCATGTGGAAGCGTGTAATCCAATTTGTAATCGTGCGGAATAACAGAATGCGATCCAACACAAACTCAATTCGAGACTACAAATTGGCGGTTTGTAAGCGAGCATAAGGTTACATCGATTCGGCGGAATGTCGGTAGTTATTCAATGGGACGTCCCTCGAAAAAAAAACAGTAAAAAATGAAATAATTGCCCTATTCAATGGAGTTATTCCACAGAGATCCATTCAAATTGTCGTACGAATTCTACGTACTAAATGAAATATAGCACACCAGTACACACCAGAGATGATGACTAGCAGACATCGTACCATCATCATCGCACAAAACACCACTCTCTAATGGTGGTCCAAGGTCTTACCCAGAATCATTCCCCCTCCCCGCCAGTTGCTGCCGCTACTGCTTAATACAAATGTACATAGTACGTACGAGCCATGACACGAAATCGTGCCAAATGACCTGCTCCGGCTCCTCCTCGTCCTACACATCCCTCCCCGCCACCCCCAAAAGCTTGATTCAATTGGTTCAAACAGTAAAATTTAATGAAATTATAATCAAACGAAACGCTTATGCCCGTGTGTGTACACTTGAACCGTCAGTTGGGGGAGGGAGGATTCTAGTTTCGGGACGAATCGAAAGACACGTGCAGTCCGAACTGGGACAGCCAGCGTAAAGCTGCTACTCTGTATGTATTACTGATTACAGGGAAAAGCACAGGTGAGATATTTGGAGCGATTTCATGCTGGGTTCATACCTAGGCACTACCGGCACGGTGGGAAATTATGTCGCAATAAAAGTGAACAAAACTGTTACGATTCGAACGTGCATCAATGTTTGCGGAATTTGGTACACAGTCATTAACTTACTAATACGGTAGACGGAATTGAAGTCTCACCTGCGAATTGAAAGAGAAAGAGAAAAAAAACGTTAGAAATATTTGAATCCAAATTTAAAATAATGTTGAATAATTCTGAATTAGGTTTGGCGGTTGACATCCTTAAAGTCGTACAGTACAGATTATATTATTTGAAATCCTGAGAATAATACTGGTTTTTTTTTTCAAGGTATATTTTTTACACACGAATTTCAACTTTTATTTATGCATTCCAAAATGAACATTTGTTTTTGTTTTGTAAATTATTAGGTTTTATCGACCTTTACGACTTCCATCAATTCCAGAACAAACCTAAATCGTGTTGTATTTGAGTTATAATCATTTGGATGCTATGCACATGAACAATTTAAAGAATATGTTATATTAGAAACTCATGAACAGATCGAAAATTAATCAGTTAAAAACTTCAAAAACGAAAAGTAGTGGTCGTTAAAATTTAAACATTTAATAATTCTGGAGTTTTTGCCTTCCTCACCTCAATGAGGAAAGGCTATAAAATCACTCGAAAAATGAACTTCTTTATTAGACCTCGTAGACCCACCTTCACGTATACCTATCGACTCAGAATCAAATTCTGAACAAATGTCTGTGCGTGTGTCTGGATGTGAGTCCGTGCACCGAAAAATATCCACACGATTATCTCCGGATTGGCTGAACTGATTTCAACCGTTTTGGTCTCCATCGATCCGTCTTGGGGTCCCACAAGACTCTAGTTAATATTATGAAGTTTAGTAAAGTACTTCAAAAGTTATGCTAAAAAAACGATTTCAAATAAAGTCCGGAAGATTGTAAGAAGGGTGGTTTTTGTAAGAAAACCCGTCATGCTATACATTTTAAAAAGGTATTTAAAAGACCTTTCCAATGAGCCCAAAAAATTGAAGATCTGACAACCCTATCAAAAGTTATTAGCACTTATGTGCTATTTATGCACTTTTTGGAGGCCAGATCTCAAATATTTTGATGAAAACGTTGTCCGGATCCACCATGCGACCTGTCTTTGTATAGGTAATTAAAAGACCTTTCCAATGAGCCTAAAACGTTGAAGATCTGACAACCCTATCAAAAGTTATAACCACTTAAGTGTTATTTATACAATTTTTTTTTGCCGGATCTCAGATATTTTGATAAAATAAGTCTTATTTATACTCTTTTTTGAGGCTCTGTACTGCCGTTCTACGCATAATTGTCCCATGTTCAAAAAAGTGCAACGGAGAAAAACGCGATTGAAATTTTTCGACCGTTTTTTCTGATTCTACGCATAATTGTCCCGTGGGTTAATTTTCACGCTATAAGTCCTTTATCATCCCAGTTAGCAGTTAATCACTCTTATTCGTAATCCTCTTGCTATAAAACAGCTAAACAAGACACAATACTTCGTAAAACTAATGATTTCGTGAAAGAAAATACTTGGTGGGACAATTATGCGTAGAAGATCAACGATGGGACAAATAGACTTGGTGTTGTTTTTGATGAGTTTCCTAACAAAGCACTGCATTTTATGGATTTTTCTTAAAGTATACATCAAATTAAACTTAAAAATGTCAAAAAGTCAGAATCGACCAAAAATGACATGAGACAATTCTGCTTAGAACGGCAGTGTAGTGTATTAACTATATGAATGTAAGGAAGGCACCACCCACCTAATGGTGGATTAAGCAACGTTTTTTTTAGATGGTTCAATAAACCAAATTTACAGTTTTTTTTTTTGCTTTTTGGGTGTTGCCTTGAGTCAGGGGTATCAAAAAACACCAAAAAAAAAACTGAAAATTTGTTTTTTAAAAAAAACTCCAGATTTGGTAATTTTTAAACTAAACAATTTGTATGCTTAACAAAAACATTCAAGAAATTTTGATTTGTTAATATTGGTTGATGATTGATTAAAAGTTTTGAAGCATGATTTTAATAATAATTTAATAAATCAAAAAATAAACCTAGGTGCATAATATGAAATCATTCATATGATTTATTTTATTTTATGATAATGAATTTTTAATATTTGTTAATTTTATTTATTTGCTTTATTTTTTTATGATTACTTCAAAATTAAGTACTTGAAACTTTTGAATGATTGATTTTTTTTAATAGATATAAAAAAGAAGAACTCGATTTAAGGTAACGTAAACCGGGGTGACTTTGATAGGATTTCAATTTGTTTTTGGAATATTTTCTCAAGATTATTATTTTCAAAACATGTACTGGAGTAGGCAACACAAAGTCCATGCACTGTTTTGGAAAAATGTTTTTTCAATAGTGTTTATAAAAATAGTTACGTTAAAAATTCTCCATTCGAATACCGGAGTGACTTTGATATTCATAGGTTTTCTTATTAAAATTATAATTAAGATGTTCAAACTTTATTTGTACGTTAAATGTACCATCACTAAGGTTGCTCATATAGTTTTTAAGAAAAAAATCAATGTTTATATTTAGTTAACTATGTTCATAAGCTTTTAAACAAAATACATATAAATATTAGGTAAAAATAGTTAAAAAGTCGGAATATTGCCTGAAATTTGTTAAACATTGTTTTGTTCATAATATTATCAATTTATATTGCATTTCATACTGAATTTGAAGCACGAATCACATGTTTTCACATTTTAAATGAAATTTGTTCAACTGGAATTGCTTAAAAATTTGAAAAAAAAATATTGTGTTTTAAAAACACACATTATTCATTATTTACAAACTTATTTAACCTTCTCCTAGTGGAAAATTGTCCAAGGAATCCGAAAATGCAGTCCGTTTTCCGATTCAAAATCATGTTCATTGAAAAATCATGACACTTTGAGAAGTTTAAAAAAATGACTTTCATCAACATTTTCTTAACTATAGTTATCTAAAACTTTTCAAAATTTTATGAAAAGTTCTTCTTGCGGTACTTTGAACACTTCTCTATTACAGTCAGTAGAATTCTAAACCCATTTCGTAAGTGTTTTAATTGTACTCTTCATTTTGCGGAAAAGTCGCTAACCTATCAAAGTCACTCCGGCTATCAAAGTCACCCCGTTTTACGGTAATTAACAAAAAAAAATTGCACGTAAGAAATTTCAAAGAGGATCAATTTTTACACATAATCAATAAAAGTCTCCTCTGCCCCAAAATCCCGAAACATCAAAATTACTAAGCTTTGTTTTTCATGTTTTTTGTTTTTGAAAGTTTTTTTTTGTGCAAAACAAAAACTTCTTCTTTGTATGAAAATTTAATCTGCTACTTCCAAACGGCTTTGACCTTTAACATTCACGTTTGTCTAAAGATAAAATTTGCTGAAAAAGTCAAGAAAAGATTCTGTTCTATAATAAGTAACATGACAGGCAAACAAAAAAAAACACATTGAAATAGTGGACTAAAACATGGTCATAATTCTAGAATAGGGGAAAGTGGGGCAAGTGTAACAAGCTAAGGAAATGCTCGTTATAACCCATTAAAAAGTTAAAAAATCTGTCGGATTTTATTATAATCATCTTATTCTAGGTCTTGACTAAGACTTTGTTAAAACAAGTTTTTTAAAAAATCCTGTTTTTTAATGTGAAAAATTGATTTTAAATTTTTTGATTTTCCGTACGTTCTACTCAACTAGTGGGGCAAGACGAACAACCCGTTGGGGCAAGAGGAACAATGCATGGAAAAAACATGTTAATTTGCTAACAATTGAACTGTTATCACTTAGATACATCAGATTAGAATGTATTTGAATGGTTTCTTCATTTTTAGATTAAATAATAATATTTTACTAAAAATTTTATCGTTTTTACGAAAAAAAAAACTACTTCGATGATAAATAGTAAATTTTAGTAATATCACTATACTTTGTAAGAACAATTTTTTTTAAGGATTGTTTATCAGTTTTTAAGTACTTTCATGTATTTATTTCCCTATAGAATATGTTGTTGCAGCAATTCGTATTTTTTTCCATACTAAAAATCCATATGGTACACTTGCCCCACCTGAACAAGATTTTTTAAAAGCTCTCAACAAAAATAACCAAAAGTTAAATCATACTTTGTAATAGGTGCATGTCATTTGTAGGGACACTACTGATCTAGGAAAAATAGCATTTTGATAAAATGAGCCTTAAAACGAACCCTAAGCCTTATTTTGTACTTTCCAAATATTATAAGAAAACAAAGGTTTTGAAAAAAAACTTCATTAAATCTTATGCCCCGTGGCGTTTACGTCATTTTGGCGGTTATGTGGTAGTAGAATCAGCTAATTGCATTGCTAGCAACAATTCCTCATACTGGAAATAATCAAAATTGTAAAAATTACGGCCGTAGGAGCGATTGTTCCTCTTGCCCCATATGGTCGTCTTGCCCCACCTTCCCCTACACAGAAAAAAATCATGGTAATATTACATCTGGGAAGGGGTACATCTTTTATGTCAGAAAATGGGTGTAATTTTACATCTGGAAATGTCTAATTTTACCACTTTTCTGGTGTAATGTCACTTTTTCAGTCTAAATTGAGGTAAAATTACATCATAAAAGAGGTAATATTCAACCTTCCTAAATTACAGCTTCCAAATTTACATCATTTTTTACTGTGTAGGTAATTTAAAAAAACGTTTCCAAGTTATCTTCAATAAGCAATTAAGTATATTGTCTGCTTTGAATGCAACACAAAATTAGGCCAAACATTTAAACCATGTCAGCTGAGTTCTCGCAAACCAGCGAACAAAAAAACAAATCCGCATTATATTAGGGTATCTAGGTTACACAGACCAGCCAGACGACAGTCACGGAATGTCCACGCAAACACGGTCGTCACGATTCCTCCTCCCTTCTAGTGACCAACCAAAAACCGCCACAACAAAAAAAAAGAGAAATCCACACCCGCAACCTCAAGACTGCGCCTGCTGTAGTAGTAATTTCGCGAAAAATATCAATGTGTTGTTGTTGCTGCTGCTGCTAGTCAGGGTATCTTACCAACACAAAACAACCGAAAGTCGTCGTCGTCACTCGAATATGTGACAGCACGCAACAGAAGCTCAGCTGTGGTAAACAACAACAACAAAACACCGCAACAATTTCAAAGAACGCGAAGGAGTCAGCTTACCCCATACGAACAGTGGAACCCGACACACGACCTGATGACTGTTGCTGCTGAATCACACGGGACGGCCTCAAGAAGAAAACGAAATCACCCTGGTCGCGTCTCAAAAAACCCGGAAAGGGAGCAACTGACGAAGAAAAATGCAAATATTGTTGTTTTCTTTGGTCGAGAGTCAAACACAATTCAACGCAAGCCGCTGAGCAGCAGAAGCAGTCGGGTCGTACAACCAGAAAAACAACAACACTCAATCATAGAGAAATCATGGCCAGTTCGAGTGACCCTCTCTCTCTCTCTGCTGTAATAGATGAGGGGGCAACGATCAAAATAAAAGGCAAGTATCGGGAGAGAGAGAGAGAGTGATATGTACTGCAATTTATGTACACTGGTTGGAATAGCAGTATAGTTAGTCCGCAGCTGAGCTGCGCAGCAATTGAAAGTTACAGAGCAAACCCATCGGAGATCACCGCTGTTTAGTTGGTTATGGGGGGTTTGCTAGCGATCAAGGTCCAATCGCGCTTGATGTCGCAATGCATTGTTGCCATTGCGAAAGTGTTGTTCTGTTGAGTGAGGAATACCAGATAAGTTAAAAAAAATGCTCAGGAATTTGAAGGATAGACAATGAGCTTATGACGTAGTCATTCAACGTTGCCGAAGAACTGAATAGAATCCCAGTAGAGTCCATGATTCCTTAATAGCTGCACCCATCTATTCTCCAAACCTCTGACTGAACGCCTGTCTACCTGGGACCTTACACAATCGAACAATTCATCAAAACAACGGTACAGTCGATCCTCAGCCGAGAGTGAGAGCAGGGCAAATAAGTCATAATAGCACACAAGCCTCATGCAACTCATACCACGTTACGGTGATGACCGACGAATGCATTGACCGAAGATCTATTCCACGGGTAAGGAATAGAAAATTTCGCAAAAGTTTAGCTTTGTGGTGTTCAAATCATGCACAAGTCACAAGAAACGAATGCTTTCCGTTCTTCTTTGGTTTTCTTTCTGCAACGAAAATGTGTTTGTGTTTGTGTGATCACCCTTTATCTTTCTTATAAACAATAAGTAGCAGATCAGAATAACTTTTATACCTGTTGGTATTGGATTTCCTATAGCCTTAAATTACAAGTGAATACATGATTCTCACACTTCTAGGTGGATTCCAACAAAGCTTTTCGCGAGGATAAGGTGCCCGTTTTCGTGAATAACGCGATTACCACGAGTCCACCACCACCTTGGTGTGTTATTGTTGTTGTTTTCTTGTCCGCTTCAATGACGTAAAATACGAGATTTCACTGCTTTGCTCTGTCTGCCTGTTGGCACTCTTGCATGGGTATGTGTTTTAGGCCGGGCCCACAAACACCACAAACCTAGCTGGTTGTAAACAGTTTGCAGCCCGATGTGCTAGGCCGATAGAGGAATCGTTCAAGCGCAACCTGTGCGAGCCCGTGACCTACGTGAGGTTGCGCGGCCCATTTTTGGACTCGGCTCGTGGAGCCTTGATACGTGCTTCGACGCGGTGAGAGAATGGTTAAGTCATGATTTGTGCAATGGCTTTAGGATTTAGGGAATCATCGTAAGTTATTTCCTTCAAATATGACGAAAGGACTACAATTTTAAAATTTCCTATATCTCCTTATATAATGGAAGTTGACGTACACAGAAAATCATGTAAACTTACTCGTCACGGAAAAAAATGAAGCACATCTAAACTCAGTTGATCTTAACATGAGATTCGATGTAAATGGTTGATCCACACGTAAAATCGTGTTTTACGTATTATTCGTTGCACATTTACATCAAATTGCATTTAAATTTAAATGTTTAATGACGAAGTGTTACATCCTAAATGATGAATCATGTGTCCACCAGTTCCGAAAATTGGCACTAGATCAAAATTCAGAGACATTTGATCATTTTGTATGGCCAGCTGGAGATCGAAGCAAGCCGTGCGCGCGCGTTGACGTTTGCAAATTTCACTCCGTGATTTTTCTCCTATTCAATTTTTTTTTGAATTTTCATCCAAAAATTACGGTGATATCCAGTAGAAAAGGTGGTGGTCAAGGAAAAGCGGTTCAGCAGTGATTTGCAGCGGAAAATTAGGAGCACAACCTTCTGGATTTTCCAAAAAGGAGTATGGTGTAAGCTCGAGCCTGTTGCAGAAATCAAAGCTGGTTCTATGATTCCAACGGAGGAATCATCACGGTCAGAATTCTCCAGCAGCAGAAACTTATCAGCAGATGGCAATCTGCATTTGGTACACTTCCACGGACAACGGGTGGGTCCATCGTCAACGTCGGCTGTATCAAGTTTGGCAATGGAGGTTAAGCGAATTGCAAGTTTAACAAATCGGACAACTCCCGAAATTCAAATGAAGCTTGTCTTGAAGATATTATTATTCGGTGAGCCCGTTCTTTTTATATAAAACAGAAAACCCTCTCACTAATATTCTAACATTCGCTCACACCAATTAAGACATCCATCCAAAACAAACATAAAAATAAAAATCTGCTTCTAACTCTCTCTCTAACAACCCTTATCAATACGTCTTTGATCCGCACTCTTTTCTTTCCTCAACATCTATAAACAGCCACTCCAGCTAGCAGCGAAGCGCAAAAATACCGAGTTTAGCAAAAATTATTCCACCGTGTTCCACCCATCCCTCTTTCTAGGCGCAATAACAATAACCCTAGAAAAGCCCGCACCACGCCAATGCGAAACAAGTGGAGCGACGATAATAAAATTGATTAGATACGAATTCCGTTGAATATGAAAATTAACCGTTGGAAAATGGCCCGGAATCGAAGTTTATCTCGACCGTCCCAAAGAACAAAGCCAAACACAACGTCTGAGTATCATCGCCGGGGACGGCGAAGAGGCCGGTCCCTTTTCCGGCTCGTCGAAAGGCCGGGAGGTCCGGAGGACCGGCACTGACAGCAATATTTAAAATTCAATTTTCCTCACAGTTGACTTGTTTTCCACTAAGGATTTCCACAAGAAGCAACCCTCTTTCTTGCGTGGTCTACTACTAAGATGGTACAGCTGAAGGTGGCTAGAATCTCCTACGATGTCACCCCCATGGATAGGCAATACTTGCAAGTAAGCACCTTCTTTCTTCACCATCTTGAACTTCCAAGAACGCTACGGTTCGATGGCGGGTTAATCCATTTGTGCTGAATCAAGCGAAATACTTCTACCACTCTCTTTTGCTAGCTCTGAACTGCGGCACTCCGCCACACACAGCATTCCGAGAAGGGATATCTCCCTTTTCGGTCCGGACTCGTCCTGCGAATCTCTACCGAGGGAGTGTATCAGACGAGGCGGACTAAACCTAACGTTGTATTCAAATGAGCTTTTCGCAAAGTTTGGAGGTCGGATCCCTTTTCGAGACAGAGTGGGGATATCGGTACGTTTTCGATTGAGGGTAGGAAATTTAATTAATACAAACAGTTTGTCGGAGAAGGGGAGCGAATCTTGGAGGTATTCCCTGCCGGATTACTGCACCGTAATGACTTGAACGACGCAGTCGGCAATATTGTATCGAAGTTTTACGACCACAAAAGCCAGCAGTTTGTCCGTTTTGGATGACTACTGACCGTTTCACACGCCATGACAAACACAGCGCACCAAAGTTGACCTTCCAGACCAGAGCTCTCCACCACTAACCAAACGTCACCCGGGAAAACTTTTTCAATTGTTGTCCGCCCCGCCGCGGCTCCATTGTCCTCGATCCCCCCACAAAACTGGAAGGATTTTGACACGGGAATAAAGGAAAACTCGACGAAACAGAGAGACAAGACAGCACACACACATAAATAGGTTGACTTTTTCCTTGGATCACTTTTTGGACGGCTTCCCCGCAGTGGGCTACTAATCGATTGGGAGGGTGTGGCGAGCACAGGGGGTTGGTGGACACTGACAGGATGTGTCCTTTTGGCCGCCAGGAAGTTTATATATCTTTATCTTTATCGTTTCTTATCGTGCGGTAGTCCATAAGTTGAGCTCCGCCAAGCTGAGGGTTCATGTATATTAGGGAGAAGCTCGGTGGTATAGACAAGAAGAAGGAAGAACAACTTCCTCTTCGAGTTATCCCAGCCGAGTCGGGAGGGGGGTTGGTGCGTCCGGATATGGGGCAAAGTGCAGGATGGCCCGCTGCGAAGCGTGTCCACCCCCTTCCGCTCCTTTATAGAATTAATACAGTGTGTTCAGCAATGAATAAATTAGCATGCGAAATTGACGTGTCGTCGTTCGGCCTCCGATATTGAATAACGATGTATAGACCAGTGTCATGGACTCTTTTCCGTTTTCTTATATGGAGCCCACTTTGGACAGATTTCGGATCCTTTGTTCCGTGTTTCTTTTGTATCCACCCAAAACTGTCCAGATTAGGAAGAATCGGCAAACAACCGCTTTTTTCCCCCCTTCTGGCAGGAAACGACCTGATTCCAATTAGTAACACCTCCGCAACCGTCCGCAGCGCCCAACGATGAAAGTCACGAGCACAACCACAACATTCCGTTCCGGGGATTGTTATCCGAGCATTCGTTGGTGAAGGTTGTCTGAATCAACATGACTCGTCGCGTCCCGGCGCAAAACGCCGGCAATATTGCCCTACCTGCGGCTCAAGCAGGCAAAAAAGTGGGAATTTCCAAAAGGAAGGTTGAGGCCTCAACTGATGGCCAAATACCGGGGATTTCCAAAAGGAAGGTGCTTTTGGAAGTGACATCGAACAGCAAAAAGACGAAAAAGAGCGACGGTACTGTACCGATGGATGAGGAGGAGGAGAACTCTTCGTCGCACGAGGAGCAGCTATTGAAGAACAACAAGTTTGCTGGACTGCCTGACGAGGACCAGGTAGCGGAAGCAAAGGAGAATGAAGTGAAACAGCGAAAGGAGAAACTGCCTCCTTTTTATGTGCGGCAATCAGCAGCAACGATCGACTTTCGAGCGGGGCTGGTTGAACTCATCAAGTCTGGGAAAGTCCTAGGCAACATTCGTCTGTGTCAGGACGGATTTAAGGTGCTGGTGCAATCCAGGCAGCACTATCAACTGGTCAAGGATTACTTGACCGAAAACGAGGCGGAGTACTTTACCCATGATGTCGTCATGGATAAGCCGTACAAAATCGTCGTCAGAGGTCTGTACGACATGCCAGTGGAGGAATTAGCTGCCGAGCTAAAAGTTTTGAAACTGGATGTGTTGGCCGTGCACAAAATGAGCCGACGCAACAAAGACATCAAGTACCGTGACCAGCTCTACCTGCTGCATTTGGCTAAGGGATCGACGACGCTTCCTGAGCTGAAGGCAATTCGAGCGGTTTTCAACATTATCGTGTCGTGGGAGCGATACCGACCAGTGCATCGTGACGTCACACAATGCTTCAACTGCCTGGGTTTCGGGCACGGAGGTAAGAACTGCCACCTGAAGCGTCGTTGCGCCAAATGTGGTACCGATGCGCACATCACATCCCAGTGCATCCAAGATTCGCTGGTGAAGTGCCTCAACTGCAACGGTGAGCACTCGTCAACCGACCGAAAGTGCCCCAAGAGAGCTGAGTTCGTGAAAATTCGGCAGCAAGCATCGACGAAGAATCAGCCTCAGCGTCGTAGAACTCCTCCAGCCCTGGTGGAGCAAAATTTTCCACCTCTTCAACCGCGACGCCAGGTCCCGAACTTGGCACCGTTGCCGTTGGATCCCAGGAAGAGAGCTGAGATGAATCATCCACGGCCGGGTTCCAGCCAGGAGCCGAGACCGCCACCACCGGGCTTCAGCCAGGAGCCAAGACCAACCCAAGAACCAGCAGTTGAGGAAAATGGTAATGATCTTTACACCTCAACCGAACTCCTCAATATTTTCAAACAGATGTCCGCTGCACTGCGTGGATGCAAAACCAAGACCCAGCAGATTGAAGTGCTGACCTCGTTCGTCATCCAGTATGGATCGTAGGTCCCTCAAGCTGCTGAATTGGAACGCTTGCTCCATTAGGAGGAAGAATTTAGAGCTGGTGGATTTTCTTCGCGAGAAGGAGATCGACGTAGCTGCCATCACGGAAACTCATCTGAAGCCCGGTGAAAAAGTTTATCTGCAAAACTACAAGATCGCGACGCAGCTCGATAGGACCACCTCTGGAGGAGGAGGTGTGCTTGTCGCTGTTCATCGTGATCTCAAGCCACGCCGGCTGCCACACTTTAAGCTGGACATCATCGAGGCCGTTGGGTGGAAATTCCCACTTCGGTTGGCCCAGTACTCTTCATTGCTGCATACTGCCCACGTCAGGTGAATGCCAGAGATGGTTCAGCAGCAAAACTGAAGAGCGATATCCAGAAGCTGACACGGCGGAGCGCAAAGTACATCATCGCTGGTGACCTCAACGCGAAGCATGAAGTTTGGGGCAACAGCAGGAGGAATCGGAACGGAGTGATTCTGCACAACGATCTGCAAAACGGATACTACAACGTTGTGAGTCCGGATCGTCCAACGAGGGTGGCTCGGTCTGGGAATCACTCAATCATCGACTTCTTCATTACCAATATGGCTGAGAACGTGGCTCATCCTGAGGTGTTTGAAGAGTTGAGTTCTGATCACTATCCGGTGGTTGTGGAGGTTGGAGCTTCCGTTACTCCGCAGCGGCAACCAACCCGGAAAGATTACCACAACGTTGACTGGCAGCAGTTTCAGCAAGTGGTAGACAGCAACATCGACTATGATCAACACCCGGAAACTTCTGCTGATATTGATCGTTCGCTGGAGGTGATCCAGCAGGCTATCAACCAAGCAGAGGCTGCCAACGTTCGGGAGGTTCCTGTTAATTTTAAGGTAACTGATATTGACGTAGATACTAAACACTTGATTAGACTTAGGAATGTTTATAGGAGACAATATCAACGGACTGGGGACTATGACAAAAGATTTCAGTTAACAATTTGAACAAAATCATACAAGACCGACTTGACAATATCAGAAATCAAGAATTTTCAAAACATGTAAGCCAGCTTGGGAATTATTCAAAACCATTTTGGAAACTTTCAAAAGTTCTTAAAAACAAACCAAAGCCTATTCCTCCTCTTATTGTTGAGGATTCTCCTTTGATTACATCCGAGGAAAAGGCAAATGCACTTGGGCTTCATTTTGTTAGTTCACATAATCTTGGCGCTTCCATGACCAGCCGTAAAGAAACATCAGTTGCCAATAGTATTTCAACAATCAATGACTCTACCTTTGAATTTCCTGCAGATTCCCATGTTTCTGGTGAGGAAGTCAAAGTTGCAGTTAAACAAATGAAAATATGAAAGCTCCAGGCTTTGATAACATTTTAATCTAGTGTTGAAAAAACAGAGTGATCAGTTCTTTCAACATCTAGCCAATATTTTCAATAAATGTTTGCAACTTGGTTACTTCCCCACCAATTGGAAGCTGGGCAAAGTCATACCAATTTTGAAGCCTCAAAAGATCCAACATCGCCAACAAGTTATCGTCCCATTAGTCTTTTGAGTAGTCTGTCCAAACTCTTTGAGAAGGTCATCTATTCAAGGCTTTTGGATTTTACCAACGATAATAATATAATTTTGAATGAGCAGTTTGGCTTCCGAAAGGGACATAATACTGCTCATCAGCTTACGAGAGTAACTAAAATCATCAAGCAGAACAAGCTTGAGTCTAAATCAACTGCTATGGCTTTGTTGGATGTTGAGAAGGCTTTTGACAATGTTTGGCATGATGGTTTGATACATAAACTGTATTTATACGGTTTTCCAATGTATCTTATCAAAATTATCCAGCACTATCTTTCGGAGAGATCGTTCAAGGTTTTTCTGAATGGGATTGCTTCTGGATTATTCAACATTGATGCTGGGGTTCCCCAAGGAAGTATTCTTGGCCCACTTCTGTACAATATTTTTACATCTGATTTGCCTACTCTTCCTGGTAATGGTGTGTTGTCACTTTTTGCTGATGACACTGCCGTTATTTATAAGGGTAAAATAACCAGATATTTAGTTGGCCGTCTTCAGAAGGGTCTTGACGTTCTTTCCGAATACTTTGGCGACTGGAAAATTCGCATAAATGCAGCCAAAACTCAAACCATCATTTTTCCACTTTCCAAATCGGCCAGATTTGTCCCAAAGGATGATGTTTTGATTAAAATGAATGATGTTTCGATACCCTGGTCAAAGGAAGTTGTCTATTTAGGTCTCATACTTGACTCGAAACTATTGTTTCGGCAGCATGTAGATAAAATATTGAACAAGTGCAGCATTCTCATCAGGTGTTTGTATCCTTTAATTAACAGAAAATCAAAGCTATCTTTGAAAAATAAGTTAGCAGTTTACAAACAAATAATTTACCCCGTTATTGAGTATGCAGTACCTGTTTGGGAGTGTTGCGCTAGAACTCATAAATTGAAGCTCCAGCGTGTCCAAAACAAGGTACTCAAAATGGTTTTGAATGTTCCTGGCTGGACAAGATCAAGTGAGGTTCATGAATTAGCAGAAGTAAAAATGTTGGATCAGAAGATTCAAGAAAAATGTTTGAAATTCAGGGAAAAATGTGCTATATCTGAATACCCCTTGATTCAAGGATTGGTTTAGTTTATGGTAAGATTAAGTTAGTTTTAGGTTAGGTTATGTTTTCTTAACATTTTTTTCCTCATTGTACCTAGTGTTACAAAAATGATAAATCATATACTTTTAAAGTTATGAAAATGAACAGCGTTTAAATCACGAAAAGCAAACTAAAGCTGAAGAGCCACAGCTGACCACTTATCATGTAAACCAAATGTAATTATTATAAGAAAGATTCAATAAAGTATATTTAATTCAAAAAAAAAAAAAAAAATCCGTTCCGGGCTGGCGGTAGCGGCAGAACCACCGACTAATCCGTTCCACTTACGACGACCACCGCCTGCAGACAATTGCCAACCCAAGACGTCATTGAGATATTCGGCCTTTCTCTGACCGGTTTCTGGCCCGTTACCTGGGTTTCGATTATTGCCCGATATCGGCGCTGATAGCGCGCGGCGAAGAAGTAAAAGAACGACGTCGAATCAGCACTTTTCTCGGTGTGTGGTGATTGATTCTGGGCGATGGTTGCGATTTCTTTATATCCCCCCCTCGCTGTGGATTGGGATGTCACTGAGGGGCAGTTAATCTTGTTTAAACGTGTGGAACGCAATGTATCAAATTGGCAATACAACGGGAGTGGATAAGGGAAGGTGAAACATGAGGTTGAGGTGGTGGGACTTTGATTGAATTCCGACAGATTTTGCTTCCCTTTTTTATGATTTTTTGAAATCATCGAATGACATTTTGTTGACATATTTCCTTCAGAGGTCCAATCCAACACCCGCTGGCCGGCAACGAAATTATTGGAAAGTATAGTTGTATCAGACTTGGGTTACACTGATACAGTTACCTCAGTCTCAGGTATTCGGTTGTGATAGCCCTTGTGAAGCTTCCATCGACCCACTTCAGAATGAAATCTGACGACCGATTCCAAGGTCGCTGGTCATTGAATGGCCCCGCCTGAACATAGAAGCAAGCACCATAAGAACTCTCGATCTAGTATGCGCGATTTTAATATGAGCAGATGTTTGATGTGATGGCCTACTGCTTAGTGTCTGAGTCCAAAAGTGTGAGTTGAGTTCGAATCCCTTCTGTTTGTGAAACAAATCCTCTAGGTCATTTCTCACATAGATGATCGTTACTCTTTAAAAACTTGTTCCACATTTTTTTAATTGTACACTCAAAATGGAACTCGCAACGACAGCGCATGGTAAGATCTGTCTCCGAATGCGTGCCCACCGAACAGCTGTCCCGTCCCAAGTGCAGCAGCTGCTTCTACTGGTGCACGACGACTCGCGTTCATTCACTATACTCACAGACTCTCTGCGCTGCTGCTTCTGCTGAGTATGAAGTGCATTCAGCAAACCTCCGCTCGAACACTTGAGCGCGCGGGACATGTCTCGAATATCTATGTGAGAGAGGAGGCGCGTGAAAAGAAAGGCATCCTCCGCGCGATAGCGATCACTTACACCAAGTGTGAAATGCACACTCACTCACACACGTTTAGCGAAGACCATCGCGGCTCACTTTCATTTTTTTGTTTCTGTTTCTGTTGTTGTTTTTGCTTTTCTGTTGCCATTTTTTCCCGCAACAGCACCAGCAACAACACTAAAGAGACAGACAAAAACATCTGACGACATCATCGTCGAACGGTGCTTCGCCCGCAGCGATACAACAAAGACACACGGAGTGAAGAAGACTCGTGTGTGTGAGTGTGAGGGTTGAGCGCCCTTGCCCCGCCAAGAAGAAGACTCTCGGTCGCTCTTGGTTTGATGGTGGTGGCGGCGATGATGATGATGTTGATGTACTCTGTGTAAAATTTTATCTATATCGAGGTGGCTAAAGATATTGCTGCTGCCAGTGTTGCCGCACAGTGAGCAGTGTGAGATGAGACGGAAAATGGGGAGAAAATGAGCGTGGGGCGGAATCGGCTGGATAATCGCCCCCTCCAGGCTGGAGAGCAGCACAGTGTCGATGGACTGATTGATGAACGTAAATGTGTGATTTGTTCTTTGAAATTTGATGGATTTGTCGAAATGTTTGCAATTTATTTGGGTGTTCATCGCACAGAATCATCACACCATCCCAGAAATTGTTGATGCTTTATTTTTTAAGAGGATAAGGGAAATTCTCCACGGTATCCTCAAGTAAGTTTCGGATGGAATTGGACGGTTTTTAAGGTGATAGGTCCAAGGAGCCACCCTAAGCGAGTGCTAAGCTAACGACCATGTGTCTAATGTGATAGTGTTAATTTTTTTCTTATTTTGCTTATATCTTTTCTATTGTAGGAATTCTATAAGTCATCGACCTATTCAATTCCAAATTCACCTACGCGTTATGCAATCTTGTAAAGTATATTCAGTTTGCATTTAACTTCTATTCTCGACCAATTCTTGAATAAACTATATAAGTCTACTGCCCATAATTCAAAATTCGGCTATTATGCCAAATCAAGTATTCCGAGAAAAACGCGTTTTAGTGTTTGTCACAAAATCTCCGTCAAGGCAATTTCCCATAAGAGTGTCATATTAGCCGTTTGGTTTTTCGCATCGGCAGCCAAGTTTAAACACTATTTCAGTGAAATTCAAGTTCTAGAAGATGCGTTGGAACATCCTCTACCACCTGGTGCTAATATCTCGTTTTTGCCAAAAGTGGATATTAGCCTTTTTTATATATATATAATGTATTTTGAAAACCTTACGCATAACGATTCAAAGTCTCCTCTTATGAATATAATTCTCTTGTTATGCCTAAAAACGTTACATAATCCACCTTAAGGTGGTTGGTGCCTTCCTCAGATTTATTTACGTTTGATAAAGGCTGTTAGATTTTCAATCTATTTAATTCCTTCATTCATGGGATGCAACTCATAGATCCGGACAACGTTTTCATCAAAATATCTGAGATCCAGCCTCAAAAAAGTGTATAAATAACACATAAGTGCTTATAACTTTTGATAGTGTTGTCCGATTTTCAATGTTTTGGGTTCGTTGAAAAGGTCTTTGGATTACCTGAGGGTAGAGCTTTCTTTCAAAAAACACCCTTTTGACAATCTTCCGGACATCGAAATCGTTTTTTAGCATAACTTTTAAAGTACATAATTCTCGGGTTAGTTTTCAAAACGTCGTAAGAGCCAAACCCCTCAAGTGGGGAAAACCGATGAACAAGTTTTTGACCATTATTTAAATTCTTATTTATATGTAATTGGCAGAGGCGACTCGTCCACCTGTTCAACCTGTTCATTGAACAGGTAGCCGATTTCATGCGGATATTTTTTTTTATTTAAGTACCGGGGTGCTTTTTCAACCAGCAACATACAATTACAATTTTTGTTTGAATATACGTTAACAAAATCGACGTCCTATGTTCAGCAGCGCTGCATGCACCAAAAAAAGCATTGGTCCGCCACCCTTTACTCTTTACCTCTCTTTACAACCCACCAATACTAAAGCGAGCCAGCCTGACGGGCCACGCGCAAATGCTCGTCGCGTTCAAACCGACCCTCTGAACGTCGGGGAAAAAATCTCCATACGGAAAAAATTCAACACATGTAAAGAGCATCCTATTCATATGCAGCGGCATTATCGATGTGTTGGTAAATCTGGTTCAATCTGAGAGCGTGAACTGACAGCATTTTTGGGAGAGAGCGAAATGCCACCCCCAGGCCCCAGCTGACTTAGCTCGCTCAGCTCTGCAGGGAGCTGCTTGCAAAAGGTAAACAAGCCAGCGCGTTGACAGCACGTTGAGAGCATGAATAAATGAGAGAGCGCGAGAGCACCACAGATATTGCTCTATATTTGGCGCACTTTTAGGCATCAGGCTGTTTTGCGCAGACTGGTGATGGCTTGTTTTAAAACTGGAATGTTCAACTGCGCGCGTTGAACCTCTTCGATCTTCTTGGAAACTAGTGTATTCTTGCTCTACTGGAAAGTGATGTAATGTTAAGTTTAGATAGTGTGATTGATAGATTGAATTGAAACAATTGAAACAAAAAAGTACTGTGTTTTTTTCCAGACTCGGGACACATGAGAAGAATTATGATCGTAGATTCAACCATGATCGTTATTTTATTTTCAGGATAATTGTATTTAAAGCGGATGCAGTCCTAAAAAGTGCAAGATTTGATGCCATTAAATGCTCCAAAAACGACTGTGTTAATTCAGAATGTTGGTCCGGTTCACTCTAGTTGAATATATTATTATCATATATTGTAGCATGAATTTGTTCTGAAAACTTTTTTCACTGATGCTAAAAACAAATATTTTCATTATTTCGGATTCATGTCAATATAGTTTTGTTCTTAACATCAGAAGAAGCTCTTCTTTTTATTCAGAAATTAAATTCCAAAACCATGAGGACATAACAGTGAGTGAATTCAATTCTCTAAAAATTTGACAAAGGATCAAAAGCGATACGACCTGATTCTAAAAAGTATAAAGTAAAATGTCAATTGAATTTTTAAATAGTAACCAAGTTAGCTCAATATTAGTTGGGCCTTAAAAAGCCCAACAAACAGTTTTCCTTTGTGAAGGATGTAGTATTTTTTCTGAACATCCTGATGAAGAGTTTTGAATTTTAGTACAATGTTCAATAACTTTCCTTGAATTTCGATAAGGATGGCAGAGCGATTGCTCTATTTTTCCACATTCGCCACGCTAATGATTGAGTCTTAAAAATACATTTTAACAAGATAAAAAAGTCTTAATCATAAGTGTAATTAATGATTTGCATAAACAGAAAATTATAATAGCATAAAAATAATAAAACATAAAAATAGAAGCCATTGGAAAGAAAAAAGCTTCAAAAACATTTTTTAACATTGAGATTCAAAAATTTACTACGATCTATCATTATAATCAATATTTATTAAAACAACATTGTAACCGGGTCGACTTCAAGCACGAAGTCAAATCATCCAAAAGAGTTGAACCAGCCTCCGGCTGAAAAACTCTATAATAAAGAATTTAAAAAAATAACATTGAACAGGTACTACATTCGGGCACGAGTCGCCTCTGGTAATTGGGTTTCAAGAGCATATTTTTCGTCAAAACCATTGCTTTGACTATAAGCTATGGTTGCCATCTCAAGTGCATTAAAATTTTTAAAAATTAATGTGTTTTTTAGCCTTGTTTTACCACACCAGGTAGATTCGACCTTTTACATGAGCAAATTGTTTCATACGTCCCTGTACTTGGGACTTTTTTTGAGTAAGGATGACAATACGACCATTGGCAAAATTTATTTATTTTATGACTAAATCACATTTAAATCAAACATTACTATTTTGAACATCGTTTCAACACCCCCCGCAAAAAGAGCAGCCGATGTCTTGTGTTCTTTTAAGAGATTGGGAGAAAACATCGCAGAGGAGAAAGGTCCAACTGACAGATTTTATTCTCCCTCTCTCGCGTTGGCTCATACGCTAGCTGAGAGCACGAACAAAATGACGAATTACCACTGATTTGTTTATCTTTTCTTCAGTGGTCTATACTGCCGTTCTACGCATAATTGTCCCATGTCAGTTTTGGACAATTTTGACTTTATGACATTTTAAAGTTTAGTCTGATGTGTACTTTAAGAAAAACATATAAAATCTGGTGCTTTGTTCGGAAACTCATTAAAAACAACACCAAGTCTGTTTGTCCCATCGTTGAACTTCTACGCATCATTGTCCCACCAAGTATTTACCATCACGAAATCATTACTTTTACTCAGTATTCTGTCTTGTTTACCTGTTTTATAGCAAGAGAATCACAAATAATGATGATAAACTGCTAACTGGGGCGATTAGATACACATAGAGCGAATAGGAACCCACGGGACAATTATGCGTAGAAACACAGAAATCGCGTCGAAAAATTTCAATCGCGTTTTTCTCAGTTGCCCTTTTTTGAACATGGGACAATTATGCGTAGAACGGCAGTATAGGACCTTGAAGAACTCGGGGTTCCTGGAGTTTTGAGAGGGCATTTCTGCGTGATTAGATGGATGCGGTCATTATCGCTTGTTCCTGAACAGATTATACAACTTGGTTTTGAGTTGGTTTAGGCTGCCACACAAAATGATGATTTTGGGGGAAGCTAGCCGTCTCTTCCAGAATAAATGACTGAAACTGGGTTTTGCTGGCTGGCAAATTGGAACATATTCTTCGCGCATCCTTTAAGTCATATAATCAGCTCAATGTTTTTAACGGGATAACAAATATTCATCTTTTTTCGTAAAAACTCATGTGCGCATAATCATGAAGCAATAAAAACTGAACTTACGTCCTTTTTCTATGAGCGTAAGTTAATTTTTGAAATTATCAGTACTTACGACCTTGCATCACCAAGGACGTATGTGACTTCTCCGTATGAAAAGCACATTCGAGTAGATCGTTAGTAGTGCTTTGGAAGAGTGCAGCCGTGCCAAAAACTCAAATTTTGACAACTGGCGCTTACGACCTTTTGAAAACTAACCCGAGATATAAACTAAACTTTATAATTTCCAATAGCATTTGTTCAGAATATGCTTCTGAGTCGATATGTATACGTGAAGGTGGGTCTACGAAGTCAAATTATCAAGTTCAATTTTCGAGTGATTTTATAGCCTTTCCTCATTGAGGTGAGGAAGACACCAAAAATCGCACAAGTGTTGCAAAGTCATCTTCTACGCTTGAATAACACGCATAAAACAAAAAGTTCATCGATAAAACTCAAAACCAATCTCATCCATTTCATCCGTTTGCTACCCTTAATCAATATCCTTCATACAGCACATAATACCCCTTCCCCTCCCCCTTTTCACCCAACCTACCTTGGTTTCTGCGATTTTTTCATATCCAAACCACGACCTCCGCCTCTCGTCGACTGCAGCGACGTAGAGGACAGAGACGACGACGACGTTGCCGATCCACCAATCGACGATCCTGACGACGACGACGACGAGAATGATGATGATGATGATGGTCCTGTTCCTGCTGCTGCTGCTGCTCCCAAAGTACCTGCTACCGAGCTGAACGAGTACAGGTTCTTGCTACTTTTCATTGCTCATCTTGCACTACATATTACAACGGAAAGCGAGTCTTTCCGTTCTTGATTATCATACTCCACTGCGAGCACACGACGGCCGCAATGACGGAGAGCTCTTCCTTCTGCTCTCGCTAGTTTGATTGTTTATTTTGCAGCTTAACAAGAGTTGAGGAACTGTATTTTTCCTGTTCCAGCAATTTTTCTCTGCCTTTTTTGCTTCTTCTTCTTCTTGTTGTTTCTCCCAACTACACACGGGGATTAACTTTTTTTTTATTTCAATTTCTGGCCCCTCGCGCGGGATGCACCTTACTGCACCCTCACACAGACGAAACACACAAACACACACAAACACTATCACAGGCACTACTACTACTACCGCAACCGCCCTCTCTTCCTCGCAGTGACACCGTACAGTGGAAGTAGTTTTGGTTTGCTTCCTCTTTTTGCCTCACTTCAATGTGAGTCTTTTCGCAATATTTTAAACCCAAAATGCTCCACCCGGGAGGAGTGGGGAACGGGGTTGCTACTGTTGGCACCACAACCACCACCACCCACGTAGATCCCGGTTGTAGGATGTGACGGAGGCTACCACGGCTGCTGCTGGTAGCCTGCTGGATGCTGCTTCTGTAATATCGACGTGCCCACCAACAAGTGCATCTTGTTGCATTTTGAGATGTTTGTTTTAGGGGCACCGAGGAAAGCTGCACAGGCACCAGTCAGGAACTCTGCAAGAGAACGGAAAAAATGAATATTTAGTGAGGTTGTTGGGGGGAGGTTGAAAAGCTGATTAAGTATGCAATTGAAAAGTTATAAGAGTGGTAATCTGTGGCGTTATTCGGTTTAATAACGAGATGTGAATGGCAGTTGGGCGTTCTATCGGTTAAGTACTGTTTCTAGATATATGATACGTAATAAATTGGTCGGTTTTACTAGCTAAGGTTCAATAGTAACCGCTTAGATGGCACGCCCACAATCGGATGTCGAAAACAGATTAACAAAATGCGTTGCGTTCATATGCGTTTTCAGAAAACAAAAAACTTTTACTTTGCTAAACCAGATGATTTAACAAAATAAGTATAGTGTTTAATTCGCAGTGCGTGGCCGAATGGTTACGCTGTCCGCTTTGTAAGCGGATGATTCTGGGTTCGATTCCCATCTGCTGCAACCTTCCATCGGATGAGGAAGTAAAATGTCGGTCCCGGCCTTGGTTGTTAGGCCGTTAAGTCATTTCAGGTGTAGGAGTCGTCTCCATGCCAAAAGTACAAACAACACACCAAACCAAGCCTACTCCGGTGGAATCGCTGGCGGCGGTTGGACTCGCAATCCAAAGGTCGTCAGTTCAAACACTGGGGTGGAAGGTTCCTTGGAGTAAAAAGAGGTTTGGGTGCTCTCCCATTCAAGCCTTCGGACTCCTAGGTTCGTGCAGAAACTTGCAATAGAGACCACAAAAGACCCGGGGGTCGTTAACAGTCTGGACCCGAAGCCTGATTTTTCTGTTACATTCTTATTGGAATTCCATATAAACTGTAAAGGGGATTGCAGGCACCGGGTCCTGACTATTAATGTGGATGGTTTGATTTGATTTTTGTTTAATTCGCAGTTCGAACCAGCAGCGAAATTCCGCCAGCAGCAGAATTTTCCCACAATCCCGAATAATCACTTTTGCCGACAAAGTGCTTTCCATTCTTCCGAAACTCTCTTCTCATTTCTGCCGATTTCACCACCCTTTCCGCAAACAAACCCCACTTGTACGATACCGCAGCAGCAGCAGCAGCAATCCCAGTTCATTACGCCAAATTGAAATCTTTTCGCTTTTAATTTTACTGCCCTCCTCTTCCTTTCCTCACCAGCTTTTTCAGCAAGACTTTCAAGAACCTTCTTCAACCCCTTTTTTCTTGTGGACGTGATTTTTGCAAATGACACCCCTTCTTACGGATCTGGGGTAAAGGGGGCCAAAAGCTACCTTCGATTGCTGGAGTTCACCCTGAAACCTCTTTTCTTGAGGAGTTCTTAGACAAGTTGCTGACTTTTATATTTAATTGATTGCTTCGTCACAAAATCCAGCAACAAAAAAGTCACATCTGCTTGTCTGTGATTTGCGCACGGGGTGGAACCGATGATGGCTTAAGGTAGGCACACAGCAGCAGGGCTGCTGCTGGTTCTGCAGTTTAGCACGATAAAATTTCCGCCATCATCAGGTTACGTTTCATTGCACTCATTTTCCATTTGTTTTCCTCCCTGAGCAGCGCTCGCCACTCGACATTTGCGCGCGAGCGTTTATTTCCCCTCGAGGGCTGTCAAGTTTTTGGGGGGAGCGAAGCGTTCACCCCTTTTTTTTTCTTCGCTGAATCGGGGTTTTTAGGAGATTTCTGTTCTCAATAAATGTAACGTAAGTCAGTCACAAATGTTTGAAATTTGAAAAATGATTCAAAATTTAAAACAAAACAAGAACAATCGATGAAACTAAACTACTCAAAAATACCAAGTTAGTTAAGCTCATCTTCAACTATTTTTTTCAAAAAGCTATGTTCGTCTACATGCCACCAGAGCTACGATGCTGCGAGGTTTTTATATGGTCTACTAACCGGGCGTATTTGTCCATCGCTCACGTCGATGTTTGGTTCGGATTTTTTTTGGCATAAACAATTTGAATTCTAAAAGAAAATTTAATGTATTGAACATAAATTTGTAGCTTAACCCTCTACAACCCAACCCCGCCTTAGACGGGCTTCGATTAAAAATCGCCAAAAATCAATTTTTCAACTAATTTTTGATCCAAAGCATTGGAAAGAAGAACTCTTAAAATTCTGGAAAAGTCATGGGTTGAAAGTTTTACTTGTTTTATGTGATTTTGCCAATGTTTTTAAAAATGTCATTTTTTTAGGGGTCAACTGTGGCTTTTTTTTAAATTAAATATGTCTTTATTGAACTCTCTTATAATAATTACATTTTATTTACATTCTAAGTGGTATGGCTAAATGCTCTTCATCTTTGTTGTATTTTTCGTTTTATTATTTACTGTTCACATCCATTCATTTATTTCAAATTGTTTTACATTTTTGCATTTAATCGAATACATTTGGGTAAATAAAAAGAAAAAATCACTTAAACAACTAATCCTAACTTAAAACTAAAATAAATTTTTTTTGAATTATTCAAAATCATTAGAACGAGTAAACTACGAACTGTATTTTAAGATGAATGCTCCAAGGGTTCTTACTTGTTCCTGGCGAGTTTTGCACCCACGCAGTGTTGTTGTCATCTCGATGAAAATGTTCAAAAGTTCTTGTGGTGAAAACAGGTCACTGTTGCCTTCACCCGTTGATGTTGGTTGGTTTTCCCTCGGTTGCTGACTGAAGCCTGGAGGTGTTGTATGCTCTGCAACTCTTTGCCGCTGATTCAACGGCAATGGCTGCAGATTTGGAACCACTCGAACAGATCCCGCTCCTGGCGACGCCAAAGCAGGAAAATCCACGTCCGTGAAAGTTGGTGGTGTTTTGCGACGATTTGGTTGGTGCCTCGTCATCGCTTGCTGCCGAATTTTTACAAACTCAGCTCGTTTTGGGCAGCTTCTATTCTTGGTCGAATGGTCGCCGCCGCAATTGAAGCATTTAGCTTCGATGTTCTCGTTGATTGTGTTGCAAGCTTGAGTTTTGTGCTCACCTCCGCAGGTTGCACAACGACTCTTGATGAAACAGTTCCTTCCACCATGTCCAAACTGCAAGCAGTTCGAACATTGTGTCACGTCTCGGTGCACTGGACGATAACGTTCCCAAGTCACGATGATGTTGAAAATTGCCCGAACTGCTTTCAGCTCAAACGGCGTTTCGAGATGAACCAGGTACAGTTGATCACGATACTTGATGTCCTTGTTGTGTCTCGTCATCTTGAAGACTTCGATCACGTTCAACTTAAGAGTTTTGAGCTCTTCTTTCAGCACACTCACATCCATGTCGTACAAGCCACGGAGGACCTGTTTCATGGGGCGTTTACCTGGATCGTCATGGCTGTAGTATTCAATCTTTGTGTTGTTCAGGAAATCCCGAACGTAGTTGTAATCCTTGCTGGTAGGTAGCAGAATTTTGAGTCCATCAGCACACAAGCGAATGGAAGCTCGTAAAGCACCAGATTTGATAAATCCGGTCAGCCACTTTCGCACCGAGTCCGATGACGATGTTTTCACAAAAATGGGTGGCAACTTTTCCCGTCGTTCAAATTCTTCCTTCTCGCTCACGTCCACAGGGAGGGTAGCGAACTGGTTTCCAGACGAATTTTGAGCGTCCTTGCTCAAACTGCCTGGCTTTGGAGGTAGCGCTTCGGCATTCTTTAGCTTCTTCAAATCTGCCGATCCTGCTGGTGAGGACCGCCTCTTTTTCTTGCCGTGAGGCATTTTTGCACTTTTTAAGCACGTTTCAGGAGCTAATATCCAGGAGTACCTCACTGATCGGTGGTCCACAAGGGAATGACCTATTCCAAGATATAACATAAAAGTCACACATCTTTGGTTTTGACAAACATGATGATTACTCGATCACAAAAGTACCATGTTTACAATTCCTTGTTTATCAAACAAAAGATTGCTCGATTAATTTGTGCTATGGAACACTCAACTCTTTGTTTTCTTTTTTTTTTGCGATTTTCCAAATTTCCCTCACACAACTGACCGTCTTGCCAGAGGTGGCAGCTTCCCTTTTTTATCTTGGTTTTTGGTTTTGGCACACCTTTTCCTTGCCACCATCTCCCCAGAGAAAATGTACGTTTGCAAGTGAAGTGCGGTGAGTTCAACGAGAGCAAAGTGAATTTTCCTTTTTCGTTTATTTGACTCCTCGCCGTCCCCACCAATCACACCGTTTTTTCTCTAGCTCCAAATTTGCGGTGGAATTTTCTCTTACTTTAGATACTTCAAGGTTTTTCGTCCCCCCTCTTAGGTGGGTCCACCACGTTCTTTGAGTTTTCAATTTGCATTCCCACTTTTGGGAGGCTAGGGGGCACTCTCTCCAGGGCGTATTTTGCTGTCTTCCTTTTCACGAGCAAGGATTCTTTCTTTGTGATTCCGCCCGTCAAAGCGCACTCATTAGGGTATGTAATGATGTGACTGTTCTTGAGAAATGGGTTTCGAAAATGTACTTCTTATGAGGCAATGTAGCAAGGTCGTTTTAATTTTTTACTAGCAAGTATAAAAAACGAAGAGAGATTCTTTGAATCTTTTTGAGTGGTACTGATTATACTCCCGGTTATTCCAGCGAGATACAACGAGTGTATTTTATCAGCACTTACATAACAAGCACTCGTTTTGTTCCAGATGATAACAAATTCATCGTTTCGCTTTGCAGCATATTGGTGTGGCTTTGACATCAAATCTGAATAGGCAACCCACCTGCTAGAAGAAATCGTTTAGCCTAAAGGATTCCTTTGCAGTGTCAACTTTCTTATCACAACAAAGTTCAACCTGTTTTTCTTCAAAATAGCGCAAAAAAAGAGCCCCAAAATTTCGTTCCTCCAACTCTGCACGACCAGCTAGACGCACGCAATCCGAAAAGTTCACATTTTAATCCTTTTGAATAATTAGGCCGACTCTCGCCACTTTGATAAATCACCACCTTTGGAGTTTTCGGAATGACAACCAGCAAAAGAGGAGCAGGAAGGGGGGGGGGGAGAGAGGGGAGGGTCTACGAGGTCCATTAATCTCGCGACATAAATTAGCCTTTTCGAATCGGAAGAGAGCAGGAAAGTAGGGTTAGGGGTGGGGGATGAGGAAGAAATGGCTGAGATTTTTGGTATCGCCGACGGACAGACGACCCACGGTTATGAATCGGATTCGGAACTAAGTAATTTCAGCAATACAAGGAAAAAAATATTGAAATATTTAGTATATTTTCAGGATTACTGGGTAAAAGGAGCCATAGAAATTAATGCAATTTAAAGAAAAATAAAATAAAGACTCAAATTCCTTATTTTTATGAGAAGATTTTTGAAATCCAACTTTTTTTTAAGAAAGTTAGATGCAATCAACCGACAAATATTGGAAACAATCCCAACACAACATAATATTCAATTAATATTAAGCATCAGATCGACGCTGTCTTGCTATATCTTGTACGTCGCTTTTTGACGTTCTTAGAAAAACTCGTTTTAATGTTTGTCCTTGAATAAACAAAAAATAGAGCACGCAATGTAAACAAACAAACAAATTTTGTTTGGTTGCCCACTCCGTGCATTTTTCCAAAGATTTGATGAATTTTGTTGCCGGAGTCCCGAGTTATAATTACGAATGTTTACGGTAGTCGGGCTTGTACAAGTGTCAAACGCGTTCTGACCTGAAATCCCTACGGCCAGTTGTCGCACTTATCGCATCAATTTTCAGGTTGTGTCAAGTTATCACGACAAGATTGACAACAATACACGGTGTTTTTGACTTCCTCACCTTACTGAGGAAAGGCTATAAAATCACTCGAAAACTGAACTTCTCAATTAGACCTCATAGACCCACCTTCATGTATACCTATCGACTCAGAATCGAATTCTGAGCAAATGTCTGTGTGTGTGTGTGTGTGTGTGTGTGTGTGTGTGTGTGTGTGTGTAGGGATGTGGGTCTGTGCACCAAAAAAATATGCACTCGATTATCTCAGCACTGGCTTAACCGATTTGGACCGTTTTGGTCTCATTCGATTCGTCTTGGGGTCCCATAAGTCCCTATTGAATATTATGAAGTTTAGTAAAGTACTTCAAAAGTTATGCTAAAAAAAAACGATTTTGACTAAAGTCCGGAAGATTGTAAAAAGGGTGGTTTTTGTAAGAAACCCCAGCATGTTATACATTTTTAGAAAGGTATTTAAAAGACCTTTCCAACGCGACCAAAACATTGAAGATCTGACAACCCTATCAAAAGTTATTAGCAATTAAGTGTTATTTATGCACTTTTTGGAAGCCGGATCTCAGATATCACGATGAAAACGTTGTCCGGATCTATCATGCAACCCGTCGTTGAACAGGTAATCAAAAGACCTTTCCAACGCGTCCAAAACATTGAAGATCTGACAACCCTATCAAAAGTTATAAGCACTTAAGAGTTATTTATACACTTTTTGGAAGCTAGTTCTCAGATATTTAGATGAAAACTTATTCCAAATATATCATGCGACCTATCTTTGGATAGGTGATTAAAAGACCTTCCCACGAGCGTGTCTATTTTGGATAGCATTACCCTTTGAATGAGAGGAAGGCACCAACCACCTAAGGGTGGATTAAGTAACGTTTTTTTATTGAAAATCTCAGAATTGAAATCGAATTTTGGGGATTTGTGAAGGTCAAAAGGTGAGGCATTGAGGCGATTTAACTCAATTTGGCCCAGAAATCCACGTGCGACAATTTAGCACGAAAATGACGAGATGCTATTTCTATCGACCTTACTAATTTTAAAAACATTTTTAATGATCTTGATTTTTTTTAAGCGGCACAATATTGCACCTCAATGTGTAAAACCTGTATTTATCTAAAATTTCTTCCAAAATCTGTTCAAAGTTTGTTTAAATCTGTGACAAACAGGACTCACAGACCCACTTTCATCAAATTTTAACCTAGTAACCCTGATGTCGAATCATAATCAATTCCTGAGCAAGTGTCTGTGTTTGGAAAGCTGATCAAAATTAGACATTTAATATTCTCGACTCTGGTTGAACGAATTTTGTCCGAATGTATTGGAAATCATAAGCTTTAAAAAGTTGAAAAATCAGGGAGCAAATAGAAGTTTAATGAACTGAAAACCATTTAAAACGCGTTTATGAACACGTTTCGCGTGTTTGAACTCCTTCAAAATAGACTATTTTTTCATGAAATACAAATTTGCAGATTTTTTTAAAAAGGTCCAATAAACCAAATTTTCAGTTTTTGCTTTTTAAGTGTTTTTAAAACTGCCTTGAGTCAGGGGTTTTAAAAAACACCCAAAAAGCAAAAAACTGAAAATTTGGTTTATTGGACCTTTAAAAAAACTCCAGAAACGTACAGTTCCGCAAGCGGCCTGGCCTACTGCATAAAGTTCACCGCAGAGATGATTCGTTGAAGTGGGTTGTATTTGAGCAAGCAGTTTTCAAACGACACAATTCTGAATCTAAAGGAGAGGAGGAAGCGTTGGGATTAGGATGTAACAAAATTGGTCAATATTACGAGCATTTCAGGGCAGCACTTGCAACCAAGCAAGCTGATGGTGCTGCCAGAAGAGAGTGAAGAAAAAGTTGATGTTTTCATTTTAAATTCTGTAGCATTTTAGGAAGTGGACGAATCTTTTCGCACTTCTTTCTGGAACACGAACTATGAGCTCCCCGGGCAGACGGTAATAACAAAATTAATAGTATTTCAATAACAAATCCTGTTAAAATAACAAAAAGTGATTTTATTTTATCCTGACCTTCAACTTCAAGAGGAATTTTTTTTAACAGTTTCTGATAAAATAACAAGATTTGGTATTGAAGTGATATTATACTGAAAATGTTTAATAGCACGCTAATAAGAGGAAATGTTATACATTTCAAAAACTCTCCTAATAACAAGATTTGTTATTCGTTTGGTATTCTGACTTAGAAATAAAATTACCATAAATCGCACAAATGGACAAGTTTTTAAGTGTCCATAACACAATCGGTTATATTTTTTTCTTTTGTTTAATATGTTTAGATCTTTGGTATAATTTTGACCATTTTCGTCGGGGTCATTAATTTGACCATGAAATGGGGTCCTCAAGCTAAAGTTATTCTAAAATGTTGAAATTTTGAAAGTTGATTATTTTTAAATATTTGATACACCCCCTAATCCGAGCAGACGGAAATAACTTGGGAAAAACTTTTATTGATATTTGAAAATACTAGGTCAATAACATATTTTGATATTTATAACAAGATTTGTTATTCGTCGTTATGATTTTTTTGTTATTGGATTGTTATTGTAATAATAGACCAATCACATTTTTTGTTATTCTTCGAACAAATCTCTGTTATTATTTTTTGTTATTTTAACAACTAATCCGATCATCACAATAACAATTGGCGGTATTCTTCTATAACAAAAAATGTTATTCCCAAGTTGTTTTGGATTTCAACCAATATCAGACCAATAACAAATTTTATTATGATAACATAAACTGTTATCAAACTCTTATGCAAAAATTGGATTTTCAAGAAGATTCCATAACACTTTCTGTTATTTTAACAGTATTTGTTATTGAAATGGCATGAATTCTGTTATTACCGTCTGCCCGGGAAAGGACTTTGCTAAAATTGGCTAGAACTATGGGATAATTTTGACCATTTTCGTCGGGGTCATTAATTTGACCATGAAATGGGGTCCTTAAGCTAAAGTTATTCTAAAAGGTTGAAATTTTGAAAGTTGATTATTTTTAATTATTTGATACACCCCCTAAGGGACTTTACTAAAATTGGCTAGAACTATGGAATAGTTTTGACCAATTTAATCGTCATTTAATGGTCATTAATTTGACCATGAAATGGGGTCCTTAAGCTTAAATTAATCTGATAAAATTAACTTTTGAAAGTTGTTTGTTATAGTCTCTAAGGGAATTGATTTATTTATTGAGAATTTTTGAAATGTGAATAACAAAAACTGTTATTATTTTCACAGAGCGAGAAAGTCGGAGCTGACGTTGAAGTTAAATCTGGAGTGAGGTTTATTTGCAAATGGCCAAAACAATAACTTTTTTTGTTATAAAGACATACAAGCTCAATAACAATTTTTGTTATTATGCTGCTCCACCTCTCCGCACAAAATAACAAATCTTGTTATTCCTTTATGATTCCTTCTGTGTTATTAGTTTGTTATTGCAATAACAACATAACAACAGTTTAAGTTATTCTTCGAACAAATCTTTGTTATTGATTTTTGTTATTTTGGCAACTAATCCGATCATCCCAATAACATATTTCGATCTTCTCACAATATCAAAAACTGACCTTCCCATGTTATTACCGTCTGCTCGGGTCGTGAGGTTTGTGAAAAATTCAAAAATCGTTAAGGGGCTCAAAACTGGCAAAATAAATTAAGCTGATATTTGGGATTCGGGTTTTGTACACCTAACGGATCATAAACTACGATTGCGAGATTCCTACTCGACACTAGGTGTCCGAAGGTTTAGTTGTTGAGACAACTGCAAACTTCTTTTTACACCTTAGCTTCCATCCACCCAGGGATTCGAACTGACGACCTTTGGATTGTTAGTCCAACTGCCTACCAGCGACTCCACCGAAGCAGGACCCAGGAAGACGACTCCTACACCTGGATTGAGCTAACGACCTAACCATCTAGGTTAGACCGGGGCCAACATTTACTTCCCCATCCGGCGGAAGGCGTGGTCAGACAAATCTCGTCTCGAAAAATGCCACCGGGACCGTCTGGGATCAAACCCAAGCCGACTGGGTGAGAGGCAATCACGCTTACCCCTACACCACGGTTCCCGGCTGTTAAATAAGATATAAAACACAAAATAAAGAATAAACAAAATAAGAACAAAAAAACAAAACAAGAGAGTTAAGCTGACCTCCAAACAGTTTATTCCACGTAAAACAAGTTCATCTCTTCTACCAAATGTAAGTATCCTGGATCAATGTGTTTGTAACCGCTCATCGTTCCAATCTTCCCAGCGTTTTAAAACTGTTCATCACCTAGATAAATTATTAAAATTGGTCAGCCGAAATAAGCCAGCCGCGGTTCAGAGTCAAAACGTTCAAATTGCTTTTTTCCCCCTCTCTCTCTAAACAACAACGCGCATCGAGACATTTGGTCCATGTTTTCTCGTGGACGATTCTTCATTCTTTTTCTTGCGATCCCGGTGTTTCCACAATCCACAGTCCCCGGCAGAGGGGGGAAGGAAAATTAGCGTTTTATTTCATACCAAACTCTTCTGCCTTCGCTGCTGCCGTCTGACTGGTATTATTTTCGTGTGTGAGTTGATGCTTGATGCTTACATTTTTCTCCACTGTTGCTCCTGTCTTCGTTGCTCTGGGTAATATAATGTGTAGTGTGTGACGATTTGCACACACCATTCAGCAGCGCCACATACATTGGCGTTCGTGTGCGACGCACACATACCACAAACACCGCCAATAAAAACGAGAGCGCTCATTCAAGATATTAGTCACGTATCGTGCAAATCGATTGCAGTAAATCTTGAGTATTCACTAACGCTTTATCGCCAGCATCTTCTTGTTCACTGCACTTTCCCTCTTCCTCTTTCCTCTCTTCCTTGGCTCGTGTTGTGGCCAAAGAGAACGCACACCTTGCTTCGATTATATTTTAACTTTTATTACCCGCTACCACTTAAAAGCACTAAATAGTGTAGAGAAACCTATCTTACACAAATACACAAATTAGATGTACGGAACTTAAGGCTACATCTAATTGCCACCAATCATCACTCTCCGGCGAGGTGAAAATTTAAACCGAGCACTATTATGTTACACAAACACGGCGCGGCTTCGGCGTTGCCCCCCCCCCGCGTTTTACTATTATTTAATATGTGCGCACACCAATCGAAAAAAAAAGTCGAGCAAAAAATCGGCCAAACTTTCTACTTTGGCGGATTCACTTTCAGTTTGCTGCCTTCTTCGTGTGTGTGTGTGAGTGAATGCTCCTTCTCGCGCACGGTCAGGCAATTTGATTAATTCGTCGGCCACTTGTCCGCGATTAAAACCGGGTTAAGGGTAAGAAAGGAAAATTTGGTGAGCAGACTGCGTTCTCGTTACGTTACATCTGTCTGTCTGGTTGCTGCTGCTGCAGTGTCCTTCGTGTGTTTGTTATGGTGTGCGCTGCTGTTTGTTGCCTGTTTTGGGAAGGAGGGGGAGCAATTGGGAGAAGAAAAAGAAGAAAAAAGGGGTCAATCGGAGGTAACGACAGGTAACGAGAGGGGTTCGGAAGCAGAGTGATGAGATGATGTATTTAAATATTTTCGGTAAACAAATCTGTAACTCTAGACTTAATGATGAACGATGAGCAGACACAGAGCTCTGGGTAGATGCGATAACGAAAGGCGCGTGAGGTGATTGGTTCTGGTAGTTTCACCTGGTTCGAAAAGGCAAAACCTAATGAGTCATACTACTTAGAGCATTCCGGTTTAACCAGGCGTTGGTGTGCTTGAATGAGGAGAGCACTCAAACCTCAAACCCCGACCTCAGGTCGGGACCAACAATTTACTTCCCCATGCAACGGAAGGCCTAAACAAGAAACGCTAACCGGTGTCGACTGGGATTTAACGAAGGCCCGCTGGGGTGAGATGAAACCATGCTTACGACTCGGATCGCGCACTGAACTCACAATCCAGTAGTCACCGGTTCGAATCCCGCGGCGGGCGTCCGGAAATTCCAAGGGTCTATATGGGTATTTGGCGCCTTCGCTCCGTGCCATACTTTCACACAATTAGGAGCTCAGGGCGGCGAAGTCCTTGCACGAGCCGCGGAAGATGAGTGGCAGCTATCTTTTCTCGCTTCGATACTTTTCAAAAACCCAATACTTGCAATACAATACAATGCTGACCAATACCGGCGCCGGCTACGACCAGTGGTAGGGTGACTGGGAAGTGGATGGGAATTTTAGTCCGATACTAGAGTGATAGAGACCGCCCAAAGTTCGTATCTATCGAAAACTTTAAAACTAGCAAATCTTAAAAACACTATGAAACATGCAAATCAACCGCGCGACCTGCTGCTCGCGATCGACTGATGATGCCGGGAAAATAGTAACCGCGTTGCTCCGATGCTCACAATCGTCTGCAACTAACATGTTACATTGCAACACAATAACTACGACGAACACAACCGGCGGTGTGCCTTCTGATCAACGATGATAGTGGAAGGACTACTTTTATCATTGCTAACGAGAAATATGGACGCCGAAAACAGGAACAATCCTGCCGAGCAACCGCGTGGCCCCACTGCCCGCAATCGACTCGCAATTAAAAGAATCTGTCACTGCAAGCACACAAACAACGACACAAAAGAAATTAAAAGAACCACTGCCAGCGCACTTATCAAAGCGTTCGAAAAATTTTTATATGTTCAAAAAATCGCAGAACTCCCAACTGAATTTTGATCATCATGGGTTGTTTCAGTAATTTAAAACATTAAAAAAATATTATTTGCTCAATTCCGTTTTCACAATTCGCAATTTTCACTGCCCTTACACCTACATCTCACCCTTGCTTTGAGTCAGCACGAGCAACACGCTAGAACACGCTTTGAGTGTTCCGGCCAGGCATTCACACCTTCATTTCCCGTTACGCATTTTGACTCGTTCCGGGGGTTTGTGTTTTGTGTTTTGGGTTTGGTGTAAGTATAGGAACACTGTTACAGAGAGCGAGTTGTGGCGCTATAACCACGGCAAATAGTGTCCAGGGCATTCGTGGAAATACAATGTCCCATCCCAGAGGGTCCCGGAGTACCAAACCTTCTTAGCATGGTGCTCCCAACGAATACAACCAAATCTCGGAGCGTATGGTGGTGTGTCCCCACGCTTCTTCCTCCCCTGTCGATTCAGAGTTGTGTTGTTGTTCGAACACTCAGTGCTCAAACTCAACCCAATTGGGTACTAAAGCCCTATGTAAATTTTTATGTACAACGGTAAAAAACACGATCAAAAACCATTTCTGATCACTTTTTTTCATTTTAATGCAAAATCATTTTTTGACAAGACAACATTTTTTCGATGGATCAACTATGGTCCCCTTGGAACGAGCTGTCAAGTAGGAACTTTTCTGTCAAGAAGGACCACGAGATCAATTGTTCAAAATTGATTTAAAAATCCATTTTAAACTCTTTGTGGTCTTACAAAGGGTCATTGTACTCAGAAAAATAAAGCTTTATCGCTGTAAACAATAATATCAGCAATCTAAGCTTCATTTTAGGACCCAATTACGAGTCATCTCTGCGGTACGGCTTTACGCAGTAGGCCTGGCCGCTTTAACGCTTGTGATGTTTCAATGCACTCCGATGCAATGGCGCACTACAAATGTTAATAAATGACAAGAAGAGTGCTAGGCGTCATCTAACCAAAGGCACTCTCCAGGATCCCTCCGAAAGATTGGCTGCACTAGGGTCTGATTAGATTAGATTAGATAAGCTTGTTATAAAAGTTTACCAAAAGTACAATAATAGTACAATAATTCCATAAATTGAGTAAGGGCTCGAACCTCACTTGTTCAAGAAAAGGGTGAAGATTGAAAAAACAAAAGACAGTAAAGAAGAATATACTTTATAAATAATCAATAATAAGAGAATGATAAAAAGTAGAAGCTTGATGTAGCAGATGTAGAAATATGCAAATCTGAGATGCCGAAAATCTCTGAACGTAATATTTGAACAAACTCTAGCCTGTTACACTCAAACCCCGAAGGTTTGACACCAACTGGTGTCAAACGAACGGGGTCACTTTTTAGTTTGACACCCTTTTTACAGGGAGTTCACACACACACTACCAAACGTTTGTTTTGATAGTGTGCGTGAGCGCCGTGTAAAAAGTGACAGTTCGTCACTTTTTAGTTTGACTTTGACTAACCAACTAAACAAACACAAAAACTAAAACAAACTAAAAAAGAGTCAAACGAAAAAGTGACCAACCAACGGGGGTTGAGTGTAGTATAAAATGTGACTGCAACTTATCAAGAGAGTAAGTCTTTAAGATTTTTAAGAACATAGAAGAAAAAAAATTAAAACAATATCATAAAGCAATTATTTTTTGAGGATTTGTAAAAACTCCGGTTTCTGTCTGGTATATTAGATTGCTGTAACACAAATTTATGATTTAATAATAAAATAGAAGTCCATGCAACTAATTTCAGAAAGCACTTTTTCCAGCACGAGTCGCACATTTCCAGAAACTACGGGTGCTGAAAAAATGAGTTTTGCAACGCTATTATAAGCAATTCAAAAGAATAATAATTATAACGATTATTTCTTCGGATACCGAACAAAAGTATTGTCTACCAAAATAAATGAAATTCGGCTAAACTTAATTGCTTTGCTTAATTGCTCTCAATTCTAAATTATATGTTAATTATTAATAACTATTTTATTTATTAAATTTTGTTATTTTGGAATGCAGTAGTAAAAAATATAGACTAATTTGTTTTAAACAACTTGTTGGTGTTGATTTTACTTTCAAGTTAAGAAAAAATCCATCCAGAAATTTTATTGCAAATGTTTTTTTCTACAATATTTCGCATTTAATGTTGTTGAATCACCAGAAAAACTAGATTATCATGTTTGTAGACACAAACTTGAGGTCTCATTCCTAGTACTGTAGACAAAAAATAAAATATTTAATACCATTTCATAAGATTGGTAAAGGTTTAACACACAAAGTGGCCATCCCACCCACTGCTTCCTTTTATGACTAAAGTTTGTTGGCAGCACAAAGTTATGTTCTCCAAAAAGTACAACTCTCTAAACTTACCGTGCAAAACAATTCCTTGGCCACTAAATCCGTCGGGAACCACTTCCTGTTACTCTACACAGTATAAACACCTTCCGGAAGTCAACAAATCCTTGTGTGATTTGTGTTCGCTCACGCACACACTCACTTTCTTGCCCGAAAATAACAAAAGTCCAAAACAAAGTCCCGTTTCGCCGAGTCTCGCTTCAAATCCGCTTCTGTCCTTCTCCTCCTGCTCCCCACTCGGAAGGAGCAATTCCGGCACAAATAGTGGTAGAGCACAGACGCGCCACAGAAAACGTCAGAAAGCAACCGGAAATTTCCGGTCCGTAATGAATCACCCCTGCCCGAGGAAGATCAAAACACTTGCCGTGCTAGACGGTTCCGGCTTGCCGTCGATTCCGTTGGCCAAGTTCGACACCGCACACACCAAAGGAACACCGTCGTTCACCGCTCTCAAGGCCCCTCACTCTTGGCACCCCGTCACTCTCACACACACGGCAACGACGACGACGACGTCGAAAAAAAATTCCTTCTCTCGTCAGCAAAAATCTCGAAAAAAAACTTTCCCACTTTTTAGTCCCGCGAGCGCGAGCAGAGAGTTTCACCGCGGATGGATGTCTATTTTCCGCTTCCGGTGCGGCCGCTGGTCCCGTTACGCGGCAAACTCCAGCGGTTCCGGTCGCACCTGGTCCTTATGCACCCGTACGCACAGCCAAAACGGGCTCCCGGGGGTTGCTTTCAGTCGAAAATTTCGTCCACAGTCGCACCGAACGAAGATTTACAGCACGCAAAGATCGCCATTTTATTTTCTTATTTTTTTTTTCTTTCTTTACCATGGCCCCCCGCTCGTCCCGTCCGTCCGTCCCGTTCCGTTCTCTCCCCGCGACCGATCGCGGTGAAGCTTCAGCTGTCAAACACCCGCCACTCCGAAACGTCTGATTGTCAAAGCTGTCTAAAATGTCAAGACGAACGGAGTTTTAGCGACGGGTGACGACTGTTGCAAAACGAATATCTACACGCTGATCCAAAATTGTTCCATTTGGCATTCCATTTTGTTAAACCCGAAATTTCTCATGAGATGATTCCCACTCAGCACGTTCCGTTTGAATTCCGTTTAGAATTCCGCTTGAGCGAAAAAAGTTCGATTCGAATTCTAAACAGTGTTCGTTTTAGATTCGGAAACGAATTCCGCTTCAAACGCAACAACCGGTTCCGTTTGAGTTTTCGCCGCAAATCGGTTCAAGCGGAATTCAAACGGAATTGAAACGGAACAGACGGGTAAGCTTTGACAGCTGCTTCTTCTTCTTTTTTTCTTTTTGATTTTCTTTTTTGTTTTGATTTAATTGGAATTCAAAACTGATTCAACTTTTTTGGCCTATTTTAGGCAGTTTTTATTTATATTCAAAATTAATTTAAAAAAACACTCTCCCCACCATGAATCCCGTGTTTTAATTACTTAAAATTTGTAATTTTTACAATATATTGTGGTCCGGCAGTACGGAACACTACTCCGGCGGGATGACAATGGTTGGTGGTGGTGGCGGCAACAGTCCAGCTGCCGGCTTGTGCATTTCCGCGCGTCTGTTTGGGCTACCTGTTTTCCAATAAAGAATCCGCTGGAAATGCAGAAGGACAAGTTCCGTTGATCTTTTTGTCCGACGGAGAAGTCCGTCCGCCACTCATGCCGGTACCAGCGATAACAATTGGCCAAGTTGAATGGGAGCAAATCAACGCATGTTCGCTGGACCGGGTTCGTCTGCTTGTTGAGTAACTCGCACTAGTAGGCCAGGTATGAACAAAATCCTAGAATCGTCGTCAAATCAGTTGGGGATAAAAAAAAGTTCAAATTTTAACCAAACTCACCAGCAACGCACGCAGGACAGATCCCGCCCACGGTCCATATACAAACGGCAGCGTTCCCGGTCGTGGGGCACTTGGCAATAAACAAATCCGCCCATAAACTTAGATTTTTCTATCAGAATCCGGAAAATCCGATTGAAAATAATCGAGGCTCTTCCGATGACGCTCTTAGAAATTTCAAGTTGAAACGCGTTTGACATTTCTTTTGATGTCAACTCACTCACACACTGACGAAAAACCGTTTCGGCGAAACTCGGCGAAATGTCATCGAGGTTCCGCTGTACACCAGCAGGTGTCGCCCTTGTGCAAAAAATGCTCAAACGGAATCGAAACAGACAATCTGTTTAGAAAATTTCGAAGCAATTTTCGAAGCGGAATTCGAAGCGGAATGAATCCGTCATGCGGAAAACGATTTGATTGGGTTGTTGCCTTCTTCACGATGAGAGGCTATAAAATCACTCAAAAAACCTGGATTTTTTTAAAAGGTCCAATAAACCAAATTTCCAGTTTTTGCCTTTTGGGTGTTTTTGAAACCGCCTTGAGTGAGGGGTATTAAAAAAATTTTACCTCCTATAGACTCATCTTCATTTATACTTATCGACTCAGAATCAAATTCTTAGCAAATGTCTGTACGTGTGAAAAGTTGTTGATAAAAAATATGCACACGAGGGGCAGGACACAGTTAGTCGATCATCTTTACACTAATTGATTAGCGCTGATTTTCGTCAACTGGCTAATTGATTAGCGCTGATTTGATATTCCATTCCCATCTCATATCAAGTTATCTTGTCGTTGAGAAAAGTCATTTTGACAGCTTAAAAATGTCTCTATCTTCGATCTGAACCACAGAAAAAGCATTGAATTATCCAAATAATCTGTTCCGGGCACAGCCGGAGCATGGATTTCGGCACGAAGGCCTACTAAACCCGGCCAAGTTGGTGGTGCACAAGAAGGAGACCAAGGACAAGAAGCGGTCAGCGAAAGTTATGAAGATTTTGGCCAAACGAGAGTAGGAGGAGCGCGGAATGATGCAACAACTACTACCGCGGCCAAACTCCCGCGTGTCTCTGTTCTACCGTCCAGTCGAAGAAGAGCCCATTTGACGGGGCAATAAGAACTCTGGCTTCGAATTGGACGCCTTTTTCGACATCGGGGATCGTCAAAGCCATTACTCACCGGTTTTTAAAACAGTTGCTGCAACTTTTGTTTGGCCAAGCCACCGATGCCGGTTCGTCCGGCGTCATGCCACTCTCACTCAACCGTTTCTTAAACACGTCTCCTCGTTCTACTGCTGCGATTCAGTTCCGGTGACAATCGAATTTTTGCCCTCGCCTTGGATGCTGGCCGTCCGTACTACAACCGGCGTTTCATCACTGCCTCGAGATCTTTAATCATTCGCTGTGTCGCGCTCGATCTTCGGCGACCTACTTGCTGATTGACTACTGTTTATCATAACTAACCGCTCGCTGATGGTGTCCCGGAGCATGCGCCCGGGTCTTTTCTGTGAAGGTTAGGTTCTGCGGTGGTGATGACTGTCGTGGAAGTGAACGTGGGATCACATGACACAGCGACATGACCACGTCCGAAAAAACGCTTTTTACAGGAGAACATTTTCCTGTTTATTTCAAATAATGAGTAATTTATTTCCTATTTAATGAAACATTAACCAATTTTCCATGACCCGACCACTTATTTGGGCTTGTTCTTGTTCAGCGTTTCATACAAATCGTCGGTCTTGACCAGCAGCAGCACCGACGGTGGCTTCGTCTCCGGCGTCGGAACGCACACCATTATGACGTTGTTCTTGCCCATCCCCTGCACCGGACCGCCTCGTTCAGAATGATGTTGAGCAGAATCTGGCCGATGCTGGTGTCGGCCCGCACCAAGACCTGTACCTTTCCGTCCACCTTTTTGAGTTCCGATGTCACGGTCCGAGTAGTTGCCGTCAGCTTTGACGAACAGTTTGAACCGCTTGGAGAAGATGCTGTCCATTTCCTTGACCGGCGTGAACGGCTTGCTGTCCTCGGTGGGTTTGGCCACGTTGGCGAAGATGAAGTCCGTTCTGGGCGTGGAACTTGTCGAGCCAAATCCGAAGCTGAATGGAGTCGGTGCCGCGGCCGTGTTTGTAGTCGTCGCTGGCGCGACTCTTCCAAACGTGAATCCCGGCTTTGCGGCCGTTGACTCCTTTGTGTCCACCTTGCAGCTACTTTTCTCGATTGCATCCAGATACTTTTCGTGATCCTTGAAGATCGGCGTCAGCTTGCACACTGGATTCTCCTTAACCTTCACCGAAATCCAATGAGCGCCTTCGCGTTCTCCGCATACTCTCATCCCCGGTGTCCTTGCCAGCGGAGCCTGCTGTGTCCTCCTTCGGCGAGCTTCCAACCCCGGAAAAGACCTTGCTCGGGTCGGTCGTGGCAAAGATGCTGGTTTCCAGCGCGGACGTTGTGGCCGCCGTCCCATTCGCAGATTTTGCGATTCCACTGAGAAGCAAAAATGGACTGGCTCCTACTTCGGTAGGATCCACCGCCGGTGTCGACGTCACCCCGGCGAATCCCTTGAACGCACCAAACACCGACGACGATCCACCGCTGCCCGCGGAATCTGTGCCGGCAACATCGTTTTTATGACGCGTTTTTTCAGCTCGTCCTCCGACGTCTGGGCAAATCGGCCCGCCGCCTCCTCCTCGTTCCAGTTGCCGTGAAACGTGTCTGGTTTCGTTACCCGCCTATACCAACGTCGATCTCCAATCAGCTCTGGGGGTCCTAGGGGTGATGTTCTCGGTTCCAGAACCAGGTTGGCCAATTAAACTCCCAAAAGTTTGCTTTACGGCCGCAACCACGAGTGATGTTTCTGGTTTGTTTTGACTTGTTGACGTTTGTCCGTCAGCCCAAGATAAAATTTGATGGGTAGGAATACGCTAATTGATTAGCGATAATCCTAATCAACCACCTGTAAATTCTAATTAACTCAACGATTATTTTTAGTTAATTAGGGCATGTGTCTCACCCCTCGTATGCACATAATTTTCTCGGCTTTGGCCTTGATTTTGAGCCTACACTCAACCCCCGATGGTTTGACACCAACCATTGTCAAACGAACGGGGTCACTTTTTAGTTTGACACCCCTTTTACACGGAGTTCACACAAACGTTTGTTTTGATAGTGTGCGTGAGCGCCGTGTAAAATGTGACAGTTCGTCACTTTTTAGTTTGACTTTGACCAACCAACGGGGTACAAACTAAAAAAGTGTCAAACGAAAAAGTGACCAACCACCGGGGTTTGAGTGTATATAATTTTGAGCTGCAAACTCTATTTACAATCTTTTTTAATCAAACTTTACTGAAGTAACTTTTTCTAATTTTTGATGGAAGGATAGTTTTTAGGAGTCTGGTTAGGAGTACTTTCAGAATAAGGCTTTCTAGTCAGAAATTTACCAACACATTCAAAGTATGTTTACATGATAGCTGGAGGATTGTTTGCATCAGGTTTCCTATCTCTTTCTAGCATTTTTTTTTTGTCAGGTGACTTCTTGCTGTTTTTTTTTACGGCCGCCCGATATGTCATCTAACATACTTCGCAGGGCTGTGACCGCTCGAGCTTGATCATTAGGTCTATTCCTGTTATGTTTTGGGTAGAATCGGTTAACAGTGTAAGGGGATGGGCAAATGTCATAAACGATCGGAGGGTGAAATAAAGTACAGCGTGGAGCTAAGCGAACAGATTAAATTCGGCTTTATTTAATATTTAATTGTACGGAGAAAGACGTAACATTGGCGACGAGGCGGAAAGTAACCCGCGGGGATTAAATTCGTGTTAATTTTTAGTTGAATCCGACAGGAAAAACGGGTTTCGCGTGACCAAACAAATTGTAAAGCGTAAACATAAACGAACGGACAATCAAGATGGCCGACGCGAGCCATTCGAACGTTCCACCTTTCGATCCGGGGGACACTAGAGACCCTAAATAGGGAGACTGGTCTAAGCTGGTTAAATCGATCTGGCAATGTATGTTTTGAGCTTGGCAACACTGATAAGTTTTGCTGGGCGTAAAGGCAAATGCTCGTTTGGATACGTCAAACTCGTGTCTGTTTGGGTACGTCAAATTCACTTCGACCAGTCTCCCTATTTAGGATCTCTAGGGGACACATCCACCGTTTCGGCAAGGTGGAAGAAGTGGAAACGAGGGTTTCAGATTTTTTTGGACGTGCAAAATGTGACAATCGCGGCCCGGAAGCGATCCTACTAGAGATCCTAAATAGGGAGACTGGTCGAAGTGAATTTGACGTACCCAAACAGACACGAGTTTGACGTATCCAAACGAGCATTTGCCTTTACGCCCAGCAAAACTTATCAGTGTTGCCAAGCTCAAAACATACGTTGCCAGATCGATTTAACCAGCTTAGACCAGTCTCCCTATTTAGGGTCTCTACTCTGACACGGATCAAGTGAAGTATTTGTTCGCAACCGAACCGGACAGCGGAGAGAAAGACTTAGTTGTATGTGCTGTTGGTGGGGTGAAAATCACCTGGGTGGTGGATTCCGGCGCGGGAGTAAACGTGATTAACCGGCAGACGTGGGAACACCTAAAACAACAAAAAGTGCGCGTAAATCACCAAACCACTGACGAGAAGAAGTCGCTCAAGGCTTACGGTGGCCATCCCATAAAAGTGACCGGAATGTTCTCGGCGGAAGTGGCCACCAAGGAGAGGGTGACTCAAGCGGAGGTCTACGTGGTGGAGAACGGAAGCTGCTCTTTGCTGGGACGCAAGACGGCGAAGGCTCTCGGCATCTTGAATATCAACACGGCTGTGTGGGCGGTGAACGATGAAGACGAAAATCGCATCGGGAAAATAGTGGGAGCTGTCGCCAAAGTCCAGATTGACCCAGAGGTGAAACCGGTGCAACAGACGCAGTGCCACATCCCGATCCCGCTGCGCGAGAGAACCGAGCAAGAAATAAAGAGACTTCTCAAGCAGGACATCATCGAAGAAGCACCGAGAGACTCACCTTGGATTTCAAGGCTTGTCGTTCGACCGAAGGTAGGGGATGCATCTTAGAGATCCTAAATAGGGAGACTGGTCGAAGTGAATTTGACGTACCCAAACAGACACGAGTTTGACGTATCCAAACGAGCATTTGCCTTTACGCCCAGCAAAACTTATCAGTGTTGCCAAGCTCAAAACATACGTTGCCAGATCGATTTAACCAGCTTAGACCAGTCTCCCTATTTAGGGTCTCTAATGCATCTGCGGTGAGGTTGTGCGTAGACATGCGGGATGCGAACAAGGCGGTCATTCCCCAGCACTACCCTTTGCCAACTTTCGACAGTATCATTCCGCACCTGAACAACTGCAAATGGTTCTCCAAAATCGACCTGAACAAGGCTACCGTTACAAAAGGTTGCTGTTTGGGCTGAACTGTGCTTCAGAAGTGTTCCAGTGCATCATCGAGCGCATTCTGACTGGACTGCCAGGAGTAAAAACCTTCATCGATGACATCTTGGTGTTTGCAGCGAGCAAAAAGGAGCACGACAGCATCCTGCAGGCCGTATTGGACAGGCTCAAGTCGAGTGGGGCCACGATCAACAAGCGGAAGTGCGAATTCGGGAGGAAAGAAGTCGTGTTCATGGGACACCGGCTGTCTGGAGACGGCATATCACCAACAGACGACAAGGTGGATGCGATCAAGAGATTTCGGGACCCGCAAACTGTGGAGGAGTTGCGCAGCTTCCTGGGTTTGGTAAACTACCTGGGAAAATTTATTCCGGATCTGGCAACACTGACAACCCCCCTTCGTCACCTCTTGCGAAAAAGCTCTCGTTTTGCTTGGGCCAAAGAGCAGAAACTCGCATTCGCCAAGATCAAGGACGTCCTAGCAAACCCCAAAAACTTGGGCTACTACTCGCCACTGGACAAAACCATCGTGATAGCGGATGCCAGTCCAACTGGCCTGGGAGCGGTGCTCATCCAAGAGAAGGACGGAGAGAAGCGAGTAATCTGTTACATCAGCAAGGGGCTTTCCGAGGCCGAACAAGCGTACGCGCAGAACGAGAAAGAAGCTCTAGCTTTGGTTTGGTCGGTGGAGCGACTGGAGATGTACCTACGAGGTTTGCGATTTCTTCTTCTGACCGACCATCAGCCCCTGAAAGTCCTGTTCGAAACCAAACAACGACCCTGCAAGCGAATCGAACGATGGGCACTTCGGCTTCAGTCTTTCCGCTTCCGGATCGTGCACATCCCAGGAAAAGCGAACATCGCTGACCCAATCTCACGGCTACCAAGCTTCCAAGAGTGCACGACGTACGATCAGCACGGTGAGTCCATGCTAATGGCAATCATTGAGACTGCCAAGCCTGAAGCGATGACGTTGGAGGAGGTCGTAAATGCAACCTTGAAGGACATGGAGCTGCGTACAGTACAAGAAGCGATTTCAACAGGACGATGGCCAGAAACAATCAAGCGGTACTTGCCGTTCAAAGACGAACTCCTGGTGGTGAACGAGATGGTTCTGCGCGGCGATCGGTTGGTCATCCCGGTCGGATTGAGGAAGCGTCTACTGGAGCTTTCACACATCGGCCATCCAGGAATCGAGCGCACTAAACAACGTCTACGAGCGAAAGTGTGGTGGCCGACCATGGACAAGGACGCTGAAAAGCTCGTTCGTTCGTGCATGGATTGCCAGATTGTGGGTTTGCCCGGACCACCGGAACCAATGAAGTTGCGCGAACTGCCACAAGCACCCTGGTGTCAACTGAGCATGGACATGCTCGGACCTCTGCCATCGGGGGACTCGCTGTTGGTTGTCATTGATTTGTACAGCCGTTTCCGCGTCGTAGAAATTTTGCGACAAACAACGTCAGCGGACATCTTGAAGAAGTTGAAGCCCATGTTCATTCGGTTGGGTTTCCCGGAAGTGCTTCTGGCGGACAACGCGGCGAACTTTTCCAGCAGCGAAATGAAAGATTTTTGCAAGCGGTATGGTATCCAGCTCAAGCATTCGACTCCGTACTGGCCGCAAGGAAACGGCGAGACTGAGCGGCAGAACAGAAGCATAATGAAAGGCATTCGAATTTCGGCACGGAACCATACGGATTGGAAGCACGACCTCGAAGAACTAAACTACGTGTACTCCCTCACACCACATCCGGCTACGGGTCGCTCACCGGCGGAGCTGGCGTTCGGTAGAAGATTCAAAGACTGGATTCCACAACTTGTCGCACGCGATCCCAGGAGCGATGAAGCCGTTCGAGACCAAGATCTGTCCTACCGAACGGCTGCCAAGAAACAGTACGACAAGGCGCACAACGTTAAGGAGTCCACGATTACTGAAGGTGATCAGGTCCTGATGAGAAATTTCGTGAAGCAGAACAAGCTCTCCACTGCATTCCTGCCGCAGCCGGTCAAGGTAATCAAGAAAGAGGGAAACAGCGTCCTGCTGGAGACACCAGATGGAGTACAATACCGCCGGAATTCGTCTCACGTGAAGCGTATCCCAAGAAGTCCAGAAACAGCTCGAAGTGACACCGAAGAAGAGGACGAGAATGCAGATGAACTGTGGGCGACTCCAGAGGCATCCGTCCCGATGTCGACACGCGCAGAGAAGCAGAAGCTGGCGAACGGTCGACCACGGCGACAGATCAAGCGGCCGCTGAGATATGACGACTACATAACGGATTTGAACGAAGACGAATAGTAAGAAGACAAGCTGGAAAAAGGGGAGATTGTTATGTTTTGGGTAGAATCGGTTAACAGTGTAAGGGGATGGGCAAATGTCATAAACGATCGGAGGGTGAAATAAAGTACAGCGTGGAGCTAAGCGAACAGATTAAATTCGGCTTTATTTAATATTTAATTGTACGGAGAAAGACGTAACAATTCCCGTACTGCAGAATTCTGCAATTCAGCACAAAAATGGCAGCATAGCGTTCCCGTACTTTTCTGCAACAAAAGTAACTTTTCTCTCAGGCAGAACTTCTGCAGTGAGAGAGGTAGAAGTTGCAGTGAAACCGTTCCCGTACTTTTCTGCAAGCTCTCTCTTCTCTTTCTTGTTGAAAAGTTACTGCAATTTGGTGTGATGGATGTTGACTACACGCTTACATAAAATTTGCAAGTTGGATGCAATCAAGCATTTTATTATAAGTTGTAATAATAAATGATTTTGGGGTAGTTTTTTTATGTCTGGTTTTATTGAAAACGATTTTTTATGTTTACGATTTCAGGCTTAGTTCATTCATGTTGATGATAAAGCGATTTTTTTAGTGTTTTTTTTGCCTGATAAAAACGGCTAGTACTTCAACATAACAAAATGTACTATAAAAACAAATTGTTTTAAAAACTTTTAAAAGACACATTTCTTTTGAGTTTAATAATTTTAAATAAATATTTGTTCAGGAATAACTTTTGATCTTAAATTGATTTTGAATTTAGTATATATTTAGTAGTGTTAAAATAATAGGTAAATTTAATTGGCAAATAATAAATTGTACCATTAACGGTGCTACTAATTTGTATTCTTATATGAACAAAAAAAAAATAATGTAATTTTGTCAAAACTAAAATTCTGATACTCTGAAATTCTGAAAAAATGAAATAAATTATATAGTAAATAGATAAATATAAATACATAAAAGCGGTACATCTAAAGATGATTCCAGGAAGCTATAAAATGTATTACTATTTTTTTAAAGCTCAAACGCTCCAGCTGGTTCCATTCCTTGTTTTATAAGTGTTATGATTTTATGTAATTTGAAAATACTTTGAAATGATATAGAGTAATAGTAGGTAAAGGAATAGGAAAAGGAATGATATCAAAATTAAAATAAATTATATGGTGTATAGATAAGTAAATATAAGCAGTGACTATAAAGATGATTCCAGGAAGCTTTAAAACTTTGTTTGTGTCATGAGTTAATGTAGTTTGATCATATATTATATGGAAGAATAGCCTTCAAAAAATCAAACCATCCACATTAACGACCCCCGGGTCTTTTGTGGTCTCTATTGCAAGTTTCTGCTCGAACCTAAGAGTCCGAAGGCTTGAATGGGGAGAGCACCCAAACCTCTTTTTACTCCAAGGAACCTTCCACCCCAGTGTTTGAACTGACGACCTTTGGATTGCGAGTCCAACCGCCGCCAGCGATTCCACCGGAGTAGGCTTGGTTTGGTGTGTTGTTTGTACTTATGGCATGGAGACAACTCCTACATCTGGAATGACTTAACGGCCTAACAACCAAGGCCGGGACCGACATTTTACTTACTCATCCGATGGAAGGTTGCAGCAGATGAAGAATAGCCTTATCTTTCGAAATAAACAAAAAACAAATATAAAAAAAATTATGTTGCCAAAATATTTTATCATTTATTTCTTGTATAATGAACTTGCCTACAATTCAACACTTTAATCCCGATTAATGGGATACGTCCCCTCTCGCATGTGAATCTTGTAATGCGCTGCCAGATTGTGCTTCACCGTGAAGCGCTTTCCGCACACTTCGCAAGGATATTTCGCAACTCCCGTGTGGACAGTTTCGTGTATTTTGTAGTGAGAACTAAAAGTTGAAGAAAAGAAAGTTGAAAGGGAAACTTTGACCGCAAATCAAAGATGTGTTCTAACCCTCGCCGGAATTGTTTGCCGCAAATTTCGCAAGAATATTTGGGGGGCTGCGTGTGGCTGGATTTGTGCCGGAGCCAGTTGCTGTACCCTTTCAGCTTTTTTCCGCAATGGGGACAGTCGTAGTACTGGTTTACAACCTTGTGATGGTGGCGATGCATCTGAAGTGCGTACTTGGAGTAAAGCTTGCTCTCACAACCTTCGACCTCGCAAGAGTAAGGCGCAACACCCAAATGCCGGTTCATGTGACCTTCCAGACCCTGCTGAGAAACCATTTCACCACACGTGGAACAAACAACTTTGCCGCTTTTGGCTTTGTGGGTCTGGCGATATCGTTCTTTTGCTTTCTGCTTTTTTACCTTACGCTCCTCGGCTTGTGGTTCCGGTTCAGATTCTGAATCGGGGCCATCCGGACGGAAATCTTCATCATCATCTTCGTTATCAAACTCAACCTCGTTTGCTTCCTCTTCAAAATACCCGTCACAATTGTCAGGATCAACTTCTACCTTCGTTATTAACGGTTCGATCTCCAGCTGCATCAAATCTATCTCTTCGTCCTCTACTTTAGACTCAACCATGCCACAATCGGCGAACATCTCCGTTTCCTCCTTCTTAACGGCGACCACCGGCGACGAACCCTGGAACTGATCCAGCAAACAACGTACCGAGTTGATCTGTTCGATGGATTCTTTCCAGCAGTTCCAGCTGACTTCGAAGCTGCCCTGTAGTAGTGTTTGCTCATTTTGTTGGCATATCCGCTGAAATGTGACTATCACGTTCACCATCTCTTTACAGTTGTTGCAGATTCTTATCGTTTGATCGCTTCTGTGGAGCTACAAAATAAATTTAAAAAAATATGTACATTACATATTATTGTTTTTAAGTGAAACATCCAATTAAATACCTTTAGTCCAACGGCAGCCTGGATATCCTTCTTACAGCCGGCTTCTTTTCCAAAAATTTCGTTCATCAGTTTTTTGGGATATTCCTGCAGGCACAAACGGCACAGCGGACTGCGCTTTTTGTAGACGCGTTTCATGGATTCATCTAGCGACATTTTGTTTGTGTTGAATGGATTGAACGCGCGTAATGCTGGAACTATTGCCAAATAATAAAGTAAATAACTTTTATTTACGACTTTCACCAAGCGCGAACATTGTAAATTTAAACGTCTGATGATTGAATTTGTAAACAAAAACAGATGGGTAGCGTCTGAAACTTACGTATTTCACACGGTAAACGACCTTTACTATTTTGAACATTTTGAATGTTTTAATTTACACTCAACCCCCGGTGGTTGGAAACTTTTTTGTTTTACACTTTTTTTTGTGTACCCCGTTAGTTGGTCAAAGTCAAACAAAAAAGTGACGAACTGTCACTTTTGACACGAGACTCACATTTACTATCAAACCATGGCTTTCTACCTAAGGTACTCGCGATTGAGTGTGTAGTAGTGCGGTTGTCAAAATCGTTATCTCTGACTCTCTCACTCCACTGACACTAACATTGTTTATGTTTTGGTTTTCCTGGCACGGTCTATTGTTCGTTTGTTATTGTTTTGGTTTTAGTGGCACGGAGCCATGCACTCACACTAATGCAAAGCAAAATCGCGAGTACCTATGATATACAGCCTTGCTATCAAACCAAACGTTTGATAGTAAGTGTGAGCCTTGTGTAAAGAGGGTGTAAATCGGGGTTTCAGTGTAAACTTTTTCTTTCTTTCTTCGTATTTCGCACAGAAAATACTGAACAATCTAAACTATAAAATTATAAAATTATAAAATTATAAAATTATAAAATTATAAAATTATAAAATTATAAAATTATAAAATTATAAAATTATAAAATTATAGAATTATAAAATAATAAAATTATAAAATTATAAAATTATAAAATTAAAAAATTATAAAATTAAAAAATTATAAAATTATTATAAAATTATAAAATTATAAAATTATAAAATTATAAAATTATAAAATTATAAAATTATAAAACTTTAAAATTATAAAATTATAAAATTATAAAATTATAAAATTGGGTACTAAAGCCCTATGTCAATTTTTATGTACAACGGTAAAAACACGGTTGAAAACCATTTCTGATCACTTTTTTTTTTCATTGTAATGCAAAAAAATATTGACAAGACAACCTTTTTCTATGGATCAACTATGGTCTCCTTGGAACGAGCTGCCAAGTACACGCTTACCAAAAATCATGATTTTTTGAGTTCTAAATCCCACTTTTCATACGATTTTTTGAGTTCAGGTACTACAACCATAAAAATGGTTATATGGGTTGAACTGAAAAATTCGTATGAAAAGTGGGATTTGGAACTCAAAAAATCATGATTTTTGATAAGGGTGTAGGACCTTTTCTGTCAAGAAAGACCGTGATGTTATTTTTTTAAATTCAATTAAAAATCCATTTTAAATCCTTTGCGGTCGTTCAAAGGGTCATTATACTCAGAAAAATAAGCTTTATCGTTTTGAGCAATAATATCACAAATTTAAACTTCATTTTAGGACCCGATTATAATCATTGTTATACACTCAACCCCCGGTGGTTGGTCACTTTTTCGTTTGACACTTTTTTAATTTGTACCCCGTTGGTTGGTCAAAGTAAAACTAAAAATTGACGAACTGTCACTTTTTACACGGCGCTCACGCACACTTTCAAAACAAACGTTTAGTAGTGTGTGTGAACTCCGTGTAAAAGGGGTGTCAAACTGAAAAGTGACCCAGTTCGTTTGACAATAGTTGGTGTCAAACCATCGGGGTTGGAGTGTAACCGATTTTGACTGTGCGACGCGCAGTGTGCGTGCAAATTGTACCCACCAGACGTTTCAACTGTCAATTTGACAAGTGGCCTAGCGGGAACGTTGCACCCACCAAAAGTTTGTGGATTTAACAAGGTAGGCAGGTTTTCCTGCTGCCAAAAAAAATAAAAAAAAACGGATTTTGTATAGAATTTTCTGAATTTTAATTAAATTTAAGCTCACGGAAAAATCCTGCCAAAAGAGTGAAGTTTTTCAGGAAAATGGTCAGATTTTCAGCTTCCTTAAAATACGCATTTTGTATATTTTTTTGACAGCGGAAAATCCGCATTACCTTTTATTATCCAGCAACGTTGGCACCCACCAAACACATGCCACAGCCGCGACCGAAAATCATAACAACCAACAGTCCGCCATTTTTCATTATCGCAGCGAGCAGCAGCAACCTCTCCGCACGGCAGCCGCGGAGACTCGACAGTTTCAGCTTTTAGAGCGCGTCGGTTTAGCCGTTCTGCGGGGCTTCCTTCTCAAATTTCTCCGGGACAGGAACCTGGCGGCAGTTTGGAGTGCGATTGAACGTTTGCGGGCTAATCAAAGGAAGCTGTGAGATAGTTTGGCTTGTGTGTGAGGAGCAGCAGAGTCGCCGGGAGTTGGCGGAACAGAATTCGACGGAGTCGCCGAAAGAAGAAGAAGGGCTAGCACCGACTACGACGAAGAAGTCGTACGGTGATAACGCAACGCTAGTGGCACACAAGTTTTGGCGTTTTTTTGCCACTCGGGAAGGTTGAGTTTGGAAGCTTGTCGGAATGACGGACAGCAAAGGATACGCGATCAATGATCTGGTTTGGTAAGTGTCCCCGCCGGGGGTGGTAATTTGATGGTTCGTTCGAGTTCTTGGTGGGGGCCCTTCGCAGCGGGACGACGAGGATTCCGTCAAGTTTTGTAGCTTGAAAAAAAAAAACAGCTTCGAAAGAAGCGGGAGATGTCAGTGGCAAGCGAAACCTAACCTCACTTTTGCGTCGCTGGTGGGGGGAAGGAAAAACTGAAAATTTGTTGATTTTCCCATTGGAAATCTGGATTAACTTTTAAGATCCTATATCTTAATCTAGAGAAGCAACTTTTTCACCTAGTTTAATTCGAATAAGAGATCAGGATCTGGCTGAAATTATACCTGCTTTCTGTCACCTCCTCCAGAAGGAGGAGGAAGAAGGCGCCAGGGGTGGAGTCAGGCAGGACTGAAACTTTGATGACGTCACGAAAAGTGCACTCAGCAGCGCATCAGTCGTCGGCTTGCTGTGATGGTTACTGCAGCAGCGATTGGGCGCCAAACTTGTTTACTTTTGCAAACATGGCATAATTTTTTACGAAGGGTTGCTTTAATTAAGCGAATTTTCTTTAGCTATAAAAACGATAGGTGAAGCATCTAGATGATGAGGACTTTTTTAACTGTCCAAAATTAATATAATTATTTTAAAGTTCTAGGTTGTAGATATTAGAGGTTTCATAAGATAATAAAATAGTAGTTTATGCAACAAGTTGCAAAAAGAGGATTTTTTCAGCACGAGTCGTACATTTATCCAACGAGGTTCACCGAGTTGGATAAATACGAAGAGTGCTGAAAAAATCAAGTTTTGCAACGAGTTCCATACAACATTTTTTGCAATTCCGAAAAACACCCATTGAGTGAAATTTTAAGCCAAATTTTCATGTATTTTGTCAATAAGTCGTTTGAATCAAAAAAATGTTGAAAAGTGTTACTTTTCGAAACAAGTGCTGAAAAGTTCAACTTTTCAGCACCCATTTCAGTGCTGAAAAGTAGAACTTTTCAGCATTTATTTTGAAAAGTGTTGCTATTCGATACTGTTATTATTGGTACAGAAAAGTAGGCTTTTTCGTCGTTCAAGAATGACAGGAAAAGTAAGTAGTTTCACGACGGAATTGCAAAAAAATTTTTTTTTGATCGTGTTGAGATTTTGTAAGAAATTTTTGATTCTTTTAAATACCATGTGTTTTTGCATGGTATACTAAAACAAAACATGTAATTTTTCTTAAATTAAACTGAGTTGCAAAACATTTGATTTCAGCTTGAACATTGATTAACATTTTTGTCTTCTCTTCCAGGGCCAAGATGAAGGGCTTCTCGCCCTGGCCGGGCCGTATTTCGCAGCCCCCGCCAGAGCTGCGCCGCATCGCCGTCAAAAAGAACATCCCGGTGCGGTGTATCTTCTTCTTTGGCTCCAACAACTAGTAAGTACCACTGCTTCGCTCTTCCCACTGAGTTGAGATTTACAACTTTTTTCTCCCCGCAGCGCCTGGATCGAGGAAACCCAGATCAAACCGTACCACGAGTTCAAGGAGAAGCTGCTGTCGTCGTGCAAGTCGGCCGGCTTCAAGGAGGCCGTCCAGCAGATCGAGGACTTTATCGCGAACCCGGAGAACTTTGGCCATCTGTTCACGGGCGAGGTGGACAACCGTCCCGATCCGGACGTGGAGTTCAACAAACTGCGCGAGGCGGAGAACGACAAGAGCGAGGACGGCAAGGAGGAGCCGGAGAGCGTGAACAACACGACGACGCCGGGAGCGCTGGAAACGGCCGAGACGACGACGACGACGCCCAGCACGGCGACCAAAAAGTCCGCCGCCAAGAAGAAAGTACGTGCCTCACTGCCCATCAAGTTGAACCCGGATAAGGTGCTTTGTTTTGTTGCGTTTTTTTATGTTTAATTTTTGTGTGAGCGATGTTTGGAGCGGAAATTTTCTAAAACCGGACGTTCTTCCAGGTCGCTTCAACGCCCAAGGCCCGCGCCATCGGTAACAAAGCCAAGGCCGCGATAGCCACCATCGAGGACATTGCGAGCACGCCATCGCCGAAGCGCAAGCGAAAACTGAACGATTCCGGGGACGTGTCGACGCTGGATCTGGACACCTTCTCGCCGGTGCGTCGCAACGTGCCCGTGTCACATCTGCTGAACCGTCCCGTAACGGTGGCGCGTCCGGCCACGCCCGAAATCGACATGTCGAGCGTGTCGAACGCGCTGCAGTCGCGCAACATCCAGGCCTCGAATCTGAAGTTTGGCTTCCTCGGGCTCGGCATCATGGGCTGCGGCATCGTCAAGAACCTGCTCAACTCGGGCCACTCGGTTGTGGTGTGGAACCGCACCGCCACCAAGTGCCGCAAGTTCCAGGAGGCGGGCGCCGAGGTCGCCGACACGCCGTCCGACGTGATCGAGATGACGGACGTGACGTTCTCGTGCGTGTCGGACCCGCAGGTCGCGAAGGATGTAAGACGCTTCTTTGGGCGATTCCTCGAACAAGATCTAATTTAGCTTCTTACGAATTTCAGCTGGTGTTCGGCAACTGTGGCGTCATGTCCGCTAACCTCGTCGGCAAGGGCTACGTCGAGATGACCGGAGTCGACCCGGAAACGTCGCAGGACATCGCCGAGCAGATCATCTCCAAAGGTGGCCGGTACCTGGAAGCACAAGTAAGCGTTAAACGCGAAGCTCGCGTCAACCCAGCTTCTAACTCTTAGCTTCTTTTTGTTCAGATCCAAGGCTCGAAGAACCAGGCCGAGGAGGGCACGCTGATCATCCTGGCCGCCGGCGAGCGGTTGCTGTTCGAGGAGTGCCAGACCTGCTTCGAAGCCATCTCGCGCAACTCGTTCTACCTCGGCGACGTGGGCAACGCGACCAAGATGAACCTGGTGCTGCAGATGATCCACGGCGTGACGCTGGCCGGCATCGCGGAGGGACTGGCGTTGGGTAGGCTTCTTCGTGATTGAATTTGCGGACGCATTTGTAACTTGGTTTGTTTTTACAGCTGACCGGGCAGGACTCCAGCAAAAGGACGTACTAGAAGTGCTCGAGCTGACCAACATGTCCTCGGAGATGCTGCTGCAGAAGGGAAATGGTAAGCTTTCGGCATGCATTCTTCAAAGGTCGTCAAATCTAACCGTCCGATTCTTCCCGTAGCAATCATCAAGGGCGAGTTCCCCACCCACCAGCCGCTGAAGCACATGCAAAAGGACCTCAAGCTGGCCCTGGGGATGGCGGACGGGCTCGAACAGTCCCTGCCCATCACGGCCGCCTCCAACGAGGTGTACAAGCACGCGAAACGTCTCGGGTACGGGTCGCACGACGCGAGTGCGGTGTACGTGCGGGCAAGGTTTTAACGGCGCGCCGTTCCCGAGGAGGACGACGACGGAGTATTGGGCGAGACGCCGGCGAGGTGGTGTTGAGGGCGGTTTGGAGAAGGATTTACTTTTAGTAGCTATATTTTTTTTATTGTTTATCCCCGAGTAGTAGCGAATGCGCGCGAGACAGAGAGAAACGTGTGTGTGTGTGTGTGAGAGAGAGAGAGCGCGAGATAGAGGAAGGTATTTTACCGATTTGACACACCAAAACACACAGGAATCGACGACCGGAACCGGAATCCCGCACACACATCTCACTTTACACTTAGGTATTCCCCCTCCTCCATCCCCAAAAAAAGAAAGCCCACATTTCGCGCGCTTAAATTTACAAAAGTCCCCCTCTTTTCAACACACATGAAGAAAAAAAACACACACATTTCAAACGCTAGGAATGCACAGAGTCTAGTTTTAGTAGTTCTTTGAGCGACACCGCTTACGTTCAGGCATGAGAGAGAGCGAATAAGTAAAAGGAAGCTAAATTGCCTGTTGTTCAGCAAGAAGAGTAAGAAAAGAAACGCAAGCAATCGCGTTGCCTATATTATATTTTTACTTGATATAAGTTTTATTAAATGGAAAACTCACACTGAAAAACAAAACTACAGTAGAAACATTTGCTCTTGTGCTCTCCCCCCGTTGATTTTCGAGACTTTCCCCGATGGTTCTGAAAGACCAATGTTAATTGCACATTTGCGGCTAGTTTTAGTGATTAAAGTTTAAAGATTAGGCGAAGAAGAAGAAAAAACCCATTCAAACGTTCTGCACTGGACCAAATCAAAGCAAAATCCAAGCAAAAAAAATAAACACTAAAACCGGAGGAGCATGTCGAAACAGAGTGGGTTAGAGAGTGAGGAAGGAAACAGGAGCACGCTCTGTGTATAAAAACGTATATTTTTTTCTCTCCTTTAGTTTACTATTATCGAAAACAAAGCAAAACACAAAAAATCTACAACAAACATTGTACTGCATAATGGATTTCTATTTTTCGTGAAAACAGTGACCGTAATAAAGAAAAACGTGTTTAAAGTAAGTTCAAAACATTTGCCTTTTATTGACTCATGGAAGGAAGCATGTGAGCACCACGAAGTCCCCTACTCGGACGTGGTCAAGTACCTCGGTCTTCCGTTCGAAGCTCACGTACGGTTTCCCATCTGGGCACAGCTGTGCTTCAACTCGCCGCCAAAAGCTGCACACGCATCCGAACAAGATCCTGAAAATCTGGAACAACGGCCTTTCATTACAGCTCGAGGAGGCGGCCAACACGCAATCGCTTGACACCTGGACCAGTGCTACATCGATTTTGGACAACAGATTTTCTGCGAGCTATTTTTCTGTTTTCTCCATCTTTTGACAAAAGAAAAGTGTGTTTGCGTCCATTGAGATTTTTGATTGATTGATTTTTTTATTCGGTAGAAAAAGCTATCACAGCTATAGCATAAATAAACAATAAATGAATAATACACAGTTGAAAGTTTCCCCAAAAAAAATATTTAGTGCATTCACAAAACTACTGTTAGTCGATATAAATAAAAGAAATAAACTGAATTGAATTGAAAGAATTTAAAAATTAAACAAGAAAAGTGACAATTTTCGTAGAACAGAAGTTGCTTAAAATTACATAAGCACTGCAAAAATATTTTTTTCCGAAATAAACAATTTAGCATTACAGCTTTGAAAGAGAATCAAATGGGAATCTAAAGAGCATGAGCATGAGCATGAGAGATCACCCATGGTTGCCCCTCCGTTGCTGAACAGAACCGTAATATCCTTTCAGCACTACTGATTATATGCTTCGACGATCTAGTGGTGTTTCCCTTATCAACAGCATGTATGAATGCGCTGAAAAGATAAAACACCATGATTGCTAAAGCTAGATCAGTTGCGAATAGGTAACAGTCATTGGCCACCAACGGCGCCCGCCATGTCAGTTTGTAGATCTCGATTTTAAGGGACGGGAATGTTAGTTAGCGCAGGTTGCTACTAGGGCAGCTGATTTACTCTGTGCTTACACCCCACAAGCGCCAGGAACCTGAAAATTTGTTAGTAGGATAGGGTGTTTGGTCAGGATTCATCATAGAAGATGATGATGCGACCCAAAATCATAGTGTTTGTTGAAGGTATTATGTTTTAATCTCAAGGCAAGCAATCGGATGCTGCGGATGAGACATTTCCCGTTTATCGGCTGTTAACTTTTAATTGAAATGGTTTAATCTTAGACAGCCGGCTGTGGAAAGATAGAACCAAAATTATTTGTAATTAAATGATGAAGGATTTAACAGTCTGACTTTTTAATTGAGATGTTTTTACGAGTTTTACATGATTCATGTTTAGTGGGGTACTGATTAACGAAGCGAACGACGAGTTACGATGTTTATCGAGCTGAAATGGTATGATAAGGTTTTGTTGTTATTGCACACCGACGACGAATGCGAAAAAACCCTGCGATCCGACCGAAAGGCATCGCAAATCAGACTGACTCAATTGGGTCCTAAAATGAAGCTTAGATTGCTGATATTATTGTTTACAGCGATAAAGCTTATTTTTCTGAGTACAATGACCCTTTGTACGACCACAAAGAGTTTAAAATGGATTTTTAAACCAATTTTGAAAAATTAACCTCGCGGTCCTTCTTGACAGAAAAGCTCCTACTTGACAGCTCGTTCCAAGGGGACCATAGTTGATGCATCGAAAAAATGTTGTCTTGTCAAAAAAAAAATTGCATTAAAATGAAAAAAAGTAAGCAGAAATGGTTTTTAATCGTGTTTTTTACCGTTGTACATAAAAATTTACACAGGGCTTTAGTACCCAATTGTCATCGATGACAACCAGAGCCAGCCGCACCTTTACCCAGCGCGGTTTAGTTACCCTCCAACTTCCCACCCTTCAGATATTTTAGACGGATCTTTACCCTCCACCCTCCAAGTTTCTAAGCAACTTTTTCAAAACGGCGTATGTTTTATTTGATTTAATATACATACAACTTCTTGAAAAATACTCCTGGTCAAAAAATATCTTTGATAGCTCTTCGAAGGATTCACTCAACCAATTGTAGAGAAATCTCTTGCAACAACACCACCACCAACCGCCCTGTTCCGCTATCGATGGCTAAGTTATGTTTCAAGCAGCACCACTACCCACACTTGTAATGTTACATCAGCGATGGATAAATTAAAGTTTTTAATCAAGGGGCTTTTGGGAGCGATTTAGATTAATAATTTGCATAATTTACCGTTTTTACTTTCAAACAAACAATTAATTAACAGATTAATCACATTTCGCTTTTCAACGAATGAATCATTCCTTTCTAAGATTTTTATTCATTTCAATCATTTTGAGCATTTCAATAGTTTGAAGTATGTTAAGTTGATTTTAAATATTACGAGTAATTTTTATATTTAAGGTATTTCAGGTATACGAGTGTATCAAGTTTTTGAAGGTTTTTAAAGATTTCACGTAATTCAAGTTTTTGCAGTTTTCATGGATTTTAAGCTTAATAAATATTTCCAGTATTTCAAGTATTATAAGCACCGCAAACAGGGGTGAGATTGGTTTATACGAAAATGCAGAAATTTGTATGACCCAATCTCACCCCCTCACGGTGCATCAAGTATTTCAAGGGTTTAAAGAATTTCAAGTATTAATTTTTTTCTAAGCATTTCAAGTAAATCAAGTTTGCAAGTATTTCTTGAACACAATCATTTCAACATTTGTAACTATTTCATGGATTTCAAGTTTTTCAAATTGATTTTTAATATTTGTAGTATTTCAAGTGTTTCAAGTAGTTGAAGTAAATATTTCAAGTATCTTTTTCATTTATTTTAATTTCATAAAGAATTTAAAATATTTCCTGTACTTCAAGTATTTTTTGTTTTTCAAGCATTTCAAGTAATACAAATAAGTCATGTATTTCAAGTAATTCAGTTAATGTTAATATTTTAATTTTTCTATAATTTCAATTATTTTTTTTTTTAGATTTATTCGTCTCTTACTTAGTTTAATCATGAAATATCTTTATAAACGTTTCAGGAGTGATTAAAAATCATTTTTTTGGAGGATTTCATAAATTTTCAGTAATATGATTTTTGTTTGGGTTTTATACATGTTTGTAACCCTCGATGTACACATCCAAATTTAAAATATTTCTAGTATTTCAAGTATTTCACGTAATTCTATTATATTAAGTTTTTAAAGTTATTCATTTTCAAGTGATTCCAGTTTTAAAAATATTTGGAGTGTATCAAATATTTTAATCATCTTAACACTTTTTTAATTTTCAAGCACTTCAATTATGTTCATGTTTTTTATTTATTTTTTTTAAGAATTTCAATAATTTAAGATTTTTAAGGTATTTAAAGTACCAAGTACATGAAATACTTTAATTATTTGAGCAAAAGTTTGACAAAAATACCAGTTTTTAAGTGTTTCTAAATAAATAAAATAACTGATTTAAATTAATTTCCTTTTTTGAATAAAATTTTAATAACCGTATGTTATTATTATAAAAGCATCATATTTTAAGGAGTTTATGTAAACTGAAAAGTGATAATAATGATTGAAACTCATCTGAATATATAAAAGAAATCTTGGAACAATAGAAATTTGTCGATGTTTTCGATTCTTCAAACACTTTAATAACATAAAACAGTTAACAGTTTAAAATTTAAAAAAAATGTTCTTATTAAGTGAAAATCATTCTGAAACCCGAATAAAATGGTACTTGGTATTTATTGTACTTTCAATATTTACAATATTTTCAAAGATTACTTGAACAGTTGAAATATTTTTGTAGCTTGGAATACATGGTAAAATATTTAAACAGGAAGTATTTGACGTGTCAACAATTCTTAAAATACTTCAACAACATTTAAAACATTCGAAATCACTAACATATTTTTAAAACACTGAAACACGTAAAAATTCAAGCTTCATATGATCAAAATACTCGACAAACCTAAAATGCTCAATATAATAACAAAAAAAAACAAAGCAGAAAGACTTTAAATAATAGAAACTTGAAAATTTAATATACTTGGAATCTTTGAAATAATTGAAATACATGAAAAATAAAAGTAATCGAAAAATGTTAAATCATTTCGAAATACTTAAAGTCCTTGAAAATAATGAAATGCTTGAATGACTTAAACAACTTGAATTAATAACATGAATCACATGAATTACTTAAAGTAATAGAAATACTTCAAGGTCTTGAAAAAACAAAATACTCGAATTAATTCAAAAAACAAAATACTCGAATTAATTGAATAACTTGAAATACATTTAATATTGGAAAAACTTGAAATTCCTGAAATACACGAAAACATGAAGTTTTTCAATTACAAGAAATTTGAAGTATTTGAATTACTAGAAATGTTTGATACTTGTTTTACTTCTATACTTTTTAAAGGTCCAATTACCAAAATTTTGCTGTGTTTTTGAATACTACTAACTAAATGCGGTTCCAGAAACACCAAAAAAACAAAAAAAAAAAACAAAAATGTGTTTACTGGACTTGAAAAACCCCCAGACTTGAAGTACATGAAATTCTTCATATACTTGAAACACTCGAAATACTCGAAATACTTAAAATACTACAAGTTTTTGAAATATCTAAGATCAATCTGAAATACTATTGATTCTTGAAACACTTTCGGTTCTCGCAATACTTTAAATCCTTGAAATCCTACTTCGAAAACTTGGAAAAATTTAAAAACTTAAAGTACTTATGAGACTAAAAACCCAATACTCCAAAACATCAACACCGTCATCAGGGGTGACATTGGGTCAGACAAAAATTTCGAAATTTGTATGATGCAATCTCACCCCCAGACCCAATGTCGCCCCTGATGACGGTACTTATAACACTCTTGAAATATTTAAAATCGATTTGAAATATTTGAAGAATTTGAAAACATGAAGTATTTGAAGTACTTAAAACATATTTATTTACTTCTATTGTTTCTTTAAAGGTCCAATTTTGCTACCTCTGACTCAATGCGGTTTCAGATACACCAAAAAGACAAAATTTGGTTCATTTGACTGTAAAAAACTCCAAACATGAAGTACTTGAAATCCTTAAAGTTCATCAAATCCTTGAAATTCTTCAAATACATGAAAATTGGCTGTAACACTCAAAATACATAAAAGACCGAATTCTTGAAATATTTAAGATCAATTTAGAATACTTTAAATCATAGAAATTGAAATACATGAAATACTTGAAATACTTCAAAACTCGAAATTTATGAAATACATGAAATCCTTGAAATATCTGAAAACATGAAGTATATACAAGTATATACAAGAAGTATTTAGTTTTTTTGAAGGTCCATACCAATATTTTGCCTGTGTTTTTGAATACCGCTAACTCATTGCGGTTTCAGAAACACAAAAAAACAACAACAACAAAAAACTAAATTTTGCTAACTGGACTTGAAAAAAACCCCAAACCCCTTCAAGTACTTAAAACCTTTCAGATACTTGAAACTTGCTTAAACACTCCAAATACAACGAAATATTAAATTACTACAAATTCTTGAAATATCTAAGATCTATCTGAAATACTCAGCCGTCCCCTAACATGACAGTTTTCGTAAGTTGCGCGTATCCACCGACAGATGGCATGTGGACCTCGTCGGAGTCCGCCCATTGAAAACGCAACTCAAAATTTGCATGGGAAACTTTTTTTTCGTTACGGCTTTCGCGGCACGCTCCCTCCAACTGTTCGAGACTAATATTTTAACGTGGCGTATCTTTAAACAAGTTTTTCAAGAAAATGATTCCAGAATGCTTATTTTGTCGTTTTAAACCGAAAGTAGGCAAATACTATATTAATTTAAACTATTCGCCATTTTCAAATGTTTGGCTAGATGATATCAAAGGACGCCATCTTAGGCCCACTGGGCCCACAAAAAGAGGTACGCTCAGTTTGTATGGGAGCTGTCTACATGCTCCCGGGCTGGAAATACTATACATTCTTGAAATACATTCAGTTCTCGCAATACTTTAAATCCTTAAAATTATACAAACACTTGATATACTTGAATACCTACTTCGAAAACTTGGAAAAATTGAAATACTTCAATTACTTATAATGAAAACTTGAAATACTTGAAATTCTTGAAATGTTTGCTGTACTTATAAAAGTCTAAATTCTTAAAATATTTAAAATCAATTTGAATTATTTGAAGGAATTTAAAATAATTGAAAAAATATATTATAAGTAATTAAATAACTTGAATTGCATGAAATACTAAGACACTAGTATACGAAGTATTTAATAAACATGAATTAATAGAAACATTTGATATTTTTATTTACTTCTACTGTTTTTATAAAGGTCCAATTTTAATTTTTTGGCTTTAGAGTGTTTTTGACGCAATGTGGTTTCAGAAACACAAAAACTAAATTTTGTTCATTGGACCTAAAAAAACTCCAAACATGAATCTTATTTGAAACACTCAAAATACATAAAAAAAACTACAAATTCTTGAAATATTTAAGATCAATCTGAAATACTTTAAATCCTAGAAATTCTTGAAATACTTGAAATAGGTACTTAAACACATGAAATACTTTGAAAACTTGAAATACTTGCAATACTTAAAATCCACAAAATACTTTACATACTTGAAGCTCTTGAAACACATGATGTTTAAACTTTAAATCCTTGAAATAATTAAAATCAATTTGAAATAATTGAAACAATTTAAAAAATAGAGTATTTGAATTATTTAAAAAACTAAAACTAATTGGATAAACAATATTTGAATAACTTGGAATACATGATATACATACAATATTTGAAATACGTGAAGCACTTTAAATCCTTGAAAACATTAAAAAAACTTGATACACTCGTATACGAGCTCGTATACCTGAAATACCTTAAATATAAAAATTACTCGTAATATTTAAAATCAACTTAACATACTTCAAACTATTGAAATGCTCAAAATGATTGAAATGAATAAAAATCTTAGAAAGGAATGATTCATTCGTTGAAAAGCGAAATGTGATTAATCTGTTAATTAATTGTTTGTTTGAAAGTAAAAACGGTAAATTATGCAAATTATTAATCTAAATCGCTCCCAAAAGCCCCTTGATTAAAAACTTTAATTTATCCATCGCTGATGTAACATTACAAGTGTGGGTAGTGGTGCTGCTTGAAACATAACTTAGCCATCGATAGCGGAACAGGGCGGTTGGTGGTGGTGTTGTTGCAAGAGATTTCTCTACAATTGGTTGAGTGAATTCTTCGGAGAGCTCTCAAAGATATTTTTTGATCAGGAGTATTTTTCAAGAAGTTGTATGTATATTAAATCAAATAAAACATACGCCGTTTTGAAAAAGTTGCTTAGAAACTTGGAGGGTGGAGGGTAAAGATCCGTCTAAAATATCTGGAGGGTGGGAAGTTGGAGGGTAACTAAACCGCGCTCCTTTACCCACATACACGCATGCGAAAAAAAAACGAAAAACACACCGACGACGAACGCGAGAAAAAAACACGACCCGACGAAAAGGCATCGCAAATCAAACTGAGGAAATGGAGAGAAAGAAAAAAAACATAAAAAATAAAACCTAATCACATAAAACTAGAGAGCCTGGATCTTATTAGAGAACGGACATCTCAAACCAAAAGCACCAATCGAAGCACGAGAACTGTCAAACGGAGGTACCAAATGAGCATAAGACAAAGGATTTTGCTCTATTGGTACCTCCGTTTGACAGTTCTCGTGCTTCGACTGGCACTTTTGGTTTGAGATGTCCGTTCTCTAATAAGATCCAGGCTCTCTACATAAAACCAATCACCCCATGCACACAAAGAGCGACACAAAAGAGACGAAAATATTCACGAAAAAACAGGACTGCGCGTCCACCGAAGCACCGCACTTCTGATGGCATTATTCAATTTTTATGCCCAATCACCCCATGCACACAAAGAGCGACACAAAAGAGACGAAAATTATCACAAAAAACTAACTTAATCCACCTATGTGGTTGGAGCCTTCCCCACTTATTACCAACAATGGCTGATATGATGGAATTGTAAAAAAATTACATCTCTTTTTTAGATCCGGAGTAAAAAAGTACATCAATATCACTTAAGTGTACATATCTTGAGACAGGGTTGCCAGATCTTCAATGTTTGAACTCTTTGGAAAGTTTTTCTGATAACCTAACCAACGAAGGGTGTGTTGGTGGATCCGGACAAAGTTTACATACATTTAAATGAGATCCAGCTTCAAAAAATTACATAAATGTCACTTAAGAGGCCATATCTCGAGACAGGGTTGCCAGATCTTCAATGTTTTGAACTCGTTGAAAAGGTTTTTTGATAAACTAACCAACGATGGGTTGGATGGTTGATCCGGACATAGTTTACATACATTTAAGTGAGATCCGGCATCCAAAAAGTACATAAATGTCACTTAAATGGGCATATCTCGAGACAAGGTTGCCAGATCTCAAATGTTTTGGAATCGTTGGAAAGGTCTTTTGATAACCTAACCAACGACAGGTTGGATGGTGGATCCGGACATAGTTTGCATACATTTAACTGAGATCCGGCTTCAAAAAGTACATCAATATTACTTAAGTGGGCATATCTCGAGACAGGGTTGCCAGATCTCAAATGTTTTGAAATCGTTGGAAAGGTCTTTTGATAACCTAACCAACGATGGGTTGGATGGTGGACCCGGACATAGTTTACATACATTTAAGTGAGATCCGGCATCCAAAAAGTACACTCAACCCCCGGTGGTTGGTCACTTTTTCGTTTGACATTTTTTTTTAGTTTGTACCCCGTTGGTTGGTTAAAGTCAAACTAAAAAGTGACGAATTGTCACTTTTTTCACGGCGCTCACGAACACTATCAAAACAAACGTTTAGTAGTGTGTGTGAACTCCGTGTAAAGGAGGTGTCAAACTAAAAAGTGACCCCGTTCGTTTGACAACAGATGGTGTCAAACCAGCGGGGTTTGAGTGTACATCAATATCACTTAAGTGGGCATATCTCGAGACAGGGTTGCCAGATATTGGAGAGCGAAAAAGATGGCGGCGGTGTGGAAGTTGTGGATTTCCGTCGCGATTTATCTTGCCGATTTTGAAGTGTTTTTGTTGTGCTACGGTCCGGGAAAGTGCATCAATACAATAATTAAGTGGCAGGCTATCTGATTTTTGTGAAAATTACGCGCGTTTCTGTTTTGAAAGAGGTTTTTGGTCCATTTTAGTTTTTGTTGTCGTGAATCTAAGGAAGAAAAAATCAGCCAAACGTCATTTCTGTCAGAGAGTGCGCTCTCAGAGAGCGTCACAGGAAGGAGATTGTGTGTGTTCGGTGTGGTTTTGGTTTGCCGATGACGCGCCTCGACGCTGCTGTGCGGCGGAGAACAGTTCCCGGTTGGGGGAGTCGGAGTGGCCGTCGCTTACTCTCCAAGGGCAAGGGTTCAGGCTCCTGAGTCGGGAGCAGGTGGCGGGGTGGTGCATGGTGGGAGAAGAGCGGTGACAGCAGAAGCTGGTTGCTTGTGTGTGTATTTGTGTGAAGTGCAGATGGATTCTGCTGCTGCTTCATGTTTCGCGAGTGTTTCTGACAGACGTCATTTGAACTTTGAACACTGGTAAACAGCATTACACTTTTTTCAGTTCACTTTTACACAATTGTATGGGATTTTTCAGTTCAAGTATGATTACACACTTTCGTGTAATCATACTTGAACTGAAAAATCCCATACAAGTGTGTAAAAGTGAACTGAACAGTGTGTAATGTTGATTATCAGTGAAGTGTAGTTTTTGAAAAGGGCCAAATCTACACATGCAGACTTTAGATATGACCTGCAGACTTTTTACAAACATTGGGTGAGCTCGTTTATGGCGAGCTTGGGTTTGTGCATTTAGGGTAGGGGAAGGAGGACGTTAAAACTTGTGCAGTGGATTTGTTCGTGCCCCAGAGGAAATATATATTGTGAATATTGTGAAACTGATTGAGGCAACATGTGAGAGGAGCGGCTGTTTGTAGGTCGGATGTTGAATACACGGAGCCGTAAGGCCGACGCAAACGGATTTGTGCGGTGCTGCAGTCGTCGGGCGGTGTGGTCGAGTTGCACCTGATTTCAATGCTGCGGCGGCGGAGCAGTCTCCAGTCTTCAAGACCCCGGTGAGCTCGTTCCTTGATGACATCTCAAGCATGTGTGTGTGTGTGTGTGTGTGTGTGTGTGTGTGTGTGTGTGTGTGTGTGTGTGTGTGTGTGTGTGTGTGTGTGTGTGTTGAAGAATGAAGAATGAATCAAGAGTGTGAGAGGAAAAACCATTTGCGAGTGAGAATTTATTTTTTCGTCAGTCGATTTTCTCCTTTGCTGGACTTTCTACCCAATTTAGGGTACTTTGTTATTTATTATTTTTGCAGTACAGGCTGTTTTCATTATATTGATGCCTTTCAAAAATAATTTGAAGTCTAATTTAAAAATCTTTCTCACTATAATGCTGAAGTCTAAAAATGTAAATTAGTATATGTGTGTATGAGAGTGTGAATGAGTTTTTCTGTTCTTAATAAATATTTAAAACCGCGTAAAATCTTCAGAATCGGTCGATAAATCCAAATCATATCTCATTGAAAATAATCGTTATAGGGTCATTCTTAAATAATTATTTATACGCGTTTTTGATCATTTTGCTGTCGTTTCGTTAGTTTGTCAACTGTACCTATAGAAAATCTCATTTCTATAGAATCGTTTATCGAGAGACGCGCTGACATTTAGGATAGAACATTAGCGCGCGTTTTTGAATTTTTTTATTCGATTGTGAGTAGCGGTTCCTCACGGTTACTCTGCATCGTGTTTGTCGGAGCCTTTAATTTGATATTTTATTTTTCATAAGTCCTTCTTTTATCTTCGTTGATTGGAAGGCACGCCGCCGGTTTAGTTCGTTTAAGTTATTGTTTTAATTTCATTGCAAACGTTTACGTGGCGTCCTGTTTTCTTTTCGTTTATATTCATTGATCGCAATAATTTATTCCAACTGGCAGTTTAAGTATAAACTCATCAAACTATCGATTTTGAGTTGCGTTCGTGAAGATGAACGGTGCGCGTCGCGATCATCACGCAGAATTTTCGTTGCTGTTTCCGTCTTTGTTGTCCCCCCGATTGCGTTTGTTTTTCTATCCGGGCGGATTCGCGGAGTTCGACAGTTGCGTTCGTGAAGTTGAACGGTGCACGTCGCGGTCATCACGTAAGATTTTCGTAGCCGTTTCCGTCTTTGTTGTCCCCCCGATTGTGTGTGTTTTTCGATCCGGGCGGTTTCGCGTTTTCGAATAATATTTGGTTTTATCTTTCCACAGCCGGCTGTCTAAGATTGAATCATTTATTCTAAATCAACACCAAATAACCGGGAATAGTCTCATCCGCATCATCCGATTGTTTGCCTTGAGAATTCATAATCCATCACACCATTAAACAAAATTTATTGATTATTGGGTCGCATCATCATCCTCTATGATGAATCCTGGCCATTACCCTTACCCACTAACAAAATCCCAAGTAGAAGTAGTTTTCCGGCACACGTGGGGGTGTGGATATCGTATAGAACCCACCCTTGGTAGCAACCTGTGCTAACTAACATTCCCGTCCCAATCCCCCGAGATCTACAAACTGACATGGCGGGCGCCGTTGGTGGCCAATGACTGTTACCTATTTGCTCCAGATCTAGTTTTGATGATCTTGATGTTTTATCTTTTCAGCGCATTCATACATGCTGTTGATAAGGGAAACACCATTAGATCGTTGAAGCGTATGACCGGTTGTATTGATAGGATATTACGGTCCTGTTCAGCAACGGAGAAGGACAACCATGGGTGGTCTCTCATGCTCATGCTCATGCTCATATCTCGAGACAGGGTTGCCAGATATTCAATGTTTTAGGCTCGTTGGAAAGGTATTTTGATAAACTAACCAACGATGCGTCGGATGATAAACCCAGACATAGTTTACATACATTTAAGTGAGATCCGGTTTCCAAAAAGTACATAAATGTCACTTAAGTGGCCATATCTCGAGACAGAGTTGCCAGATCTCCAATGTTTTGAACTTGTTGGAAAGGCCTTTTCATAACATATCCAACGATGGGTCGGATGGTGGATCCGGACATAGTTTACATACATTTAAGTGAGATCCGGCTTCCAATAAGTACATCCATATCACTTAAGTGGCCATATCTCGAGACAGGGTTGCCAGATCTTCAATGTTTTGGACTCGTTGGAAAGGTCTTTTGATAACCTAACCAACGATGGGTCGGATGATGGACCCGGACATAGTTTACATACATTTAAGTGAGATCCGGATATATTTGAAAACACATTTTTATACATAATTTTTGAACTACTTATCAAAACTTCAATCTGTATAAAACTCGATCTATGGGACCCTAAACCAAGTCGAATGCAACAGGTTCGGGTCAAATCGGTTCAGCCAGTGCCGAGAAACATGAGCTAGTTTGTTGGTCACATACATACATACACACACACATACACACACACATACACACAGACATTTGTTCAGTTTTCGATTCTGAGTCGATATGTATACATGAAGGTGGGTCTACGACGTTTTTATTCAAAGTTCATTTTTAGAGCAGGATTTTAGCCTTACCTCAGTGAGGAAGGCAAAACAGGACTGCGCGTCCACCGAAGCACCGCACTTCTGATGGCATTATTCAATTCAGAATCAAATGGGAATCTAAAGAGAATAAAAACAAATAAAAAAAAAACACGCACGCACGCACTGCCACAGAATAAAAACAAATGGGATTTAAATCAGCCATGCCAGATATACAGATAAATCTGTATTATACAGATTTTTCGATCCCAAAAATCACAAAAATCTGTATATAAAGATTTTTTTAAATGATTAAATTTACAAATTTCAGCAATTTAGTAATTAAATTATGCTTTAAAATAATTAAAAAAGCTTAAATCTGCAGTTAAAAATTCAAAAAATGTTCTGTGGCTTCGAATTTGACAGGATACAGATAAAATACAGAATTATTTTCAAGAAAATACAGATCTCCCATAAAATAATCTGGCATCATTGATTTAAATGCAAATCAAAAGACAAAATATCAAAACAGAAACAAAAGACAATAAAAAGAGAATCAACAAGAAACCTGAGAAAATCAAGAGAGAATATAGAGTTATCTACGCGCGCATGTATTGCGTATACGTACACGAAAAAGATTGAGGTTAAATTTTGTACCAGCCAGCAAAACAAATGGCGTGCTAGTGTTCGTGAGAGCGGGATTAGATAACTCTATTGAGACTCGCTTGAAAAAAATAGTAAGCAGGGCAAAAATGAGAATTGAAAGAAAAATGAACGAGAATAAAAAAAAGAATGAAAATGAAATGAGCAATTCTCTATGAAATCGGTCTTATTTTTTTATTTTTTGCATTTTTTTATCCGACTGATACTCCAATACTTCTTTCATACGTGAAATTGTCCGAGGATTCCGAATATGACAAAATTGAGACCAAAAAGTGACGCTATGGCGGCCTATAGGGCAAAAACCAACGTTGTAAAATGTTTGCTATAGAAAAATCGAAAAACTATGAGAAAAACTGCGGTTGGCCAAAACGATAATTTCGTAGGCTTATAGCCCATGAAATTCCCTAACTTTTGACCTATGGGAGTATGAGTGTTGGAGGCTGTTGCAAAAAGATATTAAGGTTTTAAAAAAAATCCATTTTTAACAGTAATTTGCAAAAGCTATGTGAAAAAGTTAAACCAATCCTGAATGTCTATAGCACATTTTGAAGTGTCTCAAAAGACCTTTGGAATGCACTTAAGAGAGTTGGAATTGATGAAGTTTTACGGAAAAGCGAGCAATTTTAAGATCTTTAATGTTTTTTTGACATCAAACTCCAAAGCCCGTTTTACCCCACTTCCCTTTGTCGTAGAGGGCTCATATTTGGCATGAGTTCATCTCATGTATAGACAAATCCAAATCGGAGCACCTCGATACGACCTGTTACACATTGGTGAAAAACTGGCTCTTAATTTCACTTTTCGTCACTAAAACTTGATTAGCAAAAAAAAAAAACACTTTTTTCCGAGCTTTTTTTTGTTATGTTTTAGGGGGCATCAAATGCCAACTAGAAATTTTAGAAATTTTCTGAATTTGCAAAAAATCGTTGACCGAGCTATGATTTTTTGAATCAATACATTTTTTTTTCAAAAAATCGAAATATTGGTCGCAAAAAATTTTCACCTTGATTTTTCGATGTAAAATTGAATTTGCAATCAAAAAGTACTTTATTGGAATTTTGATGCACCGTTTTCAAGTTATAACATTTAAAAAGGGCCAAAAATTCAATATTACGCTTCTTGAAATGTTAGCCTTGATTAAAAAAAAAAAATATTGTTTTCAAAAATATTGGAAAATTTCACGAATGTTTCATATTTTAACATTGAAAATCGGACCATTAGTGGCTGAGATACGACATTAACAAATTGTGTTTTTTTGGGTGAGACTTCAATTTTCCAACTAAGCAACTAAGGGTCGTATCAACAAAGTTAAAAAAGCAGTTTGAAAGTTTGAATAAAGAGAATTTTCTCAGCTTTTCAAAAATGTTTTCTTCTAAAGTGGGCAAACATGTGCTCTAATTTAAAAAAATGAATTACTGCGACTATTTTCAAAAAAGTTACCTTAATATGGCTATAATTTGAAAACGGTGCACTTAATGAAAATTTCACTAAAGTACTTTTTGATGCAAATTTGATTTTACATCGAAAAATGAAGTTGAAAAATTTGTGCGACCAATATATTCAATATCAATATTGATTCAAAAATTCATAACTCGGTCACAGATTTTGTGCACATTTTGGAAATTTCTGAAAAGTTGGCATTTGATGCCCCTGAAACATCAGAAAAAAAATAAAAATTGTGTTTTTTGCAAATCATGTTTTGGTAACAAAAAGGGAAATAAAAAATCACCAAAAAAAATTTACCATGTATCATTTTTTTCAGTGTAGTTCGCAACCTACAACTTTGCCGAAGACAAAAATCGATCAAAAAATCCTTTAAAAAGATACAGTTTTTTTTTATTTTTACAAATCATGGACAACCTAATGATGCAAAATGGCTTCTTGGGCATACCAAGGGCACCAAAAAAAGCTTCCGCCGGATTAACAAATACAAAAAGGTCGAATGACCGAAATCACAGAGAATTGCTCAAATGAGAGTTTAATTAATGAATAATCATCAAATGAAAAGCAAATAAGAGTTATGATTAAAATGAGAATCTAAAGAATAAAAAACCAGAAGAGAATTAAAATTGAATCAATGAAAAAATTAAAAAAAGGGAAAATTATAATCAAATGAGAATCAAATCAAAATTAAATGACACTCGGTAAACCTCGTTGGATAAATGTACAACTCGTGCTGAAAAAATCTTTCTTTTGCAACTTGTTGCATAAACTTCTCTTTTATTAAATTTTTATTACTTTTGATGTTTTTTTTGCATACCCGGGCAGAAAGTTACATCTTCCTGCAAACTTGTCATGTTCGCAAAAACACAAACATGTCAAGTACCTGTTAACTTCCAGTTAAGAGTTACCCGATCAGAAAATTACATCTTACGGTAAACTTGTCATGTTGCCAAAAACATAAAGATGACATGTTTCCAGAACGCTTGACTTAAGAGATGTAGAAACATAAAATGTAACATGAGTTACTCTACGAAACATCATAAAAATATCAAACCAAGTTGACATTTTGAACTTAAAAATATCATGTCATGGTACCGAAAAATATCATCCAGGAACATGAAATAATCATGGCCAATTCTGCTTTTTCCTGAAAAAATTGGTGCGAAAAAATATCATCCAGAAACATAAAAAATCAAGACAGGTTCAGGTTTTTGCCTGAAAAAAACTGTTCGTAAAAATGTCATCCAGAATCATTAATGTATCATGAAAAGTTGTGATTTGTGAAGAAATCTTACAAATCCATATTTCGCAACTTCCCATGATACATTTTTATTTTCAGATGGTATCTTTCGACAGAAAACTTAAAAGGGCTTATTTTTTAAGCAAAAGTCCATCGCACTATCTGAACTGAGTACACCCTTACCAAAAACATGATTTTCTGAGTTCAATATTTCACTTTTCATACGATTTTTTGAGTTCAACCCATATAACCATTTTTAAGCTTGTAGTATGAAAAGTGGGATATTGAACTCAGAAAACCATGATTTTTAGTAAGGGTGTAAGCCTTACTAAAAACTAGTCAGAAAAAGAGAGAGACGTAACATGCGCGCACAGTGAAAGCGTACTGTGAAAAACATTGCGTATAAATTGAATTAATTATCAACATTGATATTTAAATTGAATCGATTTATATATTGATTTTCCCATTAATATTCATTTATATTAATTCCACAAAACTCAGTTACAATGTGTATTTTTAAGGGACACCAGTCTTATCTATTTTTGAAAGTTTTGTTAATAACTTTCAATCAATCAATTATTAAAATGATGTACACAGAAAAAAAGTTGAATTTTGGAACGTTGAAAATTTGGTATATTGAAAATTATCTCTTTTTTTGACATATATTACATAAAAAATGTTTAAAAATGTGAACCTGATGAATATTCATCAATAACTGATGAAAATTCATAATTTTCTGTGGTAAAACTAATAATGTATTTTGCCACAACATCTGTCACCATTCCCTGATGAATATTACCATCATTTTTATCTGTGTACTGAAAGTCAACAATATTTTTAAATGTAAAAAATATTTGAAGAGATTTATTAAATATTTAAATAAAATTTCACTTTATTTGATATTGCAAGTTACATAGATCATCAGTTTTTCAATGTAATATAAACAACTTTTTGTTGGCAAAAGTTACATTGACTTTAACATAATCTATTTCTAAAAAAATCTATTTATAAACATAAAAACGATTCATGTCCAAATTCTTTAAAACACTGAAATAATAAAAGCAAATCAAATATTGAAGAAAGGTGATGTTCTTTCTTTAGTTGAATTATTTGCTCAAAACCAAAATCTTTCTTAGAATTAAACAGTTTCTTAAAGTACTCCTCATCTCAGTTTAGGACAATTACTATACCAATATTATACTGCAACAACGTGAAATTTAAAAAAAATCTCTTTACGAGAACGTCTTTTAAAAATATTGAAACAGTAATTCGCACAAAATATTTTATTGACTTCCCAGAAAAAGATTTTCGAGGCCATCTGTGATCAATATATCTTGGTTTTTCAATTCAATTAATATAAAATTTATGACTACATTGACTTGGTTTGAAAAAAAATATATATTCGCAAAAGTAACAAAATGAAGTTTGAACAGTGATAGGTTCACTTTAAAATAATATTTTTCGTACATACCTGGTTAATCCTCTTCAAATCCATTCAACCAAAGCACGGTTGCATCGCAGCTAATTTGTCTAATTAAACAAAATGCCAGATGCTGAATGTAAAACATGCCCAGGTTGTGGTCCTGTTAAAGAAAACAAAACACAAAGTATCAATTCTCAAACAGAATTTCCAGGGTTTTTATCAAATAATCCAACATGATATTGTAAAAATAGAAAAGGAAAGCAAATAATACTTATCTGAGTCAAAAATCGTTGAAATACTTCTTCCTACTAAGTATATAGAACCAGCATGAACCATCGATTCAGATGGACTCCACTCTCCACCTTCACCGGGAAACTGCTCGCGAGCCGCCCAATAGATTACCTCCTCCGAAATAACCAGAGAATTGTTCTTCCTTCTGTCACGGACACCCCTAAAGGATAGAAGCAATGTCACATTGTCACGTCCATGCCCCTGCCACACACTCACAATAATCAATTAAAAACGTAAACAAACCCCAAAGCACAGTCACATGAACAATCGCAGGCCGCAGACAGCACCAACGCGGATTTGTCAGTTTTCTCTCGCTCACCTCCGGAAACACCAAGAAAGTTTCATCCAGTTCTAATCACCCGTTCACCTAGAATACGTCAAACGTAAACTAACACACACGCACACAATCGCGCATTCGCGAAAACAATGTTCCCCACAAACCAGGATTCCAATCACGCCACCAAAACCAAAACAAACTTAACCAGCTGTGTTTTCCTTCACCGAGAACTCCGTGTCCTGTCAAATCCGCCGAAATCGTTCCGGCGTTGATCCGTGTCAAGACAGCACCTGCAGGAGGAGGAGGAAGGAAGCCAAGTGACATTGAGGGCAAGAGGATTCCTCTTTTGGGGGCAGCTGCTTGGCCTGAACATTACTTTCATCCGTCAACACTGAGCGGAACTTTTTCTTCGCCCCCAGCCACCAAAACAGAAGCAATCACATAACCACAATATATCGCGGCTCCCGAACGCCACGGACCGAACAAACACACACTCCTTCGGCCACAGAACGTACTCACAACCCGCGGCGATTCGCGGACTACAATTTATCCGCGGAAAACTACTGCGCGAAAACGTAAACAAACCAGCCCGCCACGAACGCAAAAGCTGTCTGTCTGCCGATTGCCGATTCCTGTCACGACATGTCTCGCGCGTTGCGTGCGAGCATTGAACGAAAGAAGAGAGAAGAGAGAGAGCGAGCGCGTGGGCTTATTTTTGCGCTTTGCGATGAAATTTTATGTGCGTTAAAATACTTTTTAATGTGATTAGTTTAACTAGTGTATTTAAAGTAAATTAAAGTGAAAAAAAACTCACTAAAAATTTTCATTAACAAAAGTGTCATTTTGCCGAGGAGTGAAAATTTTGCTAAGTCCATCTCATAATTGACAGGTTGGTTTTTCTAAGTCCCAAAATAATTGGGCATTTGAAATTTTGATAAGTCCAGCGAAAACAAGATAAAGCTAGAAAATATCATCTCATGATGGAGAGGTCGAATTTTTCTAAGTCCCAAAATAATTTGGCTTTCGAAATTTTTCTAAGTCCAGCGAAAACTTCATCAAACATCAAAATATCATCTCATGATAGACAGGTCGAAATTTTTCAAAGTCCCAAATAAATTAATTTTCGAAATTCTGCTAAGTCCAAAAATATCAAATAAAAATGAAAATAAAACATTTGATGATCCACTGCCTTGGAACATAAAAAGTATCATGAATTTCGGCGGCCAATTTTTTAGTTTTTGGAACAAACAAAAATCATGTCATGTTCACAAAAACAGTCCATGTTATTTTTGTGTTCTTCCTAAGATGCGCCCGGGCAGAAAGTCGCATCTTAGGAAGAACACAAAAATAACATGGACTGTTTTTGTGAACATGACATGATTTTTGTTTGTTCCAAAAACTAAAAAATTGGCCGCCGAAATTCATGATACTTTTTATGTTCCAAGGCAGTGGATCATCAAATGTTTTATTTTCATTTTTATTTGATATTTTTGGACTTAGCAGAATTTCGAAAATTAATTTATTTGGGACTTTGAAAAATTTCGACCCGTCTATCATGAGATGATATTTTGATGTTTGATGAAGTTTTCGCTGGACTTAGAAAATTTCGAAAGCCAAATTATTTGGGACTTAGAAAAATTGACCTCTCCATCATGAGATGATATTTTCTAGCTTTATCTTGTTTTCGCTGGACTTATCAAAATTTCAAATGCCCAATTATTTGGGACTTAGAAAAACCAACCTGTCAATTATGAGATGGACTTAGCAAAATTTTCACTCCTCGGCAAAATGACACTTTGTTAATGAAAATTTTAGTGAGTTTTTTCACTTTAATTTACTTTAAATACACTAGTTAAACTAATCACATTAAAAGTATTTTAACGCATAAAATTTCATCGCAAAGCGCAAAATAAGCCCACGCGCTCGCTCTCTTCTTTCGTTCAATGCTCGCACGCAACGCGCGAGACATGTCGACAGGAATCGGCAATCGGCAGACAGACAGCTTTGCGTTCGTGGCGGGCTGGTTTGTTTACGTTTTCGCGCAGTAGTTTTCCGCGGATAAATTGTAGTCCGCGAATCGCCGCGGGTTGTGAGTACGTTCTGTGGCCGAAGGAGTGTGTGTTTGTTCGGTCCGTGGCGTTCGGGAGCCGCGATATATTGTGGTTATGTGATTGCTTCTGTTTTGGTGGCTGGGGCGAAGAAAAAGTTCCGCTCAGTGTTGACGGATGAAAGTAATGTTCAGGCCAAGCAGCTGCCCCAAAAGAGGAATCCTCTTGCCCTCAATGTCACTTGGCTTCCTTCCTCCTCCTCCTGCAGGTGCTGTCTTGACGGATCAACGCCGGAACGATTTCGGCGGATTTGACAGGACACGGAGTTCTCGGTGAAGGAAAACACAGCTGGTTAAGTTTGTTTTGGTTTTGGTGTCGCGATTGGAATCCTGGTTTGTGGGGAACATTGTTTTCGCGAATGCGCGATTGTGTGCGTGTGTTAGTTTACGTTTGACGTATTCTAGGTGAACGGGTGATTAGAACTGGATGAAACTTTCTTGTGTTTCCGGAGGGGTGAGCGAGAGAAAACTGACAAATCCGCGTTGGTGCTGTCTGCGGCCTGCGATTGTTCATGTGACTGTGCTTTGGGGTTTGTTTACGTTTTTAATTGATTATTGTGAGTGTGTGGCAGGCATGGACGTGACAATGTGACATTGCTTCTATCCTTTAGGGTGTCCGTGACAGAAGGAAGAACAATTCTCTGGTTATTTCGGAGGAGGTAATCTATTGGGCGGCTCGCGAGCAGTTTCCCGGTGAAGGTGGAGAGTGGAGTCCATCTGAATCGATGGTTCATGCTGGTTCTATATACTTAGTAGGAAGAAGTATTTCAACGATTTTTGACTCAGATAAGTATTATTTGCTTTCCTTTCTATTTTTACAATATCATGTTGGATTATTTGATAAAAACCCTGGAAATTCTGTTTGAGAATTGATACTTTGTGTTTTGTTTTCTTTAACAGGACCACAACCTGGGCATGTTTTAGACATTCAGCATCTGGCATTTTGTTTAATTAGACAAATTAGCTGCGATGCAACCGTGCTTTGGTTGAATGGATTTGAAGAGGATTAACCAGGTATGTACGAAAATATTATTTTAAAGTGAACCTATCACTGTTCAAACTTCATTTTGTTACTTTTGCGAATATATATTTTTTTCAAACCAAGTCAATGTAGTCATAAATTTTATATTAATTGAATTGAAAACCAAGATATATTGATCACAGATGGCCTCGAAAATCTTTTTCTGGGAAGTCAATAAAATATTTTGTGCGAATTACTGTTTCAATATTTTTAAAAGACGTTCTCGTAAAGATTTTTTAAATTTCACGTTGTTGCAGTATAATATTGGTATAGTAATTGTCCTAAACTGAGATGAGGAGTACTTTAAGAAACTGTTTAATTCTAAGAAAGATTTTGGTTTTGAGCAAATAATTCAACTAAAGAAAGAACATCACCTTTCTTCAATATTTGATTTGCTTTTATTATTTCAGTGTTTAAAGAATTTGGACATGAATCGTTTTTATGTTTATAAATAGATTTTTTAGAAATAGATTATGTTAAAGTCAATGTAACTTTTGCCAACAAAAGTTGTTTATATTACATTGAAAAACTGATGATCTATGTAACTTGCAATATCAAATAAAGTGAAATTTTATTTAAATATTTAATAAATCTCTTCAAATATTTTTTACATTTAAAATATTGTTGACTTTCAGTACACAGATAAAATGATGGTAATATTCATCAGGAATGGTGACAGATGTTGTGGCAAAATACATTATTAGTTTTACCACAGAAAATTATGAATTTTCATCAGTTATTGATGAATATTCATCAGGTTCACATTTTTAAACATTTTTTATGTAATATATGTCAAAAAAAGAGATAATTTTCAATATACCAAATTTTCAACGTTCCAAAATTCAACTTTTTTTCTGTGTACATCATTTTAATAATTGATTGATTGAAAGTTATTAACAAAACTTTCAAAAAATAGATAAGACTGGTGTCCCTTAAAAAATACACATTGTAACTGAGTTTTGTGGAATTAATATAAAATGAATATTAATGGGAAAAAATCAATATATAAATCGATTCAATTTAAATATCAATGTTGATAATTAATTCAATTTATACGCAATGTTTTTCACAGTACGCTTTCACTGTGCGCGCATGTTACGTCTCTCTCTTTCTGACTAGTTTTTAGTAAGGCTTACACCCTTACTAAAATCATGGTTTTCTGAGTTCAATATCCCACTTTCATACTACAAGCTTAAAAATGGTTATATGGGTTGAACTCAAAAAATCGTATGAAAAGTGAAATATTGAACTCAGAAAATCATGTTTTTGGTAAGGGTGTACTCAGTTCAGATAGTGCGATGGACTTTGCTTAAAAATAAGCCCTTTAAGTTTTCTGTCGAAAGATACCATCTGAAAATAAAAATGTATCATGGGAAGTTGCGAAATATGGATTTGTAAGATTTCTTCACAAATCACAACTTTCATGATACATTAATGATTCTGGATGACATTTTACGAACAGTTTTTCAGGCAAAACCTGAACCTGTCTTGATTTTTTATGTTTCTGGATGATATTTTTCGCACCAATTTTTCAGGAAGCAGAATTGGCATGATTATTTCATGTTCCTGGATGATATTTTCGGTACCATGACATGATATTTTTAAGTTCAAAATGTCAACTTGGTTTGATATTTTTATGATGTTTCGTAGAGTAACTCATGTTACATTTTATGTTTCTACATCTCTTAAGTCAAGCGTTCTGGAAACATGTCATCTTTATGTTTTTGGCAACATGACAAGTTTACCGTAAGATGTAATTTTCTGATCGGGCCGGGTAATCAAACATAAACGCGAACATTACTCTACGCATATCAAAAAATTATCAACTTAAGTTCGTGTTGGAAACTTCAAATTATCATGCTATGGTGCGGAAAAATATCATCCATAAACATAAAATTATCCCGACCAGTTCATTTTTTTCCTGGAAAAATATGGGGCGAAAAATATCATACAAAAACATAAAAGTATCATAACAAGTTGTGATGTTTCCAGATATTTTTTTTCTGTAATAATTTTGTTGCTTTAGAAAGCGTAATACACAGTAAGAAAATATAAGTTTCATATAGACTGTTTTTCAATTGTATTTTAATAAAACAATATAATGTGATGTGATTTTCTAGTAAAATTTATTTTCATTAAATAAGCCTGAAATTAAAAAACTATAGCAAACAATCTGCTGCAAGACTAAACATAATGACAATCTTAATTTTTTTTAAATATTTGTATACAGTCATCCCTCATATTAGGAACAGTTTACAGATCGACCAATATTCAAAAAATCATAGAAAATCGATAATTGAACATAATGATTCGCTTTTACCTTCATTTGACAGCTGTTTTTGCGATCTTTCGAATGCTGTATCGAACAACTGCAAATTTTATCGTTTTATATCAAGTTTTTGAAGAAAAACTTCGACCCTTGAAATCTACAAATTCGGAACACTTTTTTCTAACGATGTAAACAATCTTTTTTATCGCTCCAGGGGTACATATTTTTATAAAAAAATGACTTCACATTCGGAAACCAGTAAAACTCATGCTTAGTAATGTTTTATGAATGGTCTGCTAACTTTTTTGTGAAAATATCAGTTAAATTCAGGTGTTCCACAATTGTGGGAGGCACAATAACATCCCACAATTATGGAACAGGCAATTTGGAAGCAGCGATTTGCTGCTCTGAATAAAATAGTCTCGAAATGCAGTTTTTTTGTTTTAAAAGTACTGCTTATATTAATGAAATAGCAAAAGAATGTCCAAATAAAGGTCCTAAAAATACAGAAAAGATGCATTTGGTATGCTTTTGACAAATTATCACAAAAGTGTTCCGAATATGTGGAATGACTGTATCATTTGCCGTATAATTCGAATTAATTCAAAGTTTAGTGTGAATAAGTAAGGCTGGTAAAAATTTTATTTAAAGTTTTTGTCACTCCTCCCTTCGAAGTTTGCCCGAAAATCAGGGGGCAACAAAAATTACATCCAAAATTGCATACTACTAACAATATTAAAACAAATCAAACTTTTTGTAAAGCCAAGTCAAAGAAAAGCTACGAAAATCTGTACAATTGAACTAAACAAATCAATAATGCACTAATTTATTTGCATTGGCCGCTGAAAATTTTCCTGAAATTCTAGCAAACCTATTTGAAAGTGTAGAAATTTGTAAATATTGTCAAGGCGGAAGCGTTACAACTGGGCAACGTGGCTCGGTCTTATACAAACATTTAAATTTATAAAATTCCCAAACAAAAAAATAAACAAAAATATGGTCTTTAAAGGAAAGAATCAAAAAATATATGCAATCCTTATCAATAAATAATTTATTTTCAGAATTTTATATCAATCTGTCAAAAGTCAATAATGTGTATTCAAAATCAGCATAAATAACAAAATGAAAAACTGAACTTTGCTAAACAAACATTGAAATGTTTGAAAGAATTTCTAAACTGAAGTGATAGGTTCACTTTGAAATAATAATTCTCGTACATACCTTGTTAATCCTCATCCAATCCATCCAGAGAGCATATGATTGCAGCACAATCCATTTTTGCAGCTGATTGGTCAAAGTAAACAAAATTCTAGAAGCCGAATGTCCAGAAAATGCCCGTTAGTAGATCTGTAAGAGAAAATAAAACACAAAGCATCAATTCTCAAACAAAATTTATGGAATAATTAAAATTCAATAGTAAACAAAGAAAAGAAAACAAGCAATACTTATCTGAGTTTTAAAATCGTCGAAAAATATTTGTCGGTTGACTAGTAGAACCAACATATGTAGCCACTTCAGGTGGACTCATCTTCCTCCGTGAAACTGCTTGCGAGCCACACAATTTAATCATCTCCTCCGGAATCACAAGAGGAAGGTTCAGAAACGTAAACAATCACACGCACACTCGCGAAAACACACGGACCAAATACGGTTCCTCCACAAATCGCGATTCTGATGACACGACGACAAAAACCAAAACAAATCGAAACTGCTGTTTTCCTCCACCGAGAACTGTCAAATTCGCCAAAATCATTCCGACGTTGATCCGCGTCTTGATAGCATCTGCTGGAGGAGGAGGAGGATGACCAGCGACATGCAGGCAGGAGGATTTCGATTCTGCGAACTGCGGCTTTGTCATGCACGCGCTAACGTAACTTTTTCTTCTCCAACGAGCCACCAAAACATCAACTTTCACATAAATAACAACATTTCGCAAATCTCACATAAAATGACACCAACGAACGCACATTCCCACGGCCAAAATACGCACTTACAACCCGCGGCGATTCGTGGACTGTTGTTAATCAGTGGAAAACTACTGCACCAAAAACGTAAACAAACCCTTGTCCCTTGTCCTGGCGAATCCGCCAAAATCCTTTCCTCGTTAATCCACAGCAGCATCTTGGGCAAGGGAATTACTTTTCTGGTGCAGCGGCTTGGAAACTTTCCTTGCACCCGTCAACACGGAGCGAAACTTTTTCTTCGCCCCCCAGCCACAATAACACAAACAATCACTTAAACACAACATATCACGGCTCCCGAACGCCACGGAACGGACGAACACACACTCCCTCGGCCACAGAACGTACTCACAACCCGCGGCGATTCGCGGACTACAATTTATCCGTGGAAAACTACTGCGCGAAAACGTAAACAAACCAGCCCGCCACGAACGCAAAAGCTGTCTGTCTGCCGATTGCCGATTCCTGTCACGACATGCCGCGCGCGTTGCGTGCGAGCATGAACGAAAGAAGAGAGAAAGAGAGAGTGAGCGAGCGCGTGGGCTCATTTTTGCGTTTTGCGATGAAATTTTATATGCGGTAAAATACTTTTTAATGTGATTAGTTTAACTAGTGTATTTAAAGTAAATTAAAGTGGAAAAATGTCAATAAAAATGTCCATTAACAAAACTGCCATTTTAGCTAAGTCCGGCTTGAAAAAATTAACCTTGTAAATCATCTCATAATCCCGGGTTTTCAAAAATATTCTAAGTGTAGGAAAAGTGAAATTTTGTCGAGGAGTGAAAATTTTGCTAAGTCCAGCAAAAACAAGATAAAACTAGAAAATATCATCTCATGATAAAGAGGTCGAAATTTTTTCTAAGTCCCAAAATAATTTGGCTTTCGAAATTCTGCTAAGTCCAGCAAAAACAAGATAAAACAAAATAATATCATCTCATGATAAAGATTTCGAAATTTTTTCTAAGTCCCAAAATAATATGGCTTTCGAAATTTTGCTAAGTCCAGTGAAAACATGATAAAACAAAATAATATCATCTCATGATAAAGAGGTCAATTTTTTTTTCTAAATCCCAAAATAATTCGGCTTTCGATTTTTTTCTAAGTCCGGTAATATCATGAGAAAATGGAAATTTATCAACTGATGATAAAAGGTCTACAAACATAGAAAGGAACATAGATTTCGGCGCGCATTTTAAGAGTTTTTGGAACAAATATCAAACATGCCATGATATCAAAAACAACTCAACTTATTTTTTTGTTCGTCCCATGATGCGACTTTCTGCCCGGGATACAAATACCTACATTTTATATCAACCAGAGTTTGAAAAATGTTATTTGGAACACATTTTTAAACATGTGGTGATTTTGCATCTTTATTTGCTTTTTAACCACTTAATTTAAATTTAAGACTGACATCGAAAAGATTGCCAAAGAACCCAATATAAAACAAATTTTATTTTGAAAATGTAAATTTATTCACGTTTGATCAATGCTACACTCTAAGACGATCGGAGTTAATTCAAGTTAATGTTCGTCAACGTCTCCACATTTTTGTCCCTTAAGCCAACAGTTCGTACAGATAACTCGCGCACTCGTTCAGTTTGCCAAAGCCGGCCACCTCCACGCTAATGTTGAGCAGAATCTTGTCAATGAGTCCGGTGTTGCTGCGAACATGGTTCGCCACCAGCGTGCCCTGTCCACCGGGGATGGACATCAGATTTCCGAGCGCCTGGTACGCCCTGTAGGTGGCCTCGTGGTCGGTGGCCCACTCGAGAAACTCTCCGACCGCGTCCGAAAACACCTTGCAAAAGTCCAGCGATGGTTTGTCCAGCTGGGTCATCGAGAGGTTCAGATAGAAGCTGGCCAGCGCGATTTGCAGGTTGCCGGAGCCGGATTTGATGGGGGAGAGTTTCTCCACGATCGGCCGGATGTGTTCGGTGATGATAGCACGTCCAGGGCCGTGGGAAATCATGTTCACGAAGCAACGTGCGCCCATCATCTGATTTGCGGGGAGATGGTTGATGTGTTGGAGCAGCGTTTGCAGAAAGTCGCCCTCGAACAACTCCTGGCAAGCTTTCGGATCACGCACGATTAGTCGGGTAATGTCCAGCACGGGGAAGATGCTTTCCGTTGGCCAGGTGAACAGGTAGCGGAGAGCGGTTAGACATGCGGAATTTTGCTCAGACACTTTGGTCACTTCTCCGACGTAGCGCACGATGTCGTCCAGCGTGTCGTCCGACATCTGGAGGCTCTTGTCTTCGATTTTGCCGTTCAGTTCCTTCAGCTTGATTAGGACCTTTGCCAGGTCAGCATTTTCCATCGTCACAAAGTGTTTGTGAGGGAAGTGGTTGTTAACCTTTTTGACCTCACTGGAACCGGTGGAATAGCTGGATGCTCCGGTGAAGGGATCGGCGTTTCCGGCTCCACCGCCAGATGATCCGTTGCTGGCGAAACCAGCGTTTGGAGTCTGCGTTGTGTAGCTTGATCCGCCCGTGAAGGGATCGGTGTTGGCAGCGCTGGGTTGATACGAGGACCCTGACCCAGGGACGTACCGAGCGCCACCGGTGAACGGATCGTACGCACTATTAGAGCCAGCGCTCGGTTGAACCGGCGTGTTGTCGGCGTTTTTCACTATAAAGTTGGCCACCTGATCCAGATAGGCTTGCGGAAGGCTGTGCTTGTGGATGAACCGCTGGGCAACGAACCAAGGATCCTCACCACGGTTGTACGGAAGCTTCAAGTTCGGAGCTTCATCCGACAAGTTAACAGAGAAGACATAATCATACTCGCGTCCTTCGTACAGCTGCTTCCCAGTATCTCCTCCGGTGGCTCCCATCACATCGCCAACACACTCCCACTTGTTGTTACTCCACTGGTAGCACATGATCTTGCCGTCCGCGTGGCGAACAATTCTCGTCTGTCCCGGACGTCCCTCCGACAGAAGCGATTCCGGCCCAGGCAGATCGTTCACGTTCATTCCTCCCAGTTGCTTCGTAGACTCTTGGATGCGAACGTCAACCGACAACTTGAAGGCATCCTGGATATCCTGCGGAGCAGCGCGATCGCTACTGGACGTGAAAACACGCACCAATCCATCGCTGGAACCGGCAACAATGTCTCCGTTGCGCAGCCCCGCAACGGCCCAAACCGATTGGGCTGGCAACTGCAGCGCATCACCCAACGCTCCGTCCTTCAAGCTCCACATCCGGATCGTGCTGTCCTCTCCGCCGCTGATAAATACGTCCTCTCCCCAAAAATCGCTACGCGCAACGCTGTAGATGTAGTTGGTGTGTCCATGAAACTCCTTCACGCACTCATTCGAATCGCTCCACTGCCGAATCGTTGCATCGTTCGAACAACTCAGGAAACCTCCTCCTGGCAGGGCACACAACCCACGGACGCAATCCTTGTGTCCCTTGAGCACAACCAACTTCTCCCCCTTTTCGTTCCAAACAAAGATGGACTTGTCTGCCGATCCCGTTACGTACTTTCCGCTGGTCAGCAGCGCAACCGCCCAAACGGCCGCTTCATGGCCCACCAGCGTGATGCTGGCCAGCGACGACCCAACGCTGGTCCAAATCTTAGCACTTTTGTCCCAACTCCCCGAAACTATCACGTTCGCCGAGTTGCCCTTGGCCAGCGCGCACACCGTCGACGTGTGGCCCTTCAGCACCGCGATCGGTTCCATCGGCCCGTTCGGGTACTTGAACACGCAAATCGTCGCATCGTTGCTGGCCGTGCAGATCCAGCCGTTCTCCTCCACCACCAGCACGGCCCCCACGTAGTTCGTGTGCCGGTTCAGCGTTTCCGTTTCCGTGTACTGGTGGCCACCGCCCAGCGAGCTCCACACCTTGGCCGTTTTGTCCCGCGAGCCGGACACGACGAAGCCCTTGCCCTCGGCCACGGCACGGACGTCCAGCTTGTGGCCCGCGAGTTCGCACGAAAGCTTGAAGTCTTCGATTTTGACCATTGTGACGTTTTGTTTTGGTGTCACTTCCTGGAAATGGTTCCGGATTAGGAGTTGCAAGATTAGAAATATGTGCATGGCCAAACTACTCACCGCGAAAAGATCCTGCTGGGGAACCTTTTATCAAATAACTATTGAACAACAGCAGAGGAAATGTTGGAAAAACTCCAAAAAATTGTGCCGAATCACCAAAGCCGAACCGCTCCGCCAAGCGATGAGTGAATGCACTTTGATACTGCAACTGTCAAACAGGTTTGAAAAGTGCATCGGAGCAGCAAGGCGGTTGTACTGTACAGAGGTGAGCAGGTTTATGACGTAGGACTACTACAATTATCGCTCTTAGCTAGAAATTACTGTGGTAGGTATTGCCAGAGAGAAGGGCTGCTGCTGCTTTCCGCTCGGTTCCGTACCGGCCGGGTGTTGTACTGTTCTCCAGGTTGTCTGCTTCTAGCTTAATCTTTTTCTGCTTCTGCTGGACAACGACTTCGCTACCCTGCTGATTCCCCTCGTCCCCAGCGCCAGTGCCAACACCGGTCCTCAGCCGGCACTTTCTTCAACGCCACGTCTGCTAATGGCCAGACCAAAGTCCACGAGCAGAAACTTTTGCTGCTTCCGGTTGTACAGAAAGTTGCTCAGCTTGACGTCTCGGTGGATCACGTTGAAGTCGTGCACCCGCTTCAAAGCCACCAGTAGGTTCCGCAGGTACAGCTGCGTTTCGACTGGTGAAACTGGTCGTGCGCAATGTACGGCATCACGAACGCCACCGATTCCTGCCGGATCAGGCACAGATACAACCCCGACCACGTTGTTGGCCCAAAGACGTTGACAATCGTTGGATACATTCTTTGGCTAAGGTGATTACGCGCCTCTTAAAGAAAATAGGTCTACAAACAACTTAACAAACAGCATATCAAGAGAAAGGAAGCGCCACCCACTTTGGCTTGTTTTCGCTACGCTTTTTTAACTATTTCCTTACCAACACCTTATTGATCTTAAGTCAAGAAAGATGAATAAAACTCATTTAAATTGAGATGTGTTTTCTTTATTCAAGCGTTTTTATCAAGTTATACAGTGGGACGATCTAATCACGTTGTTTGCAAGTTAGTTGTGGTTCAGGGGCATGTGGTCAGAAGTAGTGTCATAAAGGCCAGAGGGGCCTAGTTTCCAAAACGCAGCATGATTCAAAAGCTCCAACTGTTGCCACAACTCAGCTCCAGCAGCTGGACACATGATCTAGATCGTGCCCATCATCAAAATTGGTCACAATGGCTCATTCGACGTGTTGGCCAGAAGCTTCTTACGACTGAAATGGAACAACTTCAATCAAAATCTCACTCTACACTTAAAGACTCACATTCTCTTCATGGTCCAAGTTCTCCGAGCAATCGCGTGCATCAATGAAGGGCGTCTGGAGGCACATTCCTTACGTGGTGACTTCGTCCTTGATTCCCGTGAGGCACTGTACTAAGCAAAAATCAAATGAGCCCGTTCACTTCTGCTTAAGCGACGTTCCTTTTTCTCCCAAAATTAGATCACATCCCAAGCTTCGTAAGCTGGCTGGAAAAGCACGCCTTCTTGGCATGTATTCTGCAAAAGAGGACATCGAATTGATTTTTTGGCTAACTGTTTGTCAAATTTGCATACCAGATTATTTTGTGCAGGTTGGGTCGCTATGTGAGAGATTTGTTTGTTTTGACAGATTTTTTTAGGAGTTTGCTGCGATGGAAAAATTGCACCTTTCATTTTCATAACGCCTCAAAACAGTAACGCCTCGTTGAAGGCGTTAAGCTAAGAACAAGATTGTCCGTTCGACGCAGTGGTGAACGCAGAACGCTGTGCCAGTTCGATTTTTCCATCAACTGTCAGTCGAACAATCTATAGGGGTTGCTTTGTTCAATGGTCGATGACTGGCAGGCTATGATGACAGGCGCAAAAATTTGCGTTCGCGTTCAGGCCTGACGGACAATCTTGTTCTTACCTTTACGGTTGTACCTTTGATTGGTACCATGAATTTGGGAGAAATTTGTTCCAAGTCCGCGCTCTATTTTCAATACTCTTTGGTATTGCGCATTTTGCACTTTACTAGAGTGTTGCGCAATTATTTTCATCACAGTATTTTTTCATCACAGTGATTTTTCTTCACAGTGATGACGAAGATATGCGTTGCTATGGCAGGCTGTTTATGTTTATTTATTTATTTTTGGAAATTCAGAACTATTGGCTCGTCAAGCCAAGAGAAAGTTTTACGGACTGGCAAAGTGATTCTAGGGACGAAGGCTTGTTCCGGAATCGTGGTCTCCGGTGATTTAAGATGGATCTTTGACTTATTGCCGGACGGATGGTGGACAACCAGCGTGCGTTGCAGGCTACGTTGCGGACAGGCGTCTTCAGTACCCGATGATCCTGCGATGCCCAGAGCGGCCCCTTCATGGCGATGAAGGCCAGTGGCATGAGGGTTATCGTCCTCTACGGTCCTCATGTGGGGAGGCGACAAACAGTGGCGGAGGGAAGCTGCCCGGGATTCACGCTACCGATCAATACGATTAATACGAGATGGACGAATGCTCGGAGTTTCGTCGATGGAGAGTGATTCAAGAAATGATTTGTTACCCTTCGCTACCCTGGAGCTTTTCGGATGTACCAATGCAATTTAATACATGTAATCTTTTCTAATAAAGTCTTTTAAAAAATATGTTCTTTCGGTTCTAGCACTAATAGGGTAATAACTGTTTTTACTGAAAAATGTAAAGGCTTCTTTAGTCTACGAAGTATTGATTTTAGCCAGAACTCTGTTAAATTTATAGCCAATACATGGTACCGAACACATCTCGAGGTGGCCGATAGAATTATGCCCTCGAGCTCATTAGGAAAAAATAGCCTGTAAAAAAAACTCACAAGTTCCAACTACGAGAATCGAGCCAGGAACCTTTAACAGACCATCTCAATGACTTATTGCCTCGGCTATCACAGCTTGGTGACTAGATTACGGTTAGAACATAGACTAAAAAAAGACTAACCACTTCGAACATTTTTTTCAAAAAAATATGACTCATGTGCTGTGAACCGCGTGAACCACCTTGGACACAATCACAACAAAGTCAGCTGTTCGTTTTGATTTCCACTAACTTTGGAGTGTGTTGTGTGAAAATTTGCCACGTCCGTGTGGAGCACTAGCAGGGCCGGAATCGAAACCGTTCTGGCGACAACCTTGGCGCGGCAGCCTTCAGCAACGCGGAAACCTTCACCATAACCCACCTGCCAAAGCCACCAGCTCCAGCTCAAGAATAGAAACCACAAGGTCACGGTGATGACAAGATCCGTGATAATTCCCCGCCGAGACACGTTTTGCTGCAAAACGTTGGAACCGGTCTACAGTCGACGATCAGTGCAACTTTCTCAACTACATGTCCTGGCGGAAGTTGTAGCTGTGCCGGAATTAGCTGAACGGATCAGAGCTGCTGTCCGGATTGCCCATGGTCACCTGGTTGGACAAAGAGACGAGCTTTTACCGGCAATGCTGGCACGTGAGCAAAACGAAGACGAAGATGTAAATCAAGGAAAACTTCAAGATCTACCGCATCGGAGCTGGAATCACCTCTACCAAAGATCCGCGAGGAAAAGGCACTGCTACCGCCGCCAAGTCGTCGGCTTATTTAAAAGGTTAAGGATACTTATTATGTGAAAATATATGAAATAAAGCTTTTGGTCAATGTGTTCGCAGAGTATATTGGTAAAATACCGAATTCCGGATAGTAGGGGAGTCTTTTTAGAAGTGTCCACGTCATTTCTTAATGATTCACATGTTCTGCGAAATGGTCACCTGGCCACCTATCGGATGATGCCTGGCAGAAGGGTCTGTGTCTTAGGACGGCTGAATACTTCCTACGCGATCGATGAAACTCGATTCGATTCCACCGAAAAGTCACGAGTGCCATTCCGGTACATGGAACCCCAGAACCGGTCCCGGAGTTGTCACTCTAACGTCATCGCGGGCTTTCCGGAAAGCTCAGAATGCCTTACGTAAAGGTTAAAGGTTCCTTGTGTGTCAGATAGTCGACGTTACATGACCGGATGCGACAGCTGCCGACCAACCCGGAACCGATGGACATACGTTCCATCGGTGACTTGGGGTGAAACCAAACGTTCATGGCCCTTCCCCTGTGCGAATGTGTGTGCTTGTTTAGAATAACAAATCAAAACAAAAACAAACAAAAAAAGAAACGTCAGAAAATCGACAGTGGAGCCAGTTCTTGACATTTTGATCTGTCATATTTGACAGTGAACCGGACGTGCCGAGGGGTCATAAAAAGGTTGAGTCATGGTTCAGAGCCCAGTGAGTAGTCTTTTATTAGTCTATGGTTAGAAGGCGATGCATTACAGTTTTGATAGTGTGATGGAAAATCAGTTTGCCAACTGTGATGAAAATTTTCCCGCAGCACTCTACTGAGGTGCAAAGTGCGCAAAGTTGACAGTTCTCAGTCCTGCAAAGCAGTGTGATGAAAAAATCTAGGTCTAGCCAGGAAGGTGCTGTGTCCTATCCCTCGCCTAGACCAGACCAAAATCCATGATAAAGCTGTCAGACCAAATCTGTCAGACCAAGGCTGTCAGACCAAAGAGCAAAAAGTAAACAATCTTGGTCTTTGACGTAGGTGCACACAAATCAAGAAAAGAAAATTTGAAAAAGAATTTTATTTTTCCAATTCAATGACTGGGGTTGGACTGCAAAATTGAATGGACGTCAGAAAATGATTAAACAGTGCGGCGTCCTGTACACCGACAATTAAATAAGCAGTTAAAAGCCTTATTCTTCCACTTTATTTTTGATCGCGTTTTCGGTTTACACCAGAAAAATCTTGAAATTATTTATACGGATTTTTGATTCCTCTCGTTCCATCATTCCCTTGGGTCTAGCACGATTGACACAAAACTCTAGAAATTGCTGCAAGGCGCAATAACATTAAAATTTTGATTTATTTTTTTTTTTAATTTAATTCTTGTGATTCAGCATCTCTAGAGTTGTTGATTTAAAATGCGTATATTCTTGCTTGTGTCAAATGTATTTTGACCTGGAGTCCATTTGCCATTTGTTTCACTTACATCAATTGGGTCCTAAAATTAGGCTTAAATTTGTGTTACATAATTTTGTCTGGGACTGACCCGAGCTCATGCACAGTAGCGCATCATTTGTTTTTCTGGCCGGTACTAAATTCACCCTCATTCTTTTTCATGCTTAAAAAGTCGAGTTTCGCAACGAGCTGAATGCACAAATATTGCTGTATAGCTCTGATGAATCATTTCTCTTGAGCAGGGTTGTTAAAATATCAAAATATCACCTCTCAGCAACTACAATTATCTCGCCTGAATATTCATGCCTCAAAAACAACTGCTCTTCTCTCTTCATTGAAACTCTCAGCGCCGAACATAGAGGAGAAAATCGTGACGTCAGAAATGAACTCAAATCACTCAAAGTTCATTTTGTGAGTGACTTCAACATTTTGGCCTAGTTTGACAGCTACATTGTCCCCATTTTTTTGTGGAAGAGAAAAAGAGGCGAATACTTTATGAAACTCATACCTGTCAAAATTCCTAGCCTCAAAATTTTGTCGCGAGTTGCTTTTCTCCTCTATAGCCGAACACGTTTTTGTGTTTACCCACTCGCGATTGACATTTTCCTTTTCTCTCTCATTCTCGCTTCCACGATCATCCTACCGCAACAGCGTTTAACCACAAAAGCCGCCACAAAACCAATTTTGCAAACGCAGTTTGAAGGGGCGTCATGCGTGGTCGGCTCCTAATCGCCATCTCGTGTTCTCTCATTGCAGTTTTCGGAGAGGTTGAGAGACTCAGCGGTGAGAGCGCATAGTCGAGGAAAAGGGAAGGAGTGATAGAGAGAGAATGACATCGCTGGGAATCACGAGATACAAGAAGAGATCTCACAAGCTATAGTGACGGCCGCTATACTCTCGGATATTTTTGGTGCAGAGATAATCTATTGATAGCTTTTCTATCACTCTTTTGCAACACTGCTCTTGAGTAATTTGTTTTATTCAATTTAGTTGTTTTTCTTCTTCAAAATGTCTTGCTCGGTTTCTCTTTTTAACAAACCATTTAGATAAATATATGTTGGCACTTAAAGTAAACATTTTTGCAAAAAAAAAGCGTGCAAAATATGGATATTTTGTGGATATTTTAGTTTTTTAATTCTTTATCAAATTAATAAAAAAAAAAAATGCAATAAAATAAAATATATTATATGAAAACTAGGCAATACTAAACTTTCTACTTGAATCCCAGGTTTAGTATTTGCTAAGTAGTAAAAAAATATTCAGGATTTTTTGAATTGGGTCCTAAAATGAAGCTTAGATTGCTGATATTATTGTTTACAGCGATAAAGCTTATTTTTCTGAGTACAATGAACCTTTGTACGACCACAAAGAGTTTAAAATGGATTTTTAAATCAATTTTGAAAAATTAACCTCGCGGTCCTTCTTGACAGAAAAGTTCCTACTTGACAGCTCGTTCCAAGGGGACCATAGTTGATCCATCGAAAAAATGTTGTCTTGTCAAAACAAAATTTTGCATTAAAATGAAAAAAAGTGATCAGAAATGGTTTTTAATCGTGTTTTATACCGTTGTACATAAAAATTGACATAGGGCTTTAGTACCCAATTATTAGAGGCCTGTTTTCTTCACTTTTCAATAACCTCCACGGCTTTGCAAAGCTTCAACCGACGACTTCAACCCTGAAAATTTGACAGTTTCGTATGTGCATCTGTTTTGTGCGCAGAAGGCGATGCACCACAAAACTGCAGTTTTGTTTTGATACGCTGGCCAAAAACATTACTGTTTTCGGCTGCAACGAAACTGCTAATCCCAGTGGGCAAGAGTTAAATCAAGCTCGGTACTTGTTTTAGTGGAAGTTTGCTAAACTCTCTGTGAATTGTACAAACAATCGATATGCAGAGATCAAGCATAAGTAGTTAAGCATGAATGTCAAGTGACCGAAATTCGAGGTGGCATTAGGTCATCACTCTCATTAACTTTCGGCCACTCTGGAGAGTTGAAGAAGGGACACAAAATAAGAAGAAAGCAATCACACAGTATGATATCGCCGAAACGAGTTAAATCACACCAGCAGCAGCAGCAGCATAAGTTTAGTTCACATTTAGTGCGATAAGTTTAATGTGAGTTGAGAGTTTAGTAGATTTCGCAGCAATAAAGCAATAAGAAGAGGATTAATTACGGAATAGCATTTCTGTAGCAAAAGGCGAAAAATCATGACGAATCCCCGCATAAATTGGGGAGAATTGTTCCCCAGCAAAAAGAGCATCATCATCTTCCTAACTTACATGTCCCTGTTTGTAAGTCAGGGTAAGTATTCGATAGCCCAATGATTGTGCATGGGTGTGTGATGATAATGACCCAACTTATGTTTGCAGGCATCCTCGTAACCGCTTCCCAGCGGGCCGATAACAGCTACAGCTACAACACGGTACTCGTGGTACTGCTGACCGAAATCCTCAAACTAGTCATCTCCACTTTGCTTTACTGTAGAGAGTAAGGGTTTTTTTGATTGGACATTGTGGATAGTTTAATTTTTAATCACTTTGTTGGTCTTTTTGCAGAAACTCGTTCCATTCACTAGTGTCGAGAGTCGTCGAGGGCCGCCAAGTGCTGGCGCTGTACTTTGTGCCTGCCTTTTTGTACTGTTTGTACAACAATCTCGCGTTTGTTAATCTATCTACGTTTGATCCCACCACCTACTATCTGCTGCTGCAGCTGCGGGTCGTCATTACCGGGGTGTTGTTTCAGGTAATTGTGGGCGTTCAGTTAGAATCATGGTTGAAATTGATTGCATTTCTTCTTGCAGATAATTTTCAAGAAATCTCTCAGCCGGAAGCAATGGTTTTCGCTTTGTCTGCTCACGCTGGGCTGCATGCTGAAGCAGTGGAACTTTACGCTGCCAGGGTCGTCCGGGGAGGGCGCGGCAGAGCAGCAAAAGTCGGACGATGGCAGCACCTTCCACGGTAAAAACATTTCCGGCTTCGATCTCAGCTTCAGCGCCGTATTGATCCTGGTGCAGACGGTTTGTTCCTGTCTGGCCGGCGTGTACAACGAGTACCTGCTGAAGCGCAAGGGCTCGGACATCAACATCTACGTGCAGAACGTTTTCATGTACCTGGATTCGATCGTGTGCAATCTGTTTATTCTGATGTTCCGCGGCGAGCTGGCCGCCGTCGTGACGCGCGAGCATTTGGCCGAGGTGTTTCGCTTTGAGGTGCTCGTGATTATGGTGAACAACGCCGCGATCGGAATCATAACCAGCTTCTTCCTCAAGTACATGAACTCGATCCTGAAGACGTTCGCGAGCGCCCTCGAACTCATGTTCACCGCCATTTTGTGTTATCTGCTGTTCTCGATTCCGATTTATTTGAACACCGTGCTGGCGATATTCGTCGTCTCGTACTCGATCTATCTGTACTCGCTGAATCCGGTCGTCAATCTTGCCAACAAACCTGGCGTCCCCAGCGGTGAGGGTAAAGCCAAGGACGAAAGCCGGAAGGCGCTACTCAACGACGACGACGTCGAACTGCAGATGGAGGACGTTTAGCTGGCGAAACACCAAAAGAAAGGCTAACCGTAACGTGGCTTAAAACTGTTTTCCCCCCATCCCTTTAGGTTAGCGAGAACGGCTGCAAGCAGTCGAATTTAAGCAAGAGCGACCACGCATCGACTATTTATGTACTATTTTTACCAGATTTATTCAAGTATTTTGTTTTTGAGAACGGTGATGTCCAATAAAGTAAACTTAGTTAACTTGTGAAGTCGCGTTTAAACTTAGCTACAAAAAAAATCAGTGTAGTCTTGGCGATTGAAACGAAGCAAAACTTACGCATCCGCGCACTTCCGCAAGTGCCGCACAAACTTGTCGATTACCTTGCGCTCGGCCGGTTCCAGCGTTTCGTACTCCTGCCGTCGCACCAGCAGGTGCTCCATCTTGACCAGCTCCTCAGCCGGCATCGCCGGCAGCATCGGTTCGATCAGCTTGAGCATCTTCTTGGCGCCGGGAGCATTCTCCGCATTTCCAATCACCGCCGCCATCATGTAGTTCAGAATCTTCTCGACGACGCGCGAAACCACGCTGGCACTTTCGTCTGCGTGCTCCGTCAGCTCGGCCTCGGCAAACGCCTGGAACTTTTTGAACAGGTTCTGAAAGCAGGACGGAGCAATTAGACGACAGTCTCGGATTTTAAATCATTTCTCACCTTGACGCTCGGTTCCGACTTGTAAAACAGCAGCAGCTGGAAGGCGGCCTGCGAGATGACCTCGCAAAACTGGGCCGGATCGGTCCGGTACAGGACGACCATGAGTCGCTTCAGCTGCGGCTCGAACAGCGTCGGGAAGCAAAAGTTGGCCACCATGTGGTACGTGTCGGTGATGCGGGGCAACGAGCGGTGGTTCCGGTACAGGGCAATGTACTTTTCGAGCAGTTGCTTCTGCTTCTGCTCGGCCAGCTCGTGGACATCTGGGAAGAGATGTGTGACAATTGAGTAGAGTTGTTTGATTATATCATGATCGACATTACCCTTAGAGAGAAACACAATTGGGAAAAACAAAAATGATATTTTTATTTCATTATTCAACGGTAAGATGCAACGTTAAGTACGGGTAATTTAATCACCACTCCTACTCTTCACCGCCCTCCTCCTCCTCGTCGAACTCTCCCTCCTCGTCCGCGGAAGCCTCCTGGTACTGTTGATACTCGGACACCAGATCGTTCATGTTGCTCTCGGCCTCGGTAAACTCCATCTCGTCCATGCCCTCGCCCGTGTACCAGTGCAGGAAAGCCTTTCGCCGGAACATGGCCGTAAACTGCTCGTTGATGCGCTTGAATATCTCCTGGATAGCAGTCGAGTTGCCGATAAAGGTGGAGGACATCTTGAGACCCCGAGGTGGAATGTCGCAAACGGCCGTCTTCACGTTGTTCGGAATCCACTCAACAAAGTAGCTGGAGTTTTTGCTCTGCACGTTCAACATCTGCTCGTCCACCTCCTTCATAGACATCCGGCCTCGGAAGATGGCGGCCACCGTGAGGTAGCGTCCGTGTCGAGGATCGCACGCGGCCATCATGTTCTTCGCGTCAAACATTTGCTGGGTGAGCTCGGGGACGGACAGGGCACGGTACTGCTGAGATCCTCGCGAAGTTAGCGGTGCAAAGCCGGTCATGAAAAAGTGCAGCCGCGGAAAGGGAACCATGTTGACGGCCAATTTGCGGAGATCCGCATTCAGCTGACCGGGGAAGCGCAGACAGGTCGTTACGCCGGACATGGTCGCCGACACCAGGTGGTTCAGATCGCCGTACGTCGGCGTGGTCAACTTTAGCGTCCGGAAGCAGATGTCGTACAGGGCCTCGTTGTCGATGCAGTACGATTCGTCCGTGTTCTCAACCAGCTGGTGGACGCTCAACGTGGCGTTGTACGGCTCAACCACCGTGTCGGACACCTTTGGCGATGGAACAACCGAAAACGTGTTCATGATGCGATCGGGGTACTCTTCGCGAATCTTCGAGATCAGCAGCGTTCCCATGCCTACGGATAACAAAAATTTAAAATTTGCAACGGACGAAAAAAAGAATCTCAGCCACTCACCGGAACCGGTTCCTCCCCCGAGCGAGTGCGTCAGCTGGAAGCCCTGCATGCAGTCACAGCCTTCGGCCTCTTTGCGGACCACGTCCAGCACGGAATCGACCAGCTCGGCCCCCTCCGTGTAGTGTCCCTTGGCCCAGTTGTTGCCGGCGCCCGACTGGCCAAAGATAAAATTATCCGGCCGGAACAGCTGCCCAAACGGGCCAGCTCGCACCGAGTCCATCGTGCCCGGCTCCAGATCCACCAGGATCGCCCGCGGAACGTACTTTCCGCCGGTGGCCTCGTTGTAGTACACGTTGATCCGCTCCAGCTGCAGATCGCTGTCGCCGCAGTACGCTCCGGTCGCGTCGATTCCGTGCTCGTCGGAAATTACCTCCCAAAATTTCGCCCCGATCTGGTTGCCGCACTGGCCCGCTTGAATGTGCAAAATTTCACGCATCTTGAAAAATTTCCGTTCTTCCTATAACTTTTTCCCGAGGTCCGACAGCTGCTGCTCCGAAAAAAAAAAAAACACTTCCGCTCTGGTCGGTGGTGAAAATCCAAGTGAAAATTCGTCCTCGCCACCAAGGATACTGCCCCGTTTCATGACACACTGCGATTCTGATTGATCCATGGCTGCTTGCTTTGCCCACACCGCATTGGCTCAACATGTGCGCCACGACGTCGACGACAGAAAGGACGAAAAACACCCTTTCCCCTCATCGCCGCCCGCCTGCTACGCTAGCACATGGTTTAGGTCACGATGACGTGCATTGCTTGGAATTATTGCTTTATGATTTGCAGACAGAATGTTGTGGCGCGCGAATTGTTTGGTACAAAGATAGCAAATTTATTCGCTAACCTTGTGCGGCGCGCACAAAGTGCAGTTCACACGGGTTTTAGAAAGCAAACTTTGAGCGTCCAACAGCGAAAGCTTGTGGGCACATTTAGAAACATGTTCTTTGGTCATGCAACGTTAAGGTCCTCGGTCAGCGCGAAGGAGTGTGGGAAATTATGCATTAGGTATTTCTACTAGCACGTCATACTGATTGAACTGATAAAAGGGCTTGGTTTGATGCACTTTGCTTGCCACAACTGCGGAGTTGTTTTGTTTTTGGTTTTAAATAATGCTAGAAAGGATCTGACTACACCATTATTACCCAAACAGAAAAACTGCCTTCGTAAATGAACCACAAATATATGCAAAATAGCCGTTTCAGGAAAAAAAAAACAAAAGATTTAGTCAATTTTATGAAAAGGACCTGTCACTGAAAGAAATAGATGATTTCGATCGTTAATTGTTCACTAACGCACGTGTCATGATCATCAATTTGATGCGACCATCGTTTGATAAACACGAAGTTGACACGAGAGAATGCCGAGCTCAACACTCAAACAGTCGCGCGACACTTTTTCTCTCTTTTCCTATCTTTTTCTTGCTTGTGTGGGTAAGTGTGGTGACAGCAATCATTTGAATGCAGTCATGGGCTGAGTGATTGAAATTTCCGTTGAATTCAAACGACGAGCTCTGTGCGATTCAAAGATTGGTGAAGTGGGTCAGAGCCAAATAGCTGTGTTAGTGACTTTGCGTCTGCTTCTTGAAAAAAAAGAACTATCATTTTTTATGCTGAGAAAATTTCCTACTCCTTCTCTCTTTCTGGACAAACCTGCATCGAGCTGTCAAATCTGCAACATGGAGTTAAACTTTCTGTGAAGTTGCTGTGAAGTTTAACATGGAACTTTGAAAAGTTTAACTTCATGTTACACGCACAAACCCTCACTTTGAATTTCTCGATACATTTTGCTTTGTTTGCGAAAAAGTGCGAGTTTGTTTGTCTATTTGTCATAGTCTGATACCTCCTTAAGTTTAACCTAGTTAGACAGTAATTTTAATCGACGCTGGTTGTTTTTAATTTTTATTACCTTAGGGACCATCCATAAACCACGTGGACACTTTTTTGGTAATCTCGAACCCCCGTGGACAATTGTCCATACAAAAAAAATCTTTTTTGTATGGAGCGTGGACAATCGCCATACCCCTCCCCATAAAGTTCCACGTGGTTTATGGATGGTCCCTTATTTTATCTGATCGTTTTTATAACAATGGTGTAAAAATTTAAAAATCATGCATAACATTTCAAAAAGTTAACGCATAGATGTTTTTTCCTCATTTCATCTTTGGACCAAACTTTCAAAACTTTGAAATAATTAGATTTTTTTCAAATGCGTTTTTTTTGTGATAAAAAGTTGAAAAAAATCGGATTTTTCCCGCGTACCTTTTTTTCCGAAAAATTCTAAGACACGAAAGATCAAAACATTTTTTTTTTAAATACGGAATTCCATACATTTACATACCCATTTTGTATGACCAGTGCGCAAACTTGTATGGAAAAACGAATTGTGCTAATTTTTTTTTTTTGATTGATTTTTTTTATTCGGTAGGAAAAGCCACCAAAGCAGTAGCACCAAAAACCTACATCGTTTTAATACAATATACAATAAATTTTAGTGTTTACAATTAACTTTTAATTATCTGGTCAAACTCCATTGGTTTCCACCTATGAAGGAGTTTGGTTGATCCTGGCAAGAGAAATCTGAAATGATATAAAAAAGTGCATAGATTATGGCGATAAAGACAAAATTATAGAAAAAAGATAATTGTGTCGGAAAACTAACTTTTTAAACTGAGTTTTAGAAGGAAGCAAAAGTGAAAAAGAAAGAAAAAGAGAAAAAAACAAAAAGAAAATTGGAAAACAAAATAGTCTACTATGTAACAAGAAAATCAAAGGATTTAAGGATGTGTTCAATAACAGCGGGTTCATTCAAAAAAGAGAGCAATTTGTTTTTAAATATTGATACGCTTTGACAATCACCAAATCTATTCCAAATTTTTTCTTTTGATAGGGAATGTATTTGTTTTTTTAATGGATTAAGCAAAACTTATATGATTTCATGCTTTTGAAATAAAAGTCGTGATTAATAAATAAAAAAAGGTGCAGGTGGTTATGTTACACATGACCAGTATGACAAAGAACTTTGCAAGATGGTTGTTGAAATTTTCGATTACATTGTCTGGTCCAAATTTCCCAAGATTCACTAGATTCATAATTACCATAAAGTTTGATACCCATATTGCCCCTACTCTTATGGTTCGGCAAATGTCCCTCCATCGGAACATCCCCGGGGCCTCCGGCCACTTCGGATTGAGGCCACTTCTGCTGAAATGTCAAATTTCATATCTAGTATCAAAAATCATAAAGTTTGATACCCAAATTGCCCCAATTCTTATGGTTTGGCAAATGTCCTCCCATCGGAACATCCGCGGGGCCTCCGGCCACTCCGGATTGTGACCACTACTGCCAAAATGTCAAATTTCATGTCCGGTATCAAAAACCATAAAGTTTGATACCCATATTGCCCCAACTCTTACGGTCCGGAAAATGTCCCCCCATCGGAACATCCGCGGGGCCTCCGGCCACTCCGGATTGTGACCACTACTGCCGAAATGTCAAATTTCATGTCCGGTATCAAAAACCATAAAGTTTGATACCCATATTGCCCCAATTCTTACGGTCCGGCAAATGTCCCCCCATCGGAACATCCCCGGGGCCTCCGGCCACTTCGGATTGTGGCCACTGCTGCTGAAATGTCAAATTTCATATCCAGTATCAAAAATCATAAAGTTTGATACCCATATTGCCCCTACTCTTATGGTTCGGCAAATGTCCCCCCCTCGGAACATCCCCGGGCCTCCAGCCACTCCGGTTTATGGCCACTACTGCCGAAATGTCAAATTTCATATTCAGTATTAAAAATCATAAAGTTTGATACCCGGGACCGTGGTGTAGGGGTTAGCGTGGTTGCCTCTCACCCAGTCGGCTTGGGTTCGATCCCAGACGGTCCCGGTGGCATTTTTCGAGACGAGATTTGTCTGACTACGCCTTCCGTCGGATGGGGAAGTAAATGTTGGCCCCGGTCTAACCTAGAGGGTTAGGTCGTTAGCTCAATCCAGGTGTAGGAGTCGTCTCCCTGGGTCCTGCCTCGGTGGAGTCGCTGGTAGACAGTTGGACTAACAATCCAAAGGTCGTCAGTTCGAATCCCGGGGTGGATGGAAGCTAAGATGTAAAAAGAGGTTTGCAGTTGCCTCAACAACCAATCCTTCGGACACCTAGTTTCGAGTAGGAATCTCGCAATCGAGAACGCCTAGGCAATGCTGTAGAGCGAATAATTTGATTTGATTTTGAAAGTTTGATACCCAAATTGCCCCAATTCTTATGGTTTGGCAAATGTCCTCCCATCGGAACATCCCCGGGGCCTCCGGCCACTCCGGATTGTGGCCACTACTGCCGAAATGTCAAATTTCATATCCAGTATCAAAAACCATAAAGTTTGATACCCATATTGCCCCTACTCTTATGGTTCGGCAAATGTCCTCCCATCGGACCATCCCCGGGGCCTCCGGCCACTCCGGATTGTGGCCACTACTGCCGAAATGTCAAATTTCATGTCCAATATCAAAAACCATAAAGTTTGATACCCATATTGCCCCAACTCTTACGGTCCGGCAAATGTCCCCCCATCGGAACATCCGCGGGGCCTTGGCCACTCCGGATTGTGGCCACTACTGCCAAAATGTCAAATTTCATATCCAGTATCAAAAATCATAAAGTTTGATACCCATATTGCCCCTACTCTTATGGTTCGGAAAATGTCCCCCCCCCCCTCGGAGCATCCCCGGGCCTCCGGCCACTCCGGTTTATGGCCACTACTGCCGAAATGTCAAATTTCATATTCAGTATTAAAAACCATAAAGTTTGATACCCATATTGCCTCTACTCTTATGGTTCGGCAAATGTCCTCCCATCGGAACATCCGCGGGGCCTCCGGCCACTCCGGATTGTGGCCGCTACTGCCGAAATGTCAAATTTCATGTCCAATATCAAAAACCATAAAGTTTGATACCCATATTGCCCCAACTCTTACGGTTCGGCAAATGTCCCCCCATCGGAACATCCGCGGGGCCTTGGCCACTCCGGATTGTGGCCACTACTGCCAAAATGTCAAATTTCATATCCAGTATCAAAAATCATAAAGTTTGATACCCATATTGCCCCTACTCTTATGGTTCGGAAAATGTCCCCCCCTCGGAGCATCCCCGGGCCTCCGGCCACTCCGGTTTATGGCCACTACTGCCGAAATGTCAAATTTCATATTCAGTATTAAAAACCATAAAGTTTGATACCCATATTGCCTCTACTCTTATGGTTCGGCAAATGTCCCCCCCTCGGAGCATCCCCGAGCCTCCGGCCACTCCGGATTGTGGCCACTACTGCCGAAATGTCAAATTTCATATCCAGTATCAAAAACCATAAAGTTTGATACCCATATTGCCCCTACTCTTATGGTTCGGCAAATGTCCTCCCATCGGAACATCCCCGGGGCCTCCGGCCACTCCGGATTGTGGCCACTACTGCCGAAATGTCAAATTTCATGTCCAATATCAAAAACCATAAAGTTTGATACCCATATTGCCCCAACTCTTACGGTCCGGCAAATGTCCCCCCATCGGAACATCCGCGGGGCCTCCGGCCACTCCGGATTGTGACCACTACTGCCAAAATGTCAAATTTCATGTCCGGTATCAAAAACCATAAAGTTTGATACCCATATTGCCCCAACTCTTACGGTCCGGAAAATGTCCCCCCCATCGGAACATCCCTGGGGCCTCCGGCCACTCAAGTCCAGGTGGTGGCCAGTTCCAATGATCGACTCCCACGACTGCCATGTCTTAGCTGGTCCTTGCCTCCAAGCCATCTGCTCCCAGACCTCCAGGCCGTCTGCTACCGGGCCACCAGGCCATCTGCTTCTGATGTGTTCTCGTCGACGTCCAGCAATAGAATGAATTTTCTGGACCGACCGAGCCGAGTTTTGTTGGCTCGTCGACGATCCGAAAATTATGAGGTGGAGTGGGGGAGATTTTAGATACATCAATCTCACGTCTCTCGATTGACTGATTGGGAAACGTTCGTTCATCCAACCAGCGTGCACCAAAAAGAGGGGAAATTTGCCGAGAGGGGAATTCGTCACGTAACGTCTTCGCTTCGCGAAAATTTTGGATTGACACCACGTATAGAAACCTTAGGACAAAGTTCTTTGTCAAAAATCGAAAATGATGAGAAAATTTCATCAAAAAGCTAATATTAAATATTTTTCAAGCTATCTTTGATTGAAAAACAAGAGCTAAAGGAATTTAATTGGGTCCTAAAATGAAGCTTAGATTGCTGATATTATTGTTTACAGCGATAAAGCTTATTTTTCTGAGTACAATGACCCTTTGTACGAGCACAAAGAGTTTAAAATGGATTTTTAAATCAATTTTGAAAAATAAACCTCGCGGTCCTTCTTGACAGAAAAGCTCCTACTTGACAGCTCATTCCAAGGGGACCATAGTTGATCCATCGAAAAAATGTTGTCTTGTCAAAAAAAATTTTTGCATTAAAATGAAAAAAAGTGATCAGAAATGGTTTTTAATCGTGTTTTTTACCGTTGTACATAAAAATTGACATAGGACTTTAGTACCCAATTTAGAAAAATAGTTTTTTTTAAAAAACTTTAGAAAGTTTTTTGAAACTGTATTTACACCAGAAAATAATAACCCGAATTCATGCTTCCACATGGCTAGTCTTGAAATGCCCCAAACCAAACAATGGCCCAATGTGCCTTCTAACGTTTTATCGAGGAAACCCAAAGTATTAATAGATACCTCTGGCTCATCCCATGCATGACTCTAGACATTTTTATTATCCTTTGCCAAACAACAGCCCCGGCTTAGCACTCACGTTTGAGGCACGAAATAACAAAATTCAATACTCGCACCAACTACATATTATAGAACATGCTGCTGATGGATGGATGAGCCAGCAAACCTGATGGAAAGTGATTTCGTCAAAAGAAGAGAGCCCATGAAATTCAACTAAAGCGTTTTAGTGTTCTCCCCCTAACCCACACCAAACAATTTCACCACCAAGTGTGTTGACTGGTGGAAGTTCTACCGGGTCACGCGACCCGCAACACCCCTATGACGTATGACTCACCGTACTCCTTCGAGATCAGATAGTTGAGCAGATATTTGGCCATCCGTTCGAGCAGGGTCGCCTCAACGTTGTACTCGCAGTGCGCCAACTCAGCGATGTCCAGCTCGGCGATGCTGGTTTGGGTCATCAGGAGCATGTCGCACAGTGTGGTGAACTGGTGCAGGCACACCTCGAGCGGTTCGTCGTACTGGCCGAGATGATTGATCAGTACGCGGAGGAGTGCTAGCACGCGTCGCTTTAGACGCTGCCCGGTGAAGCGGGGCAGGTCCGGGATGATTCCACTGTCCGCTGGCGGTGGGGATTGGTAGGCGTGAAGCAGCGTGTAGAAGACGCTTTTGTAGAAGCGATAGAACATGGCGGTTTGAATTTGGTTGAACTTGAATTTTTCGAGCAGGTTGAAATCGTTAACGGCCATCGTCATCAACGTGTTCAGGTTGGTGTGGCCGATGTCGTGGTCCAGCTCTAACATCGCGGTCACACGAACCATGCACTGGTAATAGGATTCTTTGACCAGCGGGTCTTTGCCGACGTTTACACTGGTGATCTTGTGGCGAGTTTCGATGAATGCGCTCACGGAGCTGGTCATCAGTTCGGACCAAATTTGTTCCGTATCGACGATCACGGCGCCGTACTTGCGAATGACCTTTAGATTTGCGACCAACATGCAGAAGTCGGTCCCAGTTCGGGCGACCGTTTCCAGCACGTCAAACAGCGCCTCGTAGTAAGGTTGAACGTCAACCTTGAGGCGCATAATTTTGCGGTGATGCTCGGCGGAGGCCGGCTTCAGCAGTTCCGAGTAAGCGCACTCGTACCGGATGCAGCTGCGTAACGCTTCCGGGTACCTGCGCATGAAAGACTTGACCAGGCGCCGCAAATTGTCCCGATCAACGGGTTGTTGCTCCTGGCTTTCGAAACTCTGCATAAGTAGTCCGTGACAATGGTTGACTACGAGTACGAGGGAGTACACCAGGAAGAAGTTATCCTCGCGGGCGGCTTCCCCGGTCAACAGATCAAACAGAACATCCCAAGTCTCGAAAAAGTCCAACTGCCAGAGGTACGTTACGAGGGACTTGAGCGATTCGATCGAGTGTTCGTAGGTAACGTACAGCTTGAGGATATGCAACAGAATATCGCCGTCCTTGGTCTGGTCGTCTTCCGGCCGGCAAAGGGTGCTCACGTGGAAATCGATCGCGTATCCTCGCACCTGGTCGTCCGCGTTGAACATAAACTGGCGCAGTTTGTCGGTGACGTCTTTGTCGAACACGGTTCGACCCTGGAACTGGTTCTGGATGAGGAGAACGACTTCCAACGCTTGCTTCTCGTACGATTTGTGATTGAGCAGTCCTTGCACGAAGAAGGCTTGGGCCGATTCGACGAAAAATGTGGTCACTGCTCCGACTACCTCCTTGGACTGAGCTTCCGGATTGAGCAGGCTCTTGAAGCAGTTGACGACCAGCGCGTACGTTCGGGCGTGACGACATTGCAGCAGCTTCAGGAGCACCTTCATCCCAACGCCATTCTCAACGTAGAAACCTGGATAGGCGACCAGCAACCGACAGTACAGATCGGAGATTGTGGGCAGCGTGATCGTAAATCGGTGCACAATCTCAATATTACGGATGAGCTTCTTGCAGCACTTGTACAAGTTTCTTTCGCGCCGTTCGATTTCATCGATCAAATCATCGTTGTCCAGGTACGTTTTCTCCAGCTCCTTCTGAACGTTCTGCCGGACAGCGGAAATGTGGACCAGCAGGAAAGTACTCAGACATCCACCCACTTGAAAATAGCTATTATAAATAGATGTGATTCAAACAGTCTTAATAATCTATTTACCCATGTTACACTCGTCATCGTCCGCCTCGCTAAACGCAACCATCATCATTATCATCCGGTTTAGCCAGAAATTGTTCTGGAGCAGTTCCTGTGAGTCGTGCACAATCATCATCTCCAGCAGTTTGAACAAACGTTCCAGAACCGCCGGCTTGTTGAACACGTTCACTTCTTGGAAGTTCTGGAATAGAAATTTCAATTAATCCTCTATCGATCTCATCAACATTTGAGCAGAGATCCCACCGATTTAACGACATTCTCCTGGACAAAGTTGAGCATGTCGCTCCCGGACATCTCGACGTCCTCGGGCTTGATCGCGTACGAATAGCCGGTGATGTCAACGCAAAGCTGCAGGATGTGCCGGGTTCCCTCGATGTGGCTTTCGTGGTAAAGCGTCCGCCAGTTTTGGAACAGATCCTGCGAGAATAAGTTGCATTCAAAAATCTCATCAAACGACCAAAACTATGGCAATCTTACCGCAACGGGTGTTTGCTCGTTGCCCAAGCTGGCGAACAGTCCGCCGGTCATTCTGATTGAGGAAGTGCGGATTTTTTTTTTGCAAAATTCCGTCCTCGGAAGGTAGGACCAGGACCTGTTGGAACTTCTGTTTTTGGAACGGTGCCTGGGCGCCAGCGAGGAGCTACTGTGAAGAATGGTGTGAAGGTTTTTGGGTGAAAGCGCGCGCATCAGATCGTGAGCCAAAAGTGACGTTTCTCGATGGAGGATGAAAAAATGTAAATAAAAGTGCTGAGTCTGAACAAATCTTGACCGCGGCGGCGTTGCCCAAAAAATTATTCAAATTTTGTCGAAAATTCTTGCGTTTTAAGGAACAACAAAGTAAAACTTTAACTTGTAACTATCAGTTCTATTATCTAGCAGTGTTTGAGGTGGAATTTTACTAGCAGCTCTTCTTAAAACAAGGTGAGTATTTTTATGAAAGCTCTTTTGTTCTTCGCTTGCTTTACATGTGGAGTCTGGGGTAAAATGGACACTCTTTACAGAACAAAAGAGAATTAAATTTTTATTTGTTTCCTGATAATCAAGTGCGAAATCTACAGTATATTAACCTATCTTGTAACAAAAGATATTAACTTAATTTTTTTTTAATTTTTTTTTTATATTGGATAACCGGGAGTCTAAACTCTAGAGTTTTTTTAAGGGTCCTATAAACATACCTGGAGTTTTGGAGTTTTTTCATTCTTTGATGTTCTCTATTAGGTTTTACTGTAAAAATGTGTGTGCGTGTGCGCTCGTGACGTCACGCTGTAAAACATAATTATGTTTTACGCCGTGACGTCATTTGACAGCTCGTGTGCACTGTTTACATATATGACTAGTCTTCGTCGATTGTCAATGGACTTCCCCGAACAAAATCGACGAACGCATCGAACTGTGCTAAGTCCATTAAAACAACGCACTTCTTTCTAACCTCCACATCGATTCGGCGTAAAACCTAATTGCGAAATTCTTAATCGAAACTCGAAACTGACCATAACCTAAAAAAAAAAACGTTCAAGAACATTTTTGTAAGAAATCGATAATGGCGAGTAAAATAAAATAAAAATAATTTAAAAAAAATGAAGAAAAACAAAGTTAAGGAAAAAAAGAATCTTTAAATCTATGACGGTTACGCGAAACTTTAATAACATTTTGTTTTCTTTTCCAGCTTTCCCAAACCCATACACCATGGAGGATGAACTAGTGTCCTGCCCGTACAACAAGGAGCACCGCATCATCCGGTACCGGCTGCCGTACCACATCATCAAGTGCAAGAAGCAGTACGTCGGCACCCAGCTGCACACCTGTCCCTTCAACGCGATGCACCTCGTCGACAAGAACCAAATGACTGCCCACATCAAGGAGTGTCCGGACTATCTGATCACGGTGGAGAACGAAATGGCCAAAACGTACGCCCCGTCCAGAACGGGGGCTTCGTCGATGCGAACGTCCAAAGCGACCACAGCGCAATCCAACGGTACGGCGCGATAGTTTTTAACGAGGTGTGGGTGTCAATTGATGGGGTATTTTTTTTTTGAGTAGTATACTCAAAGTGACAATTTTGCAAATTTCATTCGCAAAGAAAAATAACAAGATGTACAGAACATGAAATTCTAATGTTTTAAATAAACAATATATATTTTCTTGAAAACAATTCTGATGACTGTGTTTTTTGAATCGTATCAAATTTAAATAATGTCCCAAAACGCTCTTCGGTCAATAAACCGGACTTGACCGCCTTAGGCAAAAATCGTGATTTAGCTATGTTTAAATTTCATATTTTTAGAAATATAAATCCTTGGTAAAATCAGCGCTTCTGTTAAGGCATTTTTTTTTAAATAAATTGTTTCTGCTCGAGTCTATCTCGAAATTTCCACATTCTTTACAGTGTTACCCTAGGTGTTACCAATACTGTTTGGTGTTACGTTTTGAAATCAGAGAACTTTGTTCAAGCCTCGAAGTGATTCAGGAAATCAGAAAAAGCCCAAGTCACAATATTGTTGTTTTTTTTTCAAAAATAATCATTTAAAACTTTTGAGTTCTTACACATCTCTGGTTACGTTTCAAAAGCCATTCGATACCTTATAATAAACTATAACAATAACAATAATTTGAAATAAAAAAATTAAAAAAATCAAAGAAAAACAGAATTGGGTCCTAAAATGAAGCATAGATTGCTGATATTATTGTTTACAGCGATAAAGCTTATTTTTCTGAGTACAATGACCCTTTGTACGACCACAAAGAGTTTAAAATGGATTTTTAAATCAATTTTGAAAAATTAACCTCGCGGTCCTTCTTGACAGAAAGGCTCCTACTTGACAGCTCGTTCCAAGGGGACCATAGTTGATCCATCGAAAAAATGTTGTCTTGCCAAAAAAAAATTTGCATTAAAATGAAAAATAGTGATCAGAAATGGTTTTTAATCGTGTTTTTTACCGTTGTATTGCGCGTATTGAGAAATAATCAGTTTTGGTGATTATCTTGAGGGGGTCTGAAATATAGGAGCGCAAGGAGTTTTTCAATTAATCGCAGCAATCGTTTTGATTTTCACTTTACAGCACTGTCAGTTCAACTCAATTGTTTATGCTATTTTTCGTTTTGATGGTTTTTTCAGATGGTGAGCGGTTTTAATGGAAATAATATTTTATATTTAAAATATAACTTCTTCCTTTTATTGCAGGGATCATATGAAATTGTATATCATCCAGAGGCCGCAACTGCGTTCTTTTATTATTAAACGCAGTTAAGGGGATGTGGTTGAGACTTTGTTACATTTTGTTTGCCAAAAACGGATTCTGGATGTGATCACCGGGAATATGGGAACCGGCCAGGAGACACTAAAGACACTCTTGATACAAAATAAACAAGTTTTATACGTCGCATGGCCAGTTAACCGACGAGTTAACGCAGTTTCTTAAATACGGTTCTGATTTGGCCACCGAAGATCGTGAACCCGGTTCCGATATTCCAGTCTCATGGATTTTTTTTGCTGTTCTAGGATTGTTTTGCATGAGATTTCATGTTTAAAGAAATGGAATCAAAATGGAGTCAAAATTCTTGTCAAATCTGGATCTTAGGTGGATCGTATACCGGCCACCGGTCTGTGCGTTGATTTTCCGTCAGATTCTATTTTCTGATACTTAAACATAGCTATTGATGGTTTACGTGGAACTAGAGAGAAGTACTCTTTGGTGGAACCATGTTTCGGTCAATTTTTGGTCATTTTCCCACATTTACCCATCGACAAGCGCCATTTAGCGTAATCAAAATGAAGGCCAACATCTCTCAGGCTGCTGACCTTAACGGTCAGGAAGTGTCCTCTTTAAGCATGCCCGGATTAGCGTATGGCTGGGCACCACGATCTGCACCGATTGGGAAGCCAACCATGCCCGATATCCATACCCCCCGTGCATATCGGGTCGGATAGTTCCATAAAACCGATCGCGAAAGTCTCAGAACCGTAGATTCCGCCACCGGAAACCAGACAACCGCAGCCAAAACCAACAAGCCAAAAACGTCAGCCAGCAGACAAAGTTCCTACAAACATCTCAGATTGACAATCAACAATTATTTTTAAAAAATGTCTAAGCCTACTTTCCTGCCTTCTCTAGGTTTTCAGGGCTTTCCTCATTGCGACGATATCTTTCTGCGGCGATTAATTGGAGCGCAGGATTCTAATTTTTCTCGAAATTATTAATACATAAAAATTGACGTAGGGCTTTAGTACCCAATTCCTGACTAGCAAATGCTCAACAATGCATATTTTACCCCCCCTTACCAGTTCAGCTCACGTTTTGGGCGTTTATCTCTCTTCACATTTAGCTTTACACACTTATCGAAAATTAAAAATTAGACATTTTTTTGTTAAGTTCGAGGTTTGGTTATTTTTACGGATGGAATCTAAAATACTAAAACCAAGATGTAACATTTCAAAACTTACATTGAAAAATCAGTTTTTATTTACTCTTTAGTTGGCTAAAATGAGTGAATGTTCAGGAGATGTTTTGTTATGTTGTGTTGTGTTGTGTTGACGCAAAATTTGTGTGCTACAAAATACGCGTGTAAAACTTCAATGAAACGCACACACCCAAACAGAAACGTCACCGAACGAATGAATGAAGCCCCGCAGCAGCAGCATTTATTTATCTGCCGTCCGTCCGTTCGTGTGTGTTGTGTTCTTTTGCTGCTGCTCCACCTCGCGCGTCGAGGGTGGTCTTTTTAATTGATGTTTGTGATAGATCTTCGAGGAAACAACGAGAAGAATCCTGCCAGGAGTGACGAGACCAGGTAGAAGACACCACAACGCCTCCTTTGTAGTGTGGTGTGTCAGTTGAACCCGGAATTTCGACGAACTTTCGAATGGTTTAGTGTTTTTTTTTTCTCTGTTCAGGATCAATCTGGTTCCACACATCCGGTGAAGCGTTACGTGAAAGGAATTCGATGACCAAGGTGCCCTCCCCGATGCCCGGCAGACCCACAACAATCGCTATCGCATAGATCTTAATTACGGTTGATTGGCTAGAGAGGGAGTCACCCTGGCCGTGTCTTAATTGGCGTGGGCGTTTGAGGGTGGCCACAGGTCGCGCAAATCCTGCGGGGTGGCGACGACGGCGCAAGCAGCTCAGCTCCAATTACGGAGCTCGGTTTAGTAACAGCAATTAGTCAATTAGTATGCACATCAAGCGGGGGCAGCTGGCACTGGCTCGTCGTACGAATAATTTGCCATCGGGTGTCGAGTCGTCGTAACAGATTCCTTCCCCTCCTCTCGATTTGGATTGGGGAAGCTGTTGTTGGGATCAATCAATCTGGCTGCCGCAAGGATCTGCTGGAGCAGGAGCGATGGCTGGGGCAGATTGTCCGCGGGGCGGTGCAGCTTCGACTTGTAGATTATTAATGGTAAGTTTTTACGACTCAATTGTTTCGTGAGGGGGGTTGGGTTGGGGATCCAGCTGCGCAGCAAGCAGTTCATGGCAGTTATTGAAGCACTCTAAAATTGCGATTTGTCGCTGACCAGACGATTGAATTGTTCTGTTTGTTTGTTTGAATGATTAGCGTAAAAGTTCAATGGAGAGGTGATGATCGCTCTGCATTTGATTCCAATTCCAAGGATCGGCAGCAAATAGCAGCAGCCATGTTGACAATCGAATTCACACTTTACATAATTTCTTATGCACATGATAATATGCATACTAATTGCTTGAATAAGTTTCTTATTCACTTGAAATCAATGTGAAGTTGTGAAACCAGGTGACGGAAACTTTGTAACTGAAATGCAATGTCAACTGAAGCAAATCAGTCCGAAGTTTGGTTTGTGAACACATTATTTTATAGATCTCAATCTGTCCTATCCAAACTCTCAAAAGATGTAGCAATAATATGACTTTTAAAGTTATTAAAAGTCTAACATAAAAGAAAGAAATAGTAAAATAACGTTTCCACTTTCTTTGAAACTCTTTTATCCAGAATGGTTGGCTGGCATTCCCAGAAATTACTCCTTATCCATTCGATATTTTTATTTGATATCTAGAATATTATTTGAAAATGTCCTAGAAAGTATAAAATTTTTTGAACTACAAATTAACTTTTATTTTTTTATTTTCAAATTTTCTCAAAAAGAACAGTGAATCTCTATGAATTTAATAATTTTCGTGAAACAGTTATTTCTTTTATTCTTTTAGTATTCTAGGGAATGGTAGTTTGGAACCTGGGAAATGGTCCATTCTAGCTTATAGATTTCTGGACAATGACATTCTGAGAATTGGGCCGAATCGGGACTACAGTCTGAATAGGGACATCTTGAAATTTGTAAAAAAAGATTTACAATTTATGTGGCCCTGTGTCTGTTCTATCCGAAACAAATCAAAAATATCCAAATATTGTGCCGTAACAAGGAAACCAGTAACAAGTAACAACAGTCTCATTTCGCCTTACTAGAGAGCCTACAGTAAAGCTCTGGTTCCTTGCAAGTGTCCCACTTTCTTACCTTCAGTGTGACCTAGCTGGTAATCTGTGGAAATGGACCTTTGACCAGCGAGAGCAAGAGTCAAGACGGCTATTAGAAAGGGACATGCCAATGTGGGAAAGGGAAGCAGTTTGCGATTGTAGACGGTATTGTTTTGATTTGCAGCATGTTGAACGGTTGTGGATGCGCTTGAACCATCATTGTACGGGGTTTCTCTTTATTCCATTTTTAAGAGGAATTTAAAACAACAGATTTTCGATAATAAAGATAAAAACCTTGAAGGAAATTCGAAATAAGTACTCATGTTATAATACTCGTCCCTTCAACAGTTACCTCACAAAATGGCATCCTTGGTGGCATTCTTCCTGGCGCTTCTGTTCGCCGTCAACGCCGCCGGTTCACGGGGAGTCGCAGATGCCAAAGAGTTCACCCCGTCCACCAACCTGATCGCGCCGGCCGACACCGCCCCCCGGCTGGAACCCATCAACGGTACGCGCAACTTCCGGATGCACGGCAAAAAGGGCAAGGACGACAAGACGTGGTTCGATGGGCGGGAGATGCGCTACATCTACTGCGTTCGGCCGGCCAAATGTGAACCGATCCGGCACAAATCGTGCCTGGGATCCCCGCTACCGTATGCTTCCATCAGTTTGGACCTGACGGATTCGTTCAGCCAGGAGCAAACGCACGATAAACTGTACCAGTACAACGCCCTGCGTAACGTGCCCAAGTGCTGGGCGGTGATTCAACCGTTCCTGTGCGCCGTGTTCACACCCAAGTGCGAAAAGATCAACGGCCGCGAGATGGTCTATCTGCCGTCGCTGGAGATGTGCAAGATTACGCTGGAACCGTGCCGGCTCCTGTACAACACGAGCTACTTCCCGGAGTTTCTCAAGTGCAACGAAACGCTGTACCCGTCCAAGTGCAACAACGACGTGCGCGAGGAGATGAAGTTCAACGCTACGGGGCAGTGCCTGAAGCCGCTGGTGGTCGCGGATTCGCCGATGAATTACTATAAAGGTTTGTGTTGGTCGCGTTGGGTCATTTTGACTGGTGAGAATTAAACGACGCTTCTCTTACAGATATCGAGGGTTGCGGTCTGCAGTGCAAGGATCCTCTGTTCACCGACCACGAGCACCGCCAGATTCAGAAGCTGATCGCGTGGGGTGCCGGCGTGTGTCTTACGTTCAACCTGTTTACGCTTGCGACCTTCATCATCGACTGGCACAACGCGAACAAGTACCCGGCGCTGGTGATCTTCTACATCAACTTTTGCTTCATGGTTTCGTGCTTGGGGTGAGGTTCATGTTTGGGTCTGTAAAATAAAATAGCTTAAGAAATTTTCGATTTTGTTTTAGGTGGCTCGCCCAGTTTACTCCGGGAGGACGCGAGGACATCGTTTGCCGCAAGGATGGAACGTTGCGCAGTTCGGAGCCGAGTGCCGGTGAGAATCTGTCGTGTATCATTGTGTTCATTCTCGTGTACTATTTCTTGATTGCGGCCATGGTGTGGTTTGTGATTTTCACCTACGTTTGGCACATGAGTTTCAAAGCGATTGGGAAGATCGGCAAAGATCGGATCGATAAGAAGGGTTCGTACTTCCACTTGATCGCGTGGTCGCTTCCGCTGGTGTTGACGATTACGATAATGGCGCTGAGTGAGATTGATGGAAACGGGACGGTTGGGATTTGCTTCGTTGGGTACATCAATCATCCGATTCGGGGAGGATTTTTGCTCGGACCGGTCGTTTGTGTGCTCTTTATCGGAGGGTACTTTTGGGACGAGGGTTGTTGACGCTGATCAAGTTGAAAATATCAAGCAAAGAAATCATCTCGGCACGAGCAAGCAAGAAAATTCGCCAGACGATCGTCCGAATGGGAATCTGCACGATGTTGACGTTTGTCTTCATCGTTGCCACCGTGTTCTGCCACATTCACGAGTTTCGGCATGCCGAGAGTTGGGCGCTGTCCTTGAAGAACTACATAATCTGCCAGATTTCATCCACGTACACCGACGTAACGAGCACGTGCAAGCTGCAGAGCCGACCGAGCGTGGCCGTGCTGCAAATCCATCTCATTTGTCTGTTTGCTTCCGGCATCGTAATGTCCTCGTGGGTGTGGACCAACTCAACTCTGGAGACGTGGGGTCGTTATTTTCGGAGGCGCTTCAGACCAGATGTCGAGGAACCCGTGAAGCTGCAGAAACATAAGGTGATTGCGCAGGCGTTTGCCAAGCGCAAGGAATTCCAGAACCAGGGCCGCCTGTCGATCTCCTTCCACAACTCGCACACGGATCCAGTGGGTTTAAAATTTGACATCAACTCGGCGATTGGAAGTCACGACTTTAGTTCGACCTGGGCGAACAATTTGCCACGTTTTGTGAACCGACGTTACGCGCTGACTGGAGCGGCCACCAGTTCGAGCCATGACCCCAGGAAGAACTCGGTTGACTCGGAGATTAGCTTCAGCGTGCGGCACGTGTCGGTAGAATCTCGAAGAAACTCAATCGATTCGCAAGTATCGGTAAAGATTGCCGAGATGAAGACCAAAGTGGCAAGCCGCAGTCGGGCTGGAGTGAGTAGTAGCAAGCATCAACACAAGAGTCGGCACCAGCGAAGGCGGGATTTCACGGCTTCCGGTCGAAGGTATAGCCGAAAGGAGAGTAGCACCTCGGTGGAATCGCAGATCATTACGGCCATCCAAAAGGGGAGACATTCCTCCAGTGGAAACAGTCAATTCTTTGGCGCTACCAACATGCAACGTCGGACCGGTATCGGTGGCATGGACGCCGACCAGCTGAACGACTTCATCTCCAACGGAAAGCTGCTACTTCCGTTCCTCCACCAGCCAGGACTGACGACTTCGGAGGACGATAACGCTTCCAACGCTTCGTTCAAGGTTCGCGATTCCAAATTTGATGTTATTCTCAAACAGATCGGCGGGAACGCAAGTGGACCGTCCAGCCGGATCGATACGGGCTGCCAAATCGAAGAATACCACTCGAGCGACGACGAAAAGCAATGCCTCAGGCAACCCAGCAGGGATGAATTCGGCGGAGCGAAAGACGGCATGAAGAGCAGCAAAGAGGGAGGTCGCAACAGCAAAAACAGCTCCAAAAGCGTGCGCAGTAAAAAATCCTCCTCCCGGCAGGGAACGATCCGCAAATCCCAGCAGAAACACTCCCGAGCCAGCCAGAAAAGTTCCCGCAACGAAAAGAAGGAGAAAAAGGAAAAAGCTCGCGAGCGGGAACGGGAAAAGGAGCGCGAAAAGGAACTTGCCCTGATCGAGCGCGGTCAAATGAGCGACTTTAACGATTCCTCGTTCACCTCCTTCTGCTCGGAACTGTCCCCGCTCAACGTCAACAGTTCGTACTCGGGAATCTCGCTGGCAAAAACCAACTCGCGCAACTCCAAGCGCAGCTGCGACGTCGGCATCCAAGCGAACGCGTACGAAATCGCTACGCAAACGCTGTCCTCGTTTGAGTTTAGCGAGAAGGCTATCAAGAACGAAGAAAACGAAGACATTTACACCGAGAACCACCAGCTGCTGGGGCCGAAAGTGGCACTTCCGCACGTGGTGGGCAGGAAGCGCGAAACGGTCGACGTCAGCTTGACCGAAGCGGAAAAGCTTAAGCTGCTGCTGCTTCCGTCGAAGTAGATGTTTTACAATAACTAACGGAAAATACTCGTCGTAAGCCTCAAGTTCAACAAGGAACGGGTTTTTGTACTCCTTTTTCTGTACACAAATAAAAGATTTATTGTTTAAGCTGTACATTTTTAAGCTAACCAGTTAGTTGCTAAACTAGCAACTACTTTACTACGTTAGTTGCAGCTTATTTCCGAGAGTCGTTGCACGATTTATACAAAAGCAACGATGCCTTGTAGTGGCTTATTGAAGTGGTCAAAAGGGGCTCATTTCGCACTGACCAGCAACGCACAGGAGCAACAAATCAAAGAGAAGCATTTAAAACAAAATCCGTTAACTTTTGCGCACAGTACGAACAAAAACAGAGACAATCTAGGTACATTTAAGAAGTTTTAAGGACTAAGACTGATTTTAAGTAAAAACGCAGTTAATCGAATCTCGGAGTGCTTTAGAAGCACTCTGCTATATAAAAAAATTAAACAAATTTCCATATATCTTCCACAAAATGGAACAAAGGTGAAATCTCATTTGTGCTATATTACAACGAAAATCAAGATAGTTGAGCAAAGCAAAACGAATTTGCAACGAATATTTTTATAAACGCATGTTTGAATGTAGAATAGACTAGATATTTAGTGATGTGGCTTTTTTACGGACGTGCATTTAACGAGAAACGGAAACATTTATTCGAGTGTTAAACTTAACATAACTTTAAGTTCAGTAGAAAACAGAAAAGCATATTTTACAAATTTTGATTGTTTCGTCTTTTTGGATGACAGTCCCTCTCAACTGATTCTAGGATTAGGGCATCTCCAACGCTGGGGTGCAAATCAAATTTGCACCCAGCTCATGAATACCGAGATCAAATTTGCCACCTTGAAAAAAATCCGTCATCCCCACCGCTAGGGTAGCAAATTTGCCACCGAAACAAGCCCACCGCGGGGGGCAAATATGGGTTTTTATCATTTTTGCTCTCGTTTACCTTCAAAATCAATAATTATGTGTTGATTCATGCCTAGAAATGCTAGAAGTGCATTAAACTTTTTAATCCTATTGAAAATTTCAAAGAATTTCATTTTTCGAAAATGTCGAAAGTTAAACCATTTGCTACCCGATTTGAGTCCCACCTAATTTGCTCTCGAGTTTGCCCCCGAGTCTCCCACCGCGCGTAAATATGTGTCGGTACCTGTCGGGTACTCATTTTCTGATACCCGACAAGTAGCGGCAAGCCGGGGGCAAAGTTTTGAATGCGTGTTTCGGAGATTTTCTATGTCTGCTCTTGTGGGTGATTCAAAAATTCAAAAACTCAAAAATTCAAAAATTTAAAAATAAAAAATTCCAAAATTTAAAATTTATTTTTTTTACTTTAACAAAATTTTAATAAAAAAAATAATATTTTTTTCAATTATTTTAGGCTGTTGCACATATTTTTCAAAGTTTATGTCGCCCCCGGTTCGAAAAACCAGGCGGCAAAAAAATATGTTTTCAAAAAACTTCCAAATTTTAAAGGAAATATAAGTCCATCCAACTGAAAACAATTAGAAATGCATTTTCCTGCGTATAAAATCATATTTAGCATGTCTGGGTTCGGTCAAAAATATTTTCAATTTTTGTGGAATTCCAATGTACAGCACCGCAAAAAGTTTTTTTTCGGCGAAAAAAAAATCTCTTCAATAATTAGATATTTTGAAAAATAATGATTGCAAAACAACTGGGCAGGTGTGAAATGCATTTTAAAACACTTTTTTCATTCAATTGTTGAGAACATAGCTTGTCATTTCAATTTTTATTTTGTTTTGCTCCCCCCCCCCTCGACCTGGACCACAGAGTCGAGGGACATAAACTTTAAAAAATATTTGCAACGGCCTAAATTTTTTTTTCCTATAATTTTTTAATTTTTTTAAAAATTTTTAAATTTTTAAATTTTTTAAATTTTTAAATTTTTTAATTTTTTTAATTTTTTTTATTTTTTTAAATTTTTTAATTTTTTTTAATTTTTTTAAATTTTTTGATTTTTTAAATTTTTTTTTAATTTTTTTTAAATTTTTTAATTTTTTTAAATTTTTAAATTTTTTTAATTTTTTCAAATTTTTCAATTTTTTTAAATTTTTTAAATTTTTTAAATTTTTTAAATTTTTTAATTTTTTTAAATTTTTTTAATTTTTTAAATTTTTAAAATTTTTTAAATTTTTAAAAAAATTTAAATTTTTTAAATTTTTGAAATTTTTAAAATTTTTTAAATTTTTTAAATTTTTTAAATTTTTTAAATTTTTTAAATTTTTTATTTTTTTTAATTTTTTTATTTTTTAAAATTTTTTAAATTTTTTAAATTTTTTTTAATTTTTTTATTTTTTTTTTAATTTTTTAAATTTTTTAAAAATTTTAAATTTTTTTAATTTTTTCAATTTTTTTAATTTTTAAATTTTTTAAATTTTTTTAAATTTTTTGAATTTTTTAAATTTTTTAAGTTTTTAAAATTTTTAAAAAAATTTAAATTTTTTAAATTTTGAAAAAATTTTAAATTTTTTAAATTTTTTTAAATTTTTTAAATTCTTTAAATTTTTAAAATTTTTAAAATTTTTAAAATTTTTAAAATTTTTAAAATTTTTAAAATTTTTAAAATTTTTAAAATTTTTAAAATTTTTAAAATTTTTAAAATTTTTAAAATTTTAAAATTTAAAGAATTTAAAATTTAAAATTTAAAATTTAAAATTTTTTTCAAAATTTAAAAATTTAAATTTTTAAAATTTTAAACTTAAAATTTAAAATTCAAAATTTAAAATTTAAAATTTAAAAATTAAAAAATTGAAAATAAAAATTTTTAAATTTTTTAAATTTTTTAATTTTTTAAATTTTTAAATTTTTTAAATTTTTAAATTTTTAAATTTTTAAATTTTTAAATTTTTTAAATTTTTTAAATTTTTTAAATTTTTTAAATTTTTTAAATTTTTAAATTTTTTAAATTTTTTAAATTTTTAAATTTTTTAAATTTTTAAAATTTTTAAAATTTTTAAAATTTTTAAAATTTTTAAAATTTTTAAAATTTTTAAAATTTTTAAAATTTTTAAAATTTTTAAAATTTTTAAAATTTTTAAAATTTTTAAAATTTTTAAAATTTTTAAAATTTTTAAAATTTTTAAAATTTTTAAAATTTTTAAAATTTTTAAAATTTTTAAAATTTTTAAAATTTTTAAAATTTTTAAAATTTTTAAAATTTTTAAAATTTTTAAAATTTTTAAAATTTTTAAAATTAAATTTTTTTAAATTTTTTAAATTTTTTAAATTTTTTAAATTTTTTAAATTTTTTAAATTTTTTAAATTTTTTAAATTTTTAAAATTTTTAAATTTTTAAAATTTTTAAAATTTTTAAAATTTTTAAAATTTTTAAAATTTTTAAAATTTTTAAAATTTTTAAAATTTTTAAAATTTTTAAAATTTTTAAAATTTTTAAAATTTTTAAATTTTAAATGTTTTAAATTTTTTAAATTTTTTAAATTTTTTAAATTTTTTAAATTTTTTAAATTTTTTAAATTTTTAAAATTTTTAAAATTTTTAAAATTTTTAAAATTTTTAAAATTTTTAAAATTTTTAAAATTTTTAAAATTTTTAAAATTTTAAAATTTTTAAATTTTTTAAATTTTTAAATTTTTAAATTTTTTAATTTTTAAATTTTTAATTTTTTAATTTTTTAAATTTTTAAATTTTTAAATTTTTAAATTTTTAAATTTTTAAATTTTTTAAATTTTTAAATTTTAAATTTTAAATTTTTAAATTTTAAATTTTTAAATTTTTTAATTTTTAAATTTTAAATTTTAAATTTTTAAATTTTTAAATTTTTAAATTTTTTAAATTTTAAATTTTTTAAATTTTAAATTTTAAATTTTTAAATTTTTTAAATTTTTAAATTTTTTAAATTTTTTAAATTTTTTAAATTTTTTAAATTTTTTAAATTTTTTAAATTTTTTAAATTTTTTAAATTTTTTAAATTTTTTAAATTTTTTAAATTTTTTAAATTTTTTAAATTTTTTAAATTTTTTAAATTTTTTAAATTTTTTAAATTTTTTAAATTTTTTAAATTTTTTAAATTTTTTAAATTTTTTAAATTTTTTAAATTTTTTAAATTTTTTAAATTTTTTTAAATTTTTTAAATTTTTTAATTTCAAGCATGGCAAATTGTGTCTGTAAACTTGTCGTGAAATTTGTGTGAAAAAAAAAAAACACAACGTTCTATGTTTGATTTAATTAGAGTTTATTACGTTCACAATACATACTTGAATTACACCTGTTGGAAAAGTAAATTTTTCTTGATTCTTTTTTATCTCTCTAGTAAATACAAGCTCAATTCTGGTCGCCGACGCCTAAATGTGAAATAAAAAAAAATATCGGATGCACGATTGCCATTGGCCGGTTACACGACGTGATAAATACTAATTTGACTGCTTTGAAACACCTAAATACGTTTTGAAAAACACCCTCACCGTGTCGTGCCGCTAAATGAAAGGCCCAAAAATGGTCTCTACCGGGATTGGGGTGGGGACAATTCTACCTACAGTGCTGCAATGACACACGACGCACACTTACGGCCCCGAAATACACAGGGGTGGTTCTCAACCAACATCCAAAATAGCATGGTGTTCGTTTAGAATATCGACTTTGGTCTTCGCTAACTGCTTGGTCTAATGATTTGCTAAATGCTGTTTTTCTAAATGTTTCTATTTAAAAAAAAAATGCAATGATTGAGGAGTGCTGCAGCTGGAGCGGAAATTAATGCCGATTTGGCGCTGGTGCTGGATTCTGTTCGATTTGCATTCGTCAAAGTAGTTCTAATCTCAAACTTGCACATCTTCTAATTCTTTCATTCAAGTTGTTTCCTGTTTCCTCTTTGTACTAGATTGATTCTAGAGCTTCTAAAATACTATGAACTTGCCAAATTTCCAGTATTGGAATTTGCAGCAACCTGCAAGTTTGCGATTAGTTCAACTTTAACGTCTTTCACTCTGTAATGTTCTGTATATGACTCCTTCTTTTATTCAGCACTTAAATGTTAAGCTAAACATTTCGCACACTTTAATGAAGAAGACAAGTGTCCTGTTTTTAATCGACTCCTTCCGCCAGTTGGACCAACTGCATGTTTTCTAGATGGAATATGGAATTGTTAAACTTTTCTTATCTTAATTGAGAGCCAATTACTAGCTAGATCATCCGGGTATGTGGTATTAGTCTGCACAAATCACAGATGATGGATTAAAATTAGTTAATAAACCAAAATGAAGGTTATTTTATTTCTCAAACCTTTTTTTGAGAGAGAGGTACGAACCAACATAAAAACTAAACATGGAAATGCCAGCTGAAGGCTTTTTATTTCTCGTCAGCCAGCCGTCAAAACGCTTCAACACAACGAGAACATGACCCGGGGACTTATTTGGACTTCTTACTGGCGCCTTGGGCGGTCTTGAGTTGCTTCAGTTCTTTGGTCCAGATGAGGTTGTTGAAGAACTCTCCAAACAGGTACAGCCCCACGGAGAATCCCAGGCTAACCACGAAGAAAATGATGCGCTGGGGCAGGTTCAGCACGTCCAGCACCGGATACACCCAGATACCGCCAAAGTGACGGATCACGTGCAGCCACCCCAGATAGCTGGCCATAAAGATGCCGAGCCCGGTGAGGCCGGCCTTGCGCGACGGATACTGCCGGAAGCTGGTGCAAATCTCCAGGATCATAAAGATCACAATGTTCGTGTGCATCACATGGTTCAGCCAACTGTCGAAAGAAAACGGAAGAAATTAATAAAATTCAAACCACACACAAAAAAAAAAAACCCTCTCGCCTACCCCGGGAAGACCGCGTCCAGTGCCTTCGGAAACACCAGCTCCCGGTCGATGGCCATCAGCGTCCAGAAGGTCACGCCGACGTTCAGCGCCACCGGGAACGCGAACGCGGCCAGCATGTAGTCCTTGAGCTTCCGGATGAGGGGAGTCTTGCGCGGGGCCACCTCATTGGTGCCGATAAAGTCGTTTATGAGACACACCGTGAAGTAGATGGCTTGCAGGATCTGCGAAGTGGGATGGATGAAGTTTCGTTATGTAATCCGGTTGGTTTATAAGGGGGAAGATTTATTTCAAGTGTTTTTTTACTGAGGGCAATCGCGCACGATAAGAGCGCTTGTCCGATAGCCGGGTAGCTTGTTAGCGTCGAAATAGCAACGCTCAAGGATTGTTTTAAGTAACATGTCATAACAATTTGTGATGCAGATTTAAAAATAAAATTTCGTCCATCGGTATCACAAAATAAGCTTACATTTTTTAATTTTTCTCTTTTCAGTTTATGCACCGGAATGGTAAGTCATTTCATTATTATTATTGCATTTATATTTTCATTATTCTTGTACTGAACAAAGTGCCGCTAATACGTATAATTTTCTATAATTAGTTTTTAACGATCGAAAAAAGGTTTCAAAATTTGGAAAAAATGGTCCTTAGATTTTTGCACAAGAAATCTTTCAGATTATATATTTTCGAAATCTTTTATTTTACACTAAAGGCAATAGCTCATATCCTAAATTGTTTGTTTAGACCCTTAAAAAGCTTGATGATGTAAGTTTGTAGGAAAATAACATTCATATTTTAAATGAACCCAAAGTTTTACAAAATTGTCCTGAGATATCGTTAATTGGGTCCTCAAATTAAGTTTAGATTGCTGTTATTATTGTTTACAGCGATAAAGCTTATTTTTCTGAGTACCGTAATCTGGGGCGAATCGGGACTTTAGTTTGAATAGGGACAGCAGTTTTTAGAGAAATAGATGTACGCATTTTGTTGGTCTGAGTCTGTTCTAACCCAAACCAACCAGAAAAATCAAAATATTGTGCTCCAACATGGTTAAAACTGCTGTCCCAATTCGCCTCATGTGTCCCAATTGACCCCAGCTTACGATAAAATGACCCTTTGTACGGCCACAAATAGTTTAAAATGGATTTTTTAATCAACTTTAAAAATGTAACCTCGCGTTCCTTTTTGACAGAAAAGGTCCTACTTGACAGCTTGTTCCAAGGGACCATAGTTGATGCTTCGAAAAAATCTTGTCTGGTAAATTCATTTTTTTGCATTAAAATGATAAAAAAGGTGATCAGAAATGGTTTTTAATCGTGTTTTTTTACCGTTTTTATGTACAACGACTTTTGAAGACATGTTTTATGTACGACGGCATTACATAGGGCTTTTGAAGACTATATCTTGTAAATTTATTCAAAACATGTAAACATAAAAATTCTGTAATACAGTTGTTTGCTTATAATTGCTAACTTTTAAAATGTCAATCACTGAATCAGTTTAATGAAACTTAGTAACATCGTATAAAACTCGAAATCTGCTATATGGATGTTTTTTTTATGTTCTGCTGCATAACATAAATGTCCTGAAATGCTAATGTTTTTTACATTGGAATTTTTTGAAGAGTGAAAAAAGATTCGCTAAATGTTAGGAATGTTACAGAATTTATAACACCGCCGCTGAAAATTTCAACTTTTCCTTCAAGCTTTTCTGGCAACTATTAGCTTGCTTGGTTGCATGAGCGTCGCGACGCCTACCCTGAATATTTTCTGCGGTAGTAGCAAGTGCTGCCAGAAGAGAGTGAAGAAAAAGTTGAGTCTTTAACATTATTAATATTTGACGAATCTTTTTGCACTCTTCGGCAAAGTTGTTCCCTGGAGCACGAACTATGAGCCCATGATGTTTTTGAAAAATTGAATCGTCAGTGGTGAAACCTAATTGCTGAAAAATTGATGTAAATTCCGAATATTTAGTTGATGATTTCTAACTATAAAAATCATCAGATACATGTCTTTTACAGCAAACTTCCAAAAAAGAACTTTTTTTTAAGTTGACGCATGGTGACGTTTGGTTTACTATGTGACTCCATGTAGTCGTTGAATTACTGCTCGTCTCCATTCAAAAATAATAAAAAGTCAAATATAATGTGGACTGGATATTCCAATCCACATGGATACACAACACAAAAAATGCGATCGATACATCATTTATAAGTCTAACAGTTTATAATGAATTCATTGAATTTACGCTGTCGAATGAGATTCACTGCAAATTTACAAATTTTCAAACAATCCGGTACCGGAAGGGTTTGTTTGTGTTTTCCTCTCCCAGTATGCATACAGTTTGGCGTTTGTTATGCAATAACTTTTCCCCTTCTTCTGTATGCAAATTTGTGCATGCACCAGCGACGGAGGTGGGAAGCCGTTCAGCTGACTGGTTGCACATGCTTCTGCTGCAACTGCACTTGGCCACACAGATGATGCAAAACGCCATCCCGATTGCTACCTACCGCATCCCAAACGGTCAAGAACTTCAGCTTTCCTCCGAACTCGCCCCCGGGCCGGTGCATCCCCGGGGGAAAGTGCACGTACGTAAAGTCGTAGTAGATTCCATAGGAAAACTGCACCGCCACGATGAAGTGCATCAGCGTTCGTAGCGCCCCGAAGATGGCCCTCTGGTAGCCGTCGTTGGTGTGCTGTTTAGCCATCTTCTTCTGCACTTTACACTTTGAGCTCAATTTAAGAGCGACCAGCTCGCTTCACTTTGGACTTTGGACACAAAAAAAAAAAACTCCAACCAACCGAGAGGAGGTAAATGGGTCAGTCAGCCAGCAATAAAAATGTTCTTCTGAGGGGCTGCGATGTGTGATAGCACCCAAGACCGACGTTCAACAAACTTGAGGAGCAAGGAACGGACAAGAGTCTGGACGGGTTGACTCGCCGCGGACAACAGAATCAACAAAACGGTATTGATGTTTTCCCCGTTTTGACGTTCCTTCGTGTGATAGTGAAATTCACAAAGTGGACTTTAAAAATGGCCTATCTGATAACTATTTTTTTTCGATCATGATAACTGTATTGTTTCAATGTTTGATTGTAGCTAAGTTCTGAATTAATTAATAGGTTGAAACAGATACACCATTTTAAAACATTATTCAAGAATAATGTTCAGTGTACGACGAAGCATGGCGTTGGAAGAGCGCAGAAGCAATTTAAAGGAATGAAAGCGCAGAACTGTACTCAGGGGTAAGCGAGTTGTTGGGTTGATGAGTGTTGTTTAATAAAGCGCAAAAGTTTTTAATTGAAATTCATATTTTTTGAGAATTAATGGATATTTTGTTGTTGTTGCAATCAAGGTTTGTTTTATTAAATTGTTAAAACATTTTTTTTATTATCAAAATGTTTAGCTTAGCGTCATCTGATTATTTGCTCATTTTTGTCCTTTATAAAATTAATTTTTGGCCAGAAATACTATCTAAACATACAATTTAATTACTAGTACATACAAATAGTTTTACAAAATAAAAGTGCTCTATTGATGCTCGAATTTAGACTGATAAAAATATTATCATACAAAGGCTCTTTGGTCTAGACACCGTCAAAACGGCAATTCAAGGTTGGATATGACTATTTAAAATGCTAGGCTGGATTTTATTCAACTCCAAGTTATTTTTCCTTGAAAGTCCAACGAAACCTTTAATTTGCGTCCAAGAGAACTATAGTCGGTTGGGAGTGGAGTTGTATTTTTTTTTTTTTTCAAAAATGAGCAACTCTCTGCGAAATCGGCCGATTTCGACCATTTTTATTTTTTGTATTTTTTGATTTAACTCAAACTTTGTGGGGGCTCTCCCTATGATCAAATAAGCTATTTTGCGTCATTGGTTCACCCATACAAGTTTCCATACAATTTTGGCAGCTGTCCATACAAAAATGGTATGTAAATATTCAAACAGCTGTAACTTTTGAGTAAATTTTCTGATCAATTTGGTGTCTTCCGCAAAGTTGTAGGTATTGTTGAGGACTTTTGAGAAACAAATAGGTACACGGAAAAAAATTGCAGATTTTTTTATCAACTTTTTTTTCACTAAAACTCAATTTCCCAAAATACGTTTTTTTTTTATTTTCGAGCTTTTTTGATATGTTTTAGGGGACAAAAATCCGCATCTTTTGAGCCATATAGAAACATGGTCAAAAAATCTGCCACCGAGTTATGATTTTTTGAAAAAATAGTGATTTTTGGAAAAAATCGAAGTTTCATGCAAAAACAAGTTGGTCATTATTTTTTAATGCAAAATTGAATTTGTAATCGAAAAGTACTTTACAGATTTGAAAAAAAAAAATTTCATGATACTTCAACAACGGGTTACATAAAATCTCGGGTATGTTTTCAAAAGCTCCAGCTGTAAAGAACACCATTTTTCGATCGGTTTTCGATCAATAAATAAATCATCGAATTCAAAAATGTTTTAAATTGTTTTTTTTGGCACGTTCTCTGCTTTTCTTAACAGTGAAAATTTCCAGTAGTTTCAGAGAAAAACAACGAACAAATTTAAAATTAGGAAAATTTCCTCGATAAGTTTAATTTGTATTACTAATGGTTTTAAAGCGTATCCCCTCATGGTTCAATTATCCGCTCGTGCTGATTTAAACATTTTTTCGCCAATCGCTATCGCCGGCCGTAATTTGCTCATCGATGAAATTGGGATTGACCGCAGCTTCGCCACAGCGGTGTAGCCAGAACGTCTGGTATCATCACTCAACCAAGTTGATGGTGTACGCGGATTCTATACACCAGCCGATATCCATAAACAAATCGTAAATTGTTTGATAATAACCACACGCCTGCAGCTGGCAACGCGTCACTCAATTCAGCTCGACTGAACTCAATTTGGTTGTTTTTGTTTTTCGCTTTCTAAATAGCATCTTTAGGGGGGGAAGTATTTAGATGTTTTCATATTTGCATATGTGCTGCTTTACAGGTTGTCTGGATGATGTTACGAGTAAGGCGTGGGCTTTTCTCCTTCCACAGACCCCATGTCAGAAGGAAGTTTGTTTTCTGCTTCCGTACAACTTCCGAGAAAAAATAAAAATTTATCCTCTCTCACGAAAGTCCCGATGGACCCCCGTACGTTATGGATCTTTTTTTTTACTTTTTCCCGGACCTGCCATCCTTCGTAATGTATTGTCTGACGTACATGGTTGCTCTTTAACACGCAAAAGCCTTGAGTTTCCTTAAATAGGTCAAAATAATATGTAACAGCATAGATGGTGCTGGAAAACCACATCCACACAGTTACATACTTACACGGAGAAAAAAGAGTTCCCAAAATCGTGAACAAGCGTTCATGAAATTCAGAACCACGAACAAAGTGTTCAAATTCCATGGTACGATTTTGAAAAACGTACCATGAAATTTGAACACTTTGTTCGTGGTTCCCAATTTCACGAACGCTTGTTCACGATTTTGAGAACTCTTTTTTCTCCGTGTACGTACATTCAGGATTAGATCGATGGAGACATGCGGAGTGAAGAGGAGCGGAGGTCGTATGAGCAGCTTTGGCTTACAGTGGAAAGGACATCATATTTTGCTCCACTTTATCACTTGTCCGACTGGCGCCATGGTGACGGTAATACACTGAAGTGCGCTGGTGTAACATTTGATAATTGATCTCCTTTTATGTATTGTTACCACTAGTAAAGGATCTCTACCAGAGATGATTTAGAATACTTCATTAAAAAACCAGTTAACTCTCTTCTGGCCGTCTTTTTATCAAAAATTTGTGTTTTTCTCGTGTTCAGTAAGTTATTTTGTGTCACTTTTGTTCTAACAAGTTAAACTGTTGTTTTCTGTTTTTCCTTATTTTTTTTTAATGTTTCATGCAATTTTGTTTTTGATAGTTCAGTCCACCCTAGATTATCCGAAGGCCTCGAAAAATTTAACTTCGGAAAGTCAATTGACGAAAAATAAATATTTTTTTTCATATTTTTGATTGTTGAGTTTAAGTATGGCCCTTAAACTACGCTTAAGTGATTTTGAATTTTTAAATCCAAGATGACGGCCAAAATTGCAGTGGTGAAATATTTCATTTTCTTAAAAAAACATGCCCCTACAAAACTGGTACTCAAAATCAGGGGCAAAATATATTTTTCAAAAAACTTAAAAATGTTAAAGTAATGTTAAATGCAATGCGTTTCCAGTAATTTTTAAATATATGTTAACTTAAAAATATTTAGGTTTTTTTTTTGTGAATTTTCAAAATACAGTAACAGCATAAAGTATGTTACACAAAAAAAAATGTTCATTAAAATTTAGATTTTTTTTAAATTATCGATTGCAAACCGACTGTACTGCTTTTTGCATTGAAATGTTGAAATTCTGGCTAGTTGTTTTAATTTTTATATTTTGTTGCTCTTAGCTCGACCTCGGCCAGAGTTGAGGGACAAAAATATTTGCGTTGGCCTAAGCACCAATGAAATAAAATCTTCTGAATGCTTGAAAACGATTCCCAAAAGAATTAGTTTTAAGGAAAGGGGTTTCTGATAGAGCTGGGACTTCGGATATAAGAATCTTTGTTTACACTTCGCCTTTGGCCCATTTACATTGTTTTGCTGGAAATTAAAAGAGATGTATGAACATCGTTTTTTGGATTAAATTATTTGAGATTTAAGAATAGAAATGTAACGGATCGGAAAGTTTTTCGGATAATAGTATTTGACCATAAATTAGAAGATACAAAATTAAAGGTCTTTTGAATACCTGTAAAATTATTTTGTCTCAATGCTGCATGTTATCCGGTTATCCGAAGTCCCAGCTCTAGTTTCTAAGTGTCACATAATAAGCCTAAATATTTCAACTTACCGAGAACACAAAAAAAAACTTGTTGCTAGATGATGTTGTTCGAATTTAATTCTCACTCCACCGGCTGATTGATTAAAAATAGGCCAGACAGTGTAAGGTAGTGTCTGGATAGCAATTTCCTGGGTAAACGACTTTCTTTTGGCCACTTTGCAAAATATGGACTTTGGCTGCCATGGTAAGGTATGTCCGGAGTAAGCCAGAACAGATTTTTTGTTGTTGGTCCAAAATACATTGCTTACTGTAACTCTCTTTGTGACGACAAAATAAAACAAACGAAGCAGCAGCAAAAAAACATCGACTCGCCTTATAATCCTGTTTTGCGTTGGGTACGGTTCGTCACAGAACCTACAATGTCTACCAGCAACGTCCGTTCCGGCCACACGAAGAAAAAAGAGTAGCCGGTTCTCGAGTTACGTACACTTTTCTCTCACCTCAGTAATGTAATCGTTTATACGAGGAAAAGTTATGAAATTCATTCAGCAGTAGACACTCTGTGCCGCAAATTTGAAATCTCAAATTTATTTATTTGATGGAGACGCACTGCTGTTCACAGCTGCACTTAGAGAGGAAACGCATGGTGGTCGTTAACAGGTCGTAATTGTGCGAAATCAATCAAATTGAAATCGATATTCTGGTGGTGGTGCAATCCAAATGCGGCAGGGTCACCCAAAACGGAAACAAATCGTAAATCATTTGTTTTTTGTTCGTACGTCCCTAACCAACGTTCAATCTAACGGTGCTCGTAAATATTGGACATAAATAAACCAGAATGAAAGCGTGGCACTGACTGGTTGTCCAACAGCAGCATTGCATCGAACAGCAGCTAGCAGTAAGGGTAAGGGGAGATAGTTTTGGCTTATTGTGATTTTTGTTTTATAAAATGTTTTAGCATTTTTTTTATGGAGCTTCAAACTAAAAAAATTTCAATTTTTATTTAATTTCAAGCCCAACCCCTAAGAATAAAATAACATTATACAACATTGAGCGCAGAGGACAACGAATGTTTTCGGGAAAAGAATAAATCGATTTCAGTTGGCAGTCTTCTAAATTGTTGCAGCTGACATGATTTGGTGGAACGTTTCCAACGAGAGTTTGCTTTTGAAAGCCCTCTGAAAGAGCTACTTATTTATGCATGGTGCTCCTTTTGAAAAGCCTCGCTTCCAAGATACTCCCAAGGACGAGATATGCGTGTACTAACCAGGCACCAGTAGGTTAAAAACTTGGTCCGTCCACCGAATTCTCCGGGCCGCATCATCTTGGGGATGGCCAGATCGTTGGGAATCTTCACAAAGTACCGATCAAAGTAGATAGCATAGTAGTACTGGCTGATGGCAATCAGGTGCCAAATGAGCACGAACGTGCGTGACTTGTACAGCTGAACGCTGGACATCCTGACGAGCCCCTCCGGGGTTTCACTTTCACGAGCCGAGTTCCGGGGCTGGTAGCGCACGCAACCGAGTGCTCGTTGAGGCGGGGTCTGCTTCCTTTGTTTGCCTTGTACTCTGAAGGACTTTCACTGGGACGCACACTCAGACGCACAAACACACGGAAGTGTTCAACAAGGTGCAAGGACGAGCAGGACGATTACTCTATCAACGAGATATTAATATTAATGAGCACTTGATTCTTCACGAAACCTTCAATCGATTGCTTTACGGGGAAAGCTGTGTTTTAGCACTCTCTTTTCACCCTCACAAGCTAATTATCCAGTTTCTTTGCTAATCCTGGAAGCACTTCACCAACACTCAAACGAACCCCGAGACTGATAACGCACCCACTGCAACCACTTCCGCCGAGGAGCAGTCCCAACCGTTGACTGACGGGACAAAGTGCTACTCAGCCCGACTTCATGCTCCACAAAATGACTGGCCGAAAGCGGAACTCAGCGCAAGGATTCGCGTACACAAACGAATACGACGAATGTGTGTTGCACTTTGCAGGAACTCACGCGACCCGAACTCGAGCACGAAACACGCGTGTACCCACCTCGTTGCGAGTTGAGTGTTCTGGAGTGCTTCTGGCGTGCGACTGAGCACGGATTTGCTCTGCTGCAGTGGACGACGTGGAGGAGGGAAAAAACGGAACGTCAAGGGGAGCAGGCGCATACTCGCCTCGTGTCGTTCTGTGATTGTGTTGGGGAAAAGAATACGCCACTTGGGGTAACGGGAGATCCGGGAATTCAGAACGCAGTAAGTGTGGCTCCCAAGTTGGTGTCTGCTTGAGGGAGGCACGCATTTGGGAGAGTGGTGGGTATCTGGTGGGTGCCTTTTGTGGGTAGCGATGCACCATGCGTCTTCATTGTTATTAAAATTTAAAATAAACAATGCATAAAAAGTCAAACATCGTGTATCTATTCTTTCTGAAAATTCCTAATCATAACCTACAATTTTGCGGAAGACATAAAATCGATCAGAAAATCTCTTTCCAAGATACAGATTTTCGAATATTCACATGCTATTTCTATCTGAACAGCTCGTACGAGCCTCGTACGAAAAACTATTTTTTGTAACCTACAATTTTGACCGAGCCACGTAGCCCAGTGGTAACGCTTCCGCCTCGTAAGCGGTAGATCGGGGTTCAAATCCCGGCTCCGTGACTCGAGTAAAGGGAAGGTAGTGTATCGTCACAAACTGGACCTTATCACGACACCTTAGGGAGGCGACCTATGGAATGTTAACATTAACCTTAAGATGTTAACATTAAGTTGAGAATGAAACTGCCACTGAATCCGCTTTGTAAATGCCGGCCCCGATACTCTTCAAGGGTGTTCCCCTCAGGAACTGGGAAAGATTTACTTTTTTTTTACAATTTTGCGGAAGATATAAAATCGATCAGAAAATCTCTTTCCAAGATACAGATTTTCGAATATTCACATGCGATTTTTATCTGAACAGCTCGATATTTGTATCGAGCCTCGCACGATTTTTTTTTTTTGAGAAATGGCTTCTTTTGGCATCGGGAATGCATGTGCAAAGTTTCATCCAAATCAAAAAAATAAAAAATTATAACCTCGAAAAAAATGCTGTTTTCATCCCGTCTTATCACAGCAGGCCAACTAGGAGTAGCATCCCGGAAGAATTTGTTTGCTGTTGCGATTATCTACAAAACTGACTTTTCAATGCTGGTGTCTGGTACAATGTACGATTCACGTACATTATATCTGTACACAATGAATGAAACAAACTGCTTGGTTGGGATGTCCAGTGAAGAAGGTGAAGATTATTTCGAATGACGCTGTTTTATTTCCGCAATGTCGTATCACAATCACTATCTAAATGCAGGATTTTACTTTTATCTCTAAGCGATAATAATAATTGTATCTTACACGAAGAAAAATCGCTTTCCGAAACCATGGAATTTAAACACTTTTTCGTGGTTCCGAATTTCATGAACGCTTGTTCACGATTTTGGAAACTGTTTATTCTCCGTGTGTAGTGTAGATTTAAATTTTTTGCAATTCCGTCGTGAAACTACTTACTTTTCCTGTCATTCTTGAACGACGAAATAGCCTACTTTTCTGTACCAAAAATAACAGAATCGAATAGCAACACTTTTCAAAATAAATGCTGAAAAGTTCTACTTTTCAGCACTCAAATGGGTGCTGAAAAAGGCGGAGATTATTTCAATGACGCTTATTTCGCAATGTCGTATCATCATCACTATCTTGCAGGATTTTTTTATTTAAACGATATTATATCACAAAATACATTAAAATTTGACATCGGTGAACCTCGTTGATAAATGTACGACTTGTTCTGAAAAAATTGTTCTTTGTGCATTCTTGTTGTGATAAATTTGAATTTTAAAACATTTTTCAATAGTTGCTAACATGCATTTTTTAAGTTAAACATGATTTTTTTGTTTTTATTTATGTTTCATTTACGCTCAATAGTTATAGCGAAATCTCTGAGAACAAGCGTGTTCAATTTCCTCTCAAACTCTCTCGCTGTAGAATTCCCCAAAAGAAACGCTCGCGTGTAGTACAGATGGGGTTTTGCTATAATGTTATCTAGATATTGCTGGTTCATACGGTTTGACGCATGGCACGTGGTGGTCAAACAGTTCGCTGCCGCCGCAGTTCAATGGGGGTGGGAGGCAATCTGATGAGTACTTTGCACACCAAGTGTGCGGCAATTAATTTGTTTTGGAGATTCTTAGTTGACGATTTCAACGGTATAATTCGATTGTTTAGGTGTAAGACGGAAATGTAAACAACCGTCTCTGGAGATGAGATCTCCAGAAAAGTGAAACAATTACATTTGCACAAATTGTTGTCGTTCTCCAAGCGTTGCATAACTATCCATTGTCGTGCGATTCAACAGGTGCATTTCCTGTTATTCCTCTGTGTTTTGTCCCAAATGATGCAATAGCTTTGGTTATAATTTCGCCACACAAACTCACTGACATAAGCCTCTTGACCTCAATGTTCGAGAACTTACCATGTTCCAGTAGGTTAGAAATATCACTCTACCCTTCATCGGCAACTGATACTTGTCATTACTGGCTAGGCCACCAAACAATTCCTTGATCTCCCTCGGATATTCCGAGATCACATACACATCGTAGTACATGGATCCACAGTACAGGGCAGTCGCGATCGCGTGAAACGCGGTTCGAGTTGAGAACATTTTGTTTGCACACAGTTTGCCCCGATCAAATCTTCAAACTAAGTATCTGCACTTTTTCCCTGCAGCACGGAGAAACAAATTTGCATACTAAATGTACTAAGGCGCCGACGCCAACCCGATGCTTCACTTGTGCTTGTTCTGCCAGAACTAACGAAAGTTCTTGGACGCGATGTTGTTGTTCTGTACCGGTGGAATCGGAAAAATCACTGGCTCCTCCATCATCATGACGCTTGTTCGCGTTGTAATCGTTGTTGCTCGGTTGTAACGGGGCTGTAAGTGAGCGCGCGAACCCATCTCGTGACTTTTTACCCTAATCGGTTTACTATTTGCGGCGGGGGTTGACCGCGACTTGTTGTAGTCGAGAATTTAAGTGCAGAGTAATTTAGTGATTCATGAGTTCACATTAAAAATCAAAGGTTATTCCTAATGTAGAGTGATTTAGTGATTCATGAGTTCACCGTAAAAATTTACTAAAGCTTATAATAAAAGTTGTAGTTGAAAACTGTATGCTATTCTTCTGACTTCAAACATATTCATTAAATTTAAAATTTACCATTTTTGTTTTTATTGTGTACTTTCGGCTAAATTGGGACTTTGCTCGTAGAAAAGTGACGTAGCATTCTGGAGACATCTAACCCAGGTCATTATACCGCAGCGTGTCGTTAACAATCTGTCCTAAGTGTCGCGTGCTTTTTTATGACTCCTGTCAAGGTTTCTTATGTGATAAGCAACGTTGTTTCGGTTGTAGTTCAGAGATGTCGAATCATTTTGCAGTCTTCAGTAAAGTTGCCGTTTGAAACACTATCATAAACACTTCAAGTATTTGAAATCATCCAAAAAGGTGCTCAAGTTGAAAGTTGTGATTTGATTCAAGATTATGCTCATAATGGAGGGAAAAGTTATCATTTTTAACCATTCTAATAACAATTTTGCAAACTTTTATCAAACTGTTCTTTTATACTAATTGCACGTGATCGATTGCATTATGATTTTGATATAGAGTTTCCTCTCCAAAGAGTATCTACATCGTACGAAGCATATGATTTTGCGAGCAATTCGCATCTAATCAGTGAGTGTTGTGAGAAAACCCAAAAGCAAATTATTATGACCAGCCAAACTGCGACCCCACAGCTATTACTAAACAAACCTAAACTACTAGTTTCAGCCACTCTCTGTTGCCATACTCTTCTCACGCTGAATAGTGCTCTGCTCTCTGCTTTGATTTGGCCTCAACACTGATGGTAGAGTAGAGGGTCTGCCTTGTTTATCCGCTCCAATTTCGATTTCTCGCCCAGTCAGCGGTGGCGAGAAGCATCCATCCACTACTGCAATCAGTGTCTCTCGGTACGTTCAACTCGTTCGTCGGCCGTCATGAGTACCGATGACTCGTTGGTTGTGATTCCCCCGGAGGAATGGCCCGAGTTGCGTGACCTGTACCAGGCCAATTGGCCCGCGAACCTGGTCGCCTACCACACCGTGGACAACTTCATCCAGTGGCACCGCAAGGACCCCCACATCCGGAATCTGACCTTCTACAGCCTCAACGGCACCTGGCGACAGGACGGGACCTATGTGATAGTGGTAAGTGCGTAGCAAAAAATAAACACACACAGAAGAAACAGAGCGCAACACACTACTGACTACATGGTAGTGGGTTGTGTTGTACCAGAGTGAAATCGAGTGCATTTTCGATTGCAGGATCGCTATCAGCTGTTTTTGTACACGCTCGCGGTCTCCACCACCGTGCTGGAACGGGCACTGCACTTGCTAGATTGGAGCCGAGGGTTCAAAGTGAGTTCGTTTCTGGCCCGCCATCGGAACGCCGTCATCAATGTGATCGACTCCAAGGCCTCCGGAAGGAGTACGACAGCTGCACCTACCTGTACTACATGGCCCGGGAAGATGCGGCCAAGCTGGAGGTCACAGTCCCCGAGGGATTCCGGCTGGGGAAACTTTCGCCCGAAGATGCGGCCAAGGCCGACGCCGTGTGGCCCAACAAGCACTGCGGATCGTTGTTCTTCTTGCAGCGGCTGGCGGCGTGGAATCCCAACGTTGGGTTGTATAACAACTCGGGCGAGCTGGTCGCTTGGTGCTTTAGGTAATTCGTGTAAGAGATAGAGAGATAGGGGTGGATGCTGGCCTGATTGCTCTTTTCCTCTGCTCGTTTAGTTTGTTTATGATGATGGAGAATAGTTCGTGATGGCAGTTCGCATAATCTGATGCTTTACGCAATAGAATCAAAAAGGACATAAAACTATTCTTCATGGTTAATATCTTGAACGAAAAGCACTTTTAAAAATTGGTTTAAAGATATGTTGGTACTTTTTTTTCATATCTAAATGAAACGTTTTAAAATTGTTACCAAAAATGGAGCACTGAATTGTGAACATGTTATGATCATCGAAAAGCATTGCAACTCTTATTATTTCATAATGTTTTGAGTTGGCTGAGTTGATTCATTTCAGGTGACTTTGCCAATGGTTTTGTTTTTGTTTCGTGTATGCCTAAGGCTATGATTTAAAGAAATATTTAACAAGTAATGCGTTGCTTAATCAACCTGTTGAGTCATTTGTTACACAGGAATACAAGATAATCAAACTTTTTTTTTATAGTTTGACTTATCGGGAAAGTCTTTTTTATATCAATCCGTTTTTGAACAAAATATTCTGGAACCAGGATACAGCAAAAAAGGACAATTATCCTGTATCTTAAAATACCGTAAACCGGGGGGAGATTGATACGATTCCAATTTCTTTTTGGAATATTTTCCAACTGTTTAAGTTTTTCTCAAGATTACTGTACTGGAGTAGGCCACACAAGGCCATGCACTATCTTAAAAAAAAATCAATAGTGACAGGGTGGCCACTCAAGTCAGGAAATCGGGAAAGTCGGGAAAAAGTCGGGAATTCGCCAAAATCCGCAAAAAATCGGGAAAAAGTCGGGAATTTGTGATTTTTTGTCAAAAAGTCGGGAATTCTGAGCATACTTGTTTGAAAATTATTTTTCAACTATTGAACAATTTTAAAATTGAAGTCACTCATTTCTGCTTTTTGAATATTTGAAAACAGATTCCAAATTGAATGTGGCAATGTTTTTTTTTTGTAAATATTATTAATTGTTTAACTAAATTCATTAAGTAATTTAAAATATGTTTTTTTTCAAATGTTGCCCTTGAACTTTTTTTGTGAGTATGGGTAAATTACCTACCATAAATAAAGCTTTATTTTCAGTTTTCGGAAAACTTAATTATCGCATAAAATCCAAAATTTAAAAAAAATACGTTTTTAAAACATAGAAAATTTTGAAATTGCAAAAAAAAAAATCAAGGAAATTTTGAGTTTTTTGCAATCAAATTGTTTAAAAAAATAGTCTCATCAAACATTTTGCTTAAAAAACTAACTTAATCCACTTATGTGGTTGGAGCCTTCCTCACTTATTACCAACAATGGCTGATATGATGGAATTGTACAAAAATTTCATCTCTTTTTTTAGATCCGGAGTAAAAAAGTACATCAATATCACTTAAGTGTACATATCTCAAGACAAGGTTGTAAGATCTCCAATGTTTTGAACTCGTTGGAAAGGTCTTTTCATAACCTAACCAACGATGAGTCGGATGGTGGATCCGGACATAGTTTACATACATTTAAGTGAGATCCGGCTTCCAAAAAGAACATCAATATCACTTAAGTGGCCATATCTCGAGACAGGGTTGCCAGATTTTCAATGTTTTGGACTCGTTGGAAAGGTCTTTTGATAACCTAACCAACGATGGGTCGGATGGTGGATCCGGACATAGTTTACATACATTTAAGTGAGATCCGGCTTCAAAAAGTACATCAATATCAATAAGTGGGCATATCTCGAGGCACGGTTTTTTTTTTTTTTTACTGTGAACAGACACGGACCACTGCGACACTTGCGTATCTATTGTAGTATGATCTGTTCTCAGGTTTTCTGTTTTTTGCTGCTGCTTACAGCCTGCCGAACGATCGTCTTCCGTAGCGCTATTGTTTGAGCGAGACAGTTTTTGACGAATTATTCGAGCAGTTGCCCCCTCTCATTCCCCAAACCAATCCCCCAATGCCATGCCACACGAGCACGAGAGACCGATCCGAGGACGTGGAGATGAGCGAGATTGAGGGGAAATCTCGTTTATTTTTGACCCATCTAGAGATCGTTACCGATCATATAATCTTCAGCTCGAATTTTGCCTGAGAGCATGTGACCGAGTCGAAAGTAGCATTTGAAGCTCTTCTCTGTGTATTGTTGCAGAGTTCTTCAACGCTCAGACTCAGTCGCCAACAGATCGTCCGAGAGATTGGATGGGATGGGTTTTGGGGAGGCTTGGGACTTGACATAGTCAATTCCCGCAGCAACCGAACTCCCCTCTCGACCGCCACCTACCCCTTTTGCCTCGCCAGATGGGTTTCAAACCATCGACCTTCCGCTTACAAAGCGAAACCCGTACCACTACACCACGGGAGCTCGGCAAAGAAACAGGGTGCCAGATCTCAAATGTTTTGAACTCGATGGAAAGGTCTTTTAATAACCTAACCAACGATGGGTCGGATGGTGGACCCGGACATAGTTTACATACATTTAAGTGAGATCCGGCATCCAAAAAGTACATCAATATCACTTAAGTGGGCATATCTCGAGACAGGGTTGCCAGATCATCAATGTTTTGGACTCGTTGGAAAGGTCTTTTCATAACCTAACCAACGTTGATAGACCCGGACATAGTTTACATACATTTAAGTGAGATCCGGTTTCCAAAAAGTACATAAATGTCACTTAAGTGGCCATATCTCGAGACAGGGTTGCCAGATCTCCAATGATTTGAACTTGTTGGAAAGGTCATTTGATAACATATCCAACGATGGGTCGGATGGTGGACCCGGACATAGTTTACATACATTTAAGTGAGATCCGGCTTCCAAAAAGTACATCAATATCACTTAAGTGGCCATATCTCGAGGCAGGGTTGCCAGATCTTCTATGTTTTAGACTCGTTGGAAAGGTCTTTTGATAACCTAACCAACGATGGGTCGGATGATGGACCCGGACATAGTTTACATACATTTAAGTGTGATCCAGATATATGTGAAAACACATTTTTATACATAACTTTTGAACTACTTATCAAAACTTCAATCTGTGTAAAACTCGATCTATGGGACCATAAACCAAGTCGAATGCAACAGGTTCGGGTCAAATCGGTTCAGCCAGTGCCGAGAAACATGAGCTAGTTTGTTGGTCACATACATACATACACACACACATACACACACACATACACACAGACATTTGTTCAGTTTTCGATTCTGAGTCGATATGTATACATGAAGGTGGGTCTACGACGTTTTTATACGAAGTTCATTTTTAGAGCAGGATTATAGCCTTACCTCAGTGAGGAAGGCAAAAGGTGGGAAAACATACAATCATATCAAACTGAATTTTTATTGAAAAAACAAACAGTTAAATACTGACCACTAGATAAATTAGCATTGATTAGAAAATTCAATATCAAAAATTACAAAATTAAAAAGGGAACTTGGAAAAAACATTTTGTTATGAATACCTTGACATTTTTCTAAATCCTTTAAATGAATAATAACAGCAATTATGTTTGAATCATTCTTTGATTTAAAATGATGATGAAGTTTTAAAAAATAGGATCGAGATTTTAAGTTAGGTTATCTTTAACTTTTTGTCATTTCCAGTTGAAATGAAGTATCAAAAACTATACCTTTGCCAATTTAAAAAATAACATGGTAGTTTGAAGTATTGTTGAACTTTCGATTATTTTTTCAAAGACTAATTATTTGTGTTTCTACTCTGAATCATAATAATGAAATTCAATTTTTGAAGTTTTTTTATTTGTTGTTTAATTTCTGTAATTACAAAAATGCCTATATTTGGATTTTTTTTAAACTCATTGAGAATTTTTTTTCGGTGGTTAATATTGACTTTTTTATAGAAAGTTTTTTGTTTGAAATCATTATTTAGATAACAAATGCCTATTATTTGAGCATACTGGAAAAGTCTGGAAAAAAGTCGGGAAAAAGTCGGGAATTTGAAAATGGAATTTGAGTGGTCACCCTGACTAATAGTGCTTAAAAAAAAGTTGCGTTGAAAATTCTTATTTTGAATTCCGGGGTGATCATCAAGGTCATAGTTTTTCTTATTAAAATAAGATTTAAGGTGTGCAAATTATATTTCTAGGGGAAATATACCATTTCTCAGCCTATCTCCATTGTTGACACATCTGAAAATGTCGATTTAATAGCGCAAAACGGCAAAAGTGATGAGAATTGGTCGAACGGCTTAGACTGATTGAAATGGGTATATTTCCCCTACGTCGAATTTACCATCGCTAAGGTTAGCAGAATAGCTTTAAAAACAACACTTACATTTAGTTAACTTTAAGTTTAAGTTTATATGCTTTTTAACTAAATATATATAAATTTAAGGTAAAATTGCTGAATTAAGAAATTTTGATAAAGCTAGTTTTTGTAAATATGTCGATTCATATTACCTTTTAAATTGAATTCGAAGCACGAATCAAAAATTTTCACATTTTCTAAAAAGTTGGTTCTACTAGAAATGCCTATAAATTTGAAGTTTTTTTTTTTAATTATATTTTAAAAACACATTAAATTTATTATTTACAAGCTTATTTCTAGAGTTTTTTTTAAAAGGTTCAATAAACCAAATTTCTAGTTTTTGCTTTTGAAGTGTTTTTGAAACCGCCTTGAGTCAGGGATATTAAAAAGCACCCAAAAGCAAAAACTGAAAATTTGGTTTATTGGACTTTTTCAAAAAAAAAAAACTCCAGATTTTACCTTTTCCTTGTGGCAAATTGTCCAAAGAATCCGAAAATGTATTCCGTTTTTCGATTCGAAATCACTTTGAAAATATTAAAATAACGCCAGTCATCAGCATTTTCTTAATTATAGTTTACTAACTATGTAAACTTTTCAAAATTTTATGAAAGCTTCTTCTTGAAGTACTTTGAACACTTCTATACCATGGGCAGTATGATTACAAACGAATTTATTTTGTACACTTCAATTTGCGGAAAATTCTCAAACCTATCAAAGTCGCTTCGATTTACGGTACTAAATGGCAACCATGCATTTGATTTTTTAAGGTAATACAAATAATTTTCCCATCAAAAACAAAAAAAAATCAGGCCTGAAATGGTGCCGGCTTTTGTTTGTCAGATAGAGGATCTCTTCATTAAACCCCAAAAAACAATTAAACTGTTTTTATCTGTCTCCTCTCTGGAACTTATCCAGGGTTAAGTGGCATTAAAAAAAAAACTAGCTAAAAAGTAAGATTGTTAAAGAAAAAAATCCAACTCTTTAGTTCGTCTCATTAACTCAATTTACTTTTGGACTAAATAAAAAAAACATTTTTTAGACTACAAGCGGGTCCCCTCGGTGCACTCCAGGTGGACGAGCGGCACCTGAAGCGTGGCTACGGTTCCGTCGTAACGGCCGCCATGGCCAAGCAGCTAGCCGACCTGCACCAGGACTGCTTTGCGCTGGTCGGCAACGCCAACATTCCGTCAAGCGAATGTTCGAAAAGCTGGGCTTCCGACACACCGACTTTGCGTACTGGACCCGAACGTACCCGACCGCGCCGTTCCAGTGGAGCGATGACTAAAGAACTGCCGTTGAGAACCGTGTGCCACAGCCGGAGATAATCCGAGTCCGATTAATAAGCAATGAAATATAGTCCAGTTGATGCCAAATTATCGTTAAATCTGGCGTGGGTTTATTGTTCTCTGTTATCACTGCCTAATCGCCCTGGAGGGGGACTTACCTGTCCTGTTGTACAAGTTGGAAATTCAAGAAATGTTTCGCCGATTGCTTTCGTTATCAAAGGCTTCCGGTTGTTTTGGTTTGATATCTTTTGAATCTACAGTCCAAGATAAGGAGTTGACGGTCGGTTTCCTATATAAATTGGCAGTCTTTCGATTGGTAGAGTTACTTAGTCGTCGAGTGTCGAATCTAGCAATAGCAAAATGTTCAAAGCCGTGGTTGTCTGTGCTATGATTGCTGTGAGCCTTCTTGGGGTCATCCACGCGTCGGATCTGATCCTTGGAAACATCCTGGCCGGTGATAGGATTCTTCACAACCAGGGATACGTTGGCGCTGGTATTCCGAACCAAATTGCTAACCGCGTGGTCAGCTACAATGGAGTGTACAACATTACCGCGATTCGGGCGTACGATCGATCCTTCAACCGAACCGGAGCGGCTTCGTTGACCTATGGAGGCTTGGGCTACAGGAATGCGTCGATTCTGGTGCAAGGCAGAAGTGCTGGATACGGATATGACTATCTGGTGGAGATCTATGGACGTTAAGTTGTTAAGAAAGAATAAATTTAATTGAATCGTGAACTATAGCATTTCAACCCAATATCACAGATAGTTTGTCATATATTTAAATCAAGGTAAAATAACCATTTTATGGTCTAACACCAATGGACAATCTTAGCTAAGCATTTTCAACCATAAAAAATGTTGGTAAATTTAGTTCAAGAATAGGCTCTCTACCCCTTAAACCAACTATCTCTCCCTTCCATGCAGTTAAAAAAATGATTGTGTAACACACTAACAGTCTGAGCGGAGGTCACTCACGCCTCAGTTCGCGATGACGGACAACCAACTCGTAGAAATTCTCCCGGAAGATTGGCCCGAGCTGTGCGCTTTGTTCCGCCGGAACTGGCCGGAGCACGTGTTTGCGTACGGGCTGGTAAGCAACTATATCAAGTGGAAGCAGAAATCCTTAATGGAGACAAACGTACAAATTTTCTCTCTCAACGGGACGTGGTCGGAGAATGGCACCTTTCTGCTGTTTGTGAGTACGCGCGTGACTTTCTCTTTGTTGAGATTTCAGATTTGTGATTTTTTTCTTTCTTTTAGGACGAGTTTGAAATCTACTTCTACTCGATGGATGTCGAGTCGGGGTACAAATCGCTAAGTGATGCACTATGCCTGGTCAAGTGGGAGGGATATCGAGAAGTTAGTATGGATTTTCTAGAGAAACACCGTGCTGCCTTGGATGTAGCGATAAGTGAAAAGAGTTTGTTCGTGGCAAAGGATACTCTTACCAACTTTTACTACAAATCCAAGGAAGTGGTAGCTAGAGACAAAGTCGACCTAGAAGGACTTCGTTTTGATCGCGTTACGGTTGATCAGCTGGATCACATCTACAATCAGTGGCCATTGAGAACTAGTATAAGTCAAGATTCTGGGTACAATCTCTTGAAACGATTAATTTTGCTGAATGAAAGCATTGGACTGTTCAATACCAAAGATGGAAGTATGCTTTCTTGGTGTTTAAGGTTAGTCAAGTAACACAAACCTGAACTATTATAATACGGTTGCTTTTGCAGGGATCAAACTGGTGCATTCTCCGATCTTCAGACCATGGAGACCCACTTGCGAAAGGGTTACGGTCGTGCAGTGGTGAGCGAGTTCAGTCGCCAACTAGCTGTTCAAGGAGAAGATTCATATGCATTCGTGTTGGCTAGCAATGAGAGATCCTGTAAACTTTTTGAATCCTGTGGGTTTACTAAAATAACACATTTGCATTGGGTTGTGGTAAGACAGAATGGATAGTTACAATGCTAATAAAATACAGATTTATTCTGAATCAACGACATTTATTCTACCATTATTTACAATTTAAGTAATCTTAATCCGCAATGTACTTACTCGCATACACGCTCACGTTCGTCAGTAATGCATTCGCGTCTAAGCTCCCAGCTCAATTTCGACCATTTCATCGGTGGTGGTGTTGTTCGGCGTGACTGCGGCTGGCGTCGTCGTTATCTGCAGTTAACGCAAAGACAACAAACATTACATTCGTTTCGCGAATCTACTGCTGCTGATGTTACTACATACTTGGGCACTCAGTTGGTAGTATTTGCTAATTGACGATCTCTCGCTCTTTCTTTGATAATGCATGCATTTTTGTCCTATACACATCTACAGCTACACGACGATGGCCACTGTGTGGAGTAGTACACCTGGGTCTTTCTCTCTCTCACGCGCGGGGGGTTAGACGTTTGTGTGTGAATCCTTATGTTTTAGTAGCCCAGTAACTTACCGTACGGTGGTATCTGTTTGCGCGTGACGACAGATGTTTGGATGTTACAGCGCGTGAGCGTAAAAGTAAAAACACATTTTGTTATTCGATGAGCCCTCTAATCGCTGGTATTAAGCCTGCAAGTAGGCTAGACGAATGCAGTTGGGAGTGAGTAGCATGCGTTGAGGGTTTAGGGGTTAGTTTGGAGAAAAGGACAAACAATACACAAGGCAGGTAATCAAGCAATAAGTTAATAGAGTTTTATTAAAAAAGTCGAGAGAGTACAAACACAACAAGTCACTTGTTAGCTATGGCTTCTACTAGCATCTAAGTCTACATAAGTTTTCTTCGGCTGTGACGGCCGTTGTTAGCGGGATTATTGTTAGAAGTTAAGCCGCCATTTTTGGTATTAGTATTGTCTACGCTACTGTGAGACGATATTCTTACTTTGAAACACTTGATCCGGAAGTGGCTGCACATTTCCCGGACTACACCCTGTCCGTAGTGCAAATGACCAACCGTGACCACGAATGCTAGCGCATACAACATGCTACGTTCGTACTCGATCCAAAGCTTTGGCAGTCCCAATAGGTCGTACGGAATGGCACATACGATTGTCGCTGCCGTCAACAAACTGAGCATAGCATTCCAGCAATCCGCCCTAGTATCAGTCATTTGGGCGACAATTAGTCGACACTATGGGAAGAAGTCGTTAGCAGCATTCATGATAAATCCTATTGATAAACTTACGTTGATGTTAGAAAAGATCGTTCCACTAAGTACAATAAACATCCGTGGCTCCATATTGACAATACTGTTGGGCGAAGCCAGGACCCAAATGGTACTGATGATGAACAGCGAGAGTAGGGAAATCATTGGCCGGATTGCTTCTCCAAACGGACGCATCTTACCGGTTTTGTCCCGGTATGATCTGAAAATTACATGAATTATACAATCGTCATCGAATCTTCTGGTTCACTTACTTGTAAATGTTGTGGATGATAATCGGATGACTCGTCAATACAGCAGAGATGTAAAGAGTCAACTCGAAGATCAAGCTAGGCTTAACGCCGAAAATAGTCATTTGCCAGATCTCCGGTCCACAAATTCCGTGAGGCCCAACGTAATCGAAACGCCCTGAAATTTAAAAATGCTATCAAAATTATCGAATCTTCAAAAACCCCATTCTTCAGTACATACCCACATGACGAAATCGTAACCCCAGGGCAAAAACATAACTCCCGTGATGTACTTTTCCACGTGCGACAGGTAAAAGTTCATATACGCGTTGAGCATCACAAAGTGCATCCGAACCGGGGGTAGATCCATAATCCCGAACAAACTGAACACGTACAAGGGGATCAACAGAGTCGAGTACGAGTCCAACCCGTGGTCAAACAGTTCCCCCAGCGGTCCGCTGGTCCCCGTCCTTCTCGCTTGCTTGCCGTCAATTCCATCTGCGAAAGATAATCGATAATAAACATAAAACTCAATTCCATCTGCGCGTTCAACTCACCCAGCGTGTACGCCACGAACAGATTGATGGCGGCCAATATCCACACCCAGCCCGGGATCGGATTGACCTCCTTGGTGGCCGCCGTGAAGCCAAAGTCGTAGTACCCGATCAGGAAGAAGTTGACCACCGTGAGCAGAAAGCCGGTGAACGTCAGCAGGTTCGGAGCTATCCACCGCGGGAAGAACTGCACCAGCCAGTTCCAGAACGGGTGCATCACGTACACGCTGAGTATGCTGGTGTCCACGCTGTTGTACTGGAATTTGAGAAGTGTGTGAGAAGCTCCATGATTCAAGATCAGAAAAAAGTCTAAAAATCGTTCCCGTGCGGGTCATTGATATTGTTTAATTTCGCGCTCGATCGACCAAATCGCTCTGTCATTCCAGTAATACGCCTATTTATTAATTTTATTATGAAACTTAAGAACGCGCTTTCCAAACACAGAGTCCGTTCGCGTCCAGATGTAATTGAATTAATCACGTATGAGCCGGCAGGGGCACATCGAACGCTATAAATAAAAAACGATTCGCTGTGGACGCAGAACGGTTAAAACTTTTGCGCGGTGTGCTGCGGGGTGAAAAGGTCGCCGATTACTTCATATTCCTCAAACGTTACGTGGTAGCGGCTAGATTGGAAGGAAGGGTTGTTGACGTGTGGCGCCATAAGAGTACGTTTTACATCTTGGCGGGAACCGGAACTTGGAAGAATGCGTTGATAACACTTACTTAATCAAGAAAATGCCCTTAAACGTGTTTCTTCTCATAGTTTCTTGATTTTAGTATATCAAAATTTTTACACCGTTAATTTTTGCCATAGGCCTATATGACGAAACTTTTTGGGCTTAATTTTAACTTATTGATAATTCTCGGAAAAATCCACGTTTGTTTAAAGTATTAGAGTTGTACATTTTATTTCAAAAATAATTAAATAAAACATTTTTGAAACAAAAGTTCGACCTTGTTTACTCTGTGATCAATATGTCAAATACTGTATCAAGTAAGCGAATATCCGTTTCTCCCCTAATCCGACAAATTGTTAAAAGATATTTTAATTCATTCTAATTTTTTTATTTTTTCAAACAAATGTACAACTCCAAGAGGTGATAAAACTTCACAAAACTTCAATTTTCGAGCAAAGAAAACGATATCATTAAAAGTTATCGTCTCATCAACATGATATTTTTCAAAACCGCCAATGCGGCATGAGTTTCCTATGTTCATGAGATTTTTAAAAAGTAATAGAGATATATTTAAATTTTGAAATTATAAATTTGAAGACTAATTTAAATGGCAAACAAAACTAAACTATCAGAGAAGTCTATTTCAATATTTGATTTGAAATGATTTAAAGTTCAATCTCATATTGAGGAAAGCATGTACTGGAATCTTCGAATAATCGAATAACGAAATAGTAGTTTATGCAACAAGTTGCAAAACGAGGATTTTTTCAGCACGAGTCGTACATTTATCCAACGAGGTTCACCGAGTTGGATAAATACGACGAGTGTTGAAAAAATCAAGTTTTGCAACGAGTTCCATACAACATTTTTTGCAATTTAAAAATTGAGTGAAATTTGAATTCAAATTTTCATGTATTTTTCCAATAAATCGTATAAATAAAAAAAATTTGAAAAGTTTTACTTTTCAGCATTTATTTTGAAATGTGTTGCTATTCGATTCTGTTATTTTTGGTAGGAAAAAGTAGGCCGTTTCATTTCTTCAGAAGGACAAGAAAAGTTGACAGTTTCACAGCGGAATTGCAAAAAAAAATATTGCCTTATTTTTTTGTATGAAAAAAAACATAGATAGGCAAAATGTAATGATAGGAGGTTTGCAGAATAGGCCAAATACTACCAAAAACAAACATAAACTATGAATACAAAATTGAATATGAATCCTTTTAAAAGGAATAACTCGTCTCTTTGTATTGATAGTAATGCATTCTGCTAAAACGCTCAACCAAACCACAAACATAAACTAAACAAGATAAATGCAAATTAAAATACTAAAAATTAAACAAGAAAACCATAAAACAACAGAAGTAAAGTTTTTGGTAGAACAAATGTTGCTCAAAACGACCAAATTTTCGAAAAAAAAATGTGAAAGAAAAATGAATTTCAAATTGTTTTCAGTCGATTAGACTTCTATTTTCATTAGAATTCTGAAGTTATTTGATTTTTTTTGCCTGAAGGAGGCAAATAAGCTTTGAAAAATATGTGCAGCGGCCTTAGATCATGTCTAAAGAAACACGAAAAAAAAGGTCGGATAAGTATTTTGACAATTTCTGGAGGTTTTTTGAAAAGGTCCAATAAACCAAATTTCCAGCTTTTGCTTTTTGGGTGTTTTTGAAACCGCATTGAGTCAGGGGTATTAAAAACATTCAAAAATTAAAAACTCAAAATTTGGTTTATTAAACCTATTGAAAAAAAAACCCAGATTTCAACTATTTTGCTATTTCTCAAGCTTCAGGTAACTTTCTCTCAAAATTTGAAGCGGGAAACAATAGCTGACCTCCCCAGCTACCATTTACCACTATGGGGTTTGTAAAATTGTTGCGTATTGTCTGGGAAATTGCCAAATAGTTCCAGCTGTAAAAATGCTTATGCGACCTTTTCAAATGTTTCTCCAGTTGTTTACAAAAGCTGTTGCCAATGTTTCTCAGTAAAGCGGTATACGCACTTCGGAAGGAACCGGTCAATTTGCTTTAATTTCTTGATTTTTTTAATTTCATAAAATTTTTTAAACTAACTTTTCTAACTTTAAGAATAAGCTAATATTGTAAAACATTTGGAGCAGGTGTTCCTAAATCTGAAAAAAAAAAATATTTAAATTCATAATCTACTAGTTTGCCAGGAAGAGCTAACACTGTATATTACATTCCATCATGAGCACATAACCCGCCAGGTCAAACACCGTGAACCGCGCGCGGTGGTACAAGCTTATCAGAGATGTGTTTGTATAAAGCGCGCAGAACAAACATACAGTCTCGCATAAAATAAGAAGAGATGACACAAATCTGAGCCGGATCTCATTATGCACGAAGAGAGAGGTATGAGGATTTCCACTTTAAGCAATTTGAAACAGTTGCAGTCATGTTGTGCTCCACTTTTAAACTATTCTTGACTCACCTTGTATTTTTCGAAACCCTTTAGGTGGGCCTCGCTCAGGTACTTTATTCCAATCATTTCGGTGCTAGCTTTGTTGGCGCCGGATTCTTCGAGAATTACGCTACGATCTTCACCACCACGCGGTCCTTCCACGTGCGAGTCCTCAATTCAACTGATACTCCCCACAGTCTAGCACTTCACCGAAAACTCCGCTCCCTAATCAATTGCCGGTTCAAGTTTACTTCTGCTTAATGATCACACACTTTACACCGGGTAGATTCGTACACAGTCTTCACACACAATCGTCGTCGTCGTCGGCACCGTTCCAGGCTTGTTGAATCGTCATATGGTCCATTGATAAGGGTGACGTACATCAGGCCATTCGGCTGAGTCTGTCTACGGACGAGGTTATTGAATTACGGGTCGCATTTTACTCGCGTATTTTTGCTGTAACTCATCAGAAGATTAATGGCGTAACCTCGGCGTAACGTTCTGTTCGTTGGCCTTTAAAAAGAGAAAAAAAAGTCAAAATTAGTCAACTCCATCCAGAATTGAACTGCACACGCCGGCTACTGAACAACACATTGCATGCGGGTCGTAATCTGAGGGCTTTAATTTCGACACAGAAAACGGTGATGGATGTGATGGCCACAGTTGTCGCAATCTTCTACCACCTTCATATTGTAGACTTGAGCTGTGTATGTGGACTTAGTCCAGCAGCGGTCCGCTGTCACATTGTAAATTTTTGATAAACAAACCGTATGATTTACATCAACCCCCCCGCAAGGTTTAAAAGGGGGTGCTTAGGTCGATAGGGTTGATTGGCGTTTATTGGTTTGAAATAATAATCAATTGATGTGAGTTATTCCGCTATCACGTCCACATGAAATCGGTCAAGAATAGTGAAGCTTACTCTGAAAACAAGTAAGGACTTTGCCATCGGCAAGAAGAAAAGTATTTATTCCTACTATACAGTCATATGAGCAGTATATGACCTACACCGCTGGGGAATACTTTCTACTGCTTACGATTAGGCTTCGCATGTATTGATACAGTGAGCTACAAATATGTGCATTCACCTATTAAAATAAATCTAAAACACACTGCTTAAACATTGTTAAAACATACGCGTTAGTTTCTAAATGGTTTTTGTTTCTTTTATTTTTTCCTTTAACATTACTTTGATTTACTGACAAGGATCAAGGGAAAATATCTCTAGAAAGCAGTGAGATTAACCACTTTATCACTTTGAGCAACATAGAACACGACAAAGATAACACAGACAGAAGTTTTGGGCTTCTGATTACTGTGATAATATAAATATTTATTTTTTCTATCTGTTTATAAGAATGAGGTTGTAAATCTTGTTTAAACACTGAAACTCCCATCCTCAATATTATCCTGAAACTACCAAGCTAGCGACAAAGGCGAAGTCAAGCTTCAAACAGATGTATCTGAATTGACTTAACCAGTGTTTCTCAACCTTTTGCGATACATTTCCCCGTTGACTGATTTGCAAGAACTTCATTCCCCCCCCTCTTATTTTAAATTTACTGGTATCAATGCACAAATATGATTGTTATTTTTTCAGGTTTGCAAAAAGATTACAATTTTCAAATCAAATTTAAGTGTAAATTACACAATAAACTAAAGTAGGTATTTGAAAACGTTTTATTTTAATTAAAAAAAACTTACAGACAACGCAGGTTTGATTTTGATTGATTGTTTGTTTAGGGTATTTTAACCATTAGTGGACCCCCTAGTAGAGCCGAAGCACATTTTTCACAAATTTTCAATATTTTAAGCACTTTTCATAACCTTTTGTACAAAACAATGAAATCTGAAGTCTTTTGAACAATTTGGACTATTTGTTTCATCAGTTATTTGTTTTTGAGCAGAAAAATAGCCATTTGAAAAAAAAGTTTTTTTGCCTGTCATGGACCCCCTTTTCCTATAGTGGACCCGGGTCCATAATCCGATTGTGGACCCGGGTCCACTATAGGCAAACTGTTATTTTTATACCAAATTTAACCGATATTTGATGTTTTGATGCATGGTGTAGGTCTAATAATAGATGAGTAATTCTCTACCAACTCACACGAAATCGGGAAAAGTTGCCCCGACCCCTCTTCGATTTGCGTGAAACTTTGTCCTAAGGGGTAACTTTTGTCCCTGATCACGAATCCAAGGTCCGTTTTTGATATCTCGTGACGGAGGACCCCTTCCATTTTGAACATGCGAAAAGGTGTTTTTCAACAAATTGCAGCCTGAAACGGTGATGAGATAGAAATTTGGTGTCAAAGGGACTTTTATGTAAAATTAGACGCCCGATTTGATGGCGTACTCAAATTCGAATAAACGTATTTTCATCGAAAAAACACTAAAAAGTTTAAAAATTCTCCCATTTTCCGTTACTCGACTGTAAAAATTTTGGAACATGTCATTTTATGGGAAATTTAATGTACTTTTCGAATCTACATTGTCCCAGAAGGGTTATTTTTTCATTTACAACAAAATTTTTCATTTTAAAATTTCGTGTTTTTTCTAACTTTGCAGAGTTATTTTTTAGAGTGTAGCAATGTTCTACAAAGTTGTAGAGCAGACAATTACAAAAATTTTGATATGTAGACATAAGAGGTTTGCTTATAAACATCACGAGTTATCGCGATTTTACGAAAAAAAAGTTTTGAAAAAGTTACTTTTTGCGTTTCTCTTTGTTTCGTCGTCCGTGTCTGTCGCGGGTGAACATGAATGGCCATGATCGATGACGACCAACTTTTTCAAAACTTTTTTTCATAAAATCGCGATAACTCGTGATGTTTATAAGCAAACCCCTTATGTCTGTATATCAAAATTTTTGTAATTGTCTGCTCTACTACTTTGTAGAACATTGTTACACTCTAAAAAATAACCCTGCAAAGTTAGAAAAAACACGAAATTTTAAAATGAAAAATTTTGTTCTAAATGAAAAAAATGACCCTTCTGGGACAATGTAGATTCGAAAAGTACATTAAATTTCCCATAAAATGACATGTTCCAAAAATTTTTACAGTCGAGTAACGGAAAATGGGAGAATTTTTCGATGAAAAATACGTTTATTCGGAATTTTGAGTACGCCATCAAATCGGGCGTCTAATTTTACACAAAAGTCCCTTTGACACCAAATTTCTATCTCATCACCGTTTCAGGCTGCAAATTATTGAAAAACACCTCTTTTTTCACATGTTCAAAAATGGAAGGGGTCGTACCGCCCCTACGTCACGAGATATCAAAAAACGGACCTCGGATTCGTGATCAGGGACAAAAGTTACCCCTTAGGACAAAGTTTCACGCAAATCGAAGAGGGGTCGGGGCAACTGCTGTGTGAGTTGGCGGAGAATTACCCATGTATGAGAATTAGCTAAACACATGGACGTTTAACTTTGCAAAACTTGTTTTTACGCACTCGTTGTATATTAATGTACGCCTCGTGCTGAAAAAAATCTTCTTTTTATAACTTGTTGCAAAAACAACTATTTTCGACTAAAAATCCCATATTTTCATTTGTCACTGTACACAAAAGGCCGCTATTGACAATCCAATTAACACGATGTTGAGAACACCTATCGCGTCTATGCTTGGCCAAGTATTGCCTATCGATGGTAGCAATACACTTTTCCAATGCACCAGCATGAAGAAAAATATTCAAAACTCCCAACAGATCACAGACACTTGTTTTGACGCTGTCTCGGTTCAGCAACACTTTATCGTTAACACACGCTTTGTAGTCGTTCCATCGCGCTCATCCTATCCTATATTTAGCGTTGTCAATTTACCCTAATTGATAGGTACAGTCGGGCAGGGTACAGGAGCACTGAGTTCGTTTATATTTACGTGAAAGTCCATAATATGATCAGATTAACAAAACAACACTGATCGAGAAGCTATAGACACAAAACTCAACCAACTCACTTTCGTAACGATTCCTCGAGAGTGCAGCGTGATGAGTTCAGCTAAACCTAAATACACAACAACTCAGCCGGCAGTCTCGACAATATCAATTGTTAGAGCAACAAAACTCGTGCCGATCGACAAACAAACTATTACCCCGCTCTCAGCACTTATAATCGGGGTGGTAATTATTACTTTACAGGCACTTAATACGCCGCGAGTCCCGAAGTTCCTGAAGTTCTGACGACCCGCTCGGTAGCGACGTTCTAGCGGTACTGAGACATGCTCGACGAGCTCCCAAGTTCATAGTTTAAATCGCTCTCACTCGTACCCACTCTGTATTACAACGACCATGCTTTCTGGAACAGCTAAATACACTCACACAATACCCAGGAGTTTTTGACGAACAAATACCCAAACCAGTCGATTCCTTGGTGTGTCGTCTTCTTCGTTTGCGCTGATAACAAAACTTGGAAGTGTTTGTAACGCGCGCTGAAACGTCGTTTAGTTCATTCTGATGGAAGCCGGTGCTGGTGGTTCACGGCTAGAGCAAGTAACCGTGACTTGAGGAGATGAACCCGAACGCAACGGCAAGCAAGTTGATAGTTTGCTACACCGTTCGTCCAGAAGTTATTTTAGGGACCCGCTCTATGTTTTGGGTTTTTCTAATGAGAGTTGTTTCACATTTGGAGATGACAGACGCTAGTCAGTGGACCATTATTAATGAGTTTTGGTTTTATTATTAAACGATGAACTTGACTTCGAAGAGTTCGATGTTCATAATAAAAAAAAAAAGAAATTTTTTTCAATCTTCTAATTTTAAGCTTTAGTGGAATCTTCTGATCTCTTCAATAAAAATAATTTCAAAATTTTTAAACCGATCTTGTCTTTTGAAAAGGTTCCAGAATGAAAATTTTCCTTATTTCATATGCTACACCCACAGTTGGGCAGCGCCATCCGAGAGAATATAGAACACGGTCTGTTAGTATAAATGTACTGTGAACGGACACAGAGGATAAATCGCGAGATTGGCGAGAGCGTTATTCTAATGGGTTCAATTTCAAACCAGTTTATCAACCAAAAAAAAGTGTCGATATCGAGACACGAACCCTTGACATATCGAACCGCGCTTTTGCCGTATCGGTCACCAAAGTTCGATGACTATGAGATGGTCATTTTGCAATATAAGCTACTCAATGGGATGAACTGTTTCAACAAACAAATGAACACAATTTTGTGGTGGATTACCCGCGAGAGATTTATTCTTCCATTTATTTTTGGTAGAGCTATTCTCTCGGCTCTCTACTGTGGGTGTAGATCAGACAAATTTCGCAATGGTTTAAATTATTAATATGAAAATCGGGATAATTGATTCCGAGATAACGTCAGTTGAAAATTACAGACTAATTAGGTGACATTTAATTTTCATCGAATTCGAATTCTTTGTGATGCTGTATCTTGGAATCCAAGTGACCAATTTCCAATGTTCCAGAGAGAAAAAAAAAGTCTCAGCTATTTATTCAAAAATCCTTTTTTTTTCAAATATGTTTTTCTTTCGTTTTTTGTTTTTTAATTAAAAAAAACCTTTAAAAAATCGAGATTTTCTACATCAAAGTAGCTATAACTTGTAAACGATACATTTTATCAAAACAATTGGAATATTCTTTTCGTTTGAACATTCAGTGTTGCTTTAAAAACGATTTTAATGTTTGTTTTTCCAGATATTTTCAAAAAAAAATCTATTTTATAAAAAAAATCATATCTCCTCCCAACCAGATGATGGTCACGAACTATGCTTTTTTCAGTCCCTTGAAAAATATAAAAAAATTGATAATTCAATTTTTAGTCACGAAAAGTAAATAAAAAAAGGATTTTTTCAGCAAAAAAAATCCTAATCATAACCTACAACCTTGTCGAAGATACCAAATACATCAGAAAATTCATTTAAAAAGTATAGAATTTCAAACATTTACATACTCATTTTGTATGATCAGCCCACAAAATTGTATCGACAAACTAAACATGCAAAATGACTTCTTTTGGCATAGGAAAATGGCATGGTCATCCAAATCAAATAAATCAAAGAATAGTTCTTTTTCTAAATCGTTGAGAACAACTCAGGACTAAAATTATCTCTTATTTTCACGAAAATTCAAAGTGGGGTCGGGAAAACACCCATGTTTGTTGTTAGAGAATAACTAATGCATTTTAAATTGTACAAATCTTGGGAAGAATAACCTGAACAGACTCTAGATAATTGTGAAGTTATAAAAGTACCTTTGATTTTGTTGAAAAAATGAGAGAAAGTGTGTGATGATAAATTATTATTAAGGATGTTTCGGAAGCATAAAAAAAACGGAAGTAACTGATGTTTGTTGTCCTTAACATTTTCGCTTTATTATCATCTTTATTTCTTATCGTTTTCTTAAATCATTCGTTACGTCCTCTTTCGCCCTGCATGTTAATACGTTGATGTTTTAAAACATTCCACAAGCGCCGAAGCAAAACAAAACAAAAAACATATTAAAAAAAGGTTTCCGCTTTAGAGCATTTTAGAAGTCGTTGTCGCCACCAATCCCTCATTCTCCAGCCGGGCCAGCATGGGCCGATAGATGTCGGAAGTAAACGGAAGTACCACGCCGCGCTGTTGAATTTCGCCTGTGAAGTCAGAGGAATAATGTTACGAAATGAGTAATTTAGTCTTTTAGTCAAAGTGAGTGACCCATACCGTCAAGGATCATCTTGGTGGCTATCGCAGCGGGGAATCCCACCGTCACAGCCATAGCAGAGTGGCCTCCGTTGATGGCCGGTTGTCCGTACGCAACAAAGTTGATGCCCCGTTCTTCGCGGCGGCCGTCGCTCCAGCGGATTCCGACGTCATGGCGTAGAACGATCAGGTCGCGTTCCGTGTTTGCTGAAGATATGGGAAATTGTTGATTAGTTTGGGATGGTTATAACAATCGTTTGTATGTTTTACCGAAGGCTAGCTTCTTAGACAGGTAGTGACTCAGAGTGTCCAGTGGAGATCCCATCTTTACCACAGGAGTGTTGTCCAGCAGACCAAGTTCCTCGATGCCTTCAAGATTTCCAACCCTCTCGGCAAGTTTGATTCTCAGATTTTCGTAGAAGATTTCGGCGTCCACCAGGCCGAGAAGGTTAATTACTAGTTGCCGCCAGGTCAGTTCAGGTCCATGGGGGTGTAGGAGGGGGTGAGGATTAGGATCGATCAATCCCAGCAGCTGCATCGGCTTAATATTGTCCGAGAAGCCCTTGTATCGGATGGTTCCTCTCAGTAGAGTGTGCACGTTGGATAGTCCGTACAGTTCCTGGTATTTGGTGGAGTCACGATTGGGGAATCCTTCCAGCGCGAATCCGGGCAAGAACTCCAATTCACGTGGAACGGTCAACAGCTCACCACCACCAGAAATCTCTACCACTTGTCCTTTGCTAAGGTACTTGGCAGCAGACAAAGTATTCAGAAGAACTCCTCGTGGAGACCACGAGAACTTGTACCGCAGTGGGTTATCGGAATGTTCCGGAGCTGGCAAACCTCCGCAGAAGCTCACAAATGATTCTACGGTGCCGCCCTTTTCCTGAACTTCCTGGATACAGTCCAGAGCCAACAGGTGATCAATACCGGGGTCCAGTCCAACCTCGTTCATCAACGTTACCCCGGCATCTCTGGCAGACTCGTGGAGAGCTTTAATATCATCGTTCAAGTAGCTCGCAGTCACCAAATGTGTCCTTCCGGCGACGCAATGTTTGGCAATCAGACCATGCAAGGCGTACGGCAGCAGGGAAACGACTACGTCACTTTCTTCACACAGATTCTGCAGGTTGGCGCTCTCATCCTCAACGTTGATGTACACAGATTCGATGCCTTGGTAGCGATTAGCCAGACGATCAGCTTCTTCCTTTATTTGAGAGCCTACTTTAATACTGACGTTTCCCTCGCGGTGCAGATATTCAACCAATGGAGCTGAAACGAATCCAGCGCCCAGCACCAGGACACGCTTCTTACCCACGCTGCTGCCTTCGGACTTGTGCCGCGATCGATTGTTAGATTCGCGCAGTTCGTTGATGTACTCGAATCCGGTGGTCAGTTGGCCGTTGCTACAAATGATGGCACCTTCAACGGGTTGGCAGAATTTATGATCTTCCAGAGGTTTGGTAGCGTCACTTTGAAGGATGTCCAAGGCGTACGGGTACAGCAATTCTCCGAAGAAGTCGGTTGATTCCCGTGGCAGCTGTGTTGGCATGTTGTCGATCGAGCACACGAGCACTCCGGGTCCTTTGAAACTCTTTTGGTCCTTGTTACGGTCGGCGTCGTACAAACAGAACGGTGTATCGATGGTAGTGCACTCGTTCATGAATTCGATGGAACCACCCGGATCGGCGGAGATGTCGCAAATCGCAAGCATGCGATGTGGAAGAGCGGGTGCTCCACGACTGGTCGGAAGCCATGGAGTGTCTGCCGGTCGTAGAAGATTCTTTGCGTCTGGGATTGTGATCAGTTTGGGAGATCCTACAGCCCAGTAGATGCCGTTGATGATCACAGATGCGTACGGAGCGATCTTCTTGTTGAAGGTAGAGATGTATCGTTCCGGATATTGATCGTACTCAACGGGATCGAATCCTCCACCTTCGCGTCGTTCCAGGTGATCTGCTCGACTCACTTCACAACCATACAGTTTGTTCTGGCTGCCGTGTTCCGCCACCTTTCGCAAGCTATCCGGCGGGACAAACTCGATCGGTAGCTCTTGGAACACCTCCTGGGCACCTTGCGATACATTTCCAGATCCGGTGAAGATGAACGTCAGTGGTCCAATGGACTTTGGCATCATACCAAGAGCGATCTCGTAACCGCAGTCTCGTACCGCTTGGCGTGCCATTGACGAATTCCGATAGTTGTGAGCTGGACCCACGTGCATGAATGGCGTATGATGCCCCAGCGCTAGCATTCGTAATCCAATTCCATGCAGAATGTTGATCATTCCAGCGACGCCAGCGTACTTCCCGAATGCCACCAACCGCTGTCCGTTTCGGTCCATCAGCTTCTCGTAATCGATCAGCCGAATGTTCTTCTCCAGGCAAGCATCCAGCAGTGGCATATTGGACTCTTGTGCCTTGATCGTGTGCGAGAAGAAGCAGTACGTCTTCTGTGGGATCAGCGCATCGACGGGCACCTGCTTGACGCCGAAAATAACCGACGCTTCGCTAATATCCTCCTGTACGGTGGCGCCAGCATTCAAGTATGCCTGAAAGTAAAAATTCCCATATCATTCATAATTCTCGCGGGCCAATCCATCAAACTTAAACACGCAGGTAATTGACACCGCAATGTTACGAACTTTCTCAGACGGTGATAACGCTGACCAACAACATCCATTCTCTTATCGCCAAGATTGCCGTGTCCGTATCCACCATCCGGCCAAGGATTGTCTAAATTACGCCGCGATTGAAACCACGTGACAGTCCTACCCACGACTCTTCGTCTCTGGTATGAATGTGGGTAAACAAAACGGCTAGAAAACTAGCACGAGTCGTCATGAGAGAAGTTCAAGAGGCGCGCTTATCAACAACTTATGGCCTAGCTGTTTGAACAGCACGCTCGAATTGGTCGTTGGGAGCTTATCTTCCTGTTTTTTTGGATCTACCTGTGCTGTTGACAAGCGCGTTATCGTAAGTGATGGGAACTACTTTCGTTATGTTTTGCTGTCGATTGGAGGATTAGTTGGACTTATTGTCAAACAGGGAGCTATGCGCAAGACATTGGCCATTTGCATGCATGTATAAATCTCTTTCAGCTCAGGAAATGATTATGCCGATCCAAAATAGCACTGTTATTTCGTCAAGGTCCAAGGTAAACGCACTCTTGTAAATATCATGTGCTACGTGCGAATCATCTCTCCATTCAAGATTAACTTGTTGATTACTCGGCGAGGACTCTTATCGCCGTACTCGTGTTGTTCTCCTCCACTCTTGAAGGTATGTGAGTAATTACCAAGTTTTCGCACAAGTAAGTACAAACTGGTTTAATTGCTCACAAAAATATGCAGACATGCTCGCCCAGATTACATAAGTTGTCCTGCGCGGTTTGGGTTTTACTTTCAGTTTCAGATATTGACCAACGAGCAGTTCGTGTCCATTTTGCTTGGACCACATGGAAAACGAGATAACCTTGAATCTGGCTTCAACAGTGCTATCGAACGACGGTTGTCAGATGATAACAGCTCCTCTGCGGTATGTTTGTTATCGCAAAAGATCCCTAATGAACAATACGACGTCCGAATACTAACCTGCATTGGGTAGGCTCGCCGGTTGGACGGTTGAACTATCACCTTTACGCCTTGCTTGATGAGCTTCTTCACTATCACCGGACTGAAGGAGGCTCGTCGTTCCCATACTGATTGATCCTCGCGACGAATCGCTATCACTTTGCCCGACTGCAAGAAGAAAAATCCTTCTTAAGATTATCTGTGTTCCAAAAGCACGTTGTCTACCAACGTGGCACCTGGAAGTAATCTCCCAAAATGCAAAATATAAAAATTCCACTTACATGTTTGGCCCGGTAGAACAACCGCGGCGATAAGGTTTCTCGACATTTGAGGATTCGGAACATGTTGACGTTTCAAGTGCTGCAGTTCGACTGACTGGAAAATTGTGCACGAGATCCGAAGATCTCGTCGACTGACCGAAGAGTGGCTGGTTTGGGCTCCGAACCTTCGGGTAAGTACGTAACGTGTACGTTGTATTATCAGTATGTGTTCACAACGCACCAACAACAACAACTACATACCAGGCCAGGACGAGACGAAAGATTCGAGCCTGCCTCTGCCCACATGGTTCTGCAATCTCCGACCGCGCGGTCGAGATAAGAAGACACTTCGGGTTTGTTTTTTGTAAGCCACTTCAAGAGCAGCCTCTTGATCGACCGAATCTGTTATCAGTTCTAGGGAGAGTAAGTGACGTCAGAACGTGAAGAAAAGCATGCTTTCTAGAATGCATATTTGCTTGGGGGCTTGAAACCGTCCTGTAGAGCTTATTGTACCGTATGTTTTTGTATTGTAATATTGACCAACGCAAATTTTGGCAACGTCTTGTTTAATGAGATGGGTGTACTCTAGAGTGTCAAAAAAATGAAAATTTTGGAAAATCTCAAGAGATACCCCCTAGCTTGATTCTTTAAGCATAAATAAGTAACTGTGCCAATTTTGAGCCAAATCGGTTAAGGGGTAGGAGTCTCATTTTATCGTTGAAATTTATATGGAGAAAATCGCGAAAATGTATGGCGGAAAACATCGCTTCAGGATTTTGACATCAGGTGGCGCAGGCATCGCCCAATTTTTTTTCAAGAGTAAGATTCTTGTAAGAAATTCAATTCCCTACAACTTTCTCGAAGGGTGCAAGAAGATCAGAGTTGATCCTGATGAGTTATTAGCAATGCGATGAAAAGAAATCGGCTTATATACTTGAAAGTATATAATGTATAATGTACATAAGAAAATAAATTTTAATAAAAAAAATCATCAAAAATCTGGATCAACTAGGATCGTTTTGCACCCTTCGACAAAGTTGTAGGGATTTGAATTTCCTATAAGAATCTCACACTTGGACAATTTTTGACGTGACCTGCGCCACCTGGTAGAAAAATACTGAAACGTTATTTTTCTGCATACATTTTTGCAATTTTCCCCATATAAACTTCAACGATAAAAAGCCTTCCCTAAACTCTGTTTCAGTCAGGGTTCCAAAATTTTAACATTTTTCCAAATAATGTGTTCCATTTACCTAATTAGAAATGGAACAATTAAGTATCTTGATAATTTTCAATTATATTAACGAAAGACTTTGCTTTTTTTCATGTTATTATTATTGCAATACAATATTGCACACAATTATTTTCTCATGTCTTAATATTCTATTTATGTTTTCTAAGTTAACCCTCTACAACTCAACCTCGCCTCTAGACAGGCCTCGATCTAAAATTTTACCAAAAATCAATTTCTACCAATTTTTGTTTTTTAAAAGGCATTGGAAAGAAGAACTTTAAAGCAAATCGTAGGGCTGTAATAAAAATACCAAAAATAAACAAGACAACATAAAACAAGAAAAGTAAAGTTTTTGTAGAGTAAAACTTACCTAAAATTATTTCCTAAACGCGAGAAGGAAAAACATTTTCGAAAAAATGGCGAGGTTAACGCGTTTTAAGTTACACGTTATAATAAATTAAAAAAATAATTACATAACAATATTGGATTATTTATATTTTTTTAGGGATATTGAATTAATAAATTTTTGCTTTAATAATTGGTTAATTTTACATCAACTGTATCTCAGCTGTTTGTACAAATTTAAAATTGATCATTTCTGGTCAAGTCCAAGCTTTATAATACAATCTAGACTCGATTATCCGAAGCCTCGATTATCCGAAGTTTCGATTATACGAAGTTCGAGAACCCGAATGTTTGTATGGGACTTCGAATAATCGAATCTTGTTATTTTATTTTCTCACTGTTAACATGAAATTGGAGTTCTGCGACCCCACTTTAGTCAGATTTGCGGGTATGATGTCTTTAAAAATTCTAAATCGCATTAGCGTAGTTTAGGGGTCATACTAAAGCTCGACAATAAAAAATAAGACAGCGAAAAAATATATTTTTTTCGTGATTCGATTATCCAAAGATTTTACTATCCGAAGTTAAATTTTTCCGAGCCTTCGGATAATCGAATCTGGACTGTATATACAAATAAGTAAAAATTCCGATTAGTCATGCAATCGAATTTAAGTTTGCTAAAGAGAACTCAAGTACGATTTATGCATATTAACTAGGCCTTACCAACTGATTCTACAATTAGAATCACTCACAGGATTTCATTCAAACCTGTGTTTCAAAAATTGTATGAACATGTTCAATAAACCTCGGAAAAACACAAGCCTAAAAAACTTATAGAGTAAAGTAAATTTTAAGAATTTATAGTAAATACAACAATAAACAATATTATAGTGCCTTGCCTTGTGTCAAAACAAACTGGCTCTTTAAATTTTACGGCATGTACCGTTATGTTTATTGTTTACGCAAAGTGCAGTTATTTTACAACTCTCTGTTTACTATTTCTTTTCTGGCCAACCTAATCAGCTGCAATCTCTACACACGCCCGAGTCTCCACAAACGTATAACGGGACAACCAATCAATGAAAAACTACCAACTTTGATGTTGTCATCACTGTCAGTTCGCTTTGAGTGTGTTGGAAACAGGGGTGCGTCCATTATGTGGGTTACCTTTTTTTGTTTTTTATTTTGCGTCAAAAAAATATTTTATATTTTTTTTATTTCATATTTTTTTTTGCAGGATTCAAATGACAATAATACCCAGATGGACTGTTTTCTAGAATTTTTATGACTTTTGCTAAGGACGCCCCCGGCCCAACTCTCCGACCAATCAGCGCGGCCCACACCACACAAACACAAACACTGATGTTTTGCTCTTGCTGGCTGTCTGATGATCAGCTTTCGGAGACCACCATCATTCGAGTATAAATCCTTACTTAGCAGCTCCTACTAACTGGACCGTCGTCGTCGCCGTGACTTCATAGTGAGCGCAGATCAACCGAGGAAAAAAAAAGACACTGATTTGCTGCGGCCACCGCCGAGCAGAGCTTCGTGTGTAAATAGTGTCGTCGTAGACCCAGGAAGTGGTACCAGCCGTCAAGTGACCCGAAACCGAATCGGAACCGTGACCAAGAGCGGAAGCCAGTTCGTGGTGGAATCGAAGGTTGATTGTGACGGGAGAGTGAAAATTGCGTTGAAAAAAAAAAAAAAAAACAGTGCGAAGAAGGCAAAAACCTTTCGGAGAAAATTTTTCGTGGCTCTGTGGCAAAGGAGAGGAAAATTTCGGTGGCAGGTTGCTGGTGGAGGAGAGGTTTGGCCAGTGAAAGGTGGTGTGGGCAAACCCTGCGTCGCAACTGGTGAAAGGTCCCGTCACACCCCTTTCTCTGACGTGACCCAGACCGCAATCTTCGTCGGAGGAACAAAGAATCTGCCGTGAAGAAGTACTAAATTTAGACCCGAGGTCGGAACATATTGTGGTTCTTTCCCCGCGGAAGGGGACCATTCGAGTCACCACGCACCTTCGTTGTGCGGCTGCCGATTGCATCATGGACTTGGACATTACGCTCATCGTGAAGGCCTCGAACCAGCAGTTCGAGGACCAGACCATCAAGTGCGAACCGTCGTGGACCATCCGACGGCTCAAGTCGCACCTGACCGAGGTGTACCCCGGGAAACCTGTAAGTATAACTTTTTTTTTCTGGACTCTTCAAAGCCTGCAGCTGAAATTGTTCAAGATGGATGGGGGAATTTCCTATCGGAAAACAAAAACAACACTATCAACAGAGCCCCGGGGCTAGATGTCGAGTTGGTATTATTTTGTGCACTGCGAAGCACTCCACAAGTAGATCGGAAGATGTGTGCGACGGAATCAGAATCTGGAGAAACGTAAACGTTAGAGGGCGGAGGGAGAGGGCGGTCGAATCAATTAGCATACAGATGGGAATTCAGAAATTTTCAGCTGCTCCAGAGCAGCAGTGTGTGGCAGCAAGTTGTTGTCCAGCAAGTTTGTTTGTTTTGCCTTCATCATAGAAGTAAAGATAAAATACTGCTCTAAAAATCAATTTCATAGGTATTATATCCTATCGATTCAGAATCTAAAACTGAACAAGTGTTAGGGACCATCCATAATCCACGTTGACACTTTTTTTTTTCGAAATCTCAGCCGCCTAGGATTATCTTGATTATCCGAAGGTTTGTATAGGGTTTCGAATAATCGAATCACAATTTAATTTTTTACTTTTAACATTAAATTCGATTTCTGCGACCCCATTTTAGTTAAATTTGTATGGTTGACTGCCTTTTAAATAAAAAAAAGGAATTTTTCAATATTTCATCATGGCCATTTTGACAGCCCTCTTGGATTTTAAATTTTTGAATCACTTTAGAGTTGTTTAGGAGTTTTGAATCACTTTAGAGTTGTTAAGCTCAACAACTAATAATAAAATAAAGATTTTTTTTGCGATTCGATTGTTCTAAGTGAAATTTGGCCAAGGCCTTCGGATAATCAAGCACAAAACATACGTTGCAGGTGCCGATTTATTTTGCATCGACCTATGTTTCCCCTAGACAATCTGTAGTCTGGACTGTACCTGATTGATTTTTGTAGATCGAACCCCGCCTAGGCGACTTGGATTTTTCGTTCGTATTCAGCATTTCAAGTTTCTGTGCCCTTGAAAAAAAATATATATCGATTTAGCCTTCAAAATGTTGGGAAAAGCCCCTTTTTTACCTGTCTTTTTTATCTGTCATTTAGTTAAAAGCAAAGCAATCCACTTTAACGACCCCCGGGTCTTTTGTGGGCTCTGTTGCAAGTTTCTGCTCATTTCTATGCATCCGAAGGTTATGTGTGGTGAGTAGGGCGTCCCAAAAAAATGAAAAGTTGTCAAATATTTGGTGCTCACCCCTAGAATGATAGACTAGCATGTCAGGAACAATGTTTTCATACAACAAAAAATCCCAAAAATGGTTTACAACTCGCGCGCGGAGCTTGAATGAAAAAAGTGCATTTTTCGAGTATTTTTCAGAAATGCGCGTAACTATCATACTAAAGGCATTCAAATTTGATCGCCTTGGGCTTCAAGTTATAGTTTCATGTCCTCTCAACAAATTGCTGTACAGATATAGTCCATAAATGCATGTGTTTGGGCATGGCAGGACGTTTTAGGGAGTAAAAATTGTATTTTTTTTTGCTAATAAAATTCAAAAACCGCCCCCCAAACCGTGCCAAACAATTTTGTAGCCAAAACTGATGCATTCAGCTTATAGGAAAATTTACGGATATCATTTTGCATTTTTTAACATTCAATTTATGTCCACGCAAAGCCGAGATATTTGCATTTTAGTGAACAAAAAGCGACGAATTTTCAAAATTCTTAGTATTTAAGCGTTTTTAGCATAAAACATGGGCTACTATGATTACAAACGAGAAGTCATATATTTTGGATATTTTAATTTTGCTCGCTCAAAAACGATATTTGTTAATAACATTTTATGAAAAAAACATGAGATTTTCTCACAATGTGACGTAAACGACAAATAATCATGAATCAAAATTAATTTTATTAAAGTTCATATCTCCAATTCTGTTTTTTTGCATGTACTTGCAAATGTACAAATTTTTAAAATTCATTTATAAAAAACTTGTTTTTTCAAAAATAGTTACCCATTAGGGCTTTATTTGTTCATATCGAACAGTACTAAAAATATGTTTTTTACGTCACATTGTGAGAAAATCTCTTTTTTTCATGAAATGTTATTAACAAATATCGTTTTTGAGCGAGCAAAATAAAAATATCCAAATATATGCCTTCTCGTTTGTTATCATAGTAGCCCATGTCTTATGCTTATAACGCTCATATACTAAGAATTTTGAAAATTCGTCACTTTTTGTTCACTAAAATGCAAATATCTCGGCTTTGCGTGGACATAAATTGAATGTTAAAAAATGCAAAATGATCTCCGTAAAGTTTTTTATAAGCTGAATGCATCAGTTTTGGCTGCAATTTTTTTTGGCACGGTTTGGGGGGCGGTTTTTGATTTTTTTTAGCTAAAAAATACAATTTTTTCTCCCTAAAACGTCCTGCCATGCCCAAACATAAGCTTTTATGGACTATATCTGTACAGGAATTTGTTCAGGGGACATTAAACTATAACTTTCGACCTACTTACGAAAAACCAATATCGAAAATGCTTGAGATTGTTCATCTACACGCCTTGAAGGGCGCCTCAAACAAAAAATAAATGAAATTTTGTTTTATTTTGGAGAAAACGAAAATTATTGTCAGAGGTCACGGTGGCTCTTACGGCTTTTTGAAAACTCATCTGAGATTTGTTATGACCTCCTCTACGTCAGAATATGATTCTGAGTCGCTTTATATATATGTAAAGGTGGGTCTAGAAAGTCAAATGAAGAAGTCAATTTTGCGAGTGATTTTTTTATCCTTTTCTCATTGATAAAATTGCAGGCCAAGGATTGATACCTAAGAGCATGCAATGGCACTGACCTTGTTGCGTGCTCTTCGGTTGACGTCCACGTAAGGAACACCCTGGAAGGAGCGTAACTAACTACATCCGTAGTTCTGTTAGATCATCCGAATTATCTTGATCAGAACAGTATAGCTCTGGTTCCTTGCGAGTGTCCTATTTTCTTACCTCCACGTTGGCTTGGTTTTCATGATGACCTAGCTGGTGGCCTGTGGAAACGGATCGTAAACCTTTGACCACCGCGGGTCAGAGTCGAGACGGCTAAAAGAAAGGGGCGCGACAATGTGGAAAAGGGCAGTAATTTGTGATTGTAGACGGTATTGTTTTGATTCGCAGTATGTTGAGTCAACTGCTGTGGATGTACCTGAAACATCGCACAACGGGGTTTCTCTTCTCTTCATTCTCAGCTACCACCTATCTCCTATTTTTATTTTTGCTCTTCTGATTCCCAATTCTTCACTGATTCTTCTATTTAATATCCAACATTTGATTTTAATTTTACTAACTTTTGATTCTCTTATCTCTCAAAGCTTTTCCACTCTTTTCTATCAATTGATACTGCTGTAACAAAATTTTGTTTTTTTTTTTCCTTAAAAATATACTTTTCCTTAATGTACTAGTAATATCAAGTCTATTTATCATTCGCCTAATCTTTTTTGATTTTGTTGCGAATTTATTTATTTGAATAATTCTTTATCTGTCCTATAAATTATCATTACTATAATCTAAGCTCGTTTTGTATCTCTATTTATTAACTATTGTCTAATTTTACATCTAATACATCTAGCTTCTCATTTTTATTCTTCAAAATACGCTCATCATTCTCTTTCTATTGATACATGATTTTTATAAAATAAATTCTCTATTACTGTCTATTGTTTTCAATCTTCACCCTTTTTTCAAACAAGTGAGGTTTGAGCCCTTACTCAATTTATGGAATGTTTAAAGGATTAACACAAATATTACTATTGTATTTTTGATAAACTTTTATAACATGCTTAGGAACAAAATATTGTAACAAAACACCGCGACAAAAGAAATAGCAACATATAAACAGACTTAACAATAGGGAAGATTTCAGGAGAAAACAATACACAATAAATGACAACTAGTTTTTGAATTCAAACTAAAAAAAAAAAAAAAAAAAAAAAAACAGTTTTTGCTTTAATGAAAGTTGATAGGCACACTTTAAATGGTTAGGCGCTTATACTTACATCAAACCCTACGTAATGTACCACCCCCGGCCGAGTTAAAATGCGTAACCGGAAAAGAAGGTGTGCATGCCTGGCACGAACACTCAAAGCGTGTTCTAGCGTGTTGCTCGTACTGACTCAGAGCAAGGGTGAGATGTAGGTGTAAGGGCAGTGCGTGTTCGTCGGGAACCTAGTGCATAAGATCGGTCAAGGCCCGTTCTTACACTGAAAATTGCGAATTGCGAATTTTCTCATTGATAAAATTGGAAGGCAAGACTAGTCAAGCCAAATCCAACGAGTCGGGTTATTTTTTGGTTAGCGTTTCAGTTTCATTAAAAATTTTACGACACCTTTTTCTTTTTGAAGAAAACCAAAAATGCATGTTTGAATTTATAAAAAAAAAATTACAAAAAAAAACGAGATGAATTTCTTAGGAAGCCAGAACTCAGAAAAATATAACGTTTCGAACTAAATTGAAGAAAAAAACTAATTGCACGTAAATCTGGAAACATGCCCTTTCGTACCATGATTTGAGAAGGTTCTACAATAGTGTTGGTCAGTGTTGTCTATTATCCGGCTTATCAAAATCAATCAAAACTAGAGAATATTTGATTTTTTTTCCAATTGGACTAAATTGTAGTTATAGCCTGCTTCTTTTAAAAATTCATTCTAATTGACTGCGGTATCGAAACTGTACATGCAATTTTGTATCGTAGCGAAACGTGACCTTGACTTCTTGGTTGTACTTTTGCATGTGCCTTCATTATATTATATAAAACAAACAAACACAGCTGCTGCCTTTTCTAGAAGTCTGTTTTTTCGCTATGCTCTGTGGCCATAAAATAATAGTTAAACCCAATAAGAAAATTGTCGAGAAAAAAAAAGGAGCACCTCTCATTGTATACCACCATTATTTTCGCTGGTCAGTGGCCACTTTCAATGTGTTTGAACGCTGATAACAGTCGTTAGTTTGATCACCGCGAGACTTGCGGTGGTGTGTTTTCGATTTTCTTCTTTTCTTCCTGCCAAACATTACTTTCAAGCACACTTGGGCGGCGGTGGTGGTTGTATGGGTTTAACTGGGCGTAATAAAAGCCACATCCGCGGTGAACACAAACACCACCCACCGTATAGAAACTGAATGAAGAAAAAAACAAACGAAAATAAACATTAGCTCATCACCACACGCCTTAATGTTCGATGATTTTCAGCCTAAAATTCTTAGGGATTTGTTTAGAAGACTGCTTTGTGTTATTAAATACTATGCTACTCAAAATGTTATGATTTTCACATGACAATTTTCAAGATTTGATTATGAACAAACTATTTTGTTCTGCCTAATGTGCATTATCGCCTTCTACAATATCTAATTCAAGCTTTTCTAGAGCGTTTTTCCCCGCAGCGAGTACAGTATCAAACCTCTGGCAACAAAAGAACAAAAAAGGTCATCGTCAGAATGAGGCCCCATTGAATTGGGCGCCTTTGCGACCACGTCAGTCCTCTGCGAAAGCTAATCGACAAATTTCACTGCAAAAACAGTCAACACAAGCACACATCAATATTAATTGCGCGCCGCTGCCGTGTGTATTTATTTTGCTGTACACTTACGTGGTTGATGTTCGTTGAACGGGCAGGCTCATAGGGGATGACTTGAACTTTGGGAGTCAAGTTCCAGACTTTGAATCGTAAGGTTTAGCGGTCGCGCACACACGGGACAGTCCCGAAGGTTTGAGATTGTCCGTTTTGCCAAGTGAGGTAATTTTAATGAAAACTTCGTTTAAAAAAAAGAGTTTCGAGACTTTGTTTGATCAAGCTAAACATCTATCGCTTATCAGCTTTGTTCAGCGAGCTGATAATAAAGTGACTTAAGCAACGTTGCAAGGGAGTACGTGTTCCAATCCCATTTGCGCAGCTGATAAATTCTTGCTCTGCAGCTGTGTGTGCTGGCAAATGAAGGTTTAGGGTAGATTTTTTCTCTTTTAGACAGGCTTAGAAGTTGCTCGAACTGTTTACAATTTGTGATTGATTTTTTCCCCTCAAACTTTCAGAGCACCGACGAGCAGAAGCTGATCTACTCCGGCCAGCTGCTGGGTGACAGCATCGTACTGAAGGACATTTTGCGGCACTACGATGGCCAAAAGACCCACACCGTGCATCTAGTGTTTACGCCGAAAAACAATCGATTCCAGAAAGAGTTTAGTTATGCCAGCGGTAGCAGCTCGTCGAGCAGCGCCAGCAACAGAAACATGCCCCCGAAAGTGAACGAAACGACAGTGCCGGCCGGTTCTGGCAGCAGCAGCAGCTCTTCGATGCCGGCCGGCTCGGATATTGGCGCTGATGGGTTGCGTCAGCGAAATGTTGGACAGAACTCGGGTGGAACCGCTCCGGCACCGGTTGCCACAGGTTGTCCGACCACACCCGCGACCAACAACTTCATGGAACATCATTTGGCCATGCAGAACCTGATGCAGCAGGCCTACATGCAGTATCTGAACCAGTACATGAATGTGTAAGTTGCGCAAACTCAACTTCTTCCCTCCAAACTAACATAACTCAATACCATACAGGATATCCGGACAAACCAACGCTCAGGCCCTGTACGCGAGTGCCCCCACAAATCTTCCAGCGTCCCCAGCCACCGCCGCCCTGCAGCCACAATCGAGCGTACAGACGGCTCAAGCCGCCATCCCGCCCCAGCCAATCATCGCACAAACGCTCCCCAATCTGGCCTACTATCCCTACCTGCCCACGATGAACTCTCCGATGCCCCCGATGGCCAGCAGCATTCCAGCCCCGATCACGTCCAGCGGAACGATCCCGACCAGCAGTTCAGCTTCGGCGTCCGCAGCTACGCCAGCCGGTCCCTCTAGTCAACCTCTGGCCGCACCATCCCCAGCCGGTCCAAGCACCTCACCTCAAGTCGCCGCCGCGCCTCAGCCAGCGGGAACCAGTGCGACCGATGGGACGCAGGCTGGTCAGACGGCGACGGTGGCACCGCAGGTTGACAATGCAAATGCGGCTCCCGGTGGCGCTGCGGGTGGTGCAGCAGCGGGGGCGGCGCCCGCTGCCGCTCGGAGGTTCCCCAATATTGTCGTCGAGGAGCAGGAGAACCGTGACTGGTTGGACATCTTCTTCAGTCTGTGTCGCGTCGGCATCCTGATGACCGTGGTGTACCTCTACTCGTCGCCGGTGCGGTGTCTGACGGTGCTGTTTATCGGGATTGCACTTTACTTGTGAGTATATTTTGTCGTTTTGGACATTATTTTTCCTACTCCGATGAAAAATCAGATTTGATCTTTTTGTTCTTTCATAATTAGGGCAATTTTAGGGTACTTTGAATGATTTGAAATAATTGTTTTTTTGGAACATTGAGTAGTAAATTACATATCAATACGTGTTGAGCATTCAACATTCTGATTTTAAAGTCAGAAAATAAAACCTTAGTTGTTTTTAGATTTCATTTTCTTGAAACGTTGTCTCTGATCACGATTCCGAGCACCATTTTTCGATATCTCGTTACGAAGAACATTCGAAAAAAGACGTGTTTTTCAAAAACTTGAAGCATGAAATGGTGATGGTTTGGAAATTTGGTGTCAAAGGGAGTTTTAAGTAAAATTGGATTGGATCCAATTTAATGGCAGACTCAAATTCCGAAAAAAATAATGAATTTTTCGTCGAGAAAATACAACAAAAGTTTCTAAATTACGTTACTCAACTAATACAAATTGGTACATGTAAATTTATGTGAAATTTAATGTATTTTCAAATTTGCACTAACAAAAAGTGTATTTTTTAGTAACGTAACATTTTTTTAGTTAACAAACATAAGTTGTTTGCCTGTAACTATCACGAGTTATCGCGATTTTTTAGAACATTTTTACACTCTGTAAAGTAACGTTTCAAAGTTTAAAAAACCATGAAATTCTAAACTGAAATTTTTCGTTCTGAATGAAAAAATACCCTTCTGGGTTATGCAGATTTAAAAATTGCAATAAATTTCTTATAAAGATAGTGCCACATTTGTTTACAGCTGAGTTACAACAATGGCTTTCAAGGTTTTTTTTTTTCTAGAGTTCATCCCACAACCTACAATTTTGTTGAACTGGAAAATTGTTTTCGAGATAAATACCGATTTTTTAATATTTTGAATTTTTGTTTGGACAGCTGCCAAAATTCTATACAGAACTAAAATGTAACTAATAATGCTTTTTTTTTGACAAATTTCAGCCAATGATTTTTTTTTAAATCACAAAAAGTGTTATTTTTTAAATGAATCGATTTTATGGAATTTTCCTGCTTTCCAGTAAAAATCAGCATAATTCTCAAAAACAAAAAAAATTGTTGAGTTTGGGAAAAAATAATTTTGGACATGAAAAATTCCATATTTTATGCAAATCAGGGGTTTGAAACCGATCAAATTTTAAAAGTATGCATTTGAACTATATGTTGATACTCAGGTCAGACAAAAAAGCATGTAAAAACATGCCGGGAAAATTCCTTTTGATCTCGGGAGAAAACCAGGAATTCTATAATCAAAATGTGTTGACCACTACTTAACTACTTACTTTTCCTGTCATTCTTGAACGACGAAATAGCTTACTTTTCTGTACCAAAAATAACAGAATCGAATAGCAACAGTTTTCAAAATAAATGCTGAAAAGTTCTACTTTTCAGCACTTGTTTCGAAAAGTAACACTTTTCAACATTTTTTGATTTAAACGATTTATTGACAAAATACATGAAAATTCAACTTTGAATTTCACTCAATGGGTGTTTTTTGGAATTGCAAAAAATGTTGTATGGAACTCGTTGCAAAACTTGATTTTTTCAGCACTCTTCGTAATTATCCAACTCGGTGAACCTCGTTGGATAAATGTACGACTTGTGCTGAAAAAATCTTCTTTTTGCAACTTGTTGCATAAACTACTATTTTTAAATATTGAAAAAGGCTGGAAAACTTCTTATCACGATTGAAATATTTTTTTTTTATTTGTGTGGGGAAAAATCGTAGTTTATTTATAAACTTTGTATATGTGTTTCAAATGTTTGAAGATTAGAAAATATTTTCTGATTAACAAAATTTTACTGGAGTTATCATGAATTTCGATAAAAAAAATTATTGAACATAAAAAAACAAGACTGATGTTTTAAGTAATCATGTCTCTTATTTTTAATGCTATAACAAAGGTTTTGAATGAACAGTTGTTTAACTTGATGAAGACTTTTATTTTCATTTTATTTTCAAAAATATATCGAGGGTACAACCTTTTTTGTATACATTGACCAAGATGTTATGATGAAGGTGCAAACCAGTTATGTAACATATATTTTTGGGTTATAAAATATGTGGTCCTATAACGCCAAAGTAAATTCAATCCCAACCATTTACCTTACAGGTACCAAATTGGCTTCTTCCGCACCAACGACCCTATGGAGCGGGCCCGCCGCATCGTTGTTCAGGAGATCAACAACGCGCACGGAATCCGGCAGAACGCCGCCTTGCGAGCCCGGGTGGCCCGCCAGGTGGCAGCGGCCGCCGCCGTAGGAGGAGCAGCAGCCGCAGCACCGGCAGGCCAGCAGGTGGCTGAAGCGGCGGAACCGAACGCCGCTAGTCCAGCCGGTGAAACCGCCGACCAGACCGATTCGGCAAAGGCCGCGGCTCCATCAACTCCGGAGGGCGAGAACAACCCGGTGGAAGCGACGGCCGACGGTGGCGAAACGGCTCCATTGGTTGAAGCGGTGGAAGCAGGGCAGACGGGTGCGGTGCCGGAAGCCAACCGCGTAAACATAAACGACGTCGCTGGATTTTTGCGAACGCTGGTGCTGTCCTTTTTCACGTCGATTATTCCCGACACACCCGCCGCTTAAGAGTGAATTGGAGCGCGGGTCGTTACGAAAAATTACGTTGCTTGTGTTGACGAAAAAAAAATCGATTTAGCTTTTTGATCTGATTGATTTTTGTTGATAGTTTTTGGAGGATCACTAAATTTGTCAGCACAGCGCAAAAAAAAAACGATGAAATTTGTTGAAATGGCTTAAATTTATACACACGTTTGTTTTATACGTTTTAAACAGCTTCTCATTTATTACCTATTATTCGAGTTTTAAAGGAGAAGCAACAGCCGGCAGCAAAAAGTCTATGATTACTTTCCAGACGTTTTGTTGAAAATGTAGGACGTAACGTATAAAGGTACACATTAAGTTAGAATAGCTTTACAAAAAAAGAACAGAACCAACCCGTAGTACGGAAGGTTCATTTAGAACACGCTGTAGAAACGAGTAAGTCCCAAAATCCCCTATTGAGTCCACACCATCTTATCGAAAGCTTTAATGTTCTGAAAACCAACATATTGTAGAGCGGCGGTGACGCTTTCGGAACGTTCAGCACAGTAGCGTCGGAACATATGTTAGAAATGCACGTCTTTTGCACGACCGCAAATGTCTACACTTTTTCGTTTAGAAACACAACCTGCTCTTTTCTATCCCTGGCCGCGGACTATCTCTGTTGTGGCTAAAGTGTATTTTCTTTGTGTAAATTATTAAATGTCTCTGTAATATACGGTTTAACAATGTTATCGATTCAAATGATAAACTTGATAATAAATTTATTTATATTCAGTTGTTCGTTCTAGTTTTTTCTGAAAGAAATGATTTTTCACAAGAAGTTTTTAAACAATATTTATTTCAATAACGATCCAATAAAACTAAAAATACTAACTTTACTCGCATCCTTTGGATAATTCACAGACGATTGCAGTTCTTCCTCTTTCTTAATCTGTCCCTTGTGTTTTTCCTTTTCCAGCACTTTTTGTCCGAGCTGGGCCAAATCATATCGAACCATTTGCCGGTTAAGCACCGGAACTATCAAGTTAAACTTGTCTATTTTCTTATTTAAACCCGCCACCACGCTCTCGTGAGCCTCTAGCACCTTTTCCCATTTGTACTCGTCCTGCGGAGTCAACGGAAGCTCTCCAAGCTTCCCCCGTTCCTTGGCCAAATTGCTCTTCAGTCCGTCGCACTCTTCCCGGATCTCCTTGTGCAGTGTGATCCACTCCGGCGTAAATCCGTTGTCCAGCATAATTTTATTAATCTTGTGCGTCGTAAAATCCACGTACGGGTTCTGACTCTGATGGTCCGGCAGGGGCTTCCCGAACCCGGACAGATTGCTAAAATCTCCCCTCGACATCGCTTCCTGTATCAAATCCTCAACCACTCGATCGAACCCATACTTGGTTTTGATCTGGTGCTTCTTGAAAAAGTCCCCCTTCTTCATGACGGCCATCTCCGAGGCTTGTGCCTTCGACATTCGATGTTCCAGCACCCGTTCCTGTGCCCGCTGCGCTCGTACCGCCTGGTATTGCTTCTGCCTCTGTGCCGGCGTCCCGTGGCCAACTCCGTCAAAACTGAGATACTGCCGGTGCTGGGGTGCCGTGTGCCGAATGTCAAATACCTTCACCTGCTCCTGCATATCCTCGACCAGCCCGCGACGAGATTTGGAAAACTTTTGCAACAACACGCGGAAGGCGGTGTCCACCTCGTGAAAGCGGTCCGCGCTCGCCTCCGGGTGGCCACTGTCCGGGTGCAGCTTCTTGACCAATGCTAAGTAAGCATGGCGGACCGTGTTTTGGTCGGAGTTCTCCGTTACGCCGAGGATGGTGTAACATTTCTGAAATGAAACACTCTTTTAGATGACGACTTTGATACGATTGAGTGCACAACTTACATTATATAATTCTCCTCGGCTGGTGAAATTGCTGCGAATATTGCTGTAAAGCGGTGGTTTCGCAACTAGCTGAAATCCTTTTCGCGATATCATTGTCTAAAACTAAAAAAATATTATTTTCCTCAAACTAATTAAGAGTTAGTTCAAGAAACTATTTTGAATCAACAAATAGAAATCAAATATCTAAATTAAACACCATTTATAAAATTATTCCATTAGAAATACTCACATTCAATCACCGAAAACTACAAATATTACAACAGAAACAACTGTTTACAACCGAGCAGCTTCGAGCATGTAACGGAACATGTTGTGAAATTTTACGGCGTTACAAACCCAAACAAAATAGAACCAGCTGAAAGATTGGAATTTCATTGATGTTTGTGCAGGGAGGCGTGTAGGTGTGGGTGGGTTCAAGCATTCACCGTTGGACGCCGGTTATTGGAGATAGCCGACGTTTTGAAAATTGTTAAAAACTAGTTATTTCTAGATTATTGTATAGGTATACTTTTTTAACACAACCAATGAGCTATGGATTTCTTATGTACATAGGACCTTTTGAAAAAGTAAGCGAGATTTAAACAATTTATATTGCAAAACTATTAATAGAAAGTTTATTTCAGTTGAAAACATTTTTTTAAAGCTGTAATTGGGTACTAAAGCCCTATGAAAATTTTTATGTACAACGGTAAAAAACACGATTAAAAACCTGTCAAGTAGGAGCTTTTCTGTCAAGAAGGATCGCGAGGTTAATTTTTCAAAATTGATTTAAAAATCCATTTTAAACTCTATGTGGTCGTACAAAGGGTCATTGTACTCACAAAAATAAGCTTTATCGCTGTAAACAATAATATCAGAAATCCAAGCTTCATTTTAGGACCCAATTAAACTTCAAAGTGCTGATAAATATATCAACATTAGTAGCACGATGGATTTACATGTTGTTCTTCTATTTGTCGGCGATTCTTTTGATATTCATGAGTAATAATTTATATTTATATTATATTATTTTTAGCTCAACTAAACATCGACTCAAGCTTCGACTAAAATAATAATAATAATATATTGATCCTTGCACTGCACGGGCAGCTGGATGTACTCAAAATCAAGTTCAAATCCACTCAAAATCAAGTTCGGGTCTCGAACTGAAAATGAGTGGTTTTCTGAACTTGATTATGAGTGGATTTTTCACTCAAACGACAGTTCAAAAGCTGAACTGGCGTTTGAGTAGTTTGGACTTGGCGAAGAAATGGTCAGCAGCAGTCAGCTTTTTTTCTAAGTCGAGGTAAGTTCAGTTCATTAAGCGGCAATTTGTTTTTTTCCCCGGAACGTTCCGGGTGTAAACCCATTTTTTAAACTCATAAATGAATTCCTCCACGCATGGTCCAAAATGAGTGAATCGAACTTGATTTTGAGTACATCCAGCTGACCGTGTGTAACTTGGATTTGGCCCGCACTTTTCTCTCGCACTTTTGACAACAAAATTTCCAAAAACTAGGCAACCAGCAGTAGTTTATTTACATTTCCAGTCGCAGTTTCCACCAAACTGGACATTCTCACTTTAAAATTGCGATTGACAGGTGAGCAACATCGGCTCGCTTTGATCATTTTTTGAGAAAATTAAAATTTCCCAAGCCAGTTTGACAAGTCGCAATAGTGCGATCGATAGCAATAATTTAGTGCGAAGTCCAAGTTAGTGAGAATTGCGCAATAGTAATAATAATAATAATAATAATATATTATGGAAATTTTATAGAAATTTTTAGGTTAGTATGCAGATCGGAAGGTAATGGGTCAAGAAACAGCTTTACGAACAGCAGAACAAAGGAGAGGGAGCGATTTCTTGGGGTTTTTCTTCACCCTCTCTGACTTGCTTGCGCTGCCGCTGCTGCCCATTAGAGTTATCTAAAGCCGATCTCACGCACACTAGCACACCGTTTGTTTTGCTGGCTGGTACCAGTCATGCTTTTGAACGGGTTCTCCGTTCTTTCAAGTTCACACAGCGACACGGAAAATAACAGCTCTGAGAACGAACGCTCGTCTCTAAGAAACGTTCGTTCAGTAGGCTTTTTTGAAACGAACGGAGAACCCAGTTCAGAACTCTAGCTTTTTCCTTTGATGGGACCTCAGTAGACCAGCTAAACTTCATTCACTTTTAATCACCCCTTGACATATCAGCCCTGCTAGCTCAGTGGTAACACATAAGTGTAGTAATCAAAGGTAGTGAGTTCAAGAATTCGAATGATTTGTTTTTGTTTTTGGTGTAGTTCGAATCATTTTTTTCCTAAACTTTAAATTTGTTCAAAACCACGGTGGTCATAAGGTTTCGTCTGTTTCTTAGTTGAAAGCCTCAGATGCATTTTTGAATATAAATCATTTAGCTTTAGTTTTCATAGCTTCTCCACCCAGCGTTGCCACACTCAAACTAATTATTTTTACAGTAAACACTTGAGTAGTTTTTGTAAACTGCACTATTTTTTGCATCTTTTTACTTGTTTAGTTTTTGATAAAAATGATTTTCTTTAAAGTTATACTTGATTGAGTGTTTGGTCTGTGCCAAAAATATCTGTACGTGTGGCAAGCCTGTCTCCACCTGGATTTTCCCTTGAATGGTATAATAATTTAAGTCCAAAAGTTGTTTCACTACCCAACTAAACACCAAATAAAAAAAATAATTCAAAAAAATAAGATTCGAACTCACTTTCTCTGATTACCAAACATTCATGTTACCACCGATCTAACCAAGATATATAAAAGTCAGTCTACTGATTGTCAATATAAGTCAAACTGTCGCCATGGAGAACCTTTGGCTACAGGCGGTTCACAGAACGCGTTCCAAATGTTGAAAGAGAACGGCACGAAAAAGTGACGTTCTGTTTTTGGAACGAAAACCAATGGCTCCTGCGCTGTGGGTTCAGTTCACACTGAAGAACGAGAACGAACGCAGAACGGGTTCCGTGCAAATTGCATGACTGGCTGGTACAAAATTTAACCTCAATCTTTTTCGTGTACGTACACGCAATACATGCGCACGTAGATAACTCTTTTGATTTTTTTCTTGACCGGTTCCTTCCGAAGTGCGTATACCGCTTTAATTTGGATAAATTTGAGTAAAAATAACCCAACATCAGTGCAGCGTAGATGAGCGTGTAATTTCAACTTGACAGCGCCGATGCCTCCCAGCTCTGTTTTCAAAACTTTTCGCCACTGTCAAATTTACCGCTCACTTTTCTGTTTACAAACCGCGAACCGCCAGAATCTCCGGTGGATTTCGATTTCATGTGCTTCGGCGTGCATTTTCACTGATTTCTTTTATAAAATTGACACAATTTCCTCAAACATGAAGCTAGCGACCAAGGACGAAGCCGTGAACCAGCCCAGCCGGGAACTGTCCGACGAAGACGACGAGGATACCGTAAGTTGCTGGTGTTAATTCGGCCCGTCTGGTTTTAATGCTTTTGCCTTTCACAGCACGAAACGTCCAGCATCGGCAGTACCTGCACGGACAACACCTCCAACGGCAGCGAGTCCCACCCAAACCGGAAGAAGCGCAGGCGACAGAAGAAGAAGGTGCCCAAAACGACCCGGCCACTGTACAAGTTTGCGTGAGTTTTTCTACAAGTAAATTTTGATGGGGATGATTTAATTTACTCTGGGTTGTTGACTTTTCGCAGGAGTTACGTGAAGGAGGACCACGGCCAGCCGCTGTTTGGATGTCAGTTTAACCATAATCTGAAGAAGGGCGAACTTCCGGTGTTTGCGGCCGTTGGAAGCAATCGCGTATCGATCTACCAGTGCCAGGAGAACGGAGATCTGAAGCTGTTGCAGTGCTACTCGGATCCGGATGTCGACGAGATATTCTACACCTGCGCGTGGTCTCACGAGGCCGAAACGGGTCGCCCGATTCTTGCCGCAGCTGGTCTGCGGGGTGTAATTCGCGTGTTTAGTCCGGCCTCGCTGAACGCCTACAAGCATTACATTGCCCATGGGCACGCCATCAACGAGGTCAAGTTCCACCCGAAGGAGTATTATCTGTTGCTGTCGGCCAGTAAGGACCACTCGTTGCGACTGTGGAACACAAAACCGACGTCTGCATAGCGGTCTTCGGTGGCGTCGAAGGTCATCGCGACGAGGTGCTGAGCGCAGACTTTGACATCCTCGGAACGCGGATCATGTCCTGCGGAATGGACCACTCACTGAAGATGTGGCGCCTCGACACGGACACCATGAAGGACGCCATCCGCAGCAGTTACAATTTCAGCACACTTTCATTCCCGTCGGTCAACGAGCACTTTCCGGTGTTCTCAACCCGCGACATCCACCGCAACTATGTGGACTGCGTCAGATGGATGGGCGATTACGTCCTGTCCAAGTCTTGCGAGAATTCCATCGTCTGCTGGAAGGCCGGCAAAATCGATGAGGTAGAAACCAAAGGCAACGAAACGACCACCACGGTGTTGAGCACACTCGAGTACAAGGACTGCGACATTTGGTTCATCCGGTTCTCGCTCGACTACTGGCAGAAGTACCTCGCCCTGGGCAACCAAATTGGGAAAACCTACATCTGGGAGCTGGACACGGACGATCCGGTGCATCCGCGCTGTAGCCAGCTGTTCCACCCGAAGTGTACGACCGCCATCCGGCAGACGTCGTTTTCGCGCAACGGAGACATGCTGATTTGCGTGTGCGACGATGGAACGGTCTGGCGCTGGGATAAAGTCTCGCAGGGTTAAGCAGGGCTAGCTTGTACCGCACAGATCGTTCCATTTTAACAATTGTATTTATGGTACTTTTTTTTAAGGGAACATGCGTTGCTAATATATATTATTTTTAGATTAATAAAACCTTGTTTTACTTGAAAGCATTTATTTGAACAAATCTCTTGACAGATCTAATGAACAGTGCCATAAAATAGCTTTACGAACATCAGAATTGCATCCATATCTGGACTGTTATCACCTGCTACCAGCAAACCTTAAAAAGCCAAAAAATCAAATTGTTTTTCTACGGACTCTTCTCTCTGGGTAACATACTCTGAAGCCTGAATATCACGTGCCTAGACGTTTGATCTCTGCGTGATCAGCACAATATAATCGGCAAAGTCGAAGTCTTTGAGATGCTTTTTAATAATTGAAAAAATCAAGATGAAGAGATTCCTGGATCTAGCTGACTTGTTCTTGTCACGACTATGTGAACTTCGCATACTCTCTATAATGTTCGAATGGATAAATATTTTTAGGTTCAGATGGCTTTGATTCTCCAGACTACATAAACCTCATGACTTCTTCAATCTCACTCAGCGTATGCGCTGAAGGTCACCTGGTTGATGTACATACCCCGTGTTTGGCGGCTGATACTGAACTTGGACTATCTTTTCGGTAGTTCACATTTCGATGCTTCTGTGCTTTCTTGTTTTTTTTTTATTTCTTATTCGTCGTTTGGAGCGTTCCTGTGGATCAAGTTCCATTTACACAACTCTTAGGATGCCAGCGACGTCGGTGGTGTGTGGATGACGGATCCTTTTTTGGACAACAGCGTTACTCAAGAATTGTCAACGCAGAGGACCTAACCATCGGAACTTACGCAGCTGTTTTTGGTGAGAGCGTTCTAGTTTTGTCCCTAATTATTTTACTGCACAATATTTTTTATTAAATTACCCAACCAATGCACATTACTTCATTCGTCGGTGAAGTATCCCATCATTCCCTTCCAAATCCGGATATCTTGGAGGTCGTCTAAGTTCTTAGGCATCTCTATAGGGTATCCAATCATCACATCCCTCCCCACTTCCCCCGTTGATCGTGAGGAGTCGACCAAAAGGACAAATGAGTGGTAATGTGTCATTCGGCACATTCCTGACGCATTTATTTTCCTTATCGGCGCCAACCTAGCTTTTGCGAGCTTTATGCTCGGCTAGAGTACGGTCAACCCAGCTAAGCTAAGCTAAGTTAGCATAATAGAGCACAGAGGTATCGATGTGTCCTTCGCTGGAATGCGAGAAGGTATGCTTTGTAGCATCACATCGCGAGATGTTATGTAGGATGTCATCGTTGCTGACAGCTTTCTTTCCTCGTTGACAAGGGAATCCACTTAGGCCTAGGCTTTCTTATACGCCTACATACAGGAGCGTTTTACAGTCTTTTCCAGATTCGCGTACTCTTGGCGGGCACGTGCCTTAGCCATTCTCGTGCTAGTTTCTATACATATACGTGCATTCGCCATTCCCGTCCTACCACAAACAATGGCAAATGTCCTTGGTCTGCATTCTCTCCTCCATTTTCTCCTAGGAGAAATCCGAAATCCGTCCCTCCATCTGAGTTCGCAGCATAGTATTTTCGCGGATGGCGATAAAGGCTTCCACAATGCACTTCCACTTCTCATCGGCAGTGCATTCAGGAATCTCCGAAAACTGTTGCTTGATGTTTATTGACAAGCTTGCGTTCTTGTGTACCTCATTCTTCGATAGACGTTTCACGTCGTACGACATGCGCTACTCGTAGTTCCCCGCTTATTTCGTTCATAAAGTAGGCTCCTTTTCCACTGAATGATGTAGAAGTGGTCTACTCCTTTCTTCCATCGCCCGAATCCCGGATGATTTTGATTACTGATCGATGGAAATATCTGCGATGTTAGAATCTTTCTTCGCATTGAAGTCGCCTGCGTAGATTTAGATGCCATCCTGCGGGATCTCGTCGACTTGATGTAACACGATTCATCAGCCCAAAATGGTTATCTTGACCACCAACACAGCCACGCCCCTCCATCCGTTCAACCTTCCGACCGGCAGTCACTTTGCGCCAATCGCGTGCCAGTGTGTGCGTGTGCGTTTCCCTGCATTTACGTGCGCGCTGGTTGCGGTGCTCCGTCCGGTCCTCGTCGAATCCCGTTCCCGTTCGCTGCAAAGTGCCCCAAACTGTTTCCGTTCCGGTGGAATCGCTCGCGTGAAACCCCCGGCCGTCGCGTCCGCCCGTGCGTTGCTCCGGATCGGGCCCGAAAGTGGCCCAAAACTCGATCCAGACTTGCTGTCGCCGCGCCGCCTTAGATTGTTCTTTCTCTTGTTGTTTTTTTTTGTGGACGCCGGAAAGAGGTTCGCGTGAATCTCGGCCGGTGGTGGTGTGCGTGAAATTGCGTGATTTTGACGTTTGACGTCACGGCCGCAGATTGTTGCTGCTGTCTCACTTTGACACTTGGGGTTGATTCTGCTGCGGGGGGAGTTTTTTTTGTGTGGAGGTTGCGCGATTGTGTGTGTTTGGTTCTGGCAGAAGCAAAATCAGCAAACAGCAGCAGCAGCAGCAGCTCAAAAGTGTGAAATTTTTGTCAGCCGCAGACGCTACCGAAACGGATTCTGTTGGTTCTTCCCCCGGGGGTGCGAATAAAGTGCGGTTCCGGAACGCAATTGTGAGAGTGTCGTGCCAGGATAACATAAGAAACCCGACAATCGGTTCGCAAAATTAGTGCCCCAGGAAAAAGCTTCGAGAGCAAGTGGACGGTTCCCCAGTGAAGAAAGGAGGGGGGGCAGACGGAAGGCGGATTCAACCCACGACGATACATTCGCCACATTCTACAGGAGGCCACCATTTCTCAGCAGCAGCCTTCAAAAGAAAACCAACACACACATTCACCACCGTCACCGTCGGCTACAGTGACACTGTAACACACCGCTGTTGAGTTTGCACAACCCGCGCGGAAAGGTTCAGGTGAGTAATCGCGAGTTCCTGGAAAAAACGATAAACACACACTGCTCAGAGTCCTGCGACCGGGGAAGGGGTTGTTGGTCAACAGTCCAGGGATGGGCGTCCCTTTAAAGTTTCTCTTTTTTTAATTCGCCCATGATAGTGGCGAAAGAGGGTGGTGGGCAGCTCACAGGAAGCACTCGAAATTATTATTCATCGTAAATTCAGCGGAAAAGAAGTGAATCATTTTGAAACACAGATGATATTGTGCTTGAAAATTGTTGTGTACGCGGAAGGATGGTGATCAAAGTTCAGAGATGTGCGATCTCTGAAAGGTCTTTGCCGTGTCCAATTTCAACATGTTGGCAAATTTGTAGATCTTGCTGGTCTTGTGCAAAGAAATACGTTCTTTTCGATTTAGGTAATTGCAATAGATGATTCGGCATGATTGATAGGTAGTTGCAATGAACACCAAATCTTTCTAAACCAGTCAATCACACAAGATGTAACATTGTTATTTTGGCAAATAAATAAAATTCGTTTTTTACTAGTTTATATAGTATTATTAGAAAACACAATGTAAACAAAAATAATAATAATACATAAACTTGAATTATTTTTATCATCCCAATCCTGCTGATACCTTAGTTGAACAACTATGTCAAAGACACCATATAGATCATACATGTTGATTCCATGAATTTAACACGTAAAAAAAAGTTTGATAAAAAAATAGTTTGAATTTGATGGTCCATAAACCGCAATGGCTTAGATAAATAAAATGAAAAAAATTCTCCTCTTGAGCAATTTTCTACCCAAACAGAAATGAATTTTATTTGTATTATTTTTATTTGACTCAAACTTTGTGCGGGCCTTTCCTATGACCAAAGAAGCCATTCTGTGTCATTGGTTTAATCATACAAGCCTCCATACAATTTTGGCACCTGTCCATAAAAAATAGTATTCGAAAATCTGTAACTGTTGGAGGAATTTTCTAACCTTTGACTTAGATAACCAAAATTTTGGGAAAATTAGTTTTTTGTGAAAAAAGAAAAAGAAAATTATGAAACTATCTTAACAGTCCTCATGAATACTTAAAATTTTGCCGAAGTCACCAAGTTGATTAGAAAATTCCTCCAAAAGTTACAGATTTTCGAATAGGTACGTTGAAAAGAAGAACTTTTAAAATTTTGGAAAATTTTAGGGTTGGAAGTTTGACTTGTTTTATGTGACTTTGCCAATGTTTTTAAAAATGTATTTTTTTTAGGGGTCAACTTTGGCTGTGTTTTTTACTAACATTTCCTATATTTTCAGTAAAAAGAAGTATGCAGTAATTTTTCTAGTGCCCTAGACTATGCCTCTACGCATTTATTTACAATTTAAATGATAATGGTTCCATTTTATAGCAGAAAATGTGAAAAACATGCACTGCCGTTCTACGCATAATTGTCCCATGTCATTTTTGGACGATTCTGACTTTTTATCATTTTTAAGCTTAGTTTTACGTATACTTTCAGAAAAACACATAAAATCTAATACTTTGTTCAGAAAATCATTGAAAACAACACCAAGTCTGTTTGTCCCATCGTTGAACTTCTACGCATCATTGTCCCATCAATTATTTTCTATCACAAAATCATGAGATTAACGAAGCATTTCATCTTGCTTACCTGTATACCTGCAAGAGGATTACAAATAAGGGTGATAAAATGTTAACCGGGGTAATAAGGGACATATAGGGCGAATAGCGACCAACGGGACAATTATGCGTAGAAACACAGAAATCGATCGGAAAATTTCAATCGCGTTTTTCTCAGGTGCCCTTTTTTGAACATGGGACAATTATGCGTAGAACGGCAGTGCAAAAAATTGAAAAAGTTACTGTAAAAACATGAAGGAATAAAATAGGCAAAATGTAATGATAGGAGGTGGTAGAGTAGGCCAAATACTACCAAAAACAAACATAAACTAAACAAGATAAATGCAAATTAAAATACTAAAAATGAACCAAAAAAACCATAAAACAAGAGAAGTAAAGTTTTTCTTAGAACAAAAGTTGCTCAAAATGACCTCCTGAACACGGGAAAAATAAAAATTTTCGAAAAAAAAATTTGGGCAGTAGAGGGTTAAGTGCAACTCTCTCCATATTCCATACACAGGATTCAAAGTTTCATTGATATCAGAAAGAGTCGAGTTGAATAAGAACTTGTCAAAATTTTACTGAAAAAATTTAAGTATCATTAGATACTTAGACAAATGGTTATGCTAACTTGTCATTTTATTTATACAAAAACTACATAAATAACACAACTGTATCGAGACTTCTAAGTTCACTTCGCACTCCTACGCCACCGTCGTTCCCGGCGCCGGCTGCACGTTCACGGTGTGCACATCTTCGGTGTATCCCTGGGGCGGCGGAGCGACATGCCGGACGGCGGGCGTCTCCGCGATGTAGATCGGTCCGCGGACATCGATCTCGTTGGGTAGCTGGGGCTGGTGCTGGATTTGCTGCTGCTGGAGCTGAGCAGTGGCGGCAGCGTTGAAGTCCTTGACGGTTTCGATTTCGTCCTCCGGCAGGGAGTGGTACACAACGGTGGGGGAGTTGGCCGTTTCGGCACCTGCCAACCACAGGGACAGTGGGTACGGGACGTACAGGCTGGGGAACTTCCACTCGCCGGACAGGACTCGGGGCACGACGTACTTCTTGAGGATCTTCTTGGTGATGAGCGTTGGCTTTGCTTCGGCAAAGCTGGCCACACAGAGGACGACGGCGAAGACCGTGGCGATTGAGAACTATATGGGAATAACGTTATTAGAATTAGTTCAACTAAAAAGTTCTAGTTTTGTTTCGAAATTACCTTCATGATTGCAGATTTTTGGTGGTTGGACTTTGGATGCTTGCTAGCTGAAGTGCGTTGATGTTGTGTACTGATTTGGATGGTTCACCCACAACTTTTATACCTGTATGAAGTGAGTTCAAAGCTACGGAGACCGGTTCGACCAATGAAGGTTGGCCCTAGCTGTGACATTGCCATTTTCAAGTTATGAAAGAAGAAATGGGCGCCTAACTCACCTGCATGTCGCCAAGGCCATCCAGCATTTTGCATGCAATTTGAAGACTCTAAAATGCTTATGGTAAAGATTTTTTTCTCTATTTCTTCGATCACTAAAAAGTGTTATTTCCTTAAACAAAGTTATATAGAAAATGTACTTGGTTTGGGCTCCTCGATTTTTCGTCCAATCGGGCTCATATTCTGGATCAAACAAGTAAAATGTTCAGGAGTCAGTTGGACCCTTCCTAAGAGCCCTTGCACACTGAATTTGAAATTTTTACTTGTTTGATTTATTTTACGGCTTTTTTTCAAAATGGAGCACCACAGGCACCACGGAGAAAAAAAACTTGAAGGATGATTTTTCAAAGTGTGATAAAATCAATAGTTTTGTGACAAATAAGTTTGAAATAGTCAGATCTAATGAAAAGTGAGTTGATTGATTGTAATGCGGCCAATTAATTAGTTGTAACATCAATTTTTCTTTATTTTAGTTATTCTTGAACTTGTAAGGGAACATGAGAGAATTCTTGAAAGAATTTTAACTGGTTTTAATTTTAGGGTTAGCAATGAATAAATTGTAAGAAAATGTGGTCAGAGGTAGTACCAATTTCCTTTATCAATTTTACAAAAAATGTTTGCTCCGAAATCTTGTTTTTGTAAAGATTGATTTAACCAATCGTTCCTAACTTTGGAAAGAAACTGAGAAATTGCTGTGCACACTAAATTTGGGCAACTTTATTTTTTTACTCGATTATCCGAAGGTTTGCATGGTTCTTCGGATAATCGAATCATGACAAAAAAAAAATATTTCGTGTTTTTATTATTACTTTCTACATGAAATTCGAGTTCCGTAACCAGGTTTTACTCAAATTTGAATATTTGATTGCCTTTTAAATTGAAAATTGATTTTTTTTAAATGTGTTATCACCGCCATTTTGGCCGCAACATTTGATTTCAAAATTCATAATCATTTTAGAGTAGTTTATGGGATATACTGAGCAATTCTCCGAGATTTCGGTCATTCGTTTTTTTGTGTTTTTTATTCAGGCTGAAACTTTTTTGGTGCCTTCGGTATGCCCAAAGAAACAATTTTGCATCATTCGTTTGTCCATATAATTTTCCATACTTGGCAAATGTTCATACAAAAATGATGTATCAAAATTCAGTAGAGGTGGGCAAAAAAGAACGAGCCGCTCAAAGGGCCGGTTCACTGAAAGAACGAACGAACCGTGGCTCACAAAAAAGAACCGCGGTTCTTTTTTTATCTCCGGTCTTTTGAAAGAACCGTTTCAAGATGGCATGATTTTTTATATAAATATAATTTATTGAATTTTCAAAAAAAAAAAAAAATAGTATTAAATTTGTTTTTGAGAATTGGAAATGCAATTTCAAAAATGTCAGTGCTTATAAAAATTAATCCCAAAAGTAAATGATTTGTTAAAATCTTACCAAAAATGTACTGAATACTGAATATTTTATCGATTCAATCAGAATGTAGAAAAAGTTCACAGAATAAATATTTTCTACAAATAAAATATTAGCATTATTTCAATTCATGTAGAAATTAATACAATTTTAAAATTACAAGCAATTTTTCCGGCATGCTAGATTTAAGTTTGGTTGCCATTCTGTTACTCGAATGTTTTGGTTCGAGTAGAAATCTTGACATGAAGACCACCAAGACCTATGGTTTTCAAGGGCATCTTCTCGTTTTCAGTTTATTATTTTTTATCATAAAATTATAAAAGTCCAATGTGTTATAAAATCACACGATTCTTAAAAAACCTTTTCATCCAAATTTTGAAAAAGAGCGAAAGAGCCGTTCAAAAGAGCGGCTCTTTTTAATGAGCGAACGAAAATGAGCGGCTCCTAAAAAAGAGCGATTTTGCCCACCTCTAAAATTCAGTAATCAGTATCTTTTGAAGGAATTTTTTGATCGATTTGGTGCCTTCGGCAAAGTTGTAGGACTACAAGGAAAAATAAATGATTCAAGGTAATTTTTGTGTGATTTTTAATTTAACTTTTGCAAAAAAAAACACTATTTATAATTTTCTATTTTCTGATATGTTTTAGGGGACAAATAAATGCCAACTTTTCAGAAATTTCCAGAATGGGCAAAAAATCTTTGACCGAGTTATGATTTTTTGAATCAATACTGATTTTTTTCAAAATATCGAAATATTGGTCGCAAAAATCGAATTTGCAATCAAAAAGTACTTAAAGTCACTAAATCAGTGAAATTTTGATAAAGTGCACCGTTTTCAAGTTAAAGCCATTTTTAGGTATTTTTTTTTGAAAATAGTCGCAGCTATTCAGCTAATTAAAAAAATTAGGGATCAAGAATGAAATTGAAAGTCACTAATTTTTTTTTACCGTGTATCATTTTTTTTAGTGTTGTCCTTATCCATACCTACAACTAATACCAATAGTCAAATGCTTCGCACATTTTTTATTTGTTTATATGGTGAGAATCTTCAATCTAGATGGAAATAGAATTACATCCATAAACAGCTAAAGATACGAGAAAATAAAGTCAAGTAAAACCATTTTTAAAATAAAATTTTCGGTCTAATTCTCTTGAATTGTTTAACCCCTTAAAAAAAAAACCTTCTTGAAAAATCTCTTAGACCCTCTTCATTATGAACTCATTGAAGGTGTTATATTTTTCAAAATCTAGGTTACAACGAATAATTTCTTTTGCGAAAAAAACAAGCTTGCAAACAAATACGCTTTTAAATTGTTTTCAGTTAAAATTTAAAATAGATAAAAACATAAAGTTTATTTCAAGAAATAACTCTGTATTTTGGTAAATAAGATATCAGAACATTTCACAAAAGTTTTATTAGTTAACATTGAAAATCGATCCAATGGTTTTCGAGATACCGTCAGTTGATTAAAGGCTAATTAGGTAACAAAAAAAAATAATCGATTCGAATTTTTCGTGAGGCTGTGTCTCAGAAAGTTATTGTCCGTTTTTCAAAGTCTCAGAGAGGGATTATAAGATATCTTTTCTATTTTTTAAATAATTTGTTTAAGTTTTTTTTTATAAAACAAAAAAAAATGAATTTCTGAAATTCATATTCTAAAAGTGACAATAACTCCAAAGCAGTGCACTTAAAAAAATCGGTCAAGTATTCCTCAACAGCAAATTTAAAATTTTCCTGACCTCTGTCGATATTCTTCAAAAATCACTTTTGTTTTCAAAAATTCATATCTCTGAAACAAGATTTTGCACCACTTTGATTCAAAGGATGTCTATTTTTGTAATTATTGTTTCTGCATTATATTATCCTATCCTTATCCTAATTATATTCTACAACATTGTCGAAGACACCAAATCGATAAAAAAATCCCATTTCAAGATACAGATTTTCATATATTCACGTATCTATTTTGTATGAGCTGCCAGCAAATCGTATGGAGACTTGCATAGAAAAAATAATTATGCAAAATTGTTTTTTTTACTAAGGGAATGTAGGTAGAGGCAAGATTTTATCCAAACAAAATAAATAAATAATAATGATTTGAAAAAAAAAATATCTTATGATTTACTTATGACTCTTTTTATTCAACATCTTGGGCTATTCACACAACAAAGTTAGCAAAACAAAATCTCTAATAAATGAAGCTATGTTTTTGATATACAAAATTGGGGAAAAAAATGTAGGGGGAGAGGGGGTAATATGCACCCCCGAGGCAAAATGCATCCCCAGCATTTCTCGATATTACGAAGATTTTTTCGGGGAAAAAATCATAGAAAAGTTTGAGCATGGTAGGATAAAAACAGCCAAAGTTATTTGCAAAACTTTAAAATGTTGTGTTTTGATCTAATTTTATTGCATTGTAAGTGTTTGTTTGTACAGTTTTTACCACAATTTTCATTATTCTATAGATAGATGAGTCCAAAAAAATTAAAAAATGTATTTTTAACTGAATTTTATGTAATAAGCATGGTCGGGGCAAAATGCACCGCTGTGATGCTCCTTTGTAAAAACTGCGGTGTCATCTAGTGGTAACTAGTGAAAACTTCTTTTACCCCGTGCATTTTGACCCATTGTTGTGGTGCATTTTGCCCCGCATGATTGTTTGGAATGAATTAAAAATATTTTTAGAAATCTGCATTTTTCAACAATTTTGAGGTGTTTTCAAGACTTTTTACACATGGGTGACAAAGAATAATACTTGTTTTAGAACATCTAACAAAGTTCTTCCACAGAATTGATGTTATGGTTGAGAAATCACAGTTTTCCCTTAGGGGGTGCATATTACCCCCTCTCTCCCTACCACCAACAATCTAGATTGTTTTTTTTTTTTCGGAATGTCAACTTGACGAATACTGAAATAATATGATACTTTTTCCACTTTATTACACAAAAATACTTCAACTACTTCAGTCTCGATTTAAACACAAACTGTTCATAACACCTTAGGCTACCGTTCCCGGCGCCGGTTGCACGTTCTGGATGTGCACATCTTCGGTGTATCCCTGGGGCAGCGGAGCGATATGCCGGACGGCGGGCGTCTCGGCAATGTAGACTGGTCCGCGAACCTCCATCTCGATGGGCAGTTGCTGTTGCTGCTGGGGAACGGGTTGAACGGCGTTGAACTCCTTGCTGTTCGGGATTTCAACTGGCGTGGAGTTGTCGATGAGGACTTCGTCCTCTGGGAGGGACTGGTAGACCGGTGGGCTGGCCGTCTCGGCACCTGCCAACCACAGAGACAGTGGGTACGGGATGTACAGACTGGGGAGCTTCCATTCGCCGGACAGGACTCGGGGCACGACGTACTTTTTGATGATCTTCTTGGTGATGAACGTTGGCTTTGCTTCGGCAAAGCTGGCCACACAGAGGACGACGGCGAAGACCGTGGCGATGGTGGAGAACTGTTGGGGGGAATTGTGTTATTAGAATTAGTCCAACTAAAAAGTTCTAGTTTTGTTTCGAAATTACCTTCATGATTGTTGATTTTTGGTGGTTGGGCTTTGGATGCTAACTAGCTGAAGTGCGCTGATGTTATGTACTGATTTGGATGGCTCACCCACAACTTTTATACCTATAAAATTTTGGGATTTCGAAGCTACAAAGACTGGTTCCACTTTTGCAGGTTGGCCCTAGCCGTGACATTGCCATTTTTATGTAATGATTTACGGCAAATCATTTGCCCACAGCAAAGGCGGTAGCGCAACGACATTCCTCGATGAGAGTGTCCGTTACGCAATAAACATCGCGGCATCGGTTATCAGTAAATTCCAGCAAACGCGTTTGTGGTGACATACTCGCAGTACGGAACCCCGACGGTGTAAACACGGTTCCCTCGGGGCGTGATTTGATCAGCTGTTTGTGCGCTGCGAGGGAAACTAGACCGAAACGCCCTTTCTTCTTCACTTGTTGGCAAGTTCGATCGATCCGTGTGCGCGTTCTGGACAGTAAACATTTGATAAGAACGTTGTCCGGTGTCAGTGATACTCGTGGGTACTTTAAAGAAGCTTGGTTCATTCATAATTACAAGCAAGTAACGTAGCGAAGGAGCGATGTTTTATTTTTGGAGTGCATCGGTATATTTCGTTGAATCACCGTATAGGACACCGTTATCGAACACGGATCGGAAGCGTGTCCGATTCGTTGCCAATTAAACAACGGTAAACACTTCAAAGAAGTTCGTCGAGATTGTGCTACTTTGTCGCATTTGTATGAGTCTTTTAACGATTTTGGATTTTTTACACGAGTTTTCAGTTCGTGTCCCAGCGAACAACTTTGCCGAAGAGTGCGAAGTGATTCGTCCACTCTGAAAAATGTTACAGAATGTATAACGCCCCTCCTTTAAAATCATAGTTTATCATGAAGCTCTTCTGGGAACCCTTGTATTAATAACAACGACACAAGAAAAGGTATAAGACATCATGTGACACTTGAAGCTTCACACCTACTAGCCCCCGAGTAGCTTCGTCCTGCATCAAATCTCGGACTTTGGAACCCCATTCAATCCGTTTGCTGCATTCTACCACCACCACCACCGTCTCCTTCTGCGTCTCAATGCATCGAGACTAGTTTTAGCCCATCTCACTAAAGGCAGCCCAAACGAGCAGATTGGACGAATTTCGATCATCGTCGGTGGATCGTCGAGTCGAGTGTGTGGTCGCGTACAGTCGCGCGAATTTCCCAGCCAAGATCACTCACTCTTTTTCTCGGTTGAACGGTAATCGATCGACTCGCGACCGGATTCGGGTGATTTACAGCCTGGAAGCGTTTTTTTTTTGTTGTGTGTCCGCGCGCGGTTGGAGGTCGTGGCTTCGCTCGCTGATGGATCAATTAGGGGGTCGTCCGTTGAACGCCATCCATTAGAACGCCGTGACGAGTGCGTTGTTAAGGGGTTGTACCAATTGTTTGCTCGGAATCGCGGTTCGTAGGATTCGAGAGATTGTGGTTACGTAAGACGAGGAGCAGCTGATATCACGCTCGGTGACGGATTTGCGAGAAACAAAAAGCGAGAGAAGATCCAATTAGCATCCTACGCTGAAGAGTTGTCGTTCACCATGGATTCCCATTTTTTGACCGTGTAAGTTTCCCGCACTGAAGTGGACAGTTGTTCATGTCAGAATCTCCTGTGTTCTACCTATCTGTGTTCGAGACTTGATCGTCGTCGACCGTAACACGCAGCACTAAGTGTTGTGTGATAAATTTAATTGAACTCTGACTATTTTTAAACCTTCGGTGTACGTTCGTCGTCGTTGCACTGCATCAGATGTACAGAGAGAGAGTGACAGTTCATAGGCAGCAGCAGCAGCATCCATCAGTCAGCAGTTGGACGGCTCGGAACAGGCCCTCTTCTTTTGAGTTCAGCACTGTGAGGATGTCTGTCTACTCACTCAGCTTTGTAGATTAAGGATTGTCACTTTGGGGGTAGTGGACGGGAGTAGGTTACAGACGGTGATGGCGATTCAGGTGGTGGTGGTGGGCAAATTAAGTCATTAAATAATGCAATTTGCTTGGCTCACGTGAATTGTGGGACAGTTGCGGTAGGGTTGTCGCAGTCTTTGATTTTTTTTTTCAAACACAGAAAAAAAAAACAATTCTCGAAACCGTGAAGTCTGTTCACGATTATGAGAACCACGAAGGAATATATTCACGTTTATGGTGCAAATGCACCATACTCATGAATAAATTCTTTCGTGGATCTCACATTCGTGAACTTAATTCACGATTACGGGAATTGATTTTTTTCTGTGAATGAGAAACATGATTTTTTTGCATTGTTTTTTTGAAGTAAACAACATTACGAAACATTGTATTTTGTGCTACTGTTAAAGGTTTTGGTATAAGGATCAAGATGATCTATCAATATTTGCAAAAAAATGTATGTTTTTAGGCTTCTACAGAAACCTTTTTTTTAAATGTCGACAGTCCGAAAGTGGAATGCGAAGTTTGAGCAATTTATTAGACCTGAACATTTTTAAAACAGTAAAAAATTGGGTAAATGTGTTATCTGTAAATTGGAAGTAGTAGTATTTCCTCTTTTTATGTAATATTACGAGCGCGTTCAATTTCCCGTCCCGGGAATATATATCCCGAGAATTCCAGAGATTAAAAAAAAACTAATGTCTCGTTTCCTGGAAAATTCCTTGGATTTTTTTTTAAACCTAAAATATCGAAGATCTCATAACCCTATCAAAAGTTATGAGCACAAAATATCCGGCCTCAAAAAAAAGTATCAATAACAGTTAATATTTATACACTTTATTGAGGCCGGATATTTTAATTAAAATTATGTCCGGGTGAGATAATTGAAAGACCATTCAAAACATTGAAGATCTGATAACCCTTTCAAAAGTTATGAGCACTTTTTTTGCGGGCTTGTGTCAAGGCAAACATACGTTTGATTGTTGTTACATGATAACTTTTTACGTCAGCTTTTTAATTGTAATTGTAATTTGTTGCTTTATTGGATACGATAACTTGTAGTGTGTAATTTTTGTCAAGTCAAGGAAGGATTCTGTTTGAAAATACAGTCGACTCTCTGGCTGTCGATCTTCTCGATATCAATAATTCTCCATCTATCGATGAATTCTTCAGTCCCTTCAATCTGCATACTTCAATTATCTTTATTCCTCGATATTTTCCCTTGCTTGAAGGATCTTTTCCTCGACGGTCCCTTGGATTCTGTTTGCTTTAAAAATTTCTTCCGGTTGTCAATAATTTCACTTTCTCATGGCTTCCATAGACATTTTTCTTGACGAAACGAAGCTTTGAAGGGTGTTTGACATTAGTTTGTTTTTGTTTGATGGACGTTGCCATGATTCTCTCTCATAGCTAGGTATCAAGAAAAAAATATTTTCAATCGAGTCTTCATTTTGCATCGTTTTGTAAACCGATGATTCTCTTCCTCGACGGTCCCTTGGATATTGACAACCAGAGAGTCGACTGTATATTCAAAATTTGAGGACTGTCCAGCCTTCAAGGATTTATGTAAGGAAGGCATCAACCACCTAGAGGTGGATTAAGTAATGTTTTTTTTTGAAAATATAGTTAAAAATATGCCAAAATGATAACTTATTTTGATTCACTTATGGGCTACATGTTACTGGGTGTAATATTACATAAACTTTCATAAATAATTCAGCCTTTTAGAAAAAAAGGAAACCGTGATGTAAATTTACGTTGAATATCAATTTTTTTTTGAGATATCAAAAATGTTTAACCGAATTCGATGATTAAGCTAAAACCATGAAACATACTTCATAAGATATGAAATGTGTCCAAAGAATGCTAACATATTTCAAATACTCGCTCAAAATATTTAAAATCTGCGTATTGTGATTTTTTTAGACCAACGCTTTTTAAGGCAAATTCAATGCCTTACTATTCTGTTCAAGAGCTGAAACTAGAGCGTCCAATTTCCTAGGGTTACAAAATTCCCGGAAAACGGGAAATTTTCAACAACTTTCCCGGGAAATCCTGGGAATTCCAGGGAAATTTTAAATTTAGCGAAAATTATTCTGATCCTGTTTCTGATTAATATTTTGCATCATAATTGTATAGGACAGCAACTTTAATGTCCAAAATGAGTGTGAGGATCAATAAATGGCTTGAATGCTTGTACAAAATCATGCAACTTTGAGAAAATATTATAAATTTGCTTATTTTTTACGCTGTCTTTCAAATCGTACCAATAAAATTGCTTTTAAATTTGTCTCAGTGACCATAGCTGTGAGATGAAAAAAAAAAAAAAAAAATCATGGAGTAATATCAAAATTGCACTAAAGTACTTTTTGATTGCAAATTGCATCGTTTTCAAGTTAAATCCATGTTTTTGGTGACTTTTTTGAAAGTAGGCGCAGTTTTTCATTTTTTTAAATTAGTGCACATGTTTGCCCACCTTTGAAAAAAATATTTTTGAAAAGCTGAAAAAATTCTCTATATTTTGCACTTTTGAACTTTGTTGATACGACCCTTAGTTGCTGAGATATTGCCATGCAAAGGTTTAAAAACAGGAAAATTGATGTTTTCTAAGTCTTACCCAAACAACACACCATTTTCTAATGTCGATATCTCAGCAACTAATGGTCCGATTTTCAATGTTAAAATATGAATCATTCGTGAAATTTTCCGATCTTTTCGAAAACAATATTAAAAAAAAAAAATTAAACCAAGACTAACATTTTAAAAGGGCGTAATATTGAATGTTTGTTTGTCACTTTTTGAATGTGGGCAAATATGTGCACTTATTTTAAAAATGAAAAACTTCGACTATTTTCAATAAAGTCACCTAAAAATGGATTTAACTTGAAAACGGTGCACTTTATCAAAATTTCACTAAAGTACTTTTTGATTGCAAATTTGATTTTACATCGAAAAATGAAGTTGAAAAATTTTTGCGACCAATTTTTCAATTTTTTGAAAAAATCTGTATTGATTCAAAAATTCATAACTCGCTCAAAGATTTTTTGCACAACCTGGAAATTTCTGAAAAGTTGGCATTAGATGTCTTCTAAAACAAATAAAAAAAAATAAAAATAAAAATAGTGTTTTTTTTTGCAAATCAAGTTTTAGTGACAAAAAATTAAATAAAAAATCACCAAAAAATTTTTACCGTGTATCATTTTTTCCAGTGTAGTCCATATCCATACCTACAACTTTGCCCAAGACACCAAATCGATAAAAAAAATCTTTCAAAAGATACAGATTTTTGAATTTTCATACATCATTTTTGTATGGCCAGCTGCCAAATTTGTATGGAAAATTATATGGACAAACTAATGATTCAAAATGGCTTCTTTGGGCACATCGAAGGCACCAAAAAAGTTTCAGTCGGATTAAAAAATACAAAAAAAAAAATCTAATGACCGAAATCTGAGAGAACTGCTCTGAGGCAAGTTTTAGAGCAATTATATGTCTGTGTAGATTAGATTCATTTTATTCACTGTTAATTTAATTTTATGCAAAAATAGTATATCTCACAAAAAAAAAATACCACAAATTTGTTGTACAATTTATCAAACTAGCAAAATAATATATCTTCTTAGAGTAATACGATTTTTTACTAGTAGTCAAGCAATTTATTGATCCTCAATAATTGTTAAAGTTGATTTTGCTGTATCATACCATTTTGTTGCAAAATATTAATTACAACCAGGATCAGAACAATTTTTTTTCTCATTGTTGAGCTTAAATGATTAAGATTTTTAAAATCCAATATGGCGGCCATTTAGGCGGTGACGGAGTATTGAAAAATTGCATTTTATTATTCAATAGGCAATTAACTATTTAAATTGACTAAAATGGGGTCACAGGATTCTAATTTTATGTCAAAAAGGAAAATAAATACGATTTTTTTGCTTGTGATTCGATTATCCGAAGCCCATACAAACCTTCGGATCATCGAGTCTGGACTGTATTCAAATTTCTAAAATCCCAGTAAACCCTGAACTGAGATGTGATCGTTAATTCAACTGATGAAAATTCTGTAGAATTTTATAAAATTTAACTCATCAGAAATGTGCCGCGATTAGTTTGTTTTAGATTATTTATTGCAATTTTGTATAATACGGAATCTTCAATGCGGCATCAAATCAAGAATTTTATATAAAAGTCCCTTTGACACTAAATTTCCACATCACCACCATTTCGAGCAGCATATCATTGAAACCAAAAAAAAAACGTATTTTCCGACTGTGCGTGAAGGAAAAAATAGTTTTTATTGGACTTTCTGTTGGTTAGTCACTTTTGAACTTATTTACGTATAAAATATTTCAAATCTATCATGCATCATTAAATCATCACATATTGATGCAATTCTAATCGAAACTAATTTGGATACCTCATGATGGTCCAAATTTGGTCTTTGGTCCACATTTTCTCCAATCCCCAAACCGATTTGCTCGCAGCACATATATTATTTATTATTTTTATTACTCCATCGCATCGGGTTAAAATAAGGGAGCTACCATACATGGGCAAGCCTACAGGGCTGAGGGACAGGGCAGAGGAGGGGCCACTGCAATGTAGGCAGAGACCAGATCCAGTTCTGCCTCCGCTCCGCGCGATCGCTCGCAGAATTCTGGGCCACAAAAAAAGCAACAACGTTGCATCGGGCGGGGAACTGGTCCAACTGGGAACAACGCCGTCGCAGTCTAATGCGATACATTTAAGCGATAATTATGCTCTTGTAAACATCTCTCATATCGGGTGCACATTAAAGTACCTCATGCTTGCGCGCACACGCGTTCGATGACTTGATTTTGAGCCGGATAATCATAAGCTGCCGTCGCGTGTGCGAGTCGTGGATAAACGACTTTTCCGAGTTGAGTTGTGAAGCGGGAGGAGGGGGGTAGTGTGGCGCCATCTCTAGTGTCCAGTCCATCTGCTGCAACTGACCCTTTCCCTCCTTCTCCCTTGTCTTGTTGCACCGATACAGACAAGATAAGTGGACCTTCGAGATCAATTGAGGGCTGCGCGCTAGGGGGAGGTGCAGCGAGCGAGGAGATTGTTGTTACCAGATTGTAAAACTAGGTTTTACCGCAGATTTCTGCGCCAGATAACTGTAATTCTTCACTGGAAGTGTCGTTACATGGTATACGGATTGTGCGGAGGTCTAGTGCGTGGTGCGCGCGCGGTTTTTATGAGGGCAGGCTTGATTTTGTTGGAGGTACCTACTCATTTGCGATACATGATTTATCGAGATAACGAGACCGTGTGTACGATTTTGTAAGGCAAAGCGCGCTTGCAAAAACAAATATTGACTCGGGAATTGGCGGACGGAAATGACTTTGTTGAAATATTAATTCTGAGAATATCGAAAATATCAAAACAGTATTTCAATAAGTTATAATAATTGGTTGACGATTGATTAAGTCAAATAGCAGAAACACACTAGAATTTGTGTCCAAAATAGATGATGCAGTCGGACACTCTTGAGATAAGACATTATCCCAAAGCTGACCCACAACAAGCGATCGCAGGAGTACGCGCGCGCTTCTTACAGTTGAATCTGTCCAGATCAATCAAGGGTGCTCGAGAGACTGCACGAGTAGATTCAATTTGGCGTACGCTTAATCGAGGTTCCTTTGGATCTACATAATAACAAGGAACATGAACCCTCTGTAGCTACTGCATTTCTCGATGGAAGTTACCATGTAACGCGATGCTCGCGTGGTTCTCGCTGAAAGCCTGTCAAATGTTGACGGCCAATCAATTGATACATTAGGGCCAATTTGAAATTCAATTTGCTGCTGCTAGTCCCCGTGCAGTTCCTCGAACTGCTTCATGACATTTACTCACACTGTGAACTCTCCCTTGAACAAACTGGAAAATTACCCAGTTTGTGTAGGTTGTCTCGTGTGCGCGCGCTAGTTATGATCCGGATTATTGAAAACGCGCGATCTGCACAATTAGGTCGCGATCATCGGGTTAAACTCCAGCTCGTTACCCATTCAAATCATGAAATCCGCAAGATCAGTGGTGGTGGTCATTACCACTGGCGACACGCAGTCAAGCCGACGACGTTTTCACGGTGCTGGTGATCATATTTTCCCCCTCCCTCACCCTTATCCCGTGCCAATTGATTTGTAATTTAATAATTGCCCATTTGTCCGACCGTCCACTTCTCCACTGCACTGACTGACTGGTGAATGCATTTCACCGGGCGCGCGGTGCCATTTTTGCTCACTATCCCCCTGCGGGTAAGGTATTCCGGGGAATCCAACGGGGATTCGATCGTGGAGATCTGCGACGTGTTGTTATGCTGCGCTAGGGTGAGCACAAAAAAGCTTTTTTTCCTAGAATGTGCAGATTTGTGAGTAAAAAAACTCTATTTTGTGTAGATTTGCTCAATTTTTGTTTCAATGGACTATTCCCAAAAAAATCGACACCCTGTTATCTATCTACTCCACAGAGGCGTCAGATAGAGTGTGCTCGCACAACGAAAAAGAAATCTCGACACAAAATCAGTAGCAGCAGCAGCGAGAAAGATATCGGCCCTTTTGGAGTTGGCCTTCCTCGTGGCACCACAGCTCGTAAACAAGCGTAACGGATGATGCTGTTGGGGTGTCCGAACCTGTTTGGTTGCGCTGCACTTATTTCGGTGAAGGTGCACCAAGTGCGGCTGGCGCCAGCTACTGCTCAAGGCTTGACGCAGTTTGATCGTGGCTTTAATTTTGTACGGATCAATCACCGCGATCATCGGAAGTAGATTAGTGGAAAGTCTTAAAATTACTTATTTCCACCAAAACATTCTTAGACATTGCAAACGATCGATCAGCGGTAACCCTGCAGCCAAAACGCTGCTGGGTGTCCGCAGCTGCATTCTATGCTCTCCCGAACCGGCCCCGGTTGTCACGTTCCAAATCGTGTCTTGCGCTTGCGAATGCTGTTTGTCGTCGATGCTGAGTTGTGCTCTTCTTTGCCGGCGCTGGCCATATTTGCCAAGTCGTTGGTTGTCCAGCAAGCGCCAGTTCACATTTCACTTCGGGATCGAGTAAGTGCGCGCGCTGGCGTGTGTGTGCGATGGGTACTTGCCGGTTTTCGTACGTCCCGCGGAACCGCTCCCCCTTCTCTACGTGGGTCATGTTTTCATTGCGGACATGCGTTTATGTACGCGTTCGGCCGGGGGAGGCTAGGGTGGCTCTGGATAGGTTTGTTGAGAGTTGTTTTGAGTGATACCTTCCTTATGAACAAAAAAGTAATTTGAACAAATCGGTTAAGGTTTCTTAAAATCTTATCGATGAATAGCGACCCTTAAACTTTAACCAATTAGGCTCAAAACTAGCAAAGTTTTTTTTTTATTTTTGCCTAAAGAATCGAGCCTCCCAAATTTTGACATTTCTTTTTATTTATTTTTTTACAATTTCTGGGGGCTGTTCATACAAAATGTATGAAATTCGATATTTAGAGAAGAAATCTTCTGATCGATTTGGTGTCTTCGCCAAAGTTGTAGGTTATGACTAGGACCTTTCGTAAAAAATGGGTACACGGAAAACAAATCCATTTTTTATTTAACTTTTATCTCTACAAATTTGGGAATTCAACTAATTCAAATAAACTAAAGAATGTTTAAATGTTAGTATTTTTTTAATTTCCGAAATGATATATTTTAGGGAACTATAAAACACATCTTTAAGCCAAAGTGCATGATTGTGCTAAATTTGATTCCAGAATTATGATGTTTATTTAAAAAATATTGTTTTTTTTAAATGTCGAAAATGGACAATCACAAATAACTTTTTTTTTTAAACCCATACTGAATTTGCAATCGAAAAGTATTTTAATTTTGTTTGATATTATGTACCGTTCTCAAGTCAAATAATTCCAAAATTTTAAAATTAAGCACTACCTTTGAAAAGGTCTACAAATAAATAATTTTCTTCATTTCATATTTTAGACCAAATTTTAAAATTCTTTTTATAGAGAGATCAGCAAATTTCACAAAAGTTTCATTTTTAACATTGAAAACAGCTGAAAATAACAGGTTAATTAGGTGACACTTAGAAAAACTAATTTTCATCGATTCGAATTCATTGTAAGTTTGATTTTGTGAGTGAGAAACTAATTGTCCGATTTTCAAAGTCTCGAAGAGACTATTTTAGGAAATTTTCTTAGAATTGAAGTGAAGTTCATTTCGATTGCAAATTGGTTTGAGCTTTATTTTTTTAATATTTTTGACCACATCTTTGATATTTTTCATTTTTTTTCATAATTCGTATCATTGGAACCAGATTTTGCAGTATGGCTAAAAAAGTGTCTTTTAAATCCCAGAAAAAAAATAAATAAATAAAAAAAAACTTCCTGGTTCTAGTGAGCAGTCTTGTCGAATAAGAAAAACACGTTTATAGTTGTCTGTAAACTCCTGAAAAGGCCTGAAAAAATCTGTTTTCCTTTTTCGACAAGACGCGCGCCAAAACCAGAAAGATTCAAAATAATCAGTCGTTGCGAACCCGGATTAAAAAAAATAAAAAATGTATTTTAGGAACCCAACTTTTAGGCTGTTGCAAATATTTTTCAAAGTTTTTGTCACTCCGAAATAAGGGAGACAACAAAAATATGTTTGCAGAATATGTTTAAACTTAAATATAAATTCAAGTGCAATCAACTGAAATCAATTTAAAATTTAATTTAGAAATGCATTTGAAATCATTTTTAGTACGTTTAGTATGTTTTGGTTGATTAAAAAAACTTTTAAAATTTTGTGAATCGTTCTCTTAAATTTATTGAGAGCTCAGTGCCAACATCGAAAGAATAATGCTACAACCAGGCCTGCAAAATGTTTCCAACCCAGCGTACACATGAAGCAAACCAAAATGTCAGTTCACTGCTAGCATGTGACTGTAAGCCTACTGTGTCCGTTCAACCACTGCCGCCTGACTCGTGCCGGTCGGCTGCTGGAGAATGAGAGACGTGAAAAAATGAGCTACACTCACTCAATTCGTGTCGTATGACTGACTCGTAAAATCCTCTCTAAACACTATTTTGACCATTTTTAAACAATGAATGGTTCTAGACTGTGCAAAACACTTAAAACAACCATAACTTATATTCAAAATTACATTTCCACGCATAAATACCAACTTTTTGTGTAATAACTTGTTTCTTTATGTGTGTGCGTGCAACGTCGAATGAGCGTTGGTCGACTACTGCCTCGCATTGCAGCTGCTCAGTGAGCTAGGGCACTCACGACTGAGTCGGGTTTGTTTATGTCACGGATTTGCGGTTCAGTGAATGGATCTGACAAAAATTGTGTATGCGTCGCCGATTTTCGCGTCAGGACCCCTGACATTTTCAGCTCTGGCTACAACTCACACCACCGTAAAAAAATTGTAAAATGTGTGGGTTAAATTAACGTAACCCTCTACAACCTAACCCCGCCTCTAGACGGCCTTCGATCTAAAAAATCGCCAAAAATCAATTTTTGAACCAACTTTTGACCTTTAAGAAGCATTGGAAAGGGGTTGGAAGTTTAACTTATTTTTTGCAATTCCGTCGTGAAATTACTTACTTTTCCTGTCATTCTTGAACGACGAAATAGCCTTCTTTTCTGTACCAAAAATAACAGAATCGAATAGCAACACTTTTCAAAATAAATGCTGAAATGTTCTACTTTTCAGCACTGAAATGGGTGCTGAAAAGTTGAACTTTTCAGCACTTGTTTCGAAAAGTAACACTTTTCAAATTTTTTTTGATTTAAACGATTTATTGACAAAATACATGAAAATTTGACTCAAATTTCACTCAATGGGTGTTTTTCGGAATTGCAAAAAATGTTGTATGGAACTTGTTGCAAAACTTGATTTTTTCAGCACTTTTCGTATTTATCCAACTCGGTGAACCTCGTTGGATAAATGTACGACTCGTGCTGAAAAAATCCTCTTTTTGCAACTTGTTGCATAAACTACTATTATGTGACTTTGCCAATGTTTTTAAAAAAGTCATTTTTTTAGGGGTTTGCTGTGTTTTTTACTTACATTTCCTATATTCTCAGTAAAAAGAAGTATGCAGTGATTTTTGTACTGTTCCTCTACGCATTTTTTGCAATTTAAATGATGATGGTGCCATTCTATAGCAGAAAATGTGGAAAACATGAAAAAAATTGAAAAAGAGACTGTAAAAACGTGAAAAAATTAGATAGGCAAAATGTAATTATATTAGGTGGTAGAATAGGCTAAAAACAAACATAAACTAAACAAGATAAATGCAAATTAAAATACTAAAAATAAAACAAGAAAAAACATAAAACAAGACAAGTTTTTCTTAGAACAAAAGTTGCTCAAAATGACATCCTGAACACAGGAAAAATAAATATTTTCGAAAAAAGGGCAGTAGAGGGTTAAACAATATATCTGCAACAAATATCATACCTCGACATCTGCCAATTCCTTAATCACCAAGCCGTCGTGGTGGCCGGGGCAGTTAAGTCATTGGGTTAGTCTGCCAAAGGTCTCTGGCTCGATTCCCGTAGCCGACACTTTTGGTTTTTTTGATTGACGGATGAACATTTTTTTTTTGCAAAAGAACCTCGAGAGAACAATTCTCTCGCCCATCTCGAGCTGGATTCTCTGTGTCCGAGTATGGTACCTCTATTTTCTCAACTCGAGGCCATTATTCTCGCGGACGACCGCTGTCCAGTTTTGGGTGTTGAACTGTTGAAACTTTGGCTTTTTAATTTTTATTTTTTCGTATTTTGGAGATTTGGATGGAAAAATTAATGATACAAAGATGCTTTTTTTGACATAGGGATTGTATGGAAAAAGTTTTCTTTAATTCAAAATCTCAAATTTAAAAATCACGAAAGAATTAACGAAATTCTAGAGAATCAACTACTCAAGTAGTTAAATTTTGAAAATTCTGTCAATACCTGCAAAAAATTCACCTTGGTTAATCGAGTCACGAAAAAAATATTTTTTTGCTGTCTTATTTTTGATAATCGAGCTTAAGTATGAATTTTTAGATCCAAGATGGCGGCCAAAATGGCGGTGACGAACTATTGAGAAACTGTTATTTTATAAGTAGTCAACTATTAAAATTTTACCAAAATGGGGTCGCAAAACTCGAATTTGTTGTTAAAAGTAGGGAAATAATAAAAAAACGAAAAAAGAAAACACAATTTTTCATGATTCGATTACCCGAAGTCTCATACAAACCTTCGGATAACAGAACTTCCGATAATCAAACTATGAATAATCGAGGTTTCGGATAGTCTAATCTGAACTGTAATGAGTTAATATTTTGATTCGATTCATATTAAGAGCGAGTCCACGAGCAAAGCATACCCATCTCGCATCGACCTCACCAATCTGCCTGAAATTTTCAGGGGTTGTTTGTACATATAAAACTAGCATCTGGCCAAAATATGAGCACTCTAGGTCAACAGGAAGTGGGGCAAATCGGGACACAAAGTTTGAAGGTTCAAAAACGTCAAAATCTTAAAAGGCTGTAACTTGGGCAAAATTCAATTCAATTTAAAAATTCAAAATGCATCTGAAAGGGATTAAAAAATGCAACAAAATGCAGGATAGAGCACCCCAATTGGTTAAATCTAAAGGGAGTTATTGACATTTTAGTGAAAAAATAGCATAATTTTCAAACTCAAATAAAAAAGGGTTCCATCCAGATATCAACTCGGTTCGACCTGCAGCTTATAGGAGACATCTGGGACTACCATCTGAGACTGAGAACGCTTTGGGTAAGGCAGTTTAACATATTAAATTTTTTGGTTGTAAATTTTTGCTCGGGGGACCCCTTAGATCCCATTTTCTGATGATAATTTTATCATATTCGTGTTCCTGAGACAATTTCACAATAGAAACATGCATAAAAATGTTTATTTTCATCCATTTTAACCCTTTAAAAATGAAAGTTAAAAAAAATCTTCGATTCACATTTATTGAAATCAAGTTCGTTTCCAAGGATACTAGATGACACCAGAAAAAAGCAGCATCTAAATTTTTTAACTTTCATTTTTCAAAGGGTTAAATGGATGAAATAAACATTTTTATGCATGTTTCTATTGTGAAATTGTCTCAGGAACACGAATATGATAAAATTATCATCAGAAAATGGGATCTAAGGGTCCCCGAGCAAAAAATTTAAAACCAAAAAATTCATAAAGTAAAAGTGTCATTTAATATGTTAAACTGCCGACCCAAAGCGTTCTCAGTCTCAGATGGTAGTCCCAGATGTCCCCTACAAGTTAAGGTCGAACTGAGTTGATATCTGGATGGAACACTTTTTATTTAAGTTTGAAAATTATGCTATTTTTTCACTAAAATGTCATTAACTCCCTTTAGATTTAACCAATTGGGGTGCTCTATCCTGCATTTTGTTGCATTTTTGCTCTTTCAGACATTTTGAATTTTTAAATTAATTGAATTTTGCCTAAGTACAACCATTACGATTTTTTGACGTTTTTGAACCTTCAAACTTTGTGCAAAATAGTCCCACTTCCCAAGTTGACCTAGAGTGCTCATATTTGGCCAGATACTATTTATATGTACAAACAACCCCTGAAAATTTCAAACATGAATAATCGAGGTCGAACGACGTCCCAACAAATGAGTTAATATTTTGTTCAACTCATACTAAATATCATTACACAGAACCACCCCACCTTGAACGTGTCTCCCATATCGGGCTAGATTTGCGCTTTATGGTCGTTTGCGGCTGCTTAAGTGCGTTTATGTTCACTTCTAGTCACTACTTTTACCAACACCCTGCTCCACTCCACCCTCTCTCCTTGGCTAAGCAAATGTAATGTTCCCGTTTGTTTATGTTTATTTCTGCCTCTCTCGCGCGTCCCACCTCTTGCAGTGGGACGACATCGTCGTGGTGGACGCGAGTTGTCAACCCCAGAAGAGAGCTGGCTCTGGTGCGCGTGATTTATGCGACTTTATGCGCCAAAACGAAATGGATCGGTGGACGGGGTCCGGGTCTGATTTGCTCATGAATGTTGTTCGAGTTGAGTTGAGACTTGAGAGGTGCTGTGTTTTTGTTTGGAAAACTATTAAGGGAGGACCTCCTCTCTCTCTGCTCAGCAGGCAGTTGACTGTTCGAGGAGAAAGAGGAGAGAGTTCCGACCAGTTTGACGACTTTATCGGGGGTGCTGGCAGGAGGAGTTTTTTTAATTTGGCCATGGCGAGAGTTCATTAAATTCATTAAAAAACGGTTTGGTATTGCGTATAATTGGCCGGTTATTACCGGTGCACTGATACTGATTTGGGAAAGGAGCAATACCACTCATAATTCATTCGACAGTAATGGCAACTAATGAAAGGAGCTTAAAAAAACTTGTTGAATAATTAAGAGTTCAATCGCTTCGGTGACGTTTATGGCTTCCCTAGCGTAAAATGATAGATTTGAGGCAGGTGTATGCGTACAAACACTCGTTATTATGGTTAAATCGTGACGTTCTTAAGTTCGAAGTCACGTGCTTGGACGACGCGTTGGGAAGTTTGAACTTCCAAACCGATAGGTTATGATTTGCTCCCCGAGATCGTTGAACCATTTCGCACAGTATGCATAATTAGGGGCCTTCCTCTTTTTGCCTATTCTCTGTGCACGCACATATTCTCGGCAGAGTTATGGGCGATAACCGTTGAGTGCACAGAAAAAAAGTTTTGGAGTTTTCCCAAAAGGATTGAAAATTGCCTTTAAATGAAGAATCAGAAGAATTCGCACAAAACAACATTTGAATAATTTACCGTGTATATCTGCTACACGGATAAATGTTTTATGCCCTTTCCGAGTTTCCGCTCCGTTTGCTGAACAAATCCATTAAAATCAAACTCTTTAATATTCCATAAAGGCTCCACTCTAAGGACAGAGTGTTACACTTTATATGTGTTGTTCAAGTGGATGGCAATATGCACGAGCGTGTGTGTGTCGTGATTGTGTGTGACGACTATACTAGTTTTCTCAATTACCGAGCGCCTCCATAAGCTTTGATGCTCTGGTTTCGTATCGAGCTCGGTTCGCTTGGGTTTTGTTGCTTTGCGAGAGAATCGATTTGAACCCTCCGCAGTCGTTATTTCATAATTGAATTTTATTAAAAAAAAAAACAAAGCTTAAACTTTGAATAAGTGCCAGAAATCAGCTTTTCGATTTATATTTTAAAAATTAGTAAGCAAATTACCAAAGTTTCTCAATTCAAACGTTCAAGTTTCTCAACACAGTTGTAAGAAGCGTGTCGTTGTTTATGCAGCATGGAAAACCCACACACTTACCATATTTATATTTTCCATCACTTTCCATTCCTTACCCCTCCTCCAAAGAACCCTTCCTCCAAATCCTTCCAGCATCGTCGTCATGTTCGGTTTGATGCTGAGAGCTGTATCTACCAGCGCGACTAAACCCACCCGGCTGTTGTTGGCCTAGTGTCTGTTCTGAGTTAGTGAGAGGTGCTGCCAGTGCTGGGTGTCAGCTGGTGTGTGGTTGCCTCACTTAGACACCAGATTTTTAACTGTTGTCTTCTGGAGTGAGCTTTGCTCACTTGTTTTTGTTGCATTTGAATTTATTGATTATTGATTTATTTATCTATCCTTTAATTTTAGTTATCTTTTGATTTTTTTTTGTTTTATTAGAAATAGAACAGTTATAGATTAATTCTGCAAAATTTAGGAAAGAAATGTAATTTTTCTCAATTTCAATTAATTTCATCAAAAAATAAAACCCCAAGTTACGATCTCACTTGGTTTTTTTGCCCAATTTTCCCTAGTTTTTGACTATTGGCATTTAAAGAACCTTCTGTTACTAAGCGGTAAATGAAAAAGAAATAGTTTCAAGGAACACCATATCTTTATGAACCAGCCAATCACACAAGATGTAAAATTGTTATATCGGTAAATAAAATGAATTGAATTGAATTGAATCAAAAAATAAAGGGGCAAAATAGGGTTTAGGAAAATTGATTATTTTTCCCGTACAAACTTTTGCTCCTGAAAAAAATAAACAATTTTTTAATTTTAAATCAAATTGCAATTATTTTTTTCCGTATTTCGCTTTTCTGAAGTGTTTTTTCTGAAGATTCAGAAAACCGAGTCTGGATTGTATATACAACATAAATGAGCAACTCTCTACAAAATCGGTCTTTTTTTTTAATTTTAATTTTTGTATTTTTTAATCCGACTGAATCTTTTTTGACGCCTTTTTTGCCCAAAGAAGCTTTTTTGCATCATTAGTTTGTCCATATAATTTTCCATACAAATTTGACAGCTTCCCATACACAAACCATGTATGAAAATTCAAAATTCTGTATCTTTTGAAGAATTTTTTTGATCGATTTGATTTCTTCGGCAAAGTTGTAAGTATGGATATAGTCTACAAAAAAAAAAAAAAATGATACGGGGTAAATTTTTTAATGTGATTTTTAATTTAACTGTTTGTCAATAAAACTTGATTTGCAAAAAAACACTATTTTGCCTTCCTCACTGAGGTAAGGCTATAATCCTGCTCTAAAAATGAACTTTGTATAAAAACGTCGTAGACCTACCTTCATGTATACATATCGACTCAGAATCGAAAACTGAACAAATGTCTGTGTGTATGTGTGTGTGTATGTGTGTGTGTATGTGTGTGTGTATGTATGTATGTGACCAACAAACTAGCTCATGTTTCTCAGCACTGGCTGAACCGATTTGACCTGAACCTGTTGCATTCGACTTGGTTTAGGTCCCATAGATCGAGTTTTATACAGATTGAAGTTTCGATAAGTAGTTCAAAAGTTATGTATAAAAATGTGTTTTCACATATATCCGGATCTCACTTAAATGTATGTAAACTACGTCCGGATCCACCATCCGACCCATCGTTGGATAGGTTATCAAAAGACCTTTCCAATGAGTCCAAAACAATGAAGATCTGGCAACCCTGTCTCGAGATATGGTCACTTAAGTGATATTTATTTACTTTTTTGAAGCCGGATCTCACTTAAATGTATGTAAACTATGTCCGGATCCACCATCTAACCCATCGTTGGATAGGTTATCAAAAGGCCTTTCCAACGAGTCCAAAACATTGAAGATCTGGCAACCCTGTCTCGAGATATGGTCACTTAAGTGATATTTATTTACTTTTTTGAAGCCGGATCTCACTTAAATGTATGTAAACTATGTCCGGATCCACCATCTAACCCATCGTTGGATAGGTTATCAAAAGGCCTTTCCAACGAGTCCAAAACATTGAAGATCTGGCAACCCTGTCTCGAGATATGGTCACTTAAGTGATATTTATGTACGTTTTTGGAAGCCGGATCTCACTTAAATGTATGTAAACTATGTCCGGATCCACCATCCAACCCATCGTTGGTTAGGTTATCGGAAGACCTTTCCAACGACTCCAAAACATTGAAGATCTGGCAACCCTGTCTCGAGATATGGCCCCTTAAGTGATATTTATGTACGTTTTTGGAAGCCGGATCTCACATAAATGTATGTTAGCTATGTCCGGAACCACCATCCGACCCATCGTTGGTTAGGTTATCAAAAGACCTTTTCAACGAGTCTAAAACATTGGAGATCTGGCAACCCTGTCTCGAGATATGGCCCCTTAAGTGATATTTATGTACGTTTTTGGAAGCCGGATCTCACATAAATGTATGTTAGCTATGTCCGGAACCACCATCTGACCCATCGTTGGTTAGGTTATCAAAAGACCTTTTCAACGAGTCTAAAACATTGGAGATCTGGCAACCCTGTCTCGAGATATGGCCACTTAAGTGACATTTATGTACTTTTTTTGAAGCCGGATCTCACTTAAATGTATGTAAACTATGTCCGGATCCACCATCCAACCCATCGTTGGTTAGGTTATCAGAAGACCTTTCCAACGACTCCAAAACATTGAAGATCTGGCAACCCTGTCTCGAGATATGGCCCCTTAAGTGATATTTATGTACGTTTTTGGAAGCCGGATCTCACATAAATGTATGTTAGCTATGTCCGGAACCACCATCCGACCCATCGTTGGTTAGGTTATCAAAAGACCTTTTCAACGAGTCTAAAACATTGGAGATCTGGCAACCCTGTCTCGAGATATGGCCACTTAAGTGACATTTATGTACTTTTTTTGAAGCCGGATCTCACTTAAATGTATGTAAACTATGTCCGGATCCACCATCCAACCCATCGTTGGTTAGGTTATCAGAAGACCTTTCCAACGACTCCAAAACATTGAAGATCTGGCAACCCTGTCTCGAGATATGGTCACTTAAGTAATATTTATGTACGTTTTTATAACCGGATCTCACTTCAATGTATGTAAACTATGTCCGGATCCACCATCCAACCCATCGTTGGTTAGGTTATCAAAATACCTTTCAAACGAATTCAAAACATTGATGATCTGGCAACCCTGTCTCGAGGTATGGCCACTTAAGTGATATTTATGTACTTTTTTATTCCGGATCTAAAAAATAGATTAAATTTTTGTACAATTCCATCATATCAGCCATTGTTGGTAATAAGAGAGGAAGGCTCCAACCACATAGGTGGATTAAGTTAGTTTTTATTTATTTTTTTGATATGCTTTAGGGGACATAAAATGCCAATTTTTCTGAAATTTTCAGGTTGTGCAAAAAATCTTTGACCGAGTTGTGATTTTTTTAATCAATACTGATTTTTTCAAAAAAAAAATGAAATATTGGTCGCAAAAATTTTTCAACTTCATTTTTCGATGTAAAATCAAATTTGCAATTAAAAAGTACTTTAGTAAAGTACTCAAGGTGGCCAATTTTTGGTAACTTTTTTAAAAATAGTCATTTTTTTCATTTTTTTAAAATTAGTGCACATGTTTGCCCACTTTTGAAAAAAAAATTTTGTTTTGAAAGCTGAGAAAATTTTCTATATTTTGCTTTTTTGAACTTTGTTGATACGAGCCTTAGTTTCTGAGATATTGCCATGCAATGGTTTAAAAACAGGAAAATTGATGTTTTCTAAGTCTCACTCAAACAACCCATCATTTTCTAACGTCGATATCTCAGCAACTAATGGTCCGATTTACAATGTTAAAATATGAAACATTCGTGAAATTTTCCGATCTTTTCGAAAAAAATATTTTCAATATTTTTGAATCAAGACTAACATTTTAAAAGGGCCAAATAATCAATATTACGCCCTATTAAAATTTTAGTCTTGGTTTAAAAATTTTGAAACTGTATTGATTCAAAAAATCATAACTCGGTCAAAGGTTTTTTGCCCATTCTGGAAATTTCTGAAAAGTTGGCATTTTATGTCCTCTAAAACATATCAGAAAATAAAAAAAAATTAAGTATAGTGTTTTTTGCAAATCAAGTTTTAGGGACAAAAAGTGAAATTTAAAATCACCAATTTTTTTTGCCGTGTATAATTTTTTTCAGTGTAGTCCATATAACATACCTACAACTTTGCAATAATAAGTTTCCAAAATTTCTAAATATTAACGAAAATTTTATTTTTGTGAGAAAAAAAAAAGTTTTTGCGGTACTCTACATTGTGATTTCACAAAAGTTCAGAATATTTTTAAACGAGCCCAAAAATGCTAAATATTACCATCAATTTAGAAAAAGGCATTTTAGATTGTTTTCAGTTGATTAGACTTCTATCTCCATTGATTTTTTTCAGCCTCATGAAAAAAAAAATTGTTTTCGCCCCCTGATTCTTCGAACCAATTTTGAAGGTGCAACGGCCTTATATGAAATGTGTCTTCGTCAAAGTTGTAGGTTATGACTAGGACTTAAAAAAATAAGTACACGAAACATTCATTTTCCAATTTTTTATTTAACCTTATAAGTTTTTTTATCTCAAAATACGTATTTAAAATTTTTGATAAAAATTTATATCTTTTAGGGGACTGAAAAACAATCTTTTGAGCCATAGTGCAAAATCTTGTTTAAAAGATTTGATTTTTGAAAATATTTTTTTTAAGTATCGAAAATCTGGACAAACAAATTATCTAACATAATTTTTTAAATAAAATCGAATTTGAAATCGGAAAATACTTCTGATTTTTTTGACTTTTAGTTATTAAAAAAAAATCTAAATTTTTTTTATGAAACGCTGAGATTTCCTATAAATTTGTCTCTGGAACTTTGAAAATCGAACAATTATTTTCTATGATACAGCCTCACAAATAATTCGAATGAAATGAATTTCTCTAGCGCACTTAATTGTATTTTTGTGAGGTTTTCCAATCTTTTCAACTAAAATATTTCAAACAAATTTTAATTTGGTTAAAATATGAAATACTCTTCTAGCGATTTATTTGAAAATAACTTTACCAATTTTATGTTTAATGCCACTCGAAGGTTAATTCCCAGAGTACTGCTCCATAACCGCGAGACGCGTGTACTCCGTTCGATTCGCAATCCCCAGCGAGTTCTGGATGCTGCTGAGATCACGTCCGCGCACGCCGTTTGAGAGTAGCAACAGCTGTTGGTTGGTGGTAGCTCAGCGCGAAATCCTAACCCGCTAAACGGTGCGTCGTTCAGTTTGCTCCTGCCGCGGCGCTAAACGGTTCGATCTGCGCCGCGCTCGCGTGTTTTTCTTTTCTTTCCCCTCCCGAGGATTATCGATTCGCGCGCGCTTCTTGTTGTTTGTTGCCGGAAATTGGCCGCAAAAGTTTGTGTACGCGAAAGTTGGTGATTTTTTTTTGCTGCGAAAACTATCGTGAAACTCGTGATAGCGGAGCAGCTAAAAGTGGGTGGAATCAAAACATTGTTCATTTTTTTTTGTTATTTTCGTTTGCCCCTTCGGTGGGAGTTGATTCACGAAAGATAGGAAAAGTGGTGAAGAGTGTTGGCGCGAAGAAAAGTTTTAAACGTTTTGTTTGCGGGGTGAAGAGGGAACTGTTGTTGTTTGGTATACCTAGTTGGTTTTTTTTATCCATTTCTGGAATAACTTTTCGATTGGGATTTTTTCCGTTATTTGATGATTGGCTCAAAACAGAAACATTGCTGAGAATATAGTAAAAGTAATATACCAATTTTTATGTGTTTGATTCTTTGTTTGAAATCATTTGGAATTCCTAATATTTTTCATAACCTATTTTGCAACTTCAATAGGTCTTTCTGGCAATGATGTTTCAAATCAAAGCTAGTTTTGAGTTCTACAAAAAAAGCAAAAGTGACGCGAAATTATGAAAATGTATTCCAATAATAAAATTATAAAATATGGATTGAAAAATGCCTAAAACCAATAGAAAAAAATATGGGCAGCGAATGACCGAAAGGTTAAAGCTGCCGGAAATAAAGTAATTAACAACAACAACAATAGAAAATACCTGACATGTTAATGCAAGGATTAAAATGATAAATGAAAAAAGAAAAATCGGTCCTAAAAAAAAGGGGAGATTTTTTTAATTCAAGATACTTAAATAGAAGTCTAACCAATTGAAAACAATTTGAAATGCATTTTCCTGCGTTTAAAATCATATTTTGCAAGTCTGGGATCGATCAAAATATTTTCAATTTTCGTTGTACATTAGGTGCCCAGAAAAATGACCCCTGCTCCACAAGCGGAAAACAGTTTATTGGGTTATTTTAAGCATCTGTGCAAATTTTGAGTGAAACTGGTTGTGATTAACCCATTGATACCCGAGCCTAAAGTTGGCGAAAAAAATGTTTTTCATACAAAAATGACTTTTTGAAATCGTTAATAACTTTTCAGGATAAAGTTGTACAGCTTTGGTATGTTCTACAAAGTTGTAGAGCATTCAATTTCCAATGAGAATCTCACTTTGGGAATATTGGGATGGAAGTAGCGCACCTTGCAGACCAAACCGTAAGAAAATTGGGTTTTCCATACATTGTTTCGATTTTTTCCATACAAACTTCACCCCCGAGTATCAATGGGTAAATGTTAACCGATTTTGCTCATATTTGGCTCAGAGTCCTAAAATAGCCCAAGGAACAATATTCAGCTTGTGAGGCGAGGTTTTGAGAAAAAGTCCCATATTCTGGGCACCCTATTGTACATTGGACCGCAAAGTTTTTTTTTCCAGCGAAAAAAATCTTCCTCCTCCCCTCGACTTTGACCAGAGTCGAGTGACATAAACTTCAAAAATATTTGCAACGGCCTGACTTGCATTCCATAAAATCAATAATTTTAAAAAAGTTCTAAAATTAATACATGTTATGAAATTTATTGAGTTTTTTCTATTTTTTCTTTATATTTTAAAAATGTTGTTTGGGAAAAAGGTTTATATAATAAATTTACATAGAAACCGAAAATATGACCAAAATCGATAGTTTGACAACTTGGCTCAATTCTGCGGGCAGAATCAGATTCAGTGGGCAAAATTACATGAAAAACATATAGCTAGACAATTTTCGAATTTCGTTACGGTGGTCCCATATACTTTTCCTTGAAAATTAGACATATTCAAATGATTATATCTCGAGTTCTAAAGGAAAACACCCTGAGATTTTTTCATCGTTTGTAGTGCTAGTTCTCCTCTTTCGAATGCAACCTGACGCTTAGAACGCTTTTTCGAGATATTTTTTTAAAATTTGCATAATTTTTACCTCAACTAGGCTGTAACCTTTGACCCTTATGTCCAAATTGATTTGTCAAAAATTAAAAATGTTCGTTTTATAGAGTCTAAAAATGCCCCCAACATCTATTTTCTCTAAAACTGTTTTCTAAAGTATGCTCAGATGCTTTCTTTAAATTTGGTCGTAGAAGACGTCGATTGCGTGATAAAATTTTGATGTCTCTGATAAAGTTGCTTGGAATGGCAAGACTCACAACTTTCTAGAAGACAGAATAAAAACCATAACAATATTCCTGAAAAGTTAGATTTTTAAAATCACCCTAATCGTGATCCACCCTAATTTTCAACCAAACCGAATGTTGCCCCTTTTTATTTGCAACAACTCTTCTGATGACACCAAAGCTCCAAAACATCACAATTTTTCGGAAAACCAATTTTACCCTAATTTTTGCGTCACTTTCGTCAAAAAAGACAATTAATATTACACACTGCATGTACAATTTTCGTAAACAAAAAAAAAAATTGCAACCGACGGGATTCAAACCCAGCACCATTAGTGAGGACTGGCGCCATAGCCCGCTCGGCCATCAGACCGATGTAGAAAGGGAAGGATAGGCGTATATATGAGCTTGACATTTCGGTCAAGTAGGTTTCCCATAATCAGTACATCAGGGCTACATATATAGCAGAGTGTAATATTACATTGAATTTCATAAAATAATGCAAAATTTATTTTACACCCATGCCTTTTACACGCAGCTGGATTACTACTTTTTAGCTGTGTATACTTTTATAGATACTTTTAGATTTGCAATCATTCTTTGGGTAAAAAACGCTGGGTTCTGGAAAAGTCGGGAATTCGGAAATGGGATTTGATTGGCCATCCTGTAATCATTCCATGATAAATTACACAGTAAAAAAATCATGGTAATATTACATCTGGAAAGGGGTTCATTTTTTTGTCAGGAAAATTTGTAATTTTGCTTCTGAAAATGTGAATTTTACCATTTTTCTGGTGTAATGTCACTTATTCAGGCCAAACTGTGGTAAAATACATCATAAAAGAGGTTATATTCAACCTTCCAAAATTACACTTTCCATTTTTTTAAATCAAATTTAATTTGACATTTTTACTTTATTAAGCCAAGAACGGCTTTTGAATCGATTTGCTTTTTAACAGGCTATGATTTTTACTACGCTCCTAAGTACTTCCAAGCCATCGCTATGTGCATTCGTTTGATTCAGACTGCATTTATCGTTGGCGGGCGTAAGACCATCATAAATAGCCGACGAGGTTCTTCTTCAACTATGCTGTTGCTGTTAAAGTCTTGCATAGAGATGGAGCGAGGGAAGATGCAGCAAAAAATAAATAAATAAAAATCCGTCCCAAGTGAGATAGTTTCGCGAAAGGAGCGCGCGGTCCCAGGAGGGAAAACTGCCGCGGGTTGTGCCCACCGGGAGAAAGAAGTGATTTTCTTTACAGTACAGTGATTGTGTTGTAGTAGATACTACTACTGGTTCTCCGAGCTGTGGAACTCTCCTGGGGCATTTCGCGTGGAACATTTCGTTAGGGCGTAAAACGTATTTTTAGCGGTCAAAGTTCTAAACAATCTAAATTGATGCGTCCTACTGAAAAGTTAAGTCCGATTTTCTTTCCACCCATCAGCTCACCGCGCGTGTGTGTATGAATTATTAAACATTAAAACCGTAACCGGCAAAAGTAATACCAACAACAACAACGACAACGGTGTCTTTGAGTTTGAAAAATGGTGTGAATCCAGAGGGCGGCAAGAAACCCCGGGTGAAAGGACGGACGGGTTGAAGACGTCGAAACTAGTTACAGCTTGATCGAGTGCGCCGCCAGCAGCAGCCCTTTGGACCCGGCCAGCCCAACTGAGTGGAAGAAACGGTAAAAGATTCGATGAAAATGGCAAATTATACGAATGGTTAGTTTGAAGTATTATTACACACTTTTGATATATGGGGCTTATCGGGAACGAATCGGCGGCTCCGGACTAGTTGAATGAAGTTGTTTTGGACGCGGCTTTGCTGGGCTTTGCGCGTATAGTTGAGATGTTGGGAGGTGAAAAAATTAAACTGATCGTATTAAACGGTTTAGGTTGGTAGCGGCTAGTTGAAACGAATGACTCAGGAACAAACTGGATGAAACATATTTTATCTTAGATAAGGTTGAAAAGATGAGTTAATAAATTCATTACCTATTTTAACCGATATTCAAAAGAAAGAAAGTGACAATTACGATTTAAAAACCAAAGACATTTAATCATTCGAAGTAATTGACTCAATTAAACATAAATAATTTAATGGTGTAAACAAAAATTAGCATGCTTAGAACGACTCAGAACGTGGTGCAATTATCTCGATCAATCCAAATTGAGTGGCGTCGGATGCAAAATTATCTCATTTGTGGAGCCACACGTAATTTAGACAATTTCGAGCGTGATTTGCTACCAACAGATTTACAACAATTTACGGAATGGATCTTCGCAGCTGGGTGTCAATTAGGGCAGGAAACACTCTCAAATCAGCTTGAAATGTTTTGGAATTAGGTCAGCAAGGACATGAAGGCTCTGTCTGGTCTGGCTGTGGGTCCCACAGTTGAAATTTTGAATAATTTGCTTGGGCATTCAAATTTGATTATGTTCATCGTGATTTTATAATATTTTAATAATTGTGTTGCAGGCCTCGTGTTATTTTTGTTTTCAAGCGCATTTTCAAGTTCGCGTAGCATTTAATGGGTTTATTTATTTTTAACTTGGTACCTAACCTATATAAATTTGAAATTTTAGATTTGAAATGAAAACTAACTGATTTAGATCCAATTTTAATCTAAAACATACCATAATTAGTATAATCCAGTCGATATTTCATTATGCAGACGATATTTTTAAACTTCTGGTATCAAAGTCCTCAGAACATGATATGTAAACAAATTTTCTGGCTGTGAGACATTTTTCAACTTTGCTTATGAGTAGTTCTCTTCGTTTGCAAATCGAATTTTCTTTGTATGTTTTTATTATTTGGATGAAACATCGTCCTTGTATTTCCTATGTCGAAAGAAGTTATTCGCTTTATTTTTCATAAAGTCTCCATACAATTGAGTGGGGGGACTAATCAGTACTATTCGAAAAATAGGCAAACGAAAAAAACATTTTTTTATTTAACTTTTATCACTAAAAGTTGAATTCTCAAAATAATTATTTTTAGTTTTCGAAAAATTGTATGTTTTAAGGAGATATGATTTTTTGAAGAAAACCCTGTTAAAAGAACGGACAAAAAATTAAAAAATCAAAAAAATCAATCAAAAGTACTTTACCCTTTCGTTTGATGAAATGTATCATTCTAAAGTTTAGCCACTTTTGCGTATGTATTTTAGATTTTTTTCGTTTTATTTGCACTTTAGAAATAGGGAAATATACCCTTCTAATCAAACACCTATCTTCGTCATATGGAGAGTTTGATGCTCGATTAAAGCTCCAAAATTCTATTTAGGCTATAAACTTACCAGCAACAGCACCGCCTCGAGTAAGCACTCAAATGTATGCCACTTATTGGCCAAAAAGATTAAATTTAATGCACTTTTGATCATAATTTCTATTTTGCGAGACCTCTCATCATTTTGGTGCCACACACATCCACACGCAAGATGAGTGGTTAACTGCATCTGAAAGTCGCCATCAATATCTTTTCACTTGCGCTAACGATTTCAAAGCGCTTAAGATATAAAATTGCTTCCAACTTCCGGAAACATGTTATTTTGCCCATTAGTTAGTCACTCACTTGAAAAATAATCCCGAAACATGTAAATAATTAGCAAGCACCATAAAAAAAACAAACGCGCCAATTCGTTTGACGTTTCAATTTCGACCATCCATTTTAATCGAAGGCTGAAGAAAACCGAGCGAGAAGCGAAGGCAAATAAAGAACAAAGGGTGGCTACCAACACCACCAGCAGCGCTTGTGGTGTTGCAGAAACTTTTCTCTATAAATGCTACTTTTCGTGAGTGTTCGCTTAAAATTTCATCAATTTTGGCAGCACTAAGCAGATCCAAAGAGCGCTGGAAGAAAAAAGAGCTAAGCTGAAAATAGAAAGTTGGGCGTGGCCCAATGCACTCGTTTGATTAGAATGCATTTTTGAATTATTTTTTGTTGAATGCTTGTAAAACGAATAGCATAACTTTTAATAAAAGTGGAAATAAACTGAAATGTTCACAAAAAGTTGCTCTACTCGTTGGTGTACTTGGTTTTAGTGAATTTCAAGGAGCAATCCAGATTATCCAGCATCGTTCAAACACGACCGCTTATTAGGTTTAAAATGGGCATATTTCCTACCTCTTGAAAAAATGAATTTTTGAAAAGCAGTGAAAATTTGAAAATTGGATGCACAGTTTCTGAGGTATAGCCACATTAAGTATTCAAATCGAAGGTTTTTTTTCAATTGTCACCTAATTTTCCTGTAATTTTCTACTGACGATATTTTGGAAACTATTGGTTTGATTATAAAAGTTAAAAAATTAAATTCTCTGATCTTTTCATAGATAGATTTAGACTGAATTATACATTTTTTTTTAAAAAATTTTAAAGATAAGAAAATTTCACAATAATTTCATTTTTAACGTTTAAAATCAGAACCAAAGTATCCAAAATATTTCATTTTTTATCGTTTAAAATCAGAACAAAAGTATCCAAAATATCGTCAGTTGAAAGTTACAGGCGGCCGATTAGGTAACTTTTAGAAAAAAAGCATCTAAGAATAAAAAAAATCGGAAGCATACGAAAAAACAAAGAAATTATGTATGGCTAGCCGGCTATAACATGTTGTTGTTTATTTTATTTACGTGATTTTAAACCTGGAGAGGTCATTCGTCATTTAAGGCTATAACATGTGAACGGTACATTTTATCAATAAAAGTTCAAGTACTATTTTATTGCAAATTTGATTCGGGGTTTAAAAAAGATTTAAAAAAATGTTTTGTGTTCCTCACATTTTCAAAAAAATTATACCTCTGGAACCAGATTTTGCACCATCTTATGCACTATGACTCAAAAGAGGTCTGTTTAATCAATATTAAAACATATAAAAAAAATACAATTTTATTTCTATGTTTTGCCTTCCTCACCTCAATGAGGAAAGGCTATAAAATCACTCGAAAAATGAACTTATTTATTTGACCTCGTAGACCCACCTTCACGTATACATATCGACTCAGAATCATGTCCAGAGTAAATGTCTGTGTGGATGTGTGTAGGTGGGTGGACAAAAAAAATTGTCACTCGATTATCTCCGGACTGGATTAACGAATTTTGACCGTATTAGTCTCATTCGATCCGTCTTGGGGTCCCATAGGTCTCTATTTAAAATCAGCAAGTTTAGTTAAGCACTTCAAAAGTTATGCTAAAAAAACGATGTAAAAAGGGTGGTTTTTGCAAGAAGAACCTATCATGTAATACATTTTCAGAAAGGTATTAAAATGACCTTTCCAATGAGCCCAAAACATCGTGATCATCTGACAACCCTATCAAAAGTTATTGAGCAATTCTCTACGAAATCGGTCTTTTTTCTTCAATTTTAATTTTTGTATTTTTTAATCCGACTGAAACTTTTTTGGTGCCTTCGGTATGCCCAAAGAAGCCATTTTGCATCATTAGTTTGTCCATATAATTTTCCATACAAATTTGGCAGCTGTCCATACAAAAATGATGTATGAAAATTCAAAAATCTGTATCTTTTGAAGGAATTTTTGATCGATTTGTGTCTTCGGCAAAGTTGTAGGTATGGATACGGACTACACTGGAAATAATACACGGTAAAAATTTGGTGATTTTTATTTAACTTTTATCACTAAAACTTGATTTACAAAAAAACACTATTTTTAATTTTTTTATTTTTGATATGTTTTAGAGGACATAAAATGCCAACTTTTCAGAAATTTCCAGGTTGTGCAAAAATCATTGACCGAGTTATGAATTTTTAATCAATACTGATTTTTCAAAAATCGAAATTTTGGTCGTAAATTTTCAACTTCATTTTTCGATGTAAAATCAAATTTGCAATCAAAAAGTACTTTAGTGAAATTTTGATAAAGTGCACCGTTTTCAAGTTATAGCCATATTTAAGTGACTTTTTTGAAAATAGTCGCAGTTTTTTATTTTTTTAAAATTAGTGCACATGTTTGCCCAGTTTTGAAAAAAATATTTTTGAAAAGCTGAGAAAATTCTCTATATTTTGCTTATTCGGACTTTGTTGATACGACCTTTAGTTGCTGAGATATTGCAATGCAAAGGTTTAAAAACAGGAAAATTGATGTTTTCTAAGTTTCACCCAAACAACCCACCATTTTCTATCGTCAATATCTCAGCAACTAATGGTCCGATTTTCAATGTTAATATATGAAACAATTGTGAAATTTTCCGATCTTTTCGAAAAAAATATTTTCAAAATTTTCAAATCAAGACTAACATTTTAAAAGGGCGTAATATTGAATGTTTGGCCTTTTTGAACGGTCGTATCAACAAAGTCCGAATAAGCAAAATATAGAGAATTTTCTCAGCTTTTCAAAAATATTTTTTTCAAAACTGGGCAAACATGTGCACTAATTTTAAAAAATGAAAAACTGCGACTATTTTCAAAAAAGTCACTTAAATATGGCTATAACTTGAAAACGGTGCACTTTATCAAAATTTCACTAAAGTACTTTTTGATTGCAAATTTAATTTTACATCGAAAAATGAAGTTGAAAAATTTTACGACCAAAATTTCGATTTTTTGAAAAAATCAGTATTGATTAAAAAATTCATAACTCGGTCAATGATTTTTTGCACAACCTGGAAATTTCTGAAAAGTTGGCATTTTATGTCCTCTAAAACATATCAAAAAATAAAAAAAATTAAAAATAGTGTTTTTTTGTAAATCAAGTTTTAGTGACAAAAAGTTAAATAAAAAAATCACCAAATTTTTTTTACCGTGTATTATTTTTTTCTAGTGTAGTCCGTATCCATACCTACAACTTTGCCGAAGACACCAAATCGATCAAAAAATTCCTTCAAAAGATACAGATTTTTGAATTTTCATACATCATTTTTGTATGGACAGCTGCCAAATTTGTATGGAAAATTATATGGACAAACTAATGATGCAAAATGGCTTCTTTGGGCATACCGAAGGCACCAAAAAAGTTTCAGTCGGATTAAAAAATACAAAAAAAATCGAATGACCGAAATCCTAGAGAACTGCTCTATTAGCACTTAAGTGTTATTTATACACTTTTTGGAGGCCGGATTTCACATATTTCAATGAAAATGATGTCTGGATCTCTTATGCAACCCGTTGTTAGTTAGATAATTGAAATACCTTTCAAATGAGTTTAAAACATCAAAGATCTGACAACCCTATCAAAAGTTATCAGCACTTAAGTGTTATTTATATACTTTTTGGAGGCCGGATCTCAGATATTTCAATAAAAATGATTTCCGGGTCCATCATGCGACCCATCGTTAGTTAGATAATCGAAAGACCTTTCAAATGAGCCTAAAACATCGAAGATCTGACAAAATCAAATCAAATCAAAAGTTATTAGCACTTATGTGCTATTCATACACATTTTGGAGGCCGGATTTCAGATATTGTGATAGAAATATTGTCTGAATCTTCCATGCGAACTATCGTTAAATAGGTTTTTTATCAGACCTTGTTGATGAGCCAGAAATATTGAAGGTCTGCGAACCCTATCAAAAGAAATGAGTAATAAAGTTGATTTGTTAAACATGTTAAGGGGGAGTGTTGCTATTTTTACTGAAAGAATTGACTTTGTGAATGTGAGGAAGGCACCAACCACCTAAAGGTGGATTAAGTAACGTTTTTTTTATTAGTAAATAATCAATTCACTTTTTCGTATTTCTTAGAACCTAAAAGAGTTTTGGAACCCCAATTATAATTTGTATTACAGTTCAATTTGATGTATTTGGATATCCTAATAATGGGAAAGCAGGGAAATGATGAAATAAAATAAATAATAAAATTTCGAGATTTGCTATGGAAAAAGATAGTAATAGAAAAGCTTAAAACTAAATAATTATAAAATACGTATTTTGGGAATCCCATTTTTAATGACAAAAAAAAAAATAAATAAAAATAAGGATATTTTTTTCAAGTTCCTATTTTTTCCGAAAAGTCCTAATTATAACCTATTATCACAGAGAGGATTCTGTGAATGGATCACATTTCACAGAATTTACATGGGAGAAAGGATGCGTGGACATACCGTACCAAACGCTCCGGGTCACCATTCGATTCAAAGTTTTAACAAATAATCTATAGAAATTATAGGAAAAATATGGTACGGCGGAATCATTCCAACCTAAATAATTTATTTACATTAATGTAAATTTGTACATGGCTTTAGGAAGACTCTCGAGTTAATAATTAAAAGTTGACTTACAATTCGAAAGGATAGTAAGTTGTGAAATCTACAGTCAAACTTAAAAAATCGTCATGTCAATCCCTTCCAAACTCGTTTCCCTGCCCATTTGTTTACCGCAAAGCCCAAAAAGCACTACACAGTGTACCGTTTGATCAATCCATTAGCATCTAAACAAATTAATTTTAACACCTTCCCAATCCCCCCTCTCACCACCATCGACTTACAAGACTCGATAGAGTGTATTTCGCGTGACGAATAGCTCCGTTCCCAGGAATTCCATAACCGTTGAGCAGTTTTGAGATCTTAATTGTCCTGTGTTTGGCCAGAAAACAAGAAATGCCCAGTAGCCGTCCCCGCAGGTTGTTTGCGTGGGTCAAACAAAGCGGAACCTCTAAAAAGATGGTTGGCGTCGATCGTGGTCGTCGCCGCCGCATCTCGCGGATCCGGTTGAGAAATTGGATAGTTTCGCGATAGCTATTTGCGGTTGTTCTGACTGAGGTATGCAGCCCGATCAAGGTCGTCGATCGCGGTTTGATCGTGGTGTAGTTATTTTTTCGTTTGGAAATACTTGAACAGAGAAAGCGAGTCTCTGTCGGAGATATTAGCTCGAACCTCAGAAGGAAGTCGCTGTTTAATTAGTGTGGTTAAGTAATTTGTCCACTTAACAGTTTGTCTCTAGGACGTTTGGAGGTATACTAATTACTGGCACTGTAATTGGCACATACGCCACAGAACGAGTTTTTTTTCTTCAAATCGGATAAAAGCACTTATCCAGCTGTTCTTAAAAAAATGCAAGTTGTACTTCGGGTTAAGGGCACACACTAATCGCGTTGATTTGTCCTTTCCTGACCCAACCCAATAAAGTCTCGCGAGTAGAGCGACACTCTGTCTACCGGGGTTCAGCAATTTCAGCTGTGGCGGTTAGCCCCAAAGTGTCACAAGCTCATTAATTAGGGGCGTGTAACTCTGTCGCACACATTGTTTTTCCTTTTTCAAAGTTATAATTAAATGTACACCTGCTGCTGCTGGTTACACAGTTGAAAAAAAATCTGTCAATATCTTTTTTAACAAATTTATAAAAATCTATTTTTTCTGATTTGTTCTCACATTGTTCTTAGAACCCTAGGAAATTATAAATAAAAAAAATATTTTTGCTGAATCAGGATGATGTTAGAGGAGATATACGTTTTATTTTCCCGAACAGAGGGAAATAACTTGCGAATAACATTTTTTGATGTTTGAAAATACTAGGCCAATAACATTTTATGTTATTTATAACAGGATTTGTTATTCGTTGATATGTTTTTTTGTTATGGATTGTTATTGTAATCAAGGGAATGATGGAAAGAGAGGAATCACAAATCCGTATAAATAATTTCAAGATTTTTCAGGTGTAAACCGAAAACGCGATCAAAAATTAAAATGGAAGAATAAGGCTTTTAACTGCTTATTTAATTGTCGGTGTACAGGACGCCGCACTGTTTAATCATTTTCTGACGTACATACGATTTTGCAGTCCAAACCCAGTCATTGAATTGGAAAAAAATTTTTTCAAATTTTCTATTCTTGATTTGTGTGCACCTATGTCGAAGACCAAGATTGTTTACTTTTTGCTCTTTGGTCTGACAGTCTTGGTCTGACAGATTTGGTCTGTCAGTTTTATCATGGATTTTGGTTTGGTCTAGGCGAGGGATAGGACACAGCACCTTCCTGATTGTAATAACAGACTAATAACATTTTTAGTTATTCTACGAACAAATCTCTGTTATTATTTTTTGTTATTTTAACAACTCCATAACAAAAAATGTTAATCCTAAGTTGTTTTGGCATTCAACCAATATCAGACCAATAACAAATTTTGTTATGATAACATAAACTGTTATTAAACTCTTATTCATAAATGGATTTTTCATGAAGATTCCATAACATTTTCTGTTATTTTAACAGTATCGTTATTGAAATGGCATGAATTTTGTTATTGTCGTCTGCCCGGGTCGAACTCCTTAACCGCTCAAGGTTGATCGTCAATCAAAGGGTTCTTTTGTGGAGTGTTGTTTGCAGCGTTGTTGTTGTGTGTTAAAATTATGTAAAATTATTCATAAATTGGGTATTAGAAAAGTGATTTGTCAACAGGTTCTGTCATTTTGCATTAACTTGGACAGCTTTATCATTGTGAGAGGATGTGGGCGGTTCCAGGCAACATTGCTAAATGACTAGGCCGTTTTATGGGAAATTAGTATTTTTTAAAGAAAGATGATAAAAAAATGTATGTAAAACTCAAAAACTCAATTGGATAACAGCTAAATATTGCAAATCTGCATCATTTATTTTTATTTTTTAAAGCTCAACTCTAACTGGCCAGCTGTTGAGAGGCACTATCTGCGTCATATTCAGCTGTGTATTAAACACCAAATCAACGCTAATTTGAGTGTCCTACTTTTGTTCGTTCCTCCGACTGAATACCGATTTCCATGCAGCTTTTTGCAAAAAATAAAAATAAAATAAATACAAAAACCGCAAACGGCCGATTTTAGCCCGCAAAAGAGTTGTGAATTTTCGCCCGCGCGCGCTCATAAATTCTAAAATCGAAACGTGCGGTGATAACGGAAGCTCATACAGCCAATAAAATAATAATTTGTAAATTAAACTGGGCGCGAGAGTGATAGCAGGCACGATTGGTGTTTGTACAAACATAACTGCCCGCTTGATTATGCAAACATTATAAACAAGACCCTCACTGTTTAGATGCAGTTGAGCGAGACTCTCTGTTGTGACTTGCTTAATTGGTAAAAACAGCGTTCTAATCAGATTTACACTTTTCTTCTTTCCCTCCGTTTGCAGATTTCTTCTTCACGATGGACACTGACGATGTGGAGTCCTCGAGTAGTAGCACCATGTCCTCGCTGAACTCGCTGTTTTCGTTCACGAGCCCGGCCGTCAAGAAGCTGCTCGGCTGGAAGCAGGGCGACGAGGAGGAAAAGTGGGCCGAAAAGGCGGTCGATAGTTTGGTGAAGAAGCTGAAGAAGCGAAAGGGCGCGATCGAGGAGTTGGAGCGGGCGCTGTCCAGCCCGGGGACGCCCTCGAAGTGTGTGACAATTCCGCGCTCGCTGGACGGGAGGTTGCAGGTTGGTTTGATCGGGGGTTTGTTGCTTGGGTGGAAGGGTTAATGTGAGTTTTCTTTGTAGGTGTCGCACCGTAAAGGTCTTCCGCATGTCATCTACTGCCGAGTGTGGCGTTGGCCGGATCTGCAGAGTCACCACGAGCTGAAGCCGATCGAGACGTGTCAGTATCCGTTTAGCGCCAAGCAAAAGGAGGTATGCATCAATCCGTATCACTACAAGCGCGTGGAGAGTCCGGTGTTGCCGCCGGTTCTGGTGCCGCGCCACTCGGAGTTTGCGCCGGGTCACTCGCTGTTGCCATTCCACCAGATGAATGAACCGAACATGCCACACAACGTGAGCTATACGAACGCCGGCTTCAACAGCATGAGCAGTGGAGGTGGTGGAGGCGGTGGCAACGGCGGTGGAGGAGGTCCAAACTCGCCCATATCGTCGCACATGGGACCGAACAGTCCGATTTCTTCGGTGTCCAGTCCGGGACCGATCAATTCAAATCCTCAGAGCCCGTACGGGTCGCTGCCAGAGACTCCCCCGCCGGCGTACAGTCCTCCAGAAGACGGGAACAACGTGGCAGGCCAGGAAAACAACCAGATGGACACAAATCAGATGCACGGCGAGGTGGCCCCGGTCAGCTACCAGGAACCTCCGTACTGGGCCAGTATAGCTTACTACGAGCTGAACTGCCGCGTTGGCGAAGTGTTCCACTGCAACTCGACGTCGATCATCGTGGACGGGTTCACCAACCCCTCGAACAACTCGGACCGCTTCTGTCTGGGCCAGCTGAGCAACGTCAACCGCAACAGTACAATCGAAAACACACGTCGTCATATCGGAAAGGGAGTGCACCTGTATTACGTCGGTGGCGAGGTCTACGCCGAGTGCCTGTCCGACTCGGCCATCTTCGTGCAGAGCCGCAACTGCAACCACCACCACGGATTCCACCCCAGCACCGTGTGCAAAATCCCGCCCGGTTGCTCCCTCAAGATCTTCAACAACCAGGAGTTTGCCCAACTCCTGTCCCAGTCCGTCAACCACGGCTTCGAGGCCGTCTACGAGCTGACCAAGATGTGCACGATACGAATGAGCTTCGTCAAGGGTTGGGGCGCCGAATACCACCGACAGGACGTCACGTCCACACCCTGCTGGATCGAGATTCACCTGCACGGCCCGCTCCAGTGGCTCGACAAGGTGCTCATCCAGATGGGCTCGCCCCACAACGCAATCAGCTCGGTGTCGTAAGGACTTGACTTGACGAAGTGAATGTGCGTTCGTACGTGCGTGTGATGAATGTGTTTTTAAATACTTTTAGCAGCTACCGTTGAGCAAAACTGTAGCTTTTATTATTTTCTAAAGCAATTGTTTTACTCTTCTCTAAATTAAGGAAAAAAGCGCGTTCGCGTAAAATGTAGTAAGGTAAGGAAGAAATGACTAAGACGCTGCAAACGTTTGGACAAATAAATACAAAATTTCCGGAGACTTGAACAAGTATTCAATTAGTGCAATTTCTTTTTAAAACAAAACACACAGACGAAACACTATTTGCCATTATATATTTTTGTCTTGTACTACTTTTAACCTTTACCATTTCTTTCGATAAAATCAAAATTATTCATATAGTTTTAAACAAACAGATGCGTTTCTTTCAAAAAGAACAATTTTATTAGATAAGTTATGTTTTCTGTTTTTATTTTTATCGCGTAGATACTATTTTACACTCTAGTAAATATTTTTTAAAAGTGCCTCTTATGTTTCTCAAAGATTTTCACCCGTTTTCATCGAACACTATTAAGAGCGAGTTTTTCACCGATGTGAAACAGGTCGTATCGAGGTGCTCCGATTTGGATGAAACTTTCAGGGTTTGTTTGTCTATACATGAGATGAACTCATGCCAAATATGAGCCCTCTACGACAAAGGGAAGTGGGGTAAAACGGGCATTGAAGTTTGAGGTCCAAAAAACATGAAAAATCTTAAAATTGCTCGCATTTCCGTAAAACTTCATCAATTCCAACTCTCTTAGATGCATTCGAATGGTCTTTTGAAGCCCTTCAAAATGTGCTATAGACATCCAGGATTGGTTTGACTTTTTCTCATAGCTTTTGCAAATTACTGTTAAAAATGGATTTTTTTAAAACCTTAATAACTTTTCCCAACAGCCTCCAACACCCATACTCCCATAAGTCAAAAGTTAGGGAATTTCATGGACTATAAGCCTACGGTATTAACTTTTTGGCCAATCGCAGTTTTTCTCATAGTTTTACGATTTTTCTAGAACAAACATTTTACAACGTTAGTTTTTGCCCTGTAGGCCGCCATAGCGGCATTTTTTGGTCTCAATTTTGTCATATTCGGAATCCTCGGACAATTTCACGTAAGTTAGAAGTATTGGAGTTGTAAATTTGATTTGAAAAATTGCCGTTTAGAATGAATTAAAATATTTTTTAACAATTTGTTGGATTGGGGGTAAAACAGGTTTTCGCCTACTTGATACAGCATTTGACATATTGGTCATAGGGTTAATAAGATCTTTTTCTTTTTTCAAAAATGTTTTATTTAATTATTTTTAAAGAAATATTACAACTCCAATACTTCTAACTTACGTGAAATTGTCCGAGGATTCCGAATATGACAAAATTGAGACCAAAAAGTGCCGTCTTCTCGGTCTACAGGGCAAAAACTAACGTTGTAAAATGTTTGTTCTAGAAAAAGCGTAAAACTATGAGAAAAACTGCGATTGGCCAAAAAGTTAATACCGTAGGCTTATAGTCCATGAAATTCCCTAACTTTTGACCTATGGGAGTATGGGTGTTGGAAGCTGTCGGGAAAAGTTATTAAGGTTTTAAAAAAATCCATTTTTAACAGTAATTTGCAAAAGCTATGAGAAAAAGTCAAACCAATCCTGGATTTGAGTTATCACCCAAAAAGTGATTTTTTGTACAATTTTTGCAAAAATGGCGTATATCTCGAGTAAGTGATTTTTTGGATTATTTTTTGCAAAAATGGCGTATGTCTCGAGTAGATTAAGAGCTACAAATTTGACACCTTTGAAAAACATTCATGAAATTATCTCCTCTACAACTTTGCCCAAGACACCAAAGCCCTACGACGTCACCTAACAAAGTTAGTTTTTGGTTGACACCCGGGAAGGTCGTTACCCTGGATGTCAATAACTTAAAAAGATAGCCCACAACAACAACAGCTCTGCCGAAGACTCCATTTGGCCAGGACATCAATTAAAGAATGCACATTTTTTCTTACCCTTTAAATTTCTTTTTGCTTTGACATAAAATTTCATGTCACTGTTGATTTATTTTGACGTTTGATTGCTTTTTAACTGAGCCACCGTCTAGTTATCGATAGCCCAATTGAACAACACCCAGTTACTGAACATGTATTTCATAATTTAAAAAAAAGATGTATCTCGAAGCCGTTGGATCGTGCCAAAAAGTGGTCAACGGCAAACTTGAAGAAAGATTTGACGAGCTTTCTGAAAAAATATACTGAAATAAATAGACACGCTTTTTCCATAAGATTTAAAATTTTTAGATTTACAAGTCAAATTTGAAGGTGATCGAACGTTTTTCCGCTAATTTTTATGTTGTGAGAATAGCCTAAGATGTAGCAAAAAGCCTCACAAAACATGCAAAAAAAGAAGAATGCAACTCTTGAAAAACAAAAATCAATTTTGTAATTTTTTCAATGATCGATCTTGTGAATCGAATTTTCCTCAATTCAATTCAAGGTTTTAAAAATTTATAGTTGAAAACAATTCTACCGGAAAGCTCGTCCAATTTCCCATAAGTTGGCCTTTGACAGTTATTTGTTATTAGGTTCTGAAAGGACCTTCAAAAGACACGAATTTGGAAATCTACAAATCCGCTCTCAAGCAGCAGATGTGGCGAAAGCAAACCAATGGGGTCAAAGAAAAGCCCCAAGAAATAGCTCCATATCTTTTGTTCTGACGATCGTAAAGCTGTGTCTCAAATATTTTGATAGCACTTTCTACAACTTAAAATGACATGAAGATATGGACCAATGAATGATAAAAATGGCTGTTTCGATTACGAATAAAGTACCAAGCCAAACAAAAAATACGAAAATTAGCATTGTTCAATCATGGAGAATTGCTCTTGTAATAAACGCGTATATTTTTTAAACTAAAAAAAAATAGTTCAAGACAACCGACGAACGCTACAAAGTGCCCAACCTAGAGGCTCTGAGCGCCAGACATTGCGTGGCCTACTAGATTTAACCAGACAGAGAGATGCGTAACTTTTAGAGATCTCAAACACTACTATTTTGCCCACGTTGCTGCTCGTTAAAATAAATATATACTCAAAAACGGTACGCTAGAACGTGCACGCGGCTATGATTCCTAGCAGCAGAGTGGAATGCCTTCAACACTATTGTTACACGCAGAAAACACAAACCGAAAATAGCATTGTGCCTATACTTTTTAAAAACATCCGTGTTGCCATAAAAATTGTTTTCAAAAGCTGCGAGAATGCCTTACAGATGATTTCGACGAAGCGACAACAGTTCATAGCGAAAGTTTACACGTTACAGTGCCTGCAAGTTTACAGTTTACTCGAAATTTTCAGCATAACATACATTTTTGGAAGCTTGTTTTTTAAGTTGTGTTTGAACGCGAACCACTTCCGGTGAGCGAATAAAGTGTGATCTACAGATAAAATAAACAAAACGCGTCGTGGTATGTTGAACGTTTTCGAGTTACAAAGTACGAGCGCGAGCCCATAGTTGTAAGTGAATGTGAAAAACCTTTGATACAAAATGATAATGCCGTGTAATGAAATACAAGAGGAAGAAAAAAAAACCAACAAAAAACAGAACTCTATTTTGCTCAGCTAGTGATTAACGGACAAACAAACAAAATACATAAGTTTTGAACCGTAGTTTCAAAATAAACTATTTTAGAACAGACTTGACCATAAATCAATAAAATCGCAACCGTGTGTTTGAAACTCCTACATTACCGGATTTACAAAGAAATTTGTGTAAACCAATATATCATTGAAGTTTAAGAAAGAGAACAAAACGAATACTGGTTAAAGCAATCGCGCAATCATCAACACACATAATTTCGAGATACACAGTAAATCTAAAACGTGCTAATCGTTTTTGAATTTGAACGTCATCAGTGCAAGCAAATGTAAACGAGATAAAAGAAACTTGAAACTTATTCTAGCGTCGTAATGTTACAATCCAAAATTCTCAGTTAGTAGATATATGTAAAACGTAAAATCAGAAATCGTAGACGGTGTTTCGATAGCGGATAGATGAAATCAAATCATAATGAAACAAGTAATAAAAGAGACATTTTACTTAAGAGTACACGTTAATAAAGCCGAGAGGAAATCAATGGAAAACAATATGTTCTTGTGTATAAACTCCCCTAAACATAAAAGCATGAAATTGGGCGACAGAAGCAAAATTACTTACAATGAAAATAGTGTAAGCAAGATTTTTTTAAATAGAAGAGATGTGAAATACATATTAGATTAAACTGGATGGATAATCATTGAGAGAGAGAGAGAGCAAGCTTAATAAAGGAAAAGAGTAATAAAAACCATTTCAACAATAATAGATTAGTTGAACACAAAAACCGCACGAGTATAACATGAGGCGACACAGCTGAGAACAAGATCGGATCAGAAGAAAGTGACTTGTAAGTAAAATCATATTTAACGAAAAGATATAAAAAACAACTGTATATCTACATGTGCAGTAAACGATGAGAGTAGAACATAAAATAATACATATTTTCGTGGCATATTATTATTTTTAATCTATGAAAGCGTCTAAGTAAAACAAAATAAACTATGATAAAAAAAGAATAAACTCACACGCAGTTAAGATTCTAATCTTAAGATTAGCGAAATCGATAGTAAAGATTATTGTGAAAAGCAGAAAAGAGTAATTGAAAAAAGATATTACTTCACCGCTAAGATAACACAAACACTTACACAAACACGCAACGCTACTCCATCTTGATCTCATGTCGTTCTTATTACTGCTTGGCCATTTGTTAATTTACTTTTGTAAACGAAAAAAAAAAACAAAATAAAATCCTGCACCACAAACGATCCATACACTCTCACACAACTTTTGCTCAGTGCAGTCAAAATATAAAAAAAACTCACGAATCATTCAGGCGACGCAGCCCAAAAAGAAGAAGATTGAATCATGGCGAACCTACTGAAAACATAAATGTACAAGAGAAGTGAAACAAAATATTCATACAAATAGACAAAAAAAAAACCAAAATCGCATTTCTTTCCGAATAAAGACATAAGCTGCACACACACACAACATGGAGGAGGTGGTGAAATCAAACGAGGAAATGGAATTATTCAAATGTGCGGAACTAAGACAAAGTGAAAAAAAAACAAAGGTTTGGCCCGAAATTTTTGAATGAAGGAAAAGGCAGACAGAGAGAGAGAATCAAGGAACACACAATATCATTTAAAAGTAATTGAAACTGTACATCTTAAGTAAACAAGGAAATCAATAAAACTCGTGAAAAAGTCAAACGTCGTTTTTAATTTCGCTATTTCCGAAAATTCCCCAAGCGTGTTTTTCAAGTTTTTGGAACTTGCATCAACGTGTCACGTCGTTTGAAACTTGTTGCGCTTCACACGTTCTACATGTGCGACATACACAAAACGTGTTGCGGGGGTATGTTGCATTGCGTCAGATCGGCTGGATTGTTCTCAAACTATTCTTTTTTTTGAATTTTTTAGGCAATTGGGTAATAAAATTAAGTTTAGATAGCATATTTTGACAACCGTTATGACACGACAACAAACAGTTTGAAATAATTTTGCGAAATTAACTTCGCGTTGCTTCTTAACTGGAACACTACATTTTTGATCTATCGTCAAGTTGACATCATGTCGCACTTTTTGTAGTTTCGTGAAACGCGTTAGATGTCCCAGGCGTCCAAAGGCTTGAATGGGGAGCGCATCTCATTCCGGAATTTGAATTGACATAATTTGTCCAACTGCCGCCTATCGCCTCCCGACCCGCAGTGTTAATGCAACAGAATTAAAAAAAAACGGTAATTAGCAGTATATGCAATAAGTTGCAAAAAGAAGTTATTTTCAGCACGATTTCAACGAGTTAACTTTTTTGTGGTTGGGTCTAAAAATTGGCAAACTTATGGGAAATTGGACGAGCTTTCCGGTAAAATTATTTACGAGACTGACCAGTCAAGTCTTTCATATTGAAGTTGTCAAAAAAAAAAAAACAAAAAAAAAAAAAAAACGAAAAAATAACTATTTTTCCCACTTTTCTATTTTTAAAACCGCTCTATCTTCACAAGGATTGGACATAGGACAATGGTCAATATGAAGTAAACAATGTAAAATTTTCTTAAGAATCAATTTCTACTGTCGTTTTTCGCATTTTTTTTTTGCAAAAAAACAGTTTTAGTATATGATTTATGTATTTTTTTAGGACATACCATCCTGCATCCTGCTGTGAGCAAGGGGCTGGAAACTCTAATATTTCTTTAAAATACTGAGTATATTAACGATATTCCAGTATACTTGTTAGTATACTAACCGAAAAGCAATAAACTGTTAGTATATTAAGATACTCTCAGTATATTGGTAAGTATACTGGCGATATGTAAAGGAAATAATAAGTATACTAACATATATTTTGATATACTGGTTGACATAATAATTATAGCTCTAAGAGTTTCCAACCCCTTGGCTGTGAGTCATTTTGCTACATCTTAGGCTATTGCATCAAACAACGAACGATAAAAAAATCGCGACATTACCTTTAAATTTCACTTTAACGGTACACATCAACCAGAGCTTTTGCACCAAGATTTTTGTTACAGACATTTTAGTATCTTCAAAACTACGGATATAACTATTGATATGATTTTTTATTCATCCCCTAAAGTACTATCTTCAAAGTTGCAGGCCAAGTGCGAATGATTCTGATGATACCTCTTCAGTTGACGCTCAGGCGAGGAACATCCTGGAAGGAGCGTCACTGACTACGTCCGTAGTCCTGTTAGATCATTTCTTGATCAAGACAGTATAGCTCTGGTTCCTTGCAAGTGTCCTATTTTCTTACCTCCACGTTGGCTTGGTTTTCATGATGACCTAGCTGGTGGCCTGTGGAAACGGATCGTAAACCTTTGACCACCGCGGGTCAAAGTCGAGACGGCTAAAAGAAAGGGGCGCGACAATGTGGGAAAGGGATGTAATTTGTGATTGTAGACGGTATTGTTTTGATTCGCAGTATGTTGAGTCAACTGCTGTGGATGTACCTGAAACATCGCACAACGGGGTTTCTCTTCTCTTCATTCTCAGCTACCACCTATCTTCTGTTTATTTTGTTTCACTGATTTTCTAACGCGGCTTCTGTTTACTATCCTTTATTTGATTTCGATTTTATTTATGAGCAGTTCTCTAGGATTTCGGTCATTCGATTTTTTTTGTATTTTTTAATCCGACTGAAACTTTTTTGGTGCCTTCGGTATGCCCAAAGAAGCCATTTTGCATCATTAGTTTGTCCATATAATTTTCCATACAAATTCGGCAGCTGTCCATACAAAAATGATGTATGAAAATTCAAAAATCTGTATCTTTTGAAGGAATTTTTTGATCGATTTGGTGTCTTCGGCAAAGTTGTAGGTATGGATACGGACTACACTGGAAAAAAATAATACACGGTAAAAAAAATTTGGTGATTTTTTTATTTAACTTTTTATCACTAAAACTTGATTTACAAAAAAACACTATTTTTAATTTTTTTTATTTTTTGATATGTTTTAGAAGGCATAAAATGCCAACTTTTCAGAAATTTCCAGGTTGTGCAAAAAATCACTGACCGAGTTATGAATTTTTTAATCAATACTGATTTTTAAAAAATCGAAATTTTGGTCGTAAAAATTTTCAAATTCATTTTCGATGTAAAATCAAATTTGCAATCAAAAAGTACTTTACTGAAATTTTGATAAAGTGCACCGTTTTCAAGTTATAGCCATATTTAAGTGACTTTTTGAAAATAGTCGCAGTTTTCATTTTTAAATTAGTGCACATGTTTGCCCAGTTTTGAAAAAAATATTTTTGAAAAGCTGAGAAAATTCTCTATATTTTGCTTATTTGGACTTTGTTGATACGACCTTTAGTTGCTGAGATATTGCAATGCAAAGGTTTAAAAACAGGAAAATTGATGTTTTCTAAGTTTCACCCAAACAACCCACCATTTTCTATCGTCAATATCTCAGCAACTAATGGTCCGATTTTCAATGTTAATATATGAAACATTTGTGAAATTTTCCGATCTCTTCGAAAATATTTTTGGAATTTTCAAATCAAGACTAACATTTCACAAAGGCCAAACATTCAATATTACGCCCTTTTAAAATGTTTGTCTTGATTTGAAAATTCCAAAATATTTTTTCGAAAAGATCGGAAAATTTCACAATTGTTTCATATATTAACATTGAAAATCGGACCATTAGTTGCTGAGATATTGACGATAGAAAATGGTGGGTTGTTTGGGTGAAACTTAGAAAACATCAATTTTCCTGTTTTTAAACCTTTGCATTGCAATATCTCAGCAACTAAAGGTCGTATCAACATAGTCGAATAAGCAAAATATAGAGAATTTTCTCAGCTTTTCATTTTTTCAAAACTGGCAAACATGTGCACTAATTTTAAAATGAAAAACTGCGACTATTTTCAAAAGTCACTTAAATATGGCTATAACTTGAAAACAGTGCACTTTATCAAAATTTTAGTAAAGTACTTTTGATTGCAAATTTGATTTTACATCGAAAAATGAAGTTGAAAATTTTACGACAAAATTTCGATTTTTAAAAATCATTATTAAAAATTCATAACTCGGTCGTTTTTGCACAACCTGAAATTTCTGAAAAGTTGGCATTTTATGTCTTCTAAAACATATCAAAAAAAAAATTAAAAATAGTGTTTTTTGTAAATCAAGTTTTAGTGATAAAGTTAAATAAAAAATCAAATTTTTTACCGTGTATTATTTTTCCAGTGTAGTCCGTATCCATACCTACAACTTTGCCGAAGACACAAATCGATCAAAAATTCCTTCAAAAGATACAGATTTTTGAATTTTCATACATCATTTTTGTATGGACAGCTGCCGAATTTGTATGGAAAATTATATGGACAAACTAATGATGCAAAATGGCTTCTTTGGGCATACCGAAGGCACCAAAAAAGTTTCAGCCGGATTAAAAAATACAAAAATTAAAATTGAAGAAAAAAGACCGATTTCGTAGAGAATTGCTCTTATTTGATTCTCTTATTTCTCAACGCTTTCCCACTCTATTTTACCAATTGATGCTGCTGTAACAAACTGTCTGTTTTTCCTTAATTTGGCAGCGATGTCAATTTTGTTTATCTTTATTTATCTTTTTGAATAATTTTTCATCTGCCCTATAAATTGCACTTAATACAATCTAAGCTTGTTTGTTACCTCTTTTTATTAACTATTGTTAATTTCATTATCTACTTAATAAATTACTATCTTTCTTTTACAATTGATTCTTCAAATAGTATATTTCTTTCACTGTCCATTGTTTTCAATCTTCACCAAACAAATGAGGTTCGAGCCCTTACTCAATTTTGGAATGATCAAAGAGTTAACACAAATATTACTATTGTACTTTTGAAAAAACTTTTATAAAATGCTTAGGACCAAAAATTGTAACAAAACACCGCGACAAAAGCAATAGCAACATATAAACACGACTCAACACTAGGAAAAATTTCAGGAGAAAACAAAACACAGTAAATAACAATTAGTTTTTGAATTCAAACTAAAAATAAAACAGTTTTTGCTTTAATGAAAGTTGATAGGCACACTTTAAACGGTTAGGCGCTTATACTTACATCAAACCCTACTTAATGTACCACCCCCGGCCGAGTTAAAATGCGTAACCGGAAAAGAAGGTGTGCATGCCTGGCACGAACACTCAAAGCGTGTTCTAGCGTGCTGCTCGTACTGACTCAGAGCAAGGGTGAGATGTAGGTGTAAGGGCAGTGCGTGTTCGTCGGGAACCTAGTGCATAAGATCGGTCAAGGCCCGTTCTTACACTGAAAATTGCGAATTGCGAATCCCCTAAAGTACTATCTTCAAAGTTATTTACTGCATAGTTTGACTATTTTTACAATCGGATTGCTTCAAGATTGGGTCCGTAATATTGTCAATTTTGGAATAAGAAGACAACAACTTCCTTTGTTGCTGTGCACCCTTAAACTATAGTATACTAAACCTGAAAAATGTCAGAGAAGTGGTGTGTATTTTTCTTTCAATGTATTTTTTTAGATAGCCCCTCCAATTTCTTAAAAGTTTGCCTTTGACCAATTTTAGATACGATGTATCGGCTTTGAGATACCGTAATTTTTAAATTACAAAATACAAAAATATTCAAATAACATATGCTCTTCTGAAATGTCATTCTTGAGTCTAACAGGCTCCATTTACACAAAAATGGCTGCCTCATATCTTGAAAAACTCCAAAACAGAATCGAAAAGTATTATTGTCCGTTTCTCTCGAAGGTACACGCCGCGTGGCATTCCAAAATGTGCCGCAGACACTGTTGCCAGCGATTTTCTGCACTTTTGGTGCAATAAAAAACATTTCCGGCAACAATGCCATGCAATTCGAAGAAAAAAGATCAACAAAAACAAAACGCACAGTATGGGATTTGACAGCGCGCATTTGCCGAAAGTGCGGCGCGTCGTTTCGAGGCTGGTATGCCGCGTGTCTTTTTTGGGAATACGCGCAATACTTTAGTATTATTTTTAGATACAAACAAATGCTGAAAAGCATTATTTAAAATGAGTGATATAATGAACATTATGTCTCTGTTTTTTTTGGGTGATAATTAGTAGGCCATTTCGTCACACTAATGTTCTGAATTCATTTATTTCCGGCTGTAATAACCTTCTTGGTCATTCGATGCCCTTCGTCACATTAGAAAGAAAAAAGGCGACAAACGAAATCTAAAAAAATAATATCCTTCAAAAAGATTTAAAAAAACATTATTACACAATATTTAATGATTGATAGTTTGAATGCTTATATTTGTATATTATAAAGAACTCAGCAAATATTTTTTGAGCTTATTAATAATATTTGAATGATATTGCGATATGAACTTTAAAAATATTTGCAATAGTTCAATAATTTCTTATCAAAAGAGCAATTTTGTTTTTTTTTAAGATAAAAATATATGATAATCGATCCAAAACCTTTGGCCGCCCTGTATTAGAGGAACCAAATAATAGTTTAGATATATTAAGGCAGGCTTGCCCAACGTCCGGCCCGTGAGGCCATTTCATCCGGCTCGCGACGGCTTTCAAAAATAGTTCTATGAACGGCCCTTAAGGCTGTGAAATAATAAATAAATAAATATTGATTGTCTAAATTTAAAAAATAAGCTTGAGATCAAATTTTGACATATTATAACAACATTCATTATGTTTGAATTTATTTCATATAATTTGGTGCAAGAAAACAAAATTATCTAAATTTATATTTCTTTCACTTTTAACTGTAGGGGAGAGTGGGGAGACTTGATCCCCTTTTTTTGTATCTCACATAACTCTGTCAATTTCTCACAAAACTATAAACTTTTTGCATGAATTGAAAGCTTAAACATTCATCTATGTTTGGCTAATAAGGGTATTTCATCAGATGAACTCTTCGAATCATGCCAAGCGTTTTTAAAAATATATTTTAAACCGGCACTTTAAAAATGTTAGGGGTAACTTGATCCCCCTTTCAACATTTTGAAGAAATCTTAAGCAAAATGTTTCTTATTCATCCAAACTTTTAATTTTCTATAAGTTATAGCAATTTTATAATAAAACCTGTACGTTTGTGTTCAAAATATACAAGTTTAGTATGTAAAATATTTAAAAACCTAAAATATTATTTTTTAGACCAAAATTAAGCATGTTCACAAAAGATGGCTATTTATGTTTACAAAACTTTTGAAAAAAGTTTCAAACTGCAGTAAGCCCAATTAATTAATCTTGAGGCTGATTCCAGTGACTGTAAAAATGCAGGGATCAAGTCTCCCTAAACGCACTTTTTAAACAATTGATTGTAAAAATAGTGTGACGATAATTTTAACATCAAATGCGTAAGGGTTTTGGAGTTGATAAGTTTATCAAATCATTCATGTATAAAAAAAATTTAAATAATTTTTGAGTGTTTTCTATACATATCAAAACAAAGAAAAAAAGATCTCTTGGAAGTTTTTTGCAGCTCGTTTTAGAAAAATGTGTGTAACTCAATCTTAACATTTTTTAATTTTTTTCTTTGTTTTCTACAATGAGTTTTAGTTAATTTCGCACAACTTTCTAGAACAAAGCTATTTTTTTTACCCACATGCTGACGAGATACAGACTTGGGATCAAGTGTCCCCGGGGATCAAGTCTCCCCACTCTCCCCTATTTACTTCAAATTGATTTTTTTTCTATATTCCATTTTTGTAAGTAAATATGTAAGCAAAAACCAAATTACTTTTCCAGAACAACTTTTCAGTGATAAAGTTTTCTTTGAAAAAAAAAAAGCTTTAAGAAGCAAATCATTCATACTGAAAATAAATCGCTGCTATTTTTTTTTTCAAAATATTAAAAAATGTCTTAAAGTAAGTCAAGAAATTAGGGAGCAAAAAACATATTTTTTAATAAACTTTGAGTTTCGAAGTAAAACGCATTGAAAATTACTTAATATATATTTTCTACACTTTTCAAATTTTGTGTTTGTGTTCAGAATCATTTTTTAATATTTGAAGAAAGGTGCACAACAAATTTAAAATTGTAGTGTTGATGAAATTGATCTAAAACAACGATCATATAAACTTTACTGTTTTTTGATAAAAATATGTAAAGGTATTTAATTGCAGTCGTCAAAAACAATAACTATACAATTTTAAACAAACAAAAATTAAAATGAGTAAAATAAACACATTTTTGAAAGTTATTTTTGTTTTTCATTCTTAAAATCAAGATAAATGAATCTTATTTGCAATACTAGTTCTTTTATTTTTTTACTTTAAAAGAACCCAAACATACGAAAATAAAAAAAAGTGTTTTTTTTTTTAACTTTTATCAAATATTAGTTCCGGCCCGCCACTGCTTAAGAAAAATTAGATCTGTTGGGTTGGGCACCCCTGCATACATGTAGAAAATCACAAAATTTATTTTATTTATATTACGGAAAATTTATCAAATCAACTTAAAAGATGATCAATCATCAATCGCGATGCGATCAATCACTCCTGAATGTTTCATGAAGATATTTCATGATTCAACTGAGTAAGAGACGATTTAAGCTGAAAATTTTGCCATGCGCAAAGCGAACTGTCAAACTTTGCGAGCGTTTTCTCTGAACACCGAGTTGATTTACGGGTGCCACGATATCTCGAGGTGGGATGTACCAAATGAGCTGAAATTTGGGGTGAAACTCGCAAGACATATTCCGTGTGCATGATGAAGCCCGATTTTGAAATTTGCATTTTGAAAAAATACAATAATCAAAAACTGACGATTTTTAATATGAAAAACATAAAAATCTTTTTAACTTTTTTACAAATAAACTTTTTGAAAATCGGCCTTTGTCATGCTCACGGGACCGGTTTAATGAATCTTCACCTAAATTTTGAGCCGATTTGGCCAAGGCAGCGTTGAGCTATCGAGGTACCCGTTTTTTGAAAATGCTAACTTCATATAGCTGTATCTCGGCAATGATACAAGCAAATGTCTTCAAATTTTGATGAATGTTGAAAATGTATAATTTAATGTCCTGAAAACAGATATAGAAAAAAGTTTAAGTTTGTGCTCAAACCACCCTCTGACATTTTTGCCGATTTACGTGTAGGTAACCCCTTAAGAAAAAAAGGCATTAAGCCTTCATTTTTTTCCTTCTCTTAACGCATTTTTGATTTTTCAAGAACCTCATGGTACGGTAGTGAATTTTCACGATTTCACGGACAGTGTGACATTTGCGAAATTTGAAAATTTCCGTTAAATCCCGTGAAATTTGTCAATTTTGTCAATTATTTCAACCACAAATTAGTTTTATGTTAATTCCATTAGTTTTGATTGAATAGCGCGATATAAACTATTTCTCCACTTGAAGATATTCATGAGAAGAATTAAAAAGATAACAAACATTAACTCTCTAAAGCCCAAATTTTTTTTCGATTTGTTTACTTTTTCCTTTGTTCAGGAGGTCATTTAAAGCAACTTTTGTTTTAAGAAAAACATTACTTCTCTTGTTTTATGTTTTTCTTGTATTATTTTAGTATTTTAAATTGCATTTATCTTGTTTACTTTATGTTTGTTTTTGGTAGTATTTGGTCTATTCTACCACCTCCTTCATTACATTTTGCCTATCTTAATTTTTCATGTTTTTACGGTCACTTTTTAATTTTTTTGCTTGTTATCACATTTTCTGCTATATAATGGCACCATTATCATTTAAATTGTAAGAAAATGCGTAGAGGCATAGTCTGAGACATTACAAAAAATACTGCTTACTTCTTTTAACTTAAAATATAGAAAATGTTAGTAAAAAATACAAACCCAAGGTGACCCCTAGAAAAATTAAAATTTCAAAAACATTGGCAAAGGCACATAAAACAAGTAAAACTTCCAACCCTAAAAAATTCTAATTTTAAGAGTTTTTCTTTCCAATGCATTTTAAAGATCAAATATTGGTTAAAAATGGATTTTTGGTGATTTTTTAGATCGAAGTTCGTCTATAGGCGAAGTTGATTGTAGAGGGTTAAAATAAAATTGTTATAAAATTTACAAATAATTGAATGCTAAAGCCATTGCACATTTTGTAAAATTGTCCCTCCCCTTTTAAAAATCTACTAAAAAACAAGGTTCAAATAAAATTTTTTGGTAATCTATTTAAAATGGCTTTTGCAAATTTTAAATTTTTATTCATAAATTCAATGAAATTTGCGATTTTTGTTTGTACAAGCATAACTGTACTACACTTGCTAATTTTGCTTATTATGTGACTCCAAGGCTGATCGAATGAGACCAAAAAAGGTCAAAATCGGTTTAGCCAGTTCGAAGATAATCAAGTGTCAATTTTCGACTCAAACTACATTTCGGATTTCAAGAACACGTTAGTATTTTATGAATGAACCATTCTAAATAAATGTTCATCTAAATTGGAAAATCCATTCAACCCCACAGCTCCCTCCCACCTACCGACGACGACGCTCTCGGTCGCCGCCACACGGCAAGAGAAAGAGAGCACTTTTCATGTTTTGTTATGCGCAAAAAAAGTGCGCACCACCCAAATGCACATGACGATGATGGTGTCGAAGAAGGGCTTGCTCTCTTCTCTCTCTCTCTCTCTTGGTTCAGTCAGGTTTTATGAATCGCGATGTTATGCTTCGGTCGTTGGCCAGGCCAGGTTGGTGCCGAGTCTTGGAGTTGGAGCGTTCCGTCGTCGGTCGACCTGCCGGGAGAAAGCACCAAACGCGGTCTCGTCGTCGGGTTTTAGTTCAGCGTTGACTTCGGTATCGATCGGTTGTGTTTTTAGCCTGGTCTGCCCCCCAGGTTTCGTTGGAGTTTGGAGCCAGTTTGTTTTGGGGAAGGAAGGAAGAGTGTGTGTCCTGGCCACCCACAGAACAACAGCACCAGCTGTGTGCGAGTGTGTGTGAGTCAGGGGGTGGGAACTGTTTTTGCTCGTCCTTTTGAGGAAGTGGTGTTGTATCCGTACGAGGTTTGTGGTTGAGTGTGGGTGTAGTGGGATTGTGTGCAGCAAAAACGAAAGGAAGACACACCAGGCAAATTGGATTTAAAAAAGTGACCAACGCTCGCAGGTGGTGGTTGGGGGATCAAAACGGACGGACACAGACGCGCGAGTGTGCGTGCGTACGTGTGTCATTTAAGGATAATAGGAGCAAAAAAGTGCTAATTCTTGTTTTGGACAAGACACGGCGACCCGACCAGTGTTGCCAGCTTGAGGTTGAGGAGTAAAGGATTAAAACTCTCCCTCAAAAAAGAAGTGGTCGTTGTACAGATTGTTTCCTCTGTAGCGCGGAACGAGCAGACTCGTATAAATATTGTGCGATATCAGCGGATTTTTAAGCACAGCTCAAACAGTGAACTGGAGAAAAGGTAAGTGAGTGAAGGGTAAATATTACAAACAAAATGTTATAGTACATCAGCTTTATCGGGGGGTGGAATGAAATTAAACAAAAAAAAGAAGAAAGAAGCAATGCATAGTGAGGTATGGGGAAAGGTAATACTGAATTACTTGCCCAAAATAAAAGTATTATGCCTGGGCCGAAAACCTTGTATTTTTGGCATAGCTGATCCAAGGTAACTCCTGAGTATTAGAAATTATGAATCAACTTTTTCGGTCAACTTTTCAGCTAATCAGCTTATTGACTTTGTTTGCTCATGATAACCACTGGGTATAGGGTGTAACAAATTCATTGATTGCACAACGGCGTAACCGATTTCGACACCTTTTGGGGTTCGAAAGAATACCCCAAAATTTGGGAGTGATTGGTTGAAATCCCGATTTGCACAAAATTTGTTTGCAATTGACATCAATTTCATGTTGGTCTTTACCAGATTCATGGAATAAATTGTTTTAACTTTCAATTTTGAGCCTTCTGATACTTTTTAGATGTTCGTCCAATCTTGAAAAACAAATTAACAATCATAAAAGTATTTTGAAATTCTAGAGAGTTGGTTTATAAATGGCGGTACTGTGTAAATGAAATTTTATTTGTAAATTTGCGGAAATTAAAAAAAACTCTGCAATAAAACAAATTTTAATTTTATCATTTGACCCTCATAAAATTTATTGGATAAGTATCCCGAAAAATTGGGATGTAGTCTAAATACAGTAAATACTAGTTCGATTACACTGACCTACACAATTTAACAAAAATAACTGGTAACATCTAGTATCCTTGGAAACGAACAAGATTTCAAGCCAAACATTGCACAGTGGGAAGAAACGAGACAAAAAACGGACTTAATTGATGCCGGTCTATTAGAACTTTCAACCAAGACTTTTCTCATGTGAAAAAATTCTGAGGAATCGATTGGTGATGGTGAGTACCCGCGGAAACTGGCGTAAGGTCCGTTTAAGGCCGATTTACCTTTTTTTTGCTTTTTTATTAGTTTTATAATATGTTGCTGAAATGTTCAATATTTTGACATAACTTTATTTTTAAGTTTAAAATTCCGAGGAATTAATTGGTGATAGTGAGAACCCGCGAAAAAGGCTGATGTACCCTATTTTTAGCTGTTTTGTGAAAAAATCTGAGGAATCGATTGGTGATGATGAGATCCCGCAAAATGTACCTGAAACTCATTTCGATGGAGTATATGAGCAATTCTCGCTGAAACCGTCCCACTAGATGCACATGTTCTCAAATCGTTACGGCAATGTTCTCATTCGATTTAGCGCACCAAAAAACCATTAAAACAACCTTCGAACCAATGAAAATGTCAGCCGTTAGCCAGCTGTGAATAAAAACTTGTATTGAACTATGGATTTTTTCGAAAAAATGCCCTAATTTGGAGAAATGATATCTCCCAAAATACATTACCAAACATCAAAAGGTTATATATCGTTGGAAAGGTAATCGCGAGGGCTTTCTATCGCACTTTGAAAAACATTTCAAAAATTATTTTTTCAAGTGTAATTTTAAGGGTTTTTGAGAAACTTACTTTTAATTTTGAATTTTGACCGTGTTCGCAACCACTTATCATTACGCAACCATTTTCATTCGAAAGATTGGAAGATTTAGCATAAAATCAACTTGAGAAAAGTAGTGTAATGAAATAGTTTTCGTATAGTTATTAACGGATGAAAGAAATTGGTAAAATTTCAGTTCAAAATAACCAAAGCTCAGACTTCAGAAATGAGCCCAATTTACAGTCAAAACAAAGCAGGATTGTATTTGAGCCGAATGTACAGTCATCTGAGGCAAATCTGGACATATAGGATGAATAGGGACAGCTATTTCAACTATGCTTTCACTCATCAGATCATATTTTTAAATTGTTTATGTAAAAACATACATAAACAAACAAGGTTCTAAATTTTATGCTTTTAAGTACTCTGAAAACTAATGTCCTTACTTAGACTGTAGTCTCGATTCGCCACATTTCACTGAAGTAATATTTTATGTCGTGCACAAAAAAGTGCAAAGTTGAAATCAATATTTTTTGATCAAGTTAAAATTTTGTGGGGCTGTTGAAACCATAAACACAAGCAAAAACTCGATTTTCGTCCAAATCGGACTACGCCCTTTTATTTGACACCACCCCAGCGTTTCGCTTTTTTGCAAACAATGTTAAAAACTTTCATTAACAAACTGCGATATCCCTAAAACCGCAAGCCGTACAATGTCGAGTCAGAACTCACTAGAAAGATAATTAGACATAGAATTAATAGGTGTAGTCTGTTTTTCAGTTGTATTTATGTATTTTCAATGTATTTATGTTGCGCAAATAAAAATTTTATACTTGGTTTCATATTGAGAGTAATTAAAATTAATGTTAAATGAATCCCATTTTTTTACATAGAATAGAGAAGAGCGGGGGAAAGGTACGCACCTAGTGACAATCATTCTGTCACCGATGACCATAAAATATTTTTGATTCGTTGTATATACCAAATGGTATCCTTATCACTTGCCTTCAAAGCGTAGTACTAGGATTTACGAAAATCGCTTTTATGTTGAGAACCAGGCAATAACCCTAAAAAATTAAGTGCGTAGCTTTGCCCCGTGTGTGGGTAAAGGGATTTTTCACTTTTTTTTGTTTTGATTTTAGTTAATTTTTCATTCAGTTTTCAATTGGGGGCAGTTTTTAATCTCAAATTAAGATAAATTTATCGTAAATTGACTTGTGCCTAATGAAAGGGCGTAGTCCGATTTGGACGAAAATCGAGTTTTTTGCTTGTTTTTATGGTATCATCAGCCTCACCAAATTTTAACTTGATCAAAAAATATTGATTTCAACTTTGCACTTTTTTGTGCACGATTGAGGTTATACAAATAAAGCAGACCTTCCCATAACAAATTCTGTACATAAAATATTACTTCAGTCAAATGTGGCAAATCGAGACTACAGTCTAAGTAAGGACATTAGTTTTCAGAGTACTTAAAAGCATAAAATTTAGAAACTTGTTTGTTTATGTATGTTTTTACATAAACAATTTAAAAATATGATCTGATGAGTGAAAGCATAGTTGAAATAGCTGTCCCTATTCATCCTATATGTCCAGATTTGCCTCAGATGACTGTACATTCGGCTCAAATACAATCCTGCTTTGTTTTGACTGTAAATTAGGCTCATTTTTGAAGTCTGAGCATTGGTTATTTTGAACTGAAATTTTACCAATTTCTTTCATCCGTTAATAACTATACGAAAACTTTTTCATTACACTACTTTTCTCAAGTTGATTTTATGCTAAATCTTCCAATCTTTCGAATGAAAATGGTTGCGTAATGATAAGTGGTTGCGAACACGGTCAAAATTCAAAATTAAAAGTAAGTTTCTCAAAAACCCTTAAAATTACCCTTGAAAAAATAATTTTTGAAATGTTTTTCAAAGTGCGATAGAAAGCCCTCGCGATTACCTTTCCAACGATATATAACTTTTTGATGTTTGGTAATGTATTTTGGGAGATATCATTTCTCCAAATTAGGGCATTTTTTCGAAAAAATCCATAGTTCAATACAAGTTTTTATTCACAGCTGGCTAACGGCTGACATTTTCATTGGTTCGAAGGTTGTTTTAATGGTTTTTTGGTGCGCTGAATCGAATGAGAACATTGCCGTAACGATTTGAGAACATGTGCATCTAGTGGGACGGTTTCAGCGAGAATTGCTCATATAAGAGAGAAGTTATGTCAAAGCATTGAACATTTCAGCAATATATTTAAAACAAAAACAGGTTAAATCGACCTTAAACAGGCCTTACGCATATTTCTGCGAATTCTCACTATCACCAATTGATTCCTCGGAATTTTTCTCATAAAAAAGTCTCGGTTGAAAGTTCTGATTGGCCGGCATCAATTTAGTCCGTTTTTTGCATAAATTTTTCCCACTGTGCATTGTAATAGGGCCGAAACCGAAGTGTAAACAAAAAGTTTATTCTGCTCATTCGTAATGTAAACATCAACTGACGTGAGCATCCTGAGATTTTTTGTTTACACTTCGGCTTCGGCCCTATTACAATGTTTTGCTTGATTTCAATAAATTTGTTTCTTAGATATTTTTAAATTTTGATTTTTAAAAGATTAAAATCTGTGTTTTTATGTTTTTCATGAAAATCAGTTTTTGATTTTTTAACGAAATTTCCAAATTGGACTTCGTCATCCGTACATGTCTTGAGATTCTAATTTCAGCCAAGGACCTAGAGATATCGTGGCACCCAAAAATCAACTCTGTGTTTCGAGAAAAACGTTCAGAAAGTTAGGCAGTTCGTATTGCCCATGGCAAAATTGCAAGGTGAAATCGTCTCTGTTACACAGAAAAAAAAATGATGGTAATATTCATCAGGAAATGGTGACAGATTTTGTGGCAAAAAAATGATTAATTTTACCCCAGAAAATGATGAATTTTGATCAGTTTTCACATTTTTTATGTAATATTACTCAAAAAAAGAGGTAATATTCAACCTTCCAAATTTTCCACATTCCAAAACTCAACTTTTTTTTCTGTGTACTCACTTTGTTCATGAAATATCTTCATAAAACTTTTTGGAGTGATTGAAAATCATGTTCTTAGTGGATTGAATTAATTTTCTGTAATACGAAATTTCGAAATTTGCTGCATGTATGTAACCCCTTAAGTGTGTAAAGCGTGAGAAAACCTCCATTGAAGTGAGCAGGATACACTGAATGATTATATGTGATATTTGGTCCTTATAAATACAAGTCCTGACAAATATTCAGATTTCTAAATTTCGTTATCTATGTTTAACCTATTCTGTTAACACTGACATGACATGACTCTCGTTTTTTTTTAATTTGATCTGCATTTTGTATTGATTTTAGTTCTAATTAAGTAAAAAAGTAAATCTTTCCCAAATTTGATCCTCGTTCTTATGAAGCATAAGCGTTACCACTAGGCTACTTGGCCCAAATTATGCCATAGCTAATATTTGACAAAATTTAATATTAAACGCTAATTTTTTTTTGGAAATTTGACTATCTTTAAAATATTAAATACAGAGGATCATTTCGTAATAAATCCTTGAATCATTTTAATAAGTATTGATACAGAATTAATTGAAATAATTTCGAAAGTTTTTTTTAAAGTTCATTAAACAAAATTTAGTTTTGCATAAACAAAATATAAAAAAAATAGTTGAACTTCAATTTAAAAAATTCAAATTTCAAAAATACTCATTAAAAAAAAAACTAATTTATTCATAGCAAGAAAAATAAAAACGGTTGAACAAAAAAAATAGGTTCAAAAAATGATTTCGTATGAAATGTAGGCAATCAGAAAAAAAACAGTATTTTAATATCGAGTTTATCCCACCCACCGTTCACTTTTGCTGGACACCAAGTAAAAGGGGCTATTCTTTATCAGAGGACCATCCGTCGTTGGCTGCCGACGATGGTGACTGTGTGAGTATGGGTGTTCGTGTATTTTCTTGTGCCCGCCGGTGTGTTGTTTATCGATTGTTTTGCTTCTCTCTGGAAAACACGACGATGGTCGTCGGTCTTCGGCGGTATCATTTGCCTATTTGGGTCTGCTCGTTGCCGCGCTCTTTTAGAACGTGCGCATGGTTTTGTTTAGAAAGGTCCGGTCTGGTCTGGGTTCTACTCGTCGGCGTGCCACATGTGACTGTATCGGAATTCGATACAGTTGAAGGAAAAAAAGGGGTTATCTTACCGGGGTTTGGTTGTGGACGTTGGGTGGTGGATTCTTTGGAAAAATATGTTTTTGCTACAAGTTGGATTGTTTAAAAATGGGATTCAAAATTATGACACAGACTTTCGATTCAATAAAAAAAATGATGATGTGTTTAAAAATCAGTAGAAAGTAATTTCAGCTCATAAACGACTCCCAATGTCAATACCAATTTAATCTGACATAAATCGCCCCATAAACGACACCTTTTGTGATGAAATTTAATGAACTGATATCTTGTAAAAGAAACGTCAATAAAGTTGATGTACAACCACACACAGTCAACCTTGCAACTTGCTGCAGCTGGCTGCAGTGCTACAGTATCAGTAAACGAACCGATTTCGATACCGCAAAAGCCTTAATTCCACACCGTCGATGCATTTCACTCTTCGGGGCTGGTGGTTTTATATAGAACGATACATCGAACGTAAAGCTAACCTGTACGTTCCAAGAGAGTGTTTGGCCAATGGCAGTAACCGGATGGATCGACACGCAATTCAACACCCATCGCGTGGGAGTAATACTGTCTTGTCACGATCACCACGTAGTGTTTTGAAGGATTTTAAGATTAATTTGATCGAGTATAGCAAAAGAAATGTCAATCAAGAATCGTGATAATCTCAATTTTCAAAACAAAAGTAAATAAAAAAAAATCATCGGAAAAATACAAAAATAGTTTCAAAAATGTTGCCGTTCTTCGTTACTCAACTGTAGAAAAGTTTGAGATATGTCGTTTTATGGGAAATTTATTGTACTTTTAGCATCAGCAATGAACCAGAAGGGTAATTTTTCATCAAGAACAAATTTTTTACTTTAAAATTTCGTGTTTTTTGTAACTATGCAGGGTTATTTTTTATAATGTAACAATGTCGTACAAAGAGACACCCGATCAGATGGAAATAACTTTGTAATAATATTTTTTTATATTTAAAAATACTAGGCCAATAACAAATTTTGTTATGATAACATAAACTGTTATTCAACTCTTAGCCAAAAAATGATTTTTCAGGAAGAATCCATAACACTTACTTTTATTTTAACAGTAATTGTTATTGAAATAAAATAAATTAATTATTACTGTTTGGGCAATTACAAAAATGTTGATGCATAAATACAAGGGGGTTGCTTGTAACCATCATGAGTTATCGCGATTTTACGAACAAAAGTTTTGCAACTGTTTTCAATTCGTATGAGTTGGCGGAGAATTACCCATTTCTTATGCTGTTTTAGCTTAAATGTAATTTGATATTCTTTTTTAACCCTTTTTACCATTCACTATTTCAGGGTACCGTAAACTGGGGTGACTTTGATAGCCCGGGGTGACATTGATAGAAATTTGATTTGGCCACTAATTTTGATACATCCAATATAACAGTCACATTTTTGCTTATATGTTCGTTAATAAGCTGTCCCTTAATCCTTGCATACTCATAATTCTCAAAAATGTTCAGATATTAATTTGACGGGCATTTTAAAAACCTATCAAAGTCACCCCGGGCTATCAAAGTCACCCCAGTTTACGGTAGTATTTTTTCGAAGCATATATTTTCCTTTACATGATGTTGATGTTCTCGATATCAATATTGCTCCAGCTGTCAATGAATTTGTCAGCCCATTCATGAAGCATGCTTTCATTTATCGTGCTATGCTTTGATACCTCCCGCTCTCGATGCTCCTTTTAATATCGACAACGAGAGAGTTCACTGTATTTTTTTACATTTTATGCTCTAAAATTATATCATTAGCTTTGATATTTAAAAAATGCGTTTTTGCAATTCCGTCGTGAAACTACTTATTTTTCCTGTCTTTCTCGATCGACAAAACGGCATACTTTTCAATATAACAAAATGACAGAATGTAAATGGGTGTTGAAAGTTGAACTTTACAGCACTTGTATTGAAACGTAATATTTTTTAATTTATTTTTATTTTAACGGTTAATCGAAATTTGACTTGAAATTCCATTCAAAGGGTATTTTTCGGAATTGCAAAAAAAAAAATGTTGTATGCAATTCTTTGCGAACCTTAGTTTTTTCAGCACTCGTCACTGTTAGACTCGTGCTGAAAAAATCTTCTTTTTGCATTGTCTGGGTCATTTACTGCATACTTATTTTAATTTTCAGGAATCCTTCAGCTCACCTGTATTTTTTAATTACATATTTCATCAGTTGAAAATTAACAATATTGGTTTTCATTTGAAATCGCAGGTCATTTCCATATCCGTCTTCTACTTAAATCACTTTTTTTTTGTGTTTTATTCTCCTTAGATGGATAAGTCATAAAAAAACACATTTGTAGCCTGTATTAATTTTAAACGCCATTTATCACCCATTTTTCTAAATAAATTGATAAAATACTGCAACTCTTGTTTTAACTATAATTGAAAGTTTTGCAAATTGGGTATATTATTTCAAACAGAATTATTGTTAAAAGATTCAAAATACTTACTGGAACCGAGATATTTCTCCAGGAAACAATAAATTAATGATCATTTGATATTGAAATTAGACTTTTTGCTCAGAAATGAAGGTGAGTATTTTTGCGGTTGTTTCGTTATCAGAACTTAACCCTCTACAACCCAACCCCAACTTTAGACGGGCTTCGATTTGATAAATTGCCAAAATTCTTTGAATTTTTAACCAATTTTTGACCTTTAAAAGGAATGGAAAGAAGAACTTTTAAAATTTCAGAAAATTTATGGGTTGAAAGTTTTACTTATTTTATGTGACTTTGCCAATGTTTTCAAAAATGTCATTTTTTTAGGGATCAACTTTGGCTGTGTTTTTTTCTAACATTTCCTATATTTTAAGTAAAAAGAAATATGCAGTAATTTTTGTAGTGAAAATGGTGCCATTTTATAGCAAAAAATGTGAAAAACAAGCAAAAAATTGAAAAATGACTGTAAAAACATGAAAAAATTAGATAGGCAAAATGTAATGATAGGAAAATAAAATAAGCAAAATAACAAACAAACAAACAATTTGCATTTAAAAGTACTAAAAATGAAACAAGAAAAACATAAAGCAAGTTAAGTAAAATTTTTCGTAGAACAAAAGTTGCTCAAAATGACCTCGTGAACACGACAAAAATAAAAATTTTGGAAAAAATTTGGGCAATAGAGGATTAACAGAAAGCCTTGGAAAAATTTCATTTCGGATAATCGAATCGAAAAGTTTTAAATCCAACATGGCGGCCAAAATGGTGGTTATGAAATATTGAGAAATGCATTTGGTAATTTAATAGGCATCAATTATTCAAATTTGGCAAAAAGGGGGTTGCAGAACTTTTTTGTTCATGGTTTGATACAACACTTTGGATAATCGAGTCTGGACTGTAATTACTTTCAACTAGCCTGTAACATTTTTTGAGTGATTTGCACCTCAAAGTCAATCAAATCGTGTTTGTGACTAGAGAACATTAACAAGACGTGCGGTCGGTCGATCGGTTGTGCTGATCCATTTTGGTGTGGCCTCCTTGCCCTGGCCTTTTGGAATCGGTTTTTGAGCAGCCTCGAAAATGTGTGCGTTGTTTGTAGGCTGCTTTGCGGTTGGCTTTTAGAGGAAGCTTCTTTTTCTTGTCGGGACCGTGGTGTAGGAGTAAGCGTGGTTGCCTCTCACCCAGTCGGCCTGGGTTCGATCCCAGAAGGTCCCGGTGGCAAATTTTGAGACGAGATTTGTCTGATCACGCCTTCCGTCGGACGGGAAGTAAATGTTGGCCCCGGACTAACCTAAAAAGGTTAGGTCGTTAGCTCAGTCCAGGTGTAGGAGTCGTCTCCCTGGATCCTGTCTCGGTGGAGTCGCTGGTAGGCAGTTGGACTCACAATCCAAAGGTCATCAGTTCGAATCCCGTGATGGATGGAAGCTAAGGTGTAAAAAGAAGTTTGCGATTGCCTCAACAATCAAGCCTTCGAACACCTAGTTTCGAGTAGGAATCTCGCAATCGAGAACGCCAAGGCAATGCTGTAGAGTGAATAAATTGATTTGATTTTTTTCTTTTTCTTGTGTGGAGCCTCAGACTGACTCATCGTCGATTAGCTCTGTAGAAAAACCTACTTATTAATGCTACTTTCAACACTGTATACCAAACCTAAGCGTTTGAACTCTGCCAAAATAACCTTGAAGTGTTTTAACAGACTATATTTCTGATTGCGGGTTAGTTCTTCCTTTCTCGGCTCAGCTGTTTGATTTGCACGTCTAAGGTTGCAGTGCACCGTTCTCTCTGTTGTGGCACTTGTGGTGAAGATGCTAAAGGTATGCCAACGGGGCCGTTATATGGCTTCTCCGCCGGCTTTTCGGCGCAACGACGATGGTTCGAAAATAAGAAAACCGTCGCACGGGCGATGGTTTAATCCAGCTTTAGGTTGTAGAGCCCGGCATAATTTGGATAACAGGATCTACGGCTTCGGGTTAGTGCGGTGAAGTGTTGATGGGTACACGGGTCAGAGTGGAGAAATTGGCTGGAAATAGAAGACAGGACTTAGGGCATGGAAATACAATTGTATTTTGAATAGACAAACTGACTTTTTTAACGACTTATTTGTCAGCTTAATTCCACGTCAGACCTTTAAAGGGTTATTTTTCTATACAAACCAGTAAACCCCTCTCAAGTTCTTCTACAACTCTTCTAATTCGTTGCCATTTCCATTTCCATTTTCAGAGTCTTCAACACCTAGTGCTTTCAGCCAGCACTCGCTTGAGGGAACCCAACGGCCGATAAAGTACCAACTGAGTGATCCAGTCCTCCGATGTTTACTCAATGCGCTGCAGCAACTTCGCCGAAGTGGTACACAACTAAAGAAGTCGAGGCGAGGAAAATCGATTGGAGTGGCAAATAGCTGTACATCGAGTCGCTGGAGGTCGATAGAATTTCCCTTTTTTGAACAACCTTGATGGAAAGCCACATCGACATTTGCGCTTTGGTACCTTAAGCAGTGTTGCCAGCTTTCAAACTTAAAGAAAGAGATGAGGAAAAGTTGTGATTAATAAAAGGTGCACTTCCCATGGTTTTTCGGAGTGGTTCAAACTGTTCGAACTTAGAGGGTGCCAAGCAGACACGGAGGGAAAGAGAAAGCCAATTTTGGAGCTTATTGTTGCCTGCCTGCTGAACACAAACCAAACCAACACTCAATCTCCGAAGGTCTCTCCTCATGTCTGTCTGTGTTGGCTTGTCATCATCGTCAGGTGTATTGAAAATCCGCGTTTTACAGTGTACTTGCTTGCCTGTACAAGAAGGAAGCCAGCCGACTGTGCAAACAAGTCAACTTGAAATTAAGTTTACTTTGTACACTTTTTAGTGCCGTTTTTTAATCGAATTTATCATCATTACACCACGCGCGAGAGCGCTGAAAGGCTTTGGTTTGAACGAAGGCAAATGAGATAAGTGCAGGAAGGTAAAAGTGAAATCCTGGGAATTTCGGCAAAACTTGCAGCGCCCAAATGAGCATTGATTAAAAAGTGAACAAAAAGCTTAAAAACTAACAAAGAGGGAAACGTGAAAAATAATATACAGTAAGTAGGTATTGAAATTACCCAATCGAGCTCAAAGAGGAAAAATCAACAACAAGAAACTAATTAGAGCTCGAGACGGAAACAAGAGGAAGATCAAAGCAAGAAGAAACCAATTCAATTGTGAGTGTTGGTGAGGAATGAGCACACAGAGAAATAGCTTCGACTCTCTATTGTTTGCCGAGTCTCTCTCTCTCTAATACAAGTCACGACGGGGCAAATGACAGTCGAAAAGTGGCAGTGAAAGGACGCGCCCGCGGATCAGGAAAAAACCGCTAATTAGAGAGTGAAATTATTACCTTTTTAGTGTGTGCAGATTTTGGTGGGAATTTTCCGTGAACCCAGTGCAAGTTTTGTGTGTGCATGCGTGGGCACACGCGTCAATAGAGTGTTGTTGCTGAGCAGAGTTGCTGAGTGAGATCGGCACACGAATTGGATCTAATTTGGATGAAAATATGTCAAAGGTAAGTGGCGTTTGACGTGGCGCACGCAACTGTCGTTATTTATTGCGGCTTGACATGCGGAACTCACTCTCGAGGGGGGAGAAGCCCTGCGAGAAACAGGTTGCCGCCGTGTAATGTGGGCTGGAATTTGGCACTTGGGCTTTACTTCGGGTACAGTCATCCCACATATTCGGAACGGTTTCCAGATCGGCCAATTTTCAAAAAATCATAGCAAATCGATGATTGAACTTAATGTTTTGCTTTTACCTTCATTTGAAAGCTTTTCTTGCGATATTTCGAATGCAGTATCGAACATCTGCAAATTTTAACTTTTATATGAAGTTTTTGAAGAATTACTTTGACCCTTGAAATCCACAAATTCGGAAAACTTTTTTCTTACGAATGTAAACAAACTTTAGATCTCTCCAGGAGTACATATTTATTACCAAATAATGACTTCACACACTGAAACCAATGAAACTCAAGCTCAGTGATGTTTTATACATGGTTTGATAACTTTTTTTTTGTAAAAATATCAGTTAAATTCAGGTGTTCCACAATTGTGGGAGGCACAATAACATCCCACAATTATGAAACAGGCCATTTGGAGGCAGTGTTTTGCTGCTGTGGACAAAATAGTCTTGGAATGAAGTTTTTTGTTCAAAAAGTCCTACTTTTACTAGTGAAATAGCAAGATAATGTCCAAATGAAGGTTCTAAAAATAATAAGGTCGACAGAAAAGCTACTTTTGGCATGCTATTGACAAATTATCATAAAAGTGTTCCGAATTTGTGGGTGTTCCGAATATGTGGGATGTATCGGAAAGGAGGGCATTTAGAGTCACTTTTGATGGAATTTATGTGAAGAGTAATTGGATTGAGTTTGATACAAAACACTAAATACAATTTTAAATGCATTTTCCATGTTGTCTATGTGATGTATAATAAAATTTGATATTTTTATTTAAATAATTCGTATTTATGTGATCTTTTGGCTTTGCATTGCAAATTTTTTTTTTGTTTGTCACTTCTCGAACATTAAACATTAACAATATTTTACCTTTTTAGAATTTAGAAATATTGACAATATTGTTAAAGCAGGTCAATGATATAAATATTGTTAAACATTTTGTTTCTTTTTCTTCATTTTGAAACCTTGTTTTAAGTTAAAGCAAAACGAAAAAAAATGTCTTAATTTTTTTATTCAAATTTCCCACAGAAATATTCTGATCTCAACAGGAAACATTTTAAGCATGTTTTTTTTTTTAGTAAAATTTTGAATAAAAAATTTATGTAAAATTGTTAATTTGTATTTTTTTATTTGGATGACATTTTGTGTGTACTTTTTTCCATTTCGTCATTAGGTCGACCATACAAGTCTCCATACAATGTCGGCTGCTGTCTGCATAAAAAGGATGTAAAAATATGCAAAAATCTATCTCTTGAGTACAGGTTTTTTTTTAACCATTTTGGTCCATCGGTCTACGGCAAAATTTTAGATATTGCTTAGGACTTGCCAGCAAAAAATAGTTACAATCTAAAAAATACCCATTTTTTGCCTTTCTTACTTAAGAAAGGTGTAGGTTTTGCTTTTGGCTATGACTGAAGATCAAGCTTCGTAATCCGAACATTTCTCGAGAAATATTTATTGGAGAAATCTGCTAAAAATCATGAAAGATCGTTTTTTTTGCTTGGCTTTTCACAGAGCAAACTGGAATTGTTCAAATATTTCGGCCAGAGCCGAGGGACAAAAACTTTGAAAAATATTTGTTTTAGCCTAACAATAATTTAAAAGATAATTTTTGGCCATGTTGTAGATGATAAAAACTGGCATCTTGTGAGCTATATCAAAAGCTGATCAAAGTTTATTTGGCAGTGCTGTCAATTTTTTGAAAATATTTTTTTTAAATGTGGAAAAAAGTCGAAAAACCATTGTGATTTTATGATTAGATGCAATTAATCGAAAAGGTCTCATTAAATTTGATATCGTGCACCGTTTTCATGTTATAGCCATTTTATTTTTTTTTGAATCGTTATATTTTATCTGTGAAGTTATAACCAAGCTTAACTAATCCAGAAAATGTTTTTTTGAAGAGATCAGACAAGTGCCTACAAATTTGCTTAAAAGGCATTGAAGATTGTATCAATGATTGCTGAGAACTGCCAGCCTCTGTAAAAATAGCACACAGGTAAAAATAAGTTTTCATGCATCACCAAAATAGCGTCGATTTGTAAAGTGACTTTAACTCATAAATTTGCTTCTGATAATAATTCAAGCCAGAAAATAATTGGCAAAAACTGAAAAAAGAAGATTTTCGATTCAGATGTTGACACATTCCAAATGTTTTTTTCTTATTTTTTTTACAGTATGTACCTTAGGGAGCGTTCTTTTATTACGTAACGCAAAAAATCGGATTTTTGACCCCCTCCCCCCTCGTAACAAAATTTCCATACAAATTAAAAAAAAATAATTATGGAGCGTAGCACGGCCTCCGACCCGCACCCCCCTCGCCCGCCTACTGCGTTACATAATAAAAGAGCGCTCCCTTAACCATTTTTAAATTTTTGAAGAATAAAGATTTGAATAATATTGCGCAATTCTCACTAACTTGGACTTCGCACTAAATGATTGCTATCGATCGCACTATTTCGACTTGTCAAACTGGCTTGGGAAATTTTAATTTTCTCAAAAAATGATCAAAGCGAGCCGATGTTGCTCACCTGTCAATCGCAATTTTAAAGTGCGAATGTCCAGTTTGGTGGAAACTGCGACTGAAAATGTAAATAAACAACTGCTGGTTGCCTAGTTTTTGGAAATTTTGTTGTCAAAAGTGCGAGAGAAAAGTGCGGGCCAAATCCAAGTTACAGTGCAAGGATCAATAGCGAATCAATAAATTTACTTATAATAGATATTAAAACATATTTACTAAAGTTTATGTATTTGTATTATTAAATCCGTCACATGCATTAGATTTGTCTTAACTGCTTTAAAAATCTGTTCAAAATTTGTCAGAGGATATCAACAAATGACGTTATTTCAAAATGCCCCATAGTCCGAGCTTCCTGGATGAGTTGGGCAAGCAACTGATTTAGATTTTTGATGGCCGTGAATCGCCTATTGAGGAAGCAACTTAATCCGATTTGAATGATGATAAAATAGTAGTTTGTACAACAAGTTTCAAAAAGCTTACAACATTTTTTGCAATTCTGAAAAAAGCTTTTTGAATGAAATTTTATGTCTATCATTATTGTGTCAAGTAAATTCACCGATCAAAACAAAAAAATATTGAAAAATGTTACTTTTCGATACTAGTGTTGAAAAGTTCACCTTTGCTGCACCCATTACAGCGCTACAGTGCAGGTATTAATTTTCCATTCTGTTTTTTTGCTGGGAAAAGTAGGCCGTTTCGCTTCTCCAGAAGGACAGGAAAAGCTTTTTATTAAGATACCAACAGGTTTGCGAACCTCTGACTAGGGGCACTAACTCGACAATCGTTGCGGCTCGTTGTCATATAGTGGCGGTGACGTATGGTATTTCAATTGCTTTTCTCGGCAGAGAGAAAAAAAAGAGACGATAAAATAAAAGAATGCTGTTTACACTCTCATTCACCATCATGTTCCGTATTACATACATCAACCGTGTATGATGCTGATGATCATCACGGTTGATATCTCCACCTCCCGCCCCACATCGGCTCACTCTAGATGCCACGGTATAGAAAACTGCCTTGTTCAGCATAATTGCACTGTTATTAATTCACCCAGCAGACTGTGAGAGAATGAGCAGGAGCATACCATCGAGCAAGTATGATATAGTTCCGAATGCCATCTGTGGGGAATGGCAGTCTCGAACCGCTGGAGAAGAATAACTAGTTCAACTGGTCGGTCGTCCCCCACTGGGACTTGGACTGTACGGTGAACACTGTAAAAAAGTACTTAACAATATTTTAGTATAATACGACTTGTGTTAAAATAAAAATAAAGTTGGTTGAAAATACAAATGTTTACAATCCTGATAATTTAAAACACTCTTCATTTTATCGACATGTTCCGCGCAAATATGCACACTCTGAGTTTCTGTAAAACACCAACAACACAACTACCCCGAGGCATACCTCCAACGCTAGACGCTACCGGAGGGGGAAATGTTGAAAATGATGTAATAATTATTGCACCGAGAATTAGCTCAAGCAACTCTGAACTTGTTCATCACATACACATCACAACGACCTGCCATGTGATGTCGGACAGATAGCAGTGAGACGACCCATCTCGTAACAGCGGCGAAGGAGCTCGACCTGAAGTTAATCATACTGCACCACCAACTTTCTCCGTGCCGCTAACTTTTATCAGTTAGCAGAGCTTTTAAACAAGTCGTAAACGAGTTGATACCTTCTTACATATTTATCTTGCAGCAGTTCGGTTGTGGCGGCGGCGATGCAGTTGCAGTATTAATCGTTCCGCTCCAAGAATTGAATCAATAGAGCAGTTGGACATCACGCAACTTTTGTGCACGTGTACTACTTCCTCGCTAATGGATTTTATGTCGACCTGACTGTAAACTGTGTCGTAATTCATTTTTGTGTTTCTTCGAGCGTGTAAAGTTGGAATGAAAATAAGCGCATGAATGTTGTTCATTCTAGGTAAAGTTTGGTGTGACGTATGTTGAATGCACAATTTTATAACCTGGATCATTTAAGGATTACTAAAAGAAAAATACAGTGAGCTTATGGAAATTTATTTTGAGTACAAGATAAGTTATATAAATATTCGCAACAACCTTATTGTTTGCAGGTAATTGTTACACAGTAAAAAAAAACATGGTAATATTACATCTTGAAAGGGATACATCTTTCATGTAATATACAATGTGTGATTTTAGAACGTTAAAGAGTTATATCAAACCATCCAAAATTCCACCTGTCGAATTTAAACTATTTTGTACTGTGTATTTTCAAAAGCCGATGGAATTCTAAGAATGCCTTAAAGATTTTTTTTTGAATTCAAAAAATGTTTTGATAATCTTGAGACGAGCCTAAATAAGTCCAGGAATTAAACAATTGAATTGCATGAATTTCTTTCACTTCTGGAGTTTTTATTGAAAGGGTCCAATAAACCAAATTTCAAGTTGTTGCTTTTTGGGTGTTTTTTAATACCCCTGAATCAAGGCGGTTTCAAAAACACCCAAAAAGCAAAAACTGGAATTTTGGTTTATTGAACCTTTTCAAAAAAAAACTCCAGATTTTTTCAATTGATTTTGGTTGATTTTTCATGAAGAAATTTTGGAAAATTGTGACAAGCTTGATCTTTTTTCAGTAGAATCGCTTATTTTGGAACCTCTGCCTATCACTAGCATGTCGAACCCATTTTTGCCTAAGCTCAGTATGTTCGCACTACACCCAACTCACAGCTCACCGATCCGGACTAGACGATGAATGGTCGGATTTGCCGTAGGAGACAACCTTACCCCTGTTGCCTTGGTGGGTGGAAAACCTGCCGCACCACGCGCAAGGAAAAACTAGGTTATCCTCTCGAGATGCTCTGTTTTCAGCGGGCGAACAAAGTTTGCTCGCCGATGAAGTGCAGTGGCGTGGGGGTGGGAAGGGAGGGGGGGGGGGGGCGGGGAGGTGCCAGGAAAAGACTTTTGATTGCAACAGCTGGAGGCTCTGCAGGCGGAGGCCGGCATCGGAAGAGCCATTTCGATAATGTTTCGCTATCTCTTGCTCCTGATATTGGGATCAACCGACGGGGTGGTGGTGGTATTGCCAGTTGCATCTGGAATGTTTGCTGCGAATCGGAGGCCTTCAGCCGCCTTGTGCAGTGCGCGGTGATGCGGTGGTGCATTGTTGCAGTCGGAAAAGTTTCTAATGGAATCGAAATTTCCAAATGGCGGCGGAGGCTTGCGGGTGACGTCGGTTTGGTGGTTGTACTTGCTGTTCAATAAAGCATGAAATGGGATGGATTTATGGGCTGGTATTTATTATGCATATGGTGCATTAGAATTTTGCTGCAGATGGAGTTTTGTTTTAAACACAAATACCCTATCGGCTTCTTTGGGATACATGTTGTCACACGTGTACTTCGATCTGATTTGAGCTAAAGAAAACTTTTGTGTACACATTTTAATGCTTCACCTGGTTGCCTTCATAGTTCCACAAAATTGGATTCCTAATTTGAATCATAAAAAATCCGCGCAATGTTGGCACACGTCATACAAAGTTTTGTGCAAAAGGTTGCGTTGTTACGGTCTGCGGAATATTATATTATCATTACTAACCAAATACCCATCATATCGTCACTGTCGTGCTAGCTTGTCGCACGTGCATTTTGGGTCAAATTGAGTTAAGAACGCCATTTTGTGTAGTTCATAATTCGATTTCAAACCTGAGATATTCAATACAAACCGAAAAAACTCCGTGCATTGTTGTCATTTTTCATATGACAGAAGTTTCCCAAGTAGCAAGAAAAACATCGCTCTTTATTTTGTTGTTCAACAATTGCTGCATAAGTGTTTTTATTCGATAATTATTGAACAAGTGCCAAAAAAAATGGTCAATTGTTCACATTTTGACCAAAAAACCATTGTTCAACATGGCTGTGAAACACAAATGCCAAATCTAGCAACGGATTACGAACAGTTCATTTTGAAGTTTATTCTGACCTCAAAGCAACATGCTTGTAGAACTCGAAAAGCAAAATGACATTTGCAAACATGATGTTTCATTTCAGTTTGCTAAACTTCATAACATAGTAGATTTGACCTTTGGCTTCGGCTGGGATTTCTCGTAAACTAGTTGTTTATGTGAAGTTCGCGTTCGTGTTCCAAACACCGAGCAAGGACATGTTGACGAAACAAGCAAGGATAGTTCTAAAAATAGAAACAGCTTATGTTCGAAAGAAGTTTTGGCAAACTGTTAGTGAACTTGGTAAAACCTAGATGACCGCAGACTTCTTATTGACGTTAAGGCCTGCTCATCCAACATAACCCCTCGTGGAAAAAAGCAGACGCGCGCCCGGACTTGACATTTGGAGTGATCTTGAGTTCGAGACTTGCCCTGAGCATTCTTCATCAAAAAGGAAACCTGAAAATGCAGCACCGGGAACCAGCAGCAGTAGTAGAGTAGTAGTAGTAGCAAGCGATGTTAATTAGCACTCAAACATAATTGAAAAAAAATCCCAAATGCATAATTAAGAAATTGAATGATTTTTTATGGTTGATATTTTTTTATTACCCATCATTCATAAATGGCGTATCCCTGTCCAAACTAATAAATTACAAAAAAATGGTAGTTAAATATCGTAAAGCGACATTTCTCACAAATAAAGGATTAAATGAAGAAAAAATAACTTTTGAGCGAACACCTTGAACATATTTTATGAAAAGCCTGTTAAACATTCTTGTCTGCCACGATATGTTCTTGAACGGTTATAAAAACGTTTGCCTAACTCCCTCCTGAATCTTAAAGACAGAATGTTGCTAAACGGTTCTAACGACGTTATCCATCCCGGTTCAGAATCTTATAGTCAAGAGTTCTTATGGCATGTTCAACAAACGTTCTCTATGCAAGTAGGACGTGCGCTGGTAAAACTTAATTAAGCCACGCACATTTCTAACAGGTTAGGAGATGTTCAACAACAGAAAAACGTGCGCTTTTTCCAGCGTTCAAGAGTTCTCAGGGACGTTGGGAAAACATAGTAAATGAGTTCAACAACAAGTTCGGAAATCTTTTGGCGAACAAAGTGTGCTACTTGGGTTGAATCTTGTCGAGCTATCTTGACAAACCCTGAAAAATGTTGTAAGTGCGACAACTGGCCAAAGGGATTTCAGGTCAGAACGCGTTTTACACACGTACAAGCCCGACTATCGTAAACATTTGTAATTATAACTCGGGACTCCAGCAACCAAATTCAACCAAACTTCAGTTCAATGCACAAAATGCCAAACAAAACGTGTTTGTTATTGTTTACATTGCGTGCACTCGTTTATGTTTATTCAAGGTCAAACATTAAAATGCGTTTTTCTCGGAACGTCAGAAAGCGGCATGCGACAAGTTAGCATGAAACAAGTCTGTGGATAATTCATAGATATTGTGAAGCTTGATTCCCACATTACTGCTTAACGTTAAAAATGGAAAAGTTAGCCAAACAATCTTGAAGCCATTTTCGGTCTTGAAACTTTTCCATAATTCCAAACCCGCTGTCATCCTTCTCGAAAGCAGTGACCTTCCGAGAAACGAGCTCCATTTGAGCTAAAAATTAATTGCTCCTCATCGCCCGGCGATTATCCGCGATTATTATGTCCTCGCCCACGCCAACACGCGCCGCCTGGAAAAAGCAGAAACGAGAAGCAATCAAATGCAAATGAAGCGTTTAATTTTAAATTTGACGTGCGTCTTCGCGTGTTTGGAAAAGTAGAAACAATTTCATTGAAAGAAGCGAAAAAAAAACAACAACAAGTAGATTGAGCGGGGGCGCTGAACGCCGCATCCAATTAACTGTTTCATTCTAATTGTCTGCCGGTTCATCTTGATGGCAGTGCTGCCAATGTGCCAATATTTGCGTGATTTATGCAAATTAATTGCTGCCGGGCTTGCAGTGTAGCGGGGGTGGCCTTAATTACCTGGCGGTGGGGTACCCAGACAATCTGTTGGCACACGGTTGTTGATGAGGTACGCCAGACGCCGTGGCGTCCTAAGTCAACAGATGTTATGGAGAATAGGCTTTTAAACTGCTATTAATAGGTGCGATCACGGAACAGGTGTTTTGCAAGTTGTTTATGTTGGCAACATTTCATATATCAAAAGTGTACTTTTCTCTCCGAATAGAGAGCATTGTGGTTCAAAGAGTTTAAAACAATCTCATCTAAACTCTCAAAATATCCTCAAAGAGTAAACGATATTTTCATGAGTTTCTCTGTTCTAATCGTGATATTGTTTTTTAAGCATTCAGTTTACTTTCAGTTTCGAGTTATCTGGGAACCGTGGTGTAGGGGTAAGCGTGGTTGCCTCTCACCCAGTCGGCTTGGGTTCGATCCCAGACGGTCCCTGGGTCCTGCCTCGGTGGAGTCACTGGTAGGCAGTTGGACTAACAATCCAAAGGTCGTCAGTTCGAATCCCAGGGTGGATGGAAGCTAAGGTGTAAAAAGAGGTTAGCAATTCCCTCAACAATCGAGCCTTCGGACACCTAGTTTCGAGTAGGAATCTCGCAATCGAGAACGCCAAGGCTGTCGAGATTTTTTTACTGTCAGTTTCACGAAAGAGCGAAGAGTGAAGTTTGTCACAAAATGTGTCAAAACCAAAAACCTTATGACATGCCACGTCAAAAACTTCAAAATTTCAAAATCGTCACAACGAGCAAACACTCATCAACTCATCACAAACCGCTTCGCGGTGGAAAAATCGTTTAGAGAGCTGGGGTAAAAAGACACCATAACTACATGAAGGCAATCTCATTCCGTCGGTCACTGCGCCGAGAAAAACCTCCATCATCTCGACGCTGTAGTGCTAACTTGTCGCACGTCGCTGTTTTGATGTTCCGAGAAAAACGCGTTTTGATGTTTAACCTTGAATAAACAAAAACGAGAGCACGTAAACAATAACAAACACGTTTTGTTTGGTTGACCATTCTGTGCGTTGTCCTGAAGTTTGGTTGAATTTCTGTTATATAGTTATAATTACACCCAAAACTGGCAGCGCTAGTCCGAGAGAATGATGGTCTCGAGTCGAGAGAATAGTGGTACCATTCACGGACGCAGAGAATACAGCTCGAGATGGGCGATAGAACTATTATCTCGAGGTTCATTTGCAAAAAAAGTTCATCCGTCAAACAAAAAACCAAAAGTGTCGACAACGGGAATCGAACCAGAGACCTTTGACAAACCAATCCAATGACTTAGCTGCCTCGGCCACCACAGCTTGGTGACTAAGGAGAAGCCAGAAGTAGATGTATGACACTTGTTGGAGATTTATTGATTCAACTAACGAATGAACTCATTTGTTATGATGGTGTGCGTTGGTACCATTATTCTATCGATTTTGGCACTGAGCCCTCAATAAATTTTGAGAGAACGATTATCTCGATTCTGAATTTTGGGTGTACAAATGTTTACGATAGTCGGGCTTGTACGTGTGTCAAACGCGTTCTGACCTGAAATCTCTTTGGCCAGTTGTCGCACTTACAACAATTTTCAGGGTTTGTCAAGATGGCACGACGAGATTGAAACTTCTTTCAATTGAAAAGTGACAAAAATGCACGGAGTTTTTGTGTCATTGTCATTGTGAGTTGCACAAAATAGCGTAGCGAGTTACAAAATAATAAAAAAAATGACAAGTTAGCACGACGGCAACGATCTGCCATGGCGGTTGCTCTTGACAAACATTATCTCAGCAGCAGCAGTTTTTCTTTCGATTTGGCCACCCACTTTCTATGCGAAGGGGCACACAACACACAAATCGATCTCGACTCTCCGGGGCAATGATTGAGCAAAAAAAAAAAAATCTTTTATGAGACTCCGATGCCAATGCAATGCTGTCGATAATGATGATTGGGGGTCTGCATGATCTACCCCGGGAGCCTTTTTGTACTGTTGGCTCTTGTTCTCTTTTTGAGTTGATGTGCTCAAACTACGCTCTGGAGAACGAATGAAGCTGTGTACAGATTGTGATTTTTTTCTCTTCGTCAAATCGATTCTCCAAAAAATAAATGGAGCGAAACGAACTGGGTTCATCCGACGAACGGAAGGGTTAGTGGGGGGTGGAGTCATAAATCGAGTGAGGGACAGGAAAATGGCTAGTTTTGGGATGAGGTGGAGTGCTGGAATGACCGGCCACTTTGTACTGCAGGAGAGCTGGCTTGAAGATGGGTTAGAATGGTTGAAGTTATTTTGTCAATTTCCGGAACTTCAGGTCTAGCGTAGATGTTGCCAAGATATGAGTAAATAACCTTTTGCAGAAGAAGATATTAGACAAGTCTGGGATTACCAAAAAAGAAGAATTTGATTAAAAATTTAGCGCACAAGTAAAACCTTGTAAAACTTTTTGTTTTATGTTTCAACGTTCAACAATACGAAATATCACCAGACAAGCAAAACAATTTAAGAGGTAGTCTCGTTCAGTCTGCAGACAAATTGTGATGTCTCACGACCCGTGAAGCCACCCCGCCACAAACCAAACACCTGAATGATTGAGAGTAAAAAACAGCTGAGCCGTCTGCTGACTATCATTTCAACAGCAGCCTGAAACCAGCCACAACAAACTCTAGAGGTGAAAGCTGAATCGATTCGCATTGTTAGCGCTGTCATTATACGTTCCGCTCCCCGCAATTGACGAGGAAAAACTCACGAGTTCTTGACGAGTCGATGAACCACCACGAGCAGCACCTCCTCCACCGACCGATAATGGGTTTCGTAGGTTCGACATGGTATTTTGAAAGGCGTTTTCGCTGAACCCATGAATTGAACTTTATCGTTCGATATTTGTGAAAAGTTTCCGGAAATCCCAAAACGGACTAAGCCTCCGGTTTTTCCGAAACAACAATTCAGCCACCACCACCACCATTCAGGACACACAAGTGGGCAGAGGCGCCGACTAGTCCAAAATGTTGGGGGGGCACGGTTATTTTCCGAAATCGTTAGGTGAGAGTGGCGATTTGATGTTTAAGTTTATTGTATATCACGAATTTTACCAATTTGAATATTACGATGTGATACGATTTTTTTTCATCCGGAATCTTAAAATCTATAAAAACATGATTGAAAATGTTGATTGGGGGAGTTTTATTAATATGTTTAGAAGGCGAATTCCTTCTAATTGGCATATTTCGCACTTATTTTCCAGAAGTAACAGTCAATAATAAAAATAATCAGATATTTTAAAATTCAACAAATATTCTAAAAATGAATACAAAGGTAAAAAGCAAAAATTTAGAACTTAAAAAATTGGAAAATACACATTAAAAAAAAACAATTTTTCAATTCAGCAATTTAAAAAAAATAACAGATATACCAAATTCAATATTACAAAATTTAAAAAAAAGTTTTTAAAAACTCTAGGGTTAAAAAAACTTATGGCCTCAAAATTTTAAGAATCAAAAGTAGAAATTCAGAAATAAAAAAACCAGAAATTTGGAAATAACAATAAAATTCAATGTTTAAAAAATCGAAAATTAAACACTAATTTATTAAATTTAAGAATTTAAGGGTGCACAGCAACCAAGGACGTTGTTGTCTTTTTATTCCAAAATTGACAAACTTATGGACCCAATCCTGCAACAATCTGATTGTAAAAATAAATTTTGTTGTAAATCGCTTAGTAGACATTACTTTAGGGAATGAATAAAAAGATATAACGATTGTTTCCCTTGTTTTGAAAATACTAAAATATCTGTAACCAAAATCTTGGTGCAAAAGCTCTGGTTGATGTGCACCGTTAAGAATTTAAGAATTTATGAAAATAAGAATATAAGAATATCAAAATTAAAGAATTAAAGAATTAAAGAATTAAAGAATTAAAGAATTTATGAATTTAAGAATTTAAGAATTTAAGAATTTAAGAATTTAAGAATTTAAGAATTTAAGAATTTAAGAATTTAAGAATTTAAGAATTTAAGAATTTAAGAATTTAAGAATTTAAGAATTTAAGAATTTAAGAATTTAAGAATTTAAGAATTTAAGAATTTAAGAATTTAAGAATTTAAGAATTTAAAATTTAAGAATTTAAGAATTTAAGAATTTAAGAATTTAAGAATTTAAGAATTTAAGAATTTAGAATTTAAGAATTTAAATTTAAGAATTTAAGAATTTAAGAATTTAAGAATTTAAGAATTTAAGAATTTAAGAATTTAAGAATTTAAGAATTTAAGAATTTAAGAATTTAAGAATTTAAGAATTTAAGAATTTAAGAATTTAAGAATTTAAGAATTTAAGAATTTAAGAATTTAAGAATTTAAGAATTTAAGAATTTAAGAATTTAAGAATTTAAGAATTTAAAATTTAAGAATTTAAGAATTTAAGAATTTAAGAATTTAAGAATTTAAGAATTTAAAATTTAAGAATTTAAGAATTTAAGAATTTAAGAATTTAAGAATTTAAGAATTTAAGAATTTAAGAATTTAAGAATTTAAATTTAAGAATTTAAGAATTTAAGAATTTAAGAATTTAAGAATTTAAGAATTTAAGAATTTAAGAATTTAAATTTAAGAATTTAAGAATTTAAGAATTTAAGAATTTAAGAATTTAAGAATTTAAGAATTTAAGAATTTAAATTTAAGAATTTAAGAATTTAAGAATTTAAGAATTTAAGAATTTAAGAATTTAAGAATTTAAGAATTTAGAATTTAAGAATTTAAGAATTTAAGAATTTAAGAATTTAAGAATTTAAGAATTTAAGAATTTAAGAATTTAAGAATTTAAGAATTTAAGAATTTAAATTTAAGAATTTAAGAATTTAAGAATTTAAGAATTTAAGAATTTAAGAATTTAAGAATTTAAAATTTAAGAATTTAAGAATTTAGAATTTAAGAATTTAAGAATTTAAGAATTTAAGAATTTAAGAATTTAAGAATTTAAGAATTTAAGAATTTAAGAATTTAAGAATTTAAGAATTTAAGAATTTAAGAATTTAAGAATTTAAGAATTTAAGAATTTAAGAATTTAAGAATTTAAGAATTTAAGAATTTAGAATTTAAGAATTTAAGAATTTAAGAATTTAAGAATTTAAGAATTTAAGAATTTAAGAATTTAAGAATTTAAGAATTTAAGAATTTAAGAATTTAAGAATTTAAGAATTTAAGAATTTAAGAATTTGAGAATTTGAGAATTTAAGAATTTAAGAATTTAAGAATTTAAGAAATTAAGAATTTAAGAATTTAAGAATTTAACAATTTAAGAATTTAAGAATTTAACAATTTAACAATTTAAGAATTTAAGAATTTAAGAATTTAAGAATTTAAGAATTTAAGAATTTAAGAATTTAAGAATTTAAGAATTTAAGAATTTAAGAATTTAAGAATTTAAGAATTTAAGAATTTAAGAATTTAAGAATTTAAGAATTTAAGAATTTAAGAATTTAAGAATTTAAGAATTTAAGAATTTAAGAATTTAAGAATTTAAGAATTTAAGAATTTAAGCATTTAAGATTTAAAAAAATTAAGAATTTAAGCATTTAAGATTTAAAAAATTTAAGAATTAAAGAATTTGAGAACAACCAAAAAGATACACGAACGGTTTTAAATAAAATCAAAAAAGCTTCATGACAATTTGATACGACCAAAAATTTGCAATTTTTTTAAATGAATTCAAGAAAAAAAATACTTAAAATTACTCAAAAAAATATCGAATTTATCAGCATTTTTTTAAAAGTAAAGCTGTCAATAAATGACCATTTTGGAAAGTGTTTCAGTTCATTTTCGCTAAATCCTGATCTACAATGGCAAATCGCAGAATGTTGCGTCTGAAAACTTGATGATTGTTTTGGCAAGAGTTTGCGTAAGTTTGCTCTTGTACTAAGCTTGCTGGTTTTCCTACCTAGTTAGCATAAGAGAGCGCAGTAGTATAGATGAAACGTTGTCGATTTAGAAATAAATTGCATCTAAATCTAGAAAATTGTTAACGATTTTGTTCAAAAAAATTCACCGATTTCGAAAACAACAATTTTTTTGAGCTATTTTACAGATTCGCTTACAAAAATTCTATCCAATTCCAATTCAGTTTTAAATATTATTTTCAATTATTTCTGTGTTTATATAAGAATATTTTTCTTCGAAAATTTATGGGGGGGCACAATGTATAGGCTGCCCCCCTGCCCATTTTTAAGGGGGGCAAAAAGTACCGTGCCCCCCCAGAGTCGGCGCCCCTGCAAGTGGGGATTGTGTTCGGTGTTGTTGGGCCGCCGCCGCCGCCACATGAACAAAACGTCCATCGGGCGTCATGGAACATCGATCCAAAGTGCGATTAATAACACATCTCCCTCTTCAGCTACCATGGCAGCCCCAATGCGAGGCGCCATCGACAAGTTCCCAAACACCTGCTAACCCTTGGCCGTTGGAAATGTAATAATCTTCAGCATTTTTATGAACCGCATTGATTCTAACCGGTCTCATTCTCTTGGTTTAGGGTTTTGCGACTTATACTGCGCTATTTAATTGTTTGAAGTTTCGATAAGTAGATCTGTCCGGATCCATCGCACAAAAATGTCTCCGAAAAGCTAAGGGTTATTTCCAAGGGTTCCGAGCAGCCACAACAAAAGCCCCAAACTGTTGTTGCCAACGCGATGATAGCCATCTCGTCCTTCTCGTGTCACTCCGACTGGGTCCCATCGACAGCCGCAGCTATGGCGGGCAATCACGGTAAAATCGATGCTAACACACGGTAGGGACATGCTGAACTCTCTAATGCCGCCTTTATTCCCACTGACGGGGTGTCGGTGGGAAAATTCGTGCATTGTTGCAGGGAAAATCCGTTCCGGATGGAACATGTCCCAACCGTTTGGTGTTGTTTGAAGTCGGTTTAGTGGAAGAGTGGTGATTCTATCAGCAGATTTTTTTTTTTCTTCATAAAATTATTTTTATTAGGTCCTTTTCGGTACTGGGACCTGGTTAGGACCGAGTCGGCTTTTGTAATTACATTTGACTTAATAATTACAGAGGATCTTGTGTGTAAATGTTAGTGGGAGGGGAGCCGATTACCCGCGGCCTACTCGGGGTTAGTAGGGAAGGGATTGATGTTAAGGACAAGGCGTGGGAAGGGAAGGGGATTGTGTAGGGGTCTTGGTTGGCTCTGCTGGCCTTTGCGTTTTGTCCTCAGCCGCAACTCGGTGTCCAGCTGCTGGGGCGATCTTGCTTTGCTTCCGGTGCAACCAGAAACGACGGCTTTGTGCGGAGGCGAGTTATACTAACTAGAGGAAAACTAACTGAAGGGAAACTAACTGGAAGAAAACTAAATAGATATTTTGGAATCTGAGAGGAACTGATAGATCGGATAGAGAACATCAAGGTCAAGTTGAGATAACGCGTCTCGCATCGGGATTTCTGGTGGTCTTCCTCGGGCCCTGAGGGTATCTTTCAAATTAATTCTGTGAGCCTGGTGATCTGGACACGCCCATACGAGATGGTCGATGTCCTGATAACCCTGCCCACAGTCACACAGGTTCGTATCACTCATGTTGATACGGTACAGATGAGCCTTGGACGAGTAATGGTTCGACATAAGGTTTCTATCAGCAGATGGTGTTTTGAGTTATTCGTTGGAGATAGATATAAAACGTGTATTGTAATTTAGAAATTTAATTATTCAAGAAAGATGCAAGCAAGCCAACGTTTAAAAAAGCTCTAAATTATTGGAAAATACAGTTTCAAATGCATTATTTGTTTCTCCACAGCAACTTTACCAATTGTGACTCCTGGTCAGTGTTGTAATTGAGTGATAAAAAAAAAACTATCATTTGATGATTCCTGCACCAAAATATCATAGAGTATAGGGACCGTCACTATAGCTTGTAAGCAATTCTCTGAAATTTCGGTCATTCGGTTTTTTTTTGTATTTTTTAATCCGGCTGAAACTTGTTTGGTGCCTTCGGTATGTCCAAAGAAGCCATTTTGCATCATTAGTTTGTCCATATAATTTTCCATACAAATTTGGCAGTTGTCCATTCAAAAATGATATATGAAAATTTAAAAATCTGTATCATTCAAAGGAATTTTTCGATCGATTTGATATCTTCGGCAAAGTTGTAGATATGGATAAGGACTATATTTAAAAAAATGATACACGGCAAAAAAAATGTTTGGTGAATTTTAATTTCACTTTTGTCACTAAAACTTAATTTAGCAAAAAAAAAAACACTAAATATTTTTTATTTTTTTCATTTTCTGATATGTTTTAGGGGACATAAAATGCCAACTTTCTAGAATGGGCCAAAAATCTTCGACCGAGTAATAAATTTTTGAATCAACACTGATTTTCTCAAAAATTCGAAATACTGGTCGCAAAAATTTGTCAACTTCATTTTTGATGTAAAATCAAATTTGCAATCAAAAAGTACTTTAGTGAAATTTTGATAAAGTGGACCAAACATTTAATATTACGCCCTTTTAAAATGTTAGTCTGAATTTAAAAATTTTGAGAATACTGTTTTCGAAAAGATCGAAAAATTTCACGAATGTTTCATATTTTAACATTGAAAATCTGACCGTAAGTTGCTGAGATATTGACGTTAGAAAATGGTGGGTGTTTGGGTGAGACTTATCAGCAACAATCAATCGTATCAGCAACGTAGGGTCGTATCAACAAAGTTCAAAAAAGCAAAATATAGAGAATTTTCTCAGCTTTTCAAAAATATTTTTTTTCAGATGTGGGCAAACATGGGCACTAATTTTAAAAAAATGAATAACTGAGACTATTTTGAAAAACGTTACTTAATCCACCTTAAGGTGGTTGGTGCCTTCCTCGCATTCATGTTGTATTTTAGGTGGTATTTACAAATTTATTTAAGAGTTTTTTTTTTAATTTTTTTTAAATTTTTTTTATTTGTTTTTTTTTTAATTATTGATTTTACTTGAACAGCAATTTTCAATTCTTTTTTTATCAACTCTGCAAAATAAAGTTGAAAATTCTCATGAGTTATATATTTTAGTAAAAAGTTCGTGTAAATCTTTGTCGAGACAAAATGATGCAGTAACATAATTATTACAGATTTTTTCCAGAAGAAATGCAAACACTGCTTAAGCGATGTGGCAACCGGACGATACGCATGCAAGGTGGTGTGGCTGCCAATCCCCCGCGTAGTCAAAAAGTAAAAAAAAGCAAACAGACCCGGCCTTTCAGGTTATGCAAAAATCATCCTTTTTTGTAGCTACAAAAAACTTTTTCTTGACATAACTTTAAAAGTACTTCACTAAACAGAATAAAATTTAATAGGGTCTTAGGGGACCCCAAAACGAACAGAATAAGGCGGATCCGGCCATAATCGGTACAGCCAGTTATGAGATAATCGTGTGAAAAATAATCATGTCTACATACATCCCCACAGACATTTGTTCAGAATTTGTTTCTGAGTATACGGTATACGTGAAGGTATATCTAGGAGTCATATTTAAGAAGTTCATTTTTCGAGTGATTTTATAGCCTTGCCTCAGTGAGGTGAGGAAGGCAAAAAATGTTACCTAAAAATGGCTTTAACTTGAAAACGGTGCACTTTATCAAAATTTCACTGAAGTACTTTTTTATTGCGAAAAAGTATTTCGATTTTTTGAAAAAAATAGTATTGATTCAAAAAATCATAACTCGGTCAAAGATTTTTTTGCCCATTCTGGAAATTTCTGAAAAGATGGTATTTGATGTCAAGGGGGTGTGGCTGCCAATCCCCCACGTGGTCAGACCAAAATTCAGCATAAAGCTGTCAGACCAAAACTGTCAGACCAAAGTGGGTTTGGCTGCCAATTCCCCTGTCAGACCAAAGAGCAAAAGATAAACAAACTTAAGACACTGATATTGGTAAACACAAATTAAGCAAGACAATTTTGCAACAAAAAAATTTTTCAACAAAAAATATGTTTTGGAGCTTAGAAAAATAGTCTATCGCCTATAAAATGATTCAATTAATCGGCTTCTTATCAAAAAACAGATAATATTAAAAGATTTATAGCATTTTTTGTTTATTAAAAATTTCACCCAAATTTTTGGAGTTTACCTAAAGCATCTTGCAATAAAGTATGCGGAATTGTGAATCTTCTTCTTACATCATCCCCTTGTTTGATGTCCCCTAAAACATATCAGAAAATGAAAAAAAGTGTTTTTTTGCAAATCAAGTTTTAGTGACAAAAAGTGAAATTAAAAACCACCAAAATTTTTTTTACCGTGTATCATTTTTTCAGTGTAGTCCATATCCATACCTACAACTTTGCCAAAGACACTAGATCGATCAAAAAAAAATCCTTCAAAAGATACAGATTTTTGAATTTTCACATATCATTTTTTTTTGACGGCTGCCAAATTTGTATGGAAAATTATATGGACAAACTAATGATGCAAAATGGCTTCTTGGGGCATACCGAAGGCACCAAAAAAGTTTCAGCCGGATTAAAAAACACAAAAATAAAAATTAATAAAAAAGTACCGGTTTCGTAGCTAACTGCTCTTGCAAGTTTTTTCTTTCCCTCGTGTTTTCTAGCAAAAGCATTTACTCCTCATTAGGGCGTCCCGAAAAAAAAAACACTCGATGTTGCGAAATTTTCGAGATGATTGTTAATGTGTGAATGAGAGAGAAAAAGAGAATGTCACACGGGATTGTGTAGACACGTGAATCTCACGACGGGAAAATAGCCATCCGTTTTTTTGCATTTTTTTTAATCTGGCTAATTTTTTTTGGGTACCTTCCGCATGCCCAAAGAAGCCATTTTGTATCATTATTTTGTCCATATCATTTTCCATACAAATTTGGCAGCTGTCCGAACGAAAATGGCATGTGAAAATTCAAAAAGCTGTATTTCGATGGAATTTATTGATCGAATTTCGTTAGCGTGGTTTCATTCACTTTTCCCTTAAATATTAGCCATTTTCAAATGATATCATCATATCTTGAGTTTAAAGAAAAACAACCCTGAGATTTTCAGCGTGTGTAGTGCTAGATCTTCCTTTTCGAATGTAACTAGGCGTTTGAAATTAGTCTTGTGCTTTTTTCGCGATATTTAACTTTTATATTTGCATCTTTTTTACCTTAAAATGGCTGTAACTTAAAAATAAAATAAAATAAATAAAAATGTTTGTTTTTTTAGAGCTCTAAAAGTGCCTCAAACATCACTTTTCTCTAAACTCAACCCTGAGTTGTTAAAGTAAAAAAAAACTTTAGCTGTAGATAACGAGATAAAATGTTGGTGTCTTCGACAAAACCGAGCCACGTAGCCCAGTGGTAACGCTTCCGCCTCGTAAGCGGTAGATCGGGGTTCAAATCCCGGCTCGGACAACAACTGGTGATCTTTTCCCTTATGGATTCCGATTGCTTATTAAAGGGAAGGTAGTGTATCGCCACAAACTGGACACCTTAAGAAGGCGACCTATGGAATGCTAACATCAACCTAAAACATGTTAATATTAGTTGAGTAAAAAACTGCCACTGAATACGCTTTGTAAATGTCGGCCCCGATACTCTTCAAGGGTGTTCCCCTCAGGAACTGTGAAAAATTACTTTTCGACAAAATTGATTGGTTTGGCAAGTCCAACAACTTTCTAGAAGACAAACAAATCCCCAAAAATATTCCTGATATGCTAAATTTTCAAAAGCACGCTTATTGTGAACCACCCTATTTTTCAACCAAACCAAAAGTTGCCCCTTTCTATTTGCAACAACTCTTCTGAAGACCCCAAAGTTCCAAAACTGTACCATTTTTCGGAAAATCCATTTTGCGATATTGTTTTTAATATGGGATTTTCTGTAATTTTTGAAAATATTTCAACAAGTTAAAAAAAATGAAATTTCAATCACCCTGACGAAACATCCTTGTACATTCAACACTAGACCCCTTTTTCGGCGCACTTTCCGCCTCGATTTGATCCGCATAATGAACACTTCAATTACGCGAGCAGACTCTAGAATTTTATGCTGGGAAAATTGGATGCACCCAAAACATGAGGACGGAGAGAAAACCCAACGAGGGGTGTCAATTTGAGAAAACTAGTTTCACAATGTTGCTCGCCAACTTGGGCGCTGCATAGCTGCAGGCAGCCGAGATTGTTTCAATTGAAATCGGACGAGAAATTTGCAATTTGATGAATTTTGTCCAGCTCAACGGACAGGGCTTAATTGTATTTTAACAAGAAACAAGTGCCTTAATTTATACCGTTTAAGTTATGTTTTCGCGTTTTTATTAAGTTGCTTTTGCAGTCATAGCGACGATGAGTTGAGTTGAGCGATATTGTTGTTGATCGGTTGTAAATTGCCGTGTTGCCGGTAGCAATTTCAGCAGCTAGCATTTTTTCCGAGTAGAGTTGATGTAAATAAAACACAAAAATGCCTTTTCATTAGTGCCAGTAGCACAAACCTCCACCAGCGATGATGTTGTAATTATTGGTGCTAATTTTTGCCTTTTGCCATCAAAGCGACGGTCCGTTGTCTAAGTTGTGCGCCGGTTTTATAGCTTGGCCACCACAGCAGCAGCATTGCCGGCGGCTGGAAAACAGGCAATAAACTGAACGACTTGATTGTCTCCTGGGAGGGCTCCCCAACGACATAAACCATCAGCGGTTGTGGAGTTGCGAAAAAATAAGCCATTCTGTTACGTTGGAAATCTTAAAAAATTTCACTGCTGTGATTCAACAGGGGGCAACGGATGTTGAAAATTATTTTTTTCAGATCAAATCAAATTTTCAAATTACAAATAAGATCTGAATTTGCTATTTAAAATCCCTTTTTCTTGCGAAACTGCCGCACGAACTACGAAATGCTCCCATAACTCTAACCCGAATCGCTCTCTAAACTACCTTTTAGCACCAATTAGTCACCCATTTCACCAGATCCCGGAATCCCGTTGCGCAAATCCACGTTGACATAATGCATTTTAGCTGTTTACAAATGTTTTTCCAAACCCCCGCCATCAACCAGCGGGCCAGGTTTTAGCGCGGGCAGTTAAAAGGAGTAGAATGGTTAAGTCACCTCTAATCCCCTAGTGGCAGCCATGATTTATGCGAGCAAGTTTGAAAAAGGTAGTAAAAACGTTAAAATGCACATGCACGATGCACCCGTTTCTCACGCGGCAAGTTGCCCTGCCATTGATGGTGAAAATTTCCGCTGAAACGATCGCGTATACTTTAGTGTCGTCGCGTTAACGTCAACTCTCTGGCTTAAGCGGAAACGTAAACATTGGGCAATCAAAAGGAGGGTGAATGAGCGGCTTAGTGGGTGAGAGTTGCGGGATTTAGTTGTTGCTTAACATTTTTGCTAACAATTTTTTGATCATTTCTTCTTATCTAATGTTGTGGATGGCAAAATGAGCTATTTATGTGTAATATAACTTAATTTATCTTTTTTTTTTTTTGGAAAGATCCCATTTCCACCGCACACAATGGACAAGGAAAGGGACAAAGTTGTTAACGATAACATTATCGGGGCTCGAATACGATAAAGATTTATTAAACCTTATCATGTTAAATTTTTAATGCTTTTACCAAAAATATATTTTTTTTGAAAATTTAGTAAGTTTCAAAGTAAAATATGTAATCAAAATTGTTCACAAAATATATTTTTTTTCGAAAATACTCAAGTTTTCATGATTTGCAATATGGGTATCAAACAAAGCGATTCTTTGCAAGCCTTTCGCTTTATTAGAGTATTTTATTTGAAAAACTAAAATTTTCACAAATTATCCTATTTTTTTCGAAAAAACTCAAATTTAAAAAAAGTGAATTTGGTTTGCTTTTCACATGAATAGAGTTTTTTTTGTAAAATATAAAAAATTTCAAAGGGTGCCGTATCGACCCTCCTTCAAAGTTGGTCCGAAAAGTCAGAGAGCAAATTTTTTTTTCAAATAACTCAAAAATATCATTTCAATGAAAATAAAAGTCGAATCAACTGAATACAATTTAAAATGCATTTTTCTGCATTGATAATCATATCGTCGCCGTCGTACTAACTTGTCGCACGTGAATTTTGGGCCAAATTGAGTTAAGAACACCATTTTGTGCAACTCACAATGCCACATCTTTTGACCTTCACAGATCCCCAAAATTCGATTTCAATCCTAAGATATTCAATGAAAACCAAAAAAGCTCCGAAAATTTTTGTCACTTTTCGTATGAAAGTAGTTTCAATCTTGTCGTGCTATCTTGTCACTCCCTGAAAATTGATGTACAGTCATCCCACATATTCGGAACACCCACAAATTCGGAACACTTTTGTGATAATTTGTCAATAGCATGCCAAATGAATCTTTTCTGGCGACCCTTCTATTTTTAGGACCTTTATTTGAACATTCTCTTGCTATTTTACTAGCAAAAGGAGTTCTTTTTGAATAAAAAACTGCATATCGAGACTGTTTTGTTCAGAGCTGCAAAACACTGCCTCCAAATTGCCTGTTCCATAATTGTGGGATGTTATTGTGCCTCCCACAATTGTGGAACACCTGAATTAAACAGATATTTTCACACAAAAAAAGTTATCAGACCATTTATAAAACATTGTTAGGCTTTAGTTTCATTGTTTCCAGTGTGTGAAGTCATTATTTTGTAGAAAATATGTACTCCTGGAGAGAATCAAAGTTTGTTTACATCCGTAAGAAAAAAGTGTTCCGAATTTGTGGATTTCAATGGTCAAAGTAATTCTTCATAAACTTGATATAAAAGTTAAAATTTGCAGTTTTTCGATACAGCATTCGAAAGATCGCAAGAAAAGCTTTCAAATGAAGGTAAAAGCGAATCATTAAGTTCAATTATCGATTTTCTATGATTTTTTGAACATTGGCCGATCTGGAAACTGTTCCGAATATGAGGGATGGCTGTAAGTGCCACAAAAAGCCAAAGGGATTTCAGGTCAGGAGGCGTTTGACGCACGTACAAGCTAGTCTACCGTAAACATTTGTAATAATAACTCGGGACTCCAGCAACCAACTTCAACCAAATTTATTAGTTAGTTATTGTTTACATTGCGTGCTCTTGTTTTTGTTTATTCAAGGTCAAACATTAAAACGCGTTTTTCTCGGTACGTCAAAATGGCGGGTGCGACAAGCGAGCACGACGACGTCGATTTGTAGCATGTTTGGACTCGTTTAAGGTGAAGCCGTTGCCCGGGCAGACGGTAATAACAAAGTTCATGCCATTTCAATAACAAATACTGTTAAAATAACAAAAAATGTTATGGAATATTCTTGTAAAATCCATTTTTGCATAAGAGCTTAATAACAGTTCATGTTATCATAACAAAATTTGTTATTGGTCTGATATTGGTTGAAAGTCAAAACAACTTGGGAATAACATTTTTTGTTATGGAAGAATAACTCCAATTGTTATTGGGATGATCGGATTAGTTGTTAAAATGACAAAAAATAATAACAAAGATTTGTTCGATGAATAACGCAAAATGTTATTAGTCTGTTATTACAATAACAATCCAATAACTAAAAAATCATAACGGCGAATAACAAATATTGTTATAAATAACATGAAATGTTATTGGCCTAGTATTTTCAAATAACAAAAAATGTTATTCCCAAGTTATTTCCGTCTGCTCGGGTGATCATTTTCGAAGAAAATTGATCATCACTATAAAATATTCTGTATTAAATTCAATTTAACGAATTTCTGCACCAAAAGGAATCAGCATGTGCCCATTGTTGCCTTCTTGAAGCCACTGAAAGAATGTTTGATCTAAATCAATTGTGCTTAAAAATTTATATAATTTTTTGGCACAGTCATTGACGTCCTAGTTGGCAATCATTGATTAATGACGATTTCCATAACTTTACAAGTAATGGGATAATCGTTACCAAAAGGAATCAGCTTGTGTAGGGCACTATTCTAAACAACTTGTTGAAGGAATTTTGTCAAAATATTGAAAGCGACGCAAAATTCATATATTTGAACGAAAAATCATGGCAATGATGCAAGTCTTCACTTTAAAAATGTTTTGAATTTTTAAGAAACTCCCATGCACAAAAGAATAAATTTTCGTCGTCGGTTTTTTTTTAACACTGAAAATTTTCACAAATTACTGTATTTTTTTCGAAAACACTCAAATTTTCAAAATTTAATATGAAAATGAGTATAAACTATATCACAAATTTTAAAAAATACGGTAGTTTGTGAATATTTTGGTATTTAAAAAAACTCTAAAAAGTTGAAAATCATGCAAAATTTTGCTTCATTTGATACCCATATTGAATATTTTGTAAATTTGAGTAATTTCGAAAAAAATACGGTAATTCATGCAAAAAAATAATATTTAAAAAAAACTCTATAAATGTGAAAAGCAAACCAAAATTCGCTTCGTTTGATACCCATATTGCAAATTATTAAAATGTGAGTATATTCGTTAAAATACGGCAATTTGTGAAAAAAAATATATTTTCCTAAAAAAACTCTATTAATGTGAAAAAGCAAACCAAATTTTGCTTCGTTTAATACCCATATTTCAAATTATCAAAATATGAGTATTTTCGACAAAATACGATATTTTTTGAACAATTTTGAGAACATATTTATACTTTAAAACCAACAACATTTACAAAAAAAATCTTTGTTAAAGCATTGAAAATTTAACATGATATGATTGAATAAATCGATTTTAGAAAGATTTAAAAAATGAGTTATCGACCGATAATCTTATCACCGATAGAATTCCCGACGATAACGATAACCATTATCGTTATCGTCAGACGATAATATTATCGATCAATAACCTTGGAAAGGGATTTGGAAGACGGGAAATGTTGATGCTCCACTTTTTCAATGGAATAAGGGAAAATCTCCATAGTACCCCCATTGAACTTTAGCTGAACGGTTTTTGGGATTGGTCTAGGATACGTTTTTTTTCTTAAATTAGCTGAATTTTATCCGACACCAACTCCAGTTGCTCAAGTATGAGCGACTATGAATATGCTTATCAGAATGCACAGACTCCGACTCCCCAGTCCTGATTTTCTTTTCTGTTACTGCATTTTACCCTATTTTTATCCGTTTTTGTCAATCATTCTGTTATTCTTAAAAGATTGCATACAAATTTCATTGAGGTATATCGAACTCAATGGCGCTGAAATTTTCAAAAGCTCATTCACTTTAAGATCACGTGCGACTTGCCGGCGGAATGAGTTAAACTTTCAGCAGCGACATTTGCCGACCCCTTTCGGGACGATACGTAATTCATCCTTGAAGGCGCAACCAGCTTTTCCCATTCAACGATGTCAAGATCTAAATCTAGAACACACGCGAAGACGACGTGCAAGAACTTTCCGGGTGAAAACTTTGTCCAGCCATTATAAGACTGAGCTGCACTGGATTTCAAGAGTCGGCTCAACTTGTACAAAAGTGCTTCTTGTGGGAGGTGGGTGGGCTCTGCTGCATTCGAGTTAATTGTGTGAGGTTTCCACTTGGACTATTTTAGAGAGCTTCACACCTCTTGGAGGGGAACACATGCTGCTTCATGGCACTGCAGATGTTTATAATTGAAAATGTTATGATATGCAAGACTCAGGGGATTCATAGAGCTTAGATTGGCTTTTTGAAAATATAAATGGCTAACTTTTGATTTTCAAATCAGATAATATCTCTTCTTAATGGTGCCAACATTGAAAAGTTTTGCTCATCTTGTCTTGCAAAATCTTTTTAAAACCACCAGCAAAAGTTATCCAACAGTTCTCAATGCAAATCTTCATACTAGCACAACAATGGCGATTATCTACGGCGGAAATTAGGACTTTGCAAAAACCAACCTCTGCAATCGTCAAAGCAAATCTAATTAACTTGGAACGTCTCGGGAAAACTTGGATCGTGCACGGACTTGGCCAAGAAGCACGAAAGGCCCCCACCACTCGGTGGTGCCAAAAAGCAATCGAGGAAAGTAGGATAGTGTCCCCCTCGAAACACCCCGGGTAGCGTGATTACTGCTACTTCTTAATTCTTTGCTCAGCGAAATAGTTCACTTGGCACCTCCTAAACGACTTTTCGTCCTCAATGACCACAACATTTCAAAACGGCACTTTTTGGCCCCCAACCCGCACTTCCCTAATTACACCAGTCGTAAAAGACCATGTCTTGCCAACATCTCTATTTTGGTTTGATGAACGGGAGATTTTACGACACGTTCCTCGTTAAGGTGTTTGTTTCACCTTGGCTGAATTGCATGCTGCTCGACCGTTGGCCAAGAAGAAAGAATCGATAATTCGTAGTTTTGCTTCTGCCAACACATTCTTTGAGTCACTAACCGCCCAGAAGGCATCGTCCGCGTTTGCTTCTTTAGTCCATGGTCGGTTCGCGTGAGCCCTAGTAGCCCCAATTCGTTCGATGAAAGCTCAAAACGAAATCCAGCACGAGTCATGCATCTCATACCGTCGTCTGAACCTGTTGTGGAGGGCAAGACTTTGGCAAAACGAAAAGTATAGGTACCTTGGATCGATGCGGTTTGTGGTTAAGTTTGGTCAACTTAGTAAACAGAGCTAAACGGACTTGTTAAGGTTGGGAAGCTAGTTTATGACCATGGGCAGTATTTTAATAAAATAAAAAATAGTTTTGAGTTACACCCAAAGTTAAAGAACGAGGGGATAGTCCTCACGAAAAGAAACGTGAGGAAAGTGCTATATTGCGAGAGTATAGTCCTCTCGCGTGTTCATTCGTTCATTGGAACAGTTCATCCTATGAGTGGCTTATATGGACAAACGACCGCCATTTAGTCACCGAACCATGGTGGCCCATACGGCAAAGGCACGGTTCAATATGCCGAAGGTCTTGGGTTCGAGTCTCGGTACCGGTACTTTTTTTTTTGATAGATGAACTTTTTTGGAAAATGAACCATGAGTAAAGTACTCTCGGTAATTTCGGGATTTATCCTCTCCGTCCGCACACAGTACCATTTTACTACCGAATCGTGCTCTTTATCCTCTCGTATGCCGATGCCCAGTTCTGGGTGTAGTTTTAAAAGACTAAACTATTCAAAAATCTCACTCTAAACATTCAGTTGCATGGAAAAAATATTATGCAAGTTTGCAAATACGTTACCTTCACGTGTACATATCAACTCAAAATAAAATTCTGGGTTCTAAATGGGAATGAGTGTAGAAATGAAGAATGTCACTGTAATATCTCGGAATTGGCTGAACGGATTTATTCCGGATTTGTTCCACTCGGTCCAGTTTGGAGTCCCATATGTACCTATTGAAAATTATTAAGTTCTATAAAGTGCTTTGTAAGTTTTGCACAAAACCGATTTTGGTAGATGTAAAAATGGTTGATTTTCCCTTAATCTCAACAGTTTTGGCTCGGCATCGTAAATTGTTTTGTTTTTTTGTTTGCATACGTTCAGGCGCAATGAAAAAGAAACAGAAAGCTTTTGCAATTGATTTTGTGAAGAAGTCATCAATCACAATCAGGTGGTTTAAGTATATTTTTTAAATTGGGGAACGGTGATTTTGTGTCACAAAAATGTGTAATATTACATCAGGAACAGGTGAATTTTCATCAGTTTCTGTTAATTGTTTGTCAGGTTCACATTTTTACATATTTTTTTAACTAAAATTACGCAAAAAGAGATAATATTCAAATTCAACCGATAAAATTTTCAACCATCAGATTTCAACTTTTTTCAGTGATTTAAATTGATTTGATTGATTTTAATTTACATTGAATTTAGGGCAACTTTTCGCCAACTCACACGAAATCGGAAAATGTTGCCCCCACCCCTCTTCGATATGCGTGAAATTTTGTGTGAAGGGGTAATTTTTGTCCCTGATCACGAATCTGAGGTTCATTTTTTGATATCTGGTGACGGAGGGGCGGTACGACCCGGTTCTTTTTTAAATATTCGAAAAAATACATGTTTAAAAAAAAATCTTGGAATTTGGTGTCAAAGGACTTTTATGTAAAATTGGACGCCCGATTTGATGGCGTACTCAGAATTCGTATTCTAAACGAAAAAAAAAAATACAAAAAAGCACGTCACTTTTTGACGAGAAAATGGCAATGTAAATAATAACAAACACGTTTTGTTTGGCTGATGTTTACGGTGGTCGGGCATGTACGTGTGTCAAACGCGTTCTGATCTGAAATCCCTTTGGCCAGTTGTCGCACTCACATCAATTTTCATGGTGTGTCAAGATAGCACGACAGGATTGAAACTTCTTTCATATGTAGAGTGACAACAAGGCACGGAGTTTTTTTTTATTTTATTCAATATTTCAGGATTGAATTCAAATTTTAAGGTCAAAAGGTGAAGCATTGTAAGCTGCACAAAATGGCGTCCTTAATATAATTTGGACCAAAATGCAGGTGTGACAAGATAGGACGACAGCGACGAAATGTTTGGCACATGTCATGGGAAATGGAATGTCCTTTTAAAATTTGACCTTGGACAGTCATGGCCAACAAGATACTTTATCAAACAAATTCAAGATCATAACTCTTCCTAAACATGCACAATTCGGTTAGCCTTAGTGTGGTGACGTTGGGCGGTTTTCATCCAGAACCAGTTGACAGGTGCAAACAAGAGAAAACATGATAAATTGCACCAGAAGTTGCACCCTTTTCATACAACCGGACTGCTCCGGTTTGTTGAAAGTTGCCAACAACTCGTCCTACTCCAAAAAACCGGAGCTTTTCTGGAGAAACTCAAAAGCAACTGGGCCAAAAGCTCCCCGATAATTTGAAGGGCAATTCATTTCGTCTTCGTCTTGTGCGGGGGAGGGGGATTTTCCTTCCCTGGGGGGGCGTTAAGAAAACTGTTCTATTCGAGCGGGGTTTTGTGACATCAAAATTTGGATCAATGCCAGGTCGTAAAGAAAAAGGGGCAACGTGACGTGTTGCTTAATTTTCTATGGTTCTTTTTTAAAGATTATTTTTAGGGACTGAGAAATGAATTCGTTTTTTAGTATTTATCATTTCCGAGAAGGAGGAGTTTCTACGGAAGAAGATGTACGATGGGGTTGCAGAAGGGTTCTCGGAGAAGCCTTTGATCATGAATTTTTAACGCACCGCCAGATTCGGGCTTGAAGTGTGCCACTTTTGTGGGGGTGGTCCTTTCTGCCGGGAGAAGATTGACGTTAGGTCCGCTGGTAGAATGCTCACCGGAGCTGAAGCAAGAGGGCTCTTGTCGTGATGGATGCGAGTCCTAGTTTTGTGGGCTCTCGAATAAATCCAGGTAACGGCCACGGCTCGTAATGGATCGGTTTGCGAAGATGGGAGAGATTTTTCATTCGGAAAATGTGGATTTTTCCTCGATTTTTCTTGCCGCTCGGATTAGGACGGAATGATCATACGTCAATCAAAGTGTTGGGAAGAATGGCACTGCCACAAACTTTGACATGGCTGTCCAATCGTTGGCATTTCGGGGCAAAAATTTTCATTTGTTAATAGAGTTGGCTTGTTTTCCCCCGCCCGGGGAGGGGTGGTGACTCCCATTTATCAGCTGGCGTGACAGGTTTGGCGTTGCGTTGGGAAAATCGATATTCCAATTTTCACAGCTCACACTCTCTCTCTGTTCCTATTCCATGTGTGGTTTTCCGGTGAAGCTTTTTCCTTCCTTTTGTTCGATGTGGTGACTTGGCTGTCAATACGATTAAAAATTCATACGCTCCAGCGGCGTTTTTTCCCGTCGTGTTTTTGCTTCAAATATTCTCAAAGGACTATATCGAGCACGCTGCGTGTGTGGCTTGCGTAACGAACATCAGGGGGCTTACGGGGGAGCGTTTCGAACCGACGTAATGGAGACGCAATGTTCTTAAATCGGTTTTGTGATTTGAAAAAGAACTTATCCAAGTTGACCTTCTTTTTTGAATGCAAAATAACACATAATTTCACGCAAATTTAACATATATTCAAAAGCTGCAAACTTCCAGCATCGTCACGCGTCTGGAACAGCCCCTAGCAATAGTTGTCCAACGTTCCGTCCCGGTTGGTGGCGTCTTAATGCGTTAATTTGTGTGTGGGTGATGACGATGACGCCTAGAATCCACCAACAATGTTGTTCCGTTGTTACGTTACTAGAAGCACGGGGTTTCAGGGAGGCAGCCACCTGTTTAATTTCTTGCTTGTTCCACTGCCGCGGCATGCAAATTTATTCTGGATGTGCCCTTTCAGTGTGGAGCTATCCCTTGGTGTGTCAACGTGAAGAGCATTTTTCTCGAAACAACGAGTTGATTTACGGTCGTAGATGGTGTCCTTCACTCCTGGGTATGACTATAGTAAATTGAAATGAAAAATAAATCACGATATGTACAATGCTTCTACAAACAACACAAAGAAAACTATTTTTTGATTGATACATTCTGAATCAAGATTTGAATGTTTTTCTATACCAAACATGGCCACCAAATGGCCGACCGGAAATGAAACCTTTCAGAGCCTTAAGGATGCTGATGTATCGAGACTGAATTGACCAAATAGATGGAGATAGAAACTCCATAAATCTACCACGTATGGGACCATTTATAAAGCATGTGGACATTTTTTTATATGTTCTGCAGGAAACATTTTTTTACAAAGAAATGATTTTTTGAAAAATTCATGATGTAAAAATGAATTTATGTTTACTCTAAAATCATCTATTTTTTTATTTTGAAATTTAGACTTTAGAATTTTAGACTTTGGTCCGATTTCTCACCCTTTGTGCTTTGCTGAGATTGAGAGAATAAATAAATTTTCTTACTCACGGTATGAGATAGAACGGGGTTCAATTCCCCGGTGGAATACAGTTTACAATTTTTTCGCAAATTTTCTTCTTTATTCAATGTTTATCACTTTCCATTGTTTCTCACCATGAGACATGTGTTGCTCTAATTTATACGGTTACACTCCTTCTGGGTCAAAAATTACTGCGAAATTTTCTTAGTGTTTTCCAATTAGTTTTTCATTTTTAAATGACAATAGCTATGCAACTGTTGGCCCAAATTTCTTTGGCGAAAAATATTTCGAAAAAAAATATTTTCCAAATTTCAAAATCGAGCCCAAAAAAAAGGTTAAAATTTGTGTATCCAGCTGAATAAAACGGATTTAATACTTACGAAAGTTTGTGGAATCATGCTTCGATTCGTATCGAAGTGTTTAAAGAACCTCAAGAATATTGAAAATTGAATATTTGGTCCGTGTTAAACGTTAGTTTGATTCCAAACTTTACTTTTTTAATTTTTAAAACTGACAATTTTACAATTAGTTGCTGAGCAAATATTTTTAGCATTAGCAAATATTTTGGTGAGACTTTGAAAACTTAAATTTTCTTGTTTTTTCTTTTATCCGGCATCTTCTGAACTTTCATAAAAAAAATAAGAAACGGTTGGAAACTGCATTTTTTTTATTCAAAACTAAACTTTTGTGGCCATACCTCGAAAATTGTGAACTTTATTAAAATTTCTGTAATGTACTTTTCGATTTCACATTTGATTTTTGATTCAAAAACTCCAATTTAAAATTTTTTGTGGTTCCATTTTACCAAAAAATCTTAACTTGGCGAAAAATTGTCACCTGAAATATATTAAAAATAAGATTATATGGATTTCGAGAAATTAATTTTTTAACTTAACTTTTGCGGAAAAAAAAACTTATTTTAATCAGGAAATCAGATTTTTTTCCGTGTACAATGTACAATGTTTTCAAATGATACAGACTTTCGAAAATTCAACTAAAAAATTGTATGGAAATTTGAAAAAACAAAAAAACGGAATCATGCTTCAAAATTGATTTTGGTGACATTTAAATTATTATAAAACATATTCTTTGATATTTTTGAAATTCAGGAAATTTGTAATTTGTTATAAAGCACAAATTCATACGGATATTATGAAAATCAAATAAACTTAGTTAAATAAAAAAAAAATGTTGATTTTTCCAATGCACGGTATGTCTGTTGGACGTAATCAATAAAATTTGTAAATTTTTAATGTGAATGTTGTGAGGGATACATTGATTGTCAAAGGTCATCTTGATTTTACATAGGAATTTTGAACACATGTAATTTTTTAATTTAACAGTTGAATAATTTTTGTTGGAAAAAGTGTCATGGCCATTGCCTATCCCAGTAAATATTTTAAAAAATATTCAAATCAAAATCAAATTATTCGCTTTACAGCATTGCCTTGGCGTTCTCGCTTGCGAGATTCCTATTCGAAACAAAGTGTCCGAAGGCTTGATTGTTGAGGCAATTGCAAACCTTTTTTTTACACCTTAGCTTTCATCCACCCCGGGATTCGAACTGACGACCTTTGGATTGTGAGTCCAACTGCGTACCAGCGACTCCACCGAGGCAGAACCCAGGAAGACGATTCCTACTCCTGGACTGAGCTATCGACCTAACCCTTTAGGTCAGACCAACATTTACTTCCCCATCCAACGAAAGCCGTGGTCAGACAAATCTCGTCTCGAAAAATGCCACCGGGACCGTCTGGGGTCGAACCCAGGCCGACTGGGAGAGAGGCAACCACGCTTACCTCTACACCACGGTCCCGGATAAAAAAATATTATAATTAGAAAACTATGCCGGTTGAATGGCATAACTCGACATTTATCGACACAAAAATAATGTTAAAAAAATCAATTCTTTTTAAAACTTAATTAAGAAAAAGAAGAAGTAAAAACGGGAAAAACGGTGTGGAATATACTGGCAATTAATGCTAATGCTCATTTTTCAACGAAGGTGTCGTCCCCATTTCCGTGCACTCAGTGTTGCCTGTGATTTAGGCCACTGCCTCTTACAAGAAACAAAAAAAAATTGCTGCCATATAAAAATAATGTGCTGTAGTGAGCATTTTCCACGTCGCAAAAAAAAAAGAGAAAATTCCAGCAACGCACGAGACGGTGATAATGCTGACGAGGAAAATTACTTGCAGGTGGTTGTTTTTCCCGCCACTGCCTGACTGTGACTGACTCTGCCAGGAGGCACTTCACAGTCGGGGAAACTTTTGTTGCTAAATTTAAAACATCTCCCTCTCCGGCAAAAGGTAGGCGTCGTCGCGTCGTTTGATGATGTGGCCACGTGGTTCTGTGGGTGGGGTGCTGTGTGACATTGAAGTGGGTTCCATGGGAGAGAGAGAGGGAAAACAATTTGTTTAATGTGCAATATGTAGTAAAAGGTATAACTTTAAACATGCGCTTTTGCGCGCTTCCAGAAGAAGTGCCTAATGGTTGTGTGTAGCACATTAGCGAGGTTGAAACTAGATTATGTGTAGCTAGAAAGCATTACAAACTGGTGGAAGTTCAGGTTTAGAGGGTGAGACTTTTCTCACTTTTTTGCAATCTGGAAATGAGTTCAAGTGTTATCTTGACGAAGTCATTTAGGTTCAACCTTAAACGGCAAAGGCAAAGGTTGAGAATTGATTCAAAAAACTTCAGTAAAAATCCCAACTAGAGCACAATATAAAACATGTATTGGCACCATGTGCAATGACCATAAACCTATCACTGAGTGCAGTACTCAAAACATTCGCGCCCAAAGTTCCTTCTTTCGAGGCGACTTTATTACGTTAAATAACAAACTGCACCGGTCACAATGCAACGCAACTCGCGGGACACATAATGGCCGGGCAGAAAATAACTCTCATTTCGGCGAATACATCGCTGCGACGCGACGAGGTCGCTGCTCCAAATATATATACGAAAAATTACCACGCCGAGATTGCTTCTAGAGGCTTGGCCGCTTCACACGACGACCAACATACGAGTAAGCGAGTAACTCTGAGTTTAAGTATGTAATAGCAACAGCAGCAGCAGCAGCCGAATAGCCGAAAGTATAGACGGACGAATTTTGAAGAAAATTGCAACTTGCCAAGTTGTTGTTACTCATCGCGCCAACATCGCGGGCCAAAAAACCAACCGGCACCGGGGCCGGCTTCTCTCAATATTAATGTCATCAACTATCTGTACGTAGCTATAGCTGGCCACCTAGTAGATGAGGAGCAGTGAAGATGATTGTGGCGTGCTGGCCGGGGTGTGTTACGGGGTTAGTCGAGCGTTCCACTTTGTTGCGTAATGCTAAGATTGGGGATGAACCAGTAAGTGTACGTAGTTGCAGCTGTAGATTTTCGCGTTATTTGCTGAGGTGCATCTGAAGTTCAGCGAAACTAGTTGAAGACAAATTTAGATCAATGTCTTTGTAGAGATCCGAACATAGAAAACCACATAATAAACTTCAGTTGGTAGAACAATCCGAAACCGCACAAACAAACCTTCCCCTACAATCGCTGATAAACTGTTTACACTGTGTACCCTTATGCAGGGAAGGTACTTCCCACGACCTTGGAGTGACGCAGATCCTCATTAGATATTCCAGCCACGACAACGAGTCCGTCTGCGCAGTATTTACAAACTGAGAAGTGCTGTTGAAGGTACTTGGCAAAGTAATGCTCGCTGCATGTAGTCAGCCTGAGCCGGTTCCTTGGCGTGGCAGTTGTGTTGTTGTGACACGTGGTTTATCTGCTTGTTATTCTTGAACTTGTCACGGCAAAAAGCGGAAGCTGGGAATGATCTCACACGATTTTGTTGGTTTTTAAGAATTATTATTTGAAATAATATGTAATAAGGCCCCCAAAACAACAAAATCCGTAATTTTACGTTTTGAAGTTTTGTTACATGTTTAGAGACAAACCCACAACTTTTGGGCTTTAGAAAAGGAAGGACAAAAATTTTTCCGCCAAATTATAATTTAATAAAAAAAATCCTAGTCTCCGCTATCATCGATCTAACGCACTTCTGAAACTTGAATTTCACTAATTTATTGTTTAGCTTTGGCTGTCGATGCGGAAAACCAAACGCTCATTCCCATTTGAAATTGCCTAGGCGAAGATTTGGTGACGAACAGAAATACGCGTTTTTCTCAGAATACTTGAATTTTCATATTAGCCGAAACTTTAATAATGGGCAGCAAAGGTTTTTTATTGGAAATTGAATTGGCAATGAAAAAGTATTCTACAAAAATGTTGATGAAGTGCACCGTTTTCAGAATATGGCTTTTACTAAAAAATTCTAGCTGTTTTTTTTAAGTGCCCGTGAGTGCTCATTTCTAAAAAAAAAAATTTCGGGAGGTTCAGAAAAATTTCTGAAATTTCATCTAAAACACTTTGAGGATTGCTGATATACTGCAGATGAAAAAAAGGAAAATTGAGACTAAACATAAAGAGTACTAAAAAGTGGAGCTTTTCAGCACTTGTATGTAAAAGTGGATCTTTTCAGCACTTGTTTTGTTTTGGAGCATCGGCAAATAACATTCCAGCGGGGAAACAATCGATTCAAATTGCGTTTTCCGGAATTGCAAAAGTGAGACATTTATCTGAAACTGGACACCCGATTTGACGGCATGCGGAAAATAAAAATAAAAATAAAAACTCTCATCAAAAAATAAAAAAACGTTTTTGAATCGCTGCCAATTTTCATTACTTATTTCAAATAACAAAAATATAGACTCGTCATTTTATGGAAAATGTTATGTACTTTTTGAATCCGCAACAATCCTGAGGAATCAATTTATTGGCTGTAAGGCGAAGGTTAAAACATTTGGAACAAAAAAAACGGCTCCTGATCCATCTACGTGTTGAAAATTATACATTTATAACTAAAAATAACGATTTGGATTTTTGACCACCTGCTTGTATGGAAACCGTCCATAGTGCCCGCTTCCCTCCCCCTTCAAAGTTGGCCCGGAAAGTCAGGGTTTTGTTTTTTTCATTGAAATGTTAAAATTCTGACTTTCATTTAATTTTGTTTTACCCCCCTTGACCTTGAAAAATATTAGCATCGGCCTTGTTTGAAATATATAAAAAAAAATTACACATTTTTTTTTGGACGGCAGTTTTTGGGTAATTCTCCGCCAACTCACACAGCAGTTGCCCCGACCCCTCTTCGATTTGCGTGAAACTTTGTCCTAAGATGTAACTTTTGTCCCTGATCACGAATCCGAGGTCCGTTTTTTGATATCTCGTGACGGAGGGGCGGTACGACCCCTTCTATTTTTGAACATGCGAAAAAAAGAGGTGTTTTTCAATAATTTGCTGCTTGAAACGGTGATGAGATAGAAATTTGGTTTCAAAGGGACTTTTATGTAAAATTAGACGCCCAACTTAATGGCGTACTCGGAATCCCGAAAAAACGTATTTTTCATTGAAAAAAAAAAAACACTAAAAAAGTTTTAAAAATTCTCTCATTTTCTGTTACTCGACTGTAAAATATTTTGGAACATGTTATTTTAAGGGAATCATCGAATTATCATCGGGAGTTATCGCGATTTTACGAAAAAAGTTTTGAAAACGTTGGTCGTCGTCGATCATGGCCGTTCGTGGTCACCCGCGACTGACAAGGACGACGAAACAAAGGGAAACGCAAAAAGTAACTTTTTCAAAACTTTTTTTTTCGTAAAATCGCCATAACTCGTGATTTTTATAAGCTAAACCCTTATGTTTGTAAATCAAAAATTTTGCAATTGTCTGCTCTACAACTTTGTACAATATTGTTACACTCTAAAAAATAACTCGGCAAAGTTAGAAAAAAAACACTTAATTTCAAAATGAAAAAATTTGTTCTAAATGAAAAAATGACCCTTCTGGATCAATGTAGATTCAAAAAGTACATTAAATTTCCCTTAAAATGACATGTTCCAAAATGTTTTACAGTCGAGTAACTGGGAGAATTTTTAAAACTTTTTAATTTTTTTTTTTGATGAAAATTACGTGTTTTTCGGGATTTTGAGTACGCCATTAAATCGGGCGTCTAATTTTACATAAAAGTCCCTTTGACACCAAATTTCTATCTCATCATCGTTTCAGGCTGCAAAAATTATTGAAAAACACCTCTTTTTCGCATGTTCAAAAATGGAAGGGGTCGTACCGCCCCTCCGTCACGAGATATCAAAAAACGGACTTCAGATTCGCGATCAGGGACAAAAGTTACCCCTTAGGACAAAGTTTCACGGGGCAACTTTTCCCGATTTCGTGTGAGTTGGTAGAGAATTACCCAAAATCGTTCTTTGTCTCTGCTTTGCCGAAACACCAAGATGATCTGAGAAGATTTTCAAATATTTACATATTTTTGTATGGAAATTGCCAAAATTGTATAGAGACTTGTATGAGTGAACCAATGACAAAGAAATGATTCTTTGGTCATAGGAAAGGGCCAAAAAATTTGAGGAAAATTAAAAATACAAATAGAATCCAAGAGAATTGTTATTTTTTTAGAAATTTGACGAGTTTTTATGTAACTTCTCTTGCAGTCAGTGCCTCAGTGAATAACTTGAAATTCAAATTTTTCTCGTATATTTTTCTCCATTTGCAATGCCAACACTTTGCTATTATCAATGTTACAGCGCAAGTATTACGCAACCTTGTTTCACTTACCACTCACCTTTGAAATTGCACGAAACAACTTTAACATTTTATTACACTTCCCTTAAGCATCCATCATCGCGCGCCACTATCGCACCAAACTGAGTTCATTTTTACGCTCGTTTATCTAACGGCCACGTGAAAGGGAAAACACGGTGCGACTATTTTCTTTGCCAAACAAAGTTGGGTCCGAGAATGACATTCGTGCAGTTGCAGCATTTATGTCGAATTGCGGGCTAGACATTCTCATGATTGTACGTTTTCATTTTTAATGCGGTTTTTGTTGCTGCTGCTGTACAGAGTTTGCACAAATAGTTGAAATTTCTCAGGCAGCCAAACAATGCAACTTTAAAGTGTCAGTTTTGTTTCAGATAAACGGTTGCGGCAGCCTTAGTTACAGGAATTACGGTTGATAGTGAGGTGTGGAAAACGAAACGGAAATCGTTAATTGATCTGAATTATACATAATTACGTTATTTTGGATTTTTTTAAGTTTGTTTCAAATGTATATTATTATATTAGGTTTACAAATTACTATATTTTCAATTTTCACTTAGTACTTTTGAAAAACATTTTTGCTCTCATGAACTTACGGGACATTTTCCCCCAATCAATAGAAAAATTTATGAATCCCAAGCAGTGACAAATCTCTAATCCTATACTGCAGCTTCCCCATTCACTTCGAATAAACTCCGAACAAGTTATAATTAATGGTTGTTTTTCTCTGCTCTCTCTCTTCCAGGTACACCTAATTGTTTCCCGTCACGGGCCATAAATATCGCACACTTGTGTAACACATGGGGCCATCGAAGTCTGTTTCCGGATGGGGTAAGATCGACCACACACAGACCCACTTTTCCTGACCTTCTGGGCACAATCCATTATGAAACAATTAAAACCGAGAAACTAGCTTACCTTCTAACACACCTGAGGGGAAGCATATTATGAAACTCGATGGAAGAAGTTTTCAAATATTGGATCAAGCTTTTTTTTGTTCCCCTTTCTGGGAAGCGATATCACAAAACTTTCCTTAAGCCGTCATGCGATCCTTGGAGTATTGATTGATTATGACCGGATTTCCTCCCCCACGCGAAGTTGGATGCGTTTGGTACAGCTCAGCTGAATGATTCTCTGCGAAATCAATAGATTTAAATCACTTAATTTAAAAAAAAAAGTTGTTTTAATTAACAAATCTAACTTGAACTTATTTTGTTTCATTTTAATAAATTTCCGTTTTTTTTAAGTTAAAGCCCACATTTTGAATATTTTCTGAATTGCTCGAGTATTGCTGAAATTTAAAGTAAAACATATTTTAATATTATTTATCACAAATGTGTTAAAAGATATTTTTAGAATATCGATTTGGAACTTTTTTAAATCCTAACAAGAGTTTTGTGTCCTTTTTTACTTTAAATTTTCTACATAAATAATTACCTCAACTTATTTTTTAAAAGAAAAAATACCTTTCACTGAAAACTTCTCGACAAAACTCAATCAAAAAGTGCCTACCAGGCTGGCAAAATCCACCACGTGCACACTTGCTCTTCTCCGGCACTTTCGCACGTGGGTAGATTCCAGATCGGCTAGAGAGAGAGATGTGTCGGCGATACGATGAAGCTAGCAGCGAATTATTTCATAACTTCACGCGATTGGCGCCCCCCTTTTCGGTAACAGGGGCCGTCGCCGTCGTCACGAAACGAAGTGATAAATCTATATCTCAATGCTGCAGAGCAAAAGCAAAGCCCCCCGCCCCCCTCTTGGAGGTGAGGTGGAAAAACATAAACGAATGTGCAACATTTTTTGTTGTTGTTTTTCCGTTTTTCTGTGTGTGTGTCTGTGGCTTTCTTTTGCTTTCTATCGGCATAACGCGAAACAACGAAAAAATCGCCGGATGTGTGTTATTTTGCTTTTCCATCATGTGCCGGCAGTAAGGTTTGTGTGTGTGTTTCGAGATTTGCTCGGATTTAGTGTTACGTAAAGAAAGATGTCGGGGGCCAATTGGATTTTCCACTCCGATTGGTTTGTCCAAGTATGAGTGGAAGTCTCTGTGTGCGATTGTGGAAGTTTTCCAGACCGAGGTGAAGTGAAACGGCGACACCTTTTGTCGCGACGATGTCACGGTTCGTTGGGCTTGAGTTTGGGTTGTCGCTAACGTTTTGGAGGTAGTGTTGATTTGAATTTGTTGGAGTTTGATAGCATTTGAAGTATTGTTGTTTTTTAGTGTTTGCGAACATTTTTTTTAATAGAAAGATTATTCCCTGTTTTACAATTTATAACTTCCCAGTAATTCTAAATACATAAAGTTTATATATTCTTAAAAAACCTTGCATATCGAATTTTTAGCACCACTCTGGTTCTGTTTTCTCTAAACACAAGCTGTTAGTTGATCAAAACAATATTTAAAATAAAATCTTTTTAATGATTTGACTTAGTCTTTTTCAAACTTAAAACACAAAACCAAGGTATTAGAAATAGGTATACAGTTAAACCTCGCATTGTGCGCAGGCGTTACGCTTAGTAATTCTTCGATTACTCTTAAACGACATAATATTTTTGCAATCATTTTGAAGTAATTTGTTCGTCTTGTTCCAATCTACAATTAGCTTCAAAGAGATTGCAAAGATATTGTTTCGTTTTAAAGTAATCGACAAAATAAAAAGCGTAACGCCTGTTTAACTGTACGTTCATTTGCAAAAAAAAAAAATGCATTGGTTGAAGATTATTTTGGAGGATAAAAATAGGCTTTGTAACGAAATGTTCCAAATTATCTCAATTAATTTTGAAAAAAAATAAATAAAAAAACTAGTTGCTAGTGATATTATATTATATTAGTTTTTCTAAATAGGGGAAGGTGGGGCAAGACGACCATATGGGGCAAGACAGACAATCGCTCGTACGGCCGTAATTTTTACAATTTTGGTTATTTCCAGTATGAGGAATTGTTGCTAGCAATGCAATTAGCTGATTCTTCTACCACATAACCGCCAAAACGACGTAAACGCCACGGGGCATAAGATTTAATGAAGTTTTTTTTTTCAAAACCTTTGTTTTCTTATAATATTGGGAAGTACAAAATAAGGCTTAGGGCTCGTTTTAAGGCTCATTTTATCAAAGTGCTATTTTTCCTAGATCAGTAGTGTCCCTACCAATGCCATGCACCTATTACAAAGTATGATTTAACTTTTGGTTATTTTTGTCGAGAGCTTTCAAAAAATCTTGTTCAGGTGGGGCAAGTGTACCATATAGATTTTTAGTATGGAAAAAAATACGGATTGCTGCAACAACATATTTTATTGGGAAATAAATACATGAAAGTACTTCAAACTGATTAACAATCGTTAAAAAAATTGAACATACAAAAATTTTTTCGTAAAAACGATATTTTTTTTTTAGTAAAACATTATTATTTAATCTAAAAATGGAAGAAACCTTTCAAATACATTCTAATCTGATGTATCTGAGGGATAACAGTTCAATTATTAGCAAATTAACATGTTTTTTCATGCATTGTTCCTCTTGCCCCAACGGGTTGTTCGTCTTGCCCCACTAGTTGAGTAGAACGTACGGAAAATCAAAATTTTTAAAATTAATTTTTTACATTAAAAAACAGGATTTTGTAAAAACTTGCTTTGACAAAGTCTTAGTCAAGACCTAGAATAAGATGATTATAATAAAATCCGACAGGTTTTTTAACTTTTTAATTGGTTATTACGAGCATTTCCTTAGCTTGTTACACTTGCCCCACTTTCCCCTACTCTAAATATATTATTAAGAAATGAGTTCGAATCGAATAACGATCTGCGTTTTCAGTGTTGTTGAAAAAGAATTAGAAAAAATATGATTTACAAGAATTTTCAATTGAACAAGTTTCTTGGTAAATGTGGAAAAATCTACAAAATAAGGCAACAAAATTGTACATTTTCATGACAAAAGTCGATTTCTTGTGTATTATGATAAATCATTTTATTAAATTTATTTAATATTTTTATACATTTTGCAAGAGACGGAGACGGTTGGAGCTAAAGGCTGGAGTTGGAATCGGAGTCGGAGTTGACTTAACTCAGAAAGCCGGAGTCGGAGTCGGAGTCGGAGTCGTTTGTAATATGACCCGCCTCCACAGCCCTGGTTTATAACTCTTGATTTTTTTTCAGATTCTCGAAATCTTTCTGTCGTTTGAAAAATTTCATTTACCTTTCTAAAAGTGGTGATGTTGCTAAAATCTTATTTTACTTCAACGGTTCAAATTTCAAACACCGCAATCATATCTTTTCAATCCGTTTAATTTTATTTATCGACAAATTTTAAAATTTTTGTGTGTCTGCTAATTTGTAGTGTTACATGTAATCCTGACAATTTCTTGAAACAGTTTTTTGGGTTTTTGTAAGGTGAAGTTTTTACGAGCGTTCTTCTAATACGTTTGAAGTCGTTTTTTTTTGGTTTTTTCTAAATAATATTTTGTGACTCGAAAGTTAATAACTCAATTTCAACTTATGCTTTAAGTTCAAAATATGATAAATGATAAGTAGTGATTAAAATACTTATGATGGAAGAATAGAAACGCAAAACAAACTATTCAACATTTATTGATAAAAGATGTACAAAATTGTCTACTGCACACGATTTATTAAGTTTCTAAGTGTCCATAACACAATCTGTTATTATTTTTTCTTTTGTTAAATATGTTTAGATCTTTGGGATAATTTTGTCTAATTTCATCGGGGCCATTATTTTGGTCATGAAATGGGGTCCTTAAGCTAAAATTATTCTAAAAAGTTGAAATTTTGGAAGTTGATTTATTAAATTATTTGATATACCCCGTAAGGGACTTTGCCAAAATTGGCTAAAAATATGGGATAATGTTGACCAATTTCGCCAGGGTCATTATTTTGGCCATGAAATGGGGTCCTAAAGCTAAAATTATTCTGAAAAGTTAAAATTTTGAAAGTTGATTTTTTTTAATTATTTGATATACCCCCTAAAGGACTTTGTTTAAAATGGTTAGAACTATGGGATAATTTTAACCAATTTCGTCAGGGTCATTATTTTGGCCATGAAATGGGGTCCTTAAGCTAAAATTATTCTAAAAAGTTGAAATTTTGGAATTAGTTTTTTTTTTAATTATTTGATATGCCAACCTCCCGTGGTCGAGTGGTTACGGGATCCGCCTAACAAGCGGAAGGTCAGAGGTTCAATCCTCGGGTGGCAGCTTTGGAGCTTTGGTCATCCCGCAAAATCAGTACAGGTTTTTCTTTCCCTGCTGTCTGCGCTTTGGAGAAACCTCGAGTTAGTCAAAAATGGACTACTCGGCGAAGAGCTCCAATGCCAACTGACGACAGTCGGGTCAATACGAGAGAGCCGAAAAAACTGATGACAAAGGGGAGAGATCTAAAAATAGCCAACAGGGACCGCTCCAGTCCCCGTCCGTCCTCATCATTTGAAGTTGGACATCAACAGCCTGCGAGCCACAACAATTCTTCAAAAGTTGCTCATTTCTCCTTCGCTAGGTCAACTACAACTACTTAGCTTCGGCTGATCTGTGCACTTTGGAAGATAGTTGACTGGCCAACTAGCCGAAGATGCGCTAACAGATACGATGAGTGTTCGGACTCAAAAAACACGAGAGGAGAATTCTTCCTTTCGCACAACCACGCTTTAACGCACTGCGTTCAGGCGCACTCTACCAGTGTATATGTGCATTGGAAAAAAGACTGTAAACAGATAGCTTGATTCTTCTCAATAAGATTCGAGCAAAAATTGCAGCCTTAAGAGTATAACAGGGAATCACAAAAGATAGTCGCTAGGACGGCCGAGGTGAACTAATCCCAATATCTGCCCACAAGGCGGACAAAAAAAAAATTATTTGATATACCCCGTAAGGGACTTTGCTAAAATTGGCTGGAACTATGGGATAATTTTGACCAATTTCGTCAGGGTCATTATTTTGGCCATGAAATGGGGTCCTTAAGCTAAAATTATTCTAAAAAGTTGAAATTTTCAAATTTGATTCTATTAATTATTTGATATACCCCCTAAGGGATTTTACTAAAATTGGCTAAAACTATGAAATAATTTTGACCAATTTCATCGGGGTCATTTATTTCACCATGAAATGGGGTTTCAAGCTGAAATTAATCCGATAAAATTAACTTTTGAGGGTTAATTTTTTTTAAATTTTGTTATGTTCCCTAAAGGAATTGATTTATTTATTGAGAATTTTTGAAGTGTGAATAACAAAAATTGTTATTATTTTCACAGAGCCAGGAAGTTGGAACTGACGTTGAAGTTCGAGCTGGAGTGAGACCTCGGAGACTGCATCGGATTTAGCAAATTTTCAGCAACTTTTACTTGGAGTCGAAACCTGTGAAGTCGGGTATTTTTGGAGAGCTGAACGTCATATCCTGCATCCAGAGTCGGAGTTGTCTTCAAAGTCGCTTGGAGGTACCCGACTCTGCAGCCCTGACTAGTACAGATGAGTTATGGAAACTGCAGGTTTATTTGCAAATTACAATTAACCAAAACAATAACTTTTTTTGTTATGGAGACATACCAGTTCAATAACATTTTTTGTTATTATGCTGCTCCACCTCTCCACACAAAATAACAAATCTTGTTATTCCTTCATGATTCCTTCTGTGTTATTGGTTTGTTATTGCAATAACAACATAATAACAGTTTAAGTTATTTTTCGAACAAATCTTTGTTATTGATTTTTGTTATTTTAACAACTAATCCGATCATTCCAATAACATATTTCGATCTTCTCACAATATCAAAAACTGACCTTCCCAAGTTATTTCCGTCTGCTCGGGTTGTGCGATTTATGGTAATTTTATTTCTAAGTCAGTATACCGAACGAATAACAAATTTTGTTATTAGGAGAGTTTTTGAAATGTATAACATTTCCTTTTATCAGCGTGTTATTAAACATTTTCAATATAATATCACTTCAATACCAAATTTTGTTATTTTTTCAGAAACTGTAATTATTTTTTCTTCTTGAAGTTGAACTTCAGGATAAAATAATAACACTTTTTGTTATTTTAACAGGATTTGTTATTGAAATATTATTAATTTTGTTATAACCGTCTGCCCGGGCTATTATAACAAACACTGACAAATTTAAAATAACGAAAAAAAATACTTCAAACTTCAACGCAAATTATAAACTATCAAAAAACTAAACGAAAGTTGGTTGATCAATCATGCTCCAGAAAAAAAGGTTACCTTTGCTCTCTTGCAATCGTTAAACTTTTGCCCCAGACCACCGCAATGTGATAACTTATTTTTTCCTTTAAAAAATCCATCACGCATCGTGCTTTCACTGATCGATTCTTTTTAGCGATCTCCGCCCAATCAGATCGATACGAAAATTACACTCCTAATGCATCACAGCAAGGCCCACACCTTCACCTGTCGAATCAAATAACCTTCCTTTTATGGAACCGTCCATCAGGTGGGCAATGCACCCCATCCCGCCATAATGCGCTCAAGGAAGGGATGACTTTACGTCAAGGTGGAATAACCCTGTGGGTCTTAACATTTACGTACTTTTGTTTTTTTTTTGTGATTTAACCGTTGATAGTTAATGTTTTTTTGCCTTATCTTTGTAGCTTGCACTTCTAGTGGAATTCAGAGGGTTAATGACACACATCCGCTCCCTGGATGAGATATGTACAATATGGCAACAAACACTACTTACGTAGAGAGGGGAGCTTAGGAGGGAAATTTATTTCGCAAGTGATTTTGAAGTATAATGAGCGTAATGCATCTTTGTACTTTTTATGAATAATGTTGTTTCTGTGGATCAGTTTTGGAAATCAAAAGTAATAAACCTCATACGACCTTTCCAAAACCCTCTCCAGTTTCATGTGCAGAAGGATGCACCTAATTGTGTGCATTCATATCATGAGCTTTTTTTCCCTCCTTTCAACTGTTTTTCCTCCGGTTGGTGTTGTCCCTTGAGGAATCTTTGAGCTGCACAATGCAACAGAGCAGCAGTAATGCAAGCGGCGCAAGATGGCGCAAGATAAATTACCTGTAAAGATGCCATTCCGGCGCGGAACGTGTATCTAGTGGTAGAAAAGCAATGTTCATTGAAACGGTTGAATGTTTCGCGGAAAAGTGTGATTTCCGTTTGTAGTGCTTCTTTTTATTTGAGATTTAGCAATGAATTACACTTTCTATGCATGTTTTTTCGTAAAAATCATGTTTTTTTTAAAAATAAGTCCAACATTTCAAATTTGGTGTCATGGCTGACAAAGGCAGGGAAATTTTTTTTTTTTACTTTTCCTAATAGAATACATTGTTGAATTTGCAAATTTTAGCAATTCCTTAAATTTAGTATAAGTTAATCTCAAATAATTGTGCTTTAGATATAAAATTAAAGACTGGCAGCTGAACTTGAAGTAATTAAAAATACAAATATTCAAATAAACAATCTGATTAATTATAATTTTTGGTCTGACCTCAAATTAATAATATTTTTTAAGGATCAAACATGTTTTTTAAAGTCTTTCAATATAATAAACTTTTATAAAAATAACAAATCTGTTGATATATCACACAGTTTAAAAAATCACACAGTTTAAAACGGATGGTAATACTGAGAATAGTGACAGATATTGTGTCAAAAAAAGTCAAGAAACGGTGTCATTTTCATCAGTCTACAGTCTACTATCAGACACTACTGATCTAGGAAAAATAACATTTTGATAAAATGGGCCTTAAAACGAATCCTAAGCCTTATTTTGCACTTTCCTAATATTATTAGAAAAAAAAGGTTTTGAAAAAAACTTCATTAAATCTTACGCTCCGTGACGTTTTTGCGGTTATTTGGTAGTAGAATCAGCTAATTGCATCGCTAGCAACAATTCCTCGTACTGGAAATAATCAAAATTGTAAAAATTACGGCGATTGTTCCTCTTGTCCCATATGTTTGTCATAGTCTAATACCTGCTTCAGTAAAGAAATGGAAAAATAGCTAAAATAAGACCATTTTGTAAAATTACAAATTTGTTGAGACAAAATCTGTTTGAAGCATGTTTGTTTTTTTCGGCGGACTTAAATTTCCATCATTCTTGCTTTAATTATTTTTTTATCATTTGGAGCCTAACATTTCAAAAGGGCACATAACTTTTGTAAACAATAGTGTATTCCTTTCACTCAAATGACAATTTACATAAGGTGTGAAAGGGACACACTCTTGGTTAAAAAAGTTATGTGCCCTAATGAAATGGCAAGCACGATTTACATCAAAGGATACGTAAAACTACATAATAAAACAATATTATTCTACCAAGTATCATATTTAAAATCCAAACGTTGAACTCGCCTACATCATCAACAATCCCTAGACTCTTCCCCTCTCTCGCTCAAGTCGCCTCTCAAAGTGAATCACAAGCACACTTCGTAAAACTGTTATCGAATCCACTTTTGCCGCGCGTTTGCCGTTTGCACGTAAGATTGGAGCATATTGCCTCTTTACCATCGCCGTTTTGCTCTCTTGTGCCACATTTCCCAATTATGAGTTACACGAATACATCAAATATTCAGCCGGAGTAGCAGCAGACTCTCCGTGCCTAAACGGTGTGGCCGGTCGGTGGCCGCCCCTCTGCCATCTCGCCGAGCTCACCGTGGTTCAATCATCCTAAAGTGGTCTTCAGAACGGTGGCGCCTGTATTTCGGGGGAGCGTTTCACTTTGAACCACCTTTTTTCGGGTATTTTGGAGAGGTTGAACTTTTTTGAACAAATATATTTTTTTATATTTATTTGACTCTACTCTATTCCTTACAAAGCCTATTTGAACTTCAATTTCAAAACATCTCAAAGATTTTTTTTCATCAATTGGTTTCGTAACCCATTTTAGTCAAACAGTGCTCCAAGCTCGATATACAGTACACGCTGGATGTTCCACGAGTGCAAAACAAACAACAGTGCTCGGAAAATGGTGACGCATGCGCAGTAGGACGAGGCGGTAGGAAAATTCTCCAACCCCAACTTCTCCTAAACGGGTGGCCTCTTTTCCCTTAGTAAAACTCTCCCATGAATGGTGCTCCGCGAAGGGTGGTGATGTCCTAGAAACGGCCTGTGGCGACCCACTTGTCAATGGGGAGGCTCCATCCGCGGTCGATGGCGGCTGACATTGTCCAAACTATGGACCGCCAATAAATTTGGTTCAATCCGTGAGTATGGTGAATAATGCAGCAAACAGGTCCGTGTGGCCGTGTTCGGACCACGAGTTTGCATTGATGACAGCCAGTGCGTGGAAAACAGTTCATGTACACGGAGAAAAAAGATTTCCAAAATTGTGAACAACATACGTTTTCGTGAACGCTTGTTCACGATTTTGGGAACTTTTTTTCTCCGTGTAAGGACAATGGGAACTCTGCGATGCAGTAAAATTAAATACACAAACAAATGTCATGACAGAAAAATTAAGGATTTCAAAACGGAGTTAAAAAACAATATTGTAAAATGAATACACGCATATTTGTAAACCAACAATAATTATTAAAGCACAAACAAATTGCAAAAAATCACATTTCATAATTTTCTAGAATGAATTTGATCATTCAGATCATGCTATGCTGTGCTATGTTAGCAGCACCGTTTTGAACGAGTTGCGCTCACATATTCCTTCCTTCCACCACCCACTTTTTATGGAACTTTGTTTGCCCAAATGGCGGGATTTGGCTTCTTCACTCTGCCAAAATAAATATTTTCCACAGTAATAGCCTTTCGAGAGGGGAACCGATTTCAGATTGATTGCACTAGACGGGACGGGTTCTGCAAAGTTTGAGAGTGTGTAATTTGAGCAAATCTTCCCAAAATGGATCGTTCTCGGTGGATGTGCAAAAATGTCACCAAAGTGCTATTTTTCACCACCACCACCGACACCCGAAACCAGATGGCGTCTGTGTGCGTGTGTATGTGAATTGGTACACAGTAAAAAAAATTTGAATTTTGGAAGTTTCAAAAAATGATAATTGGGTATTACTACCCCTTTTTCGATGTAATTTTACATCAATTGAAGCAGTATAAGTAAAATTACACACAAAAGGATGTAAATTTACATAATTTTTCTGACATGTAATATTACCATGATTTTTTTACTATTTACCCACACACAAACAATCGTTCGTTTGGGACAAAGTTTGATGTTTACTTTTCGGAGCACCAGTCTGTTCTAGCGACCATGTTTGACGACAAATGGTTTGGCTGTGGATGATGCCATTGGACGATCTGGGTTGGGCATTTTGCGGGGATTGGCTCCAGCAAACGTTGATGACGAGCTTTGTTGACGGTTCTTCCGCAAATGAGACAACCGCAGATTGAGTTGGGCTTAGTTAGATTTGTATGGTGAATCAATTCCATTTCGGTTAATTTTGAACTTTTGTTTATGTTTAGTTTTGTTTTTCACAGAAAAAAAAATCATGGTAACATTACAGTACATCTTTTATGTCAGAAAAAAAGTGTAATTTTACGTCTGAAAATGTGTTTTTTAACACTTTTTTGGCGTAATGTCACTTTTTCTGTCTAAATTGAGGTAAAATTACATCATAAAAGAGGTAATATTCAACCTTCCAAAATTAAATCTTACAAATTCACACAATTTTTTTCTGTGTTGATTTTAAGATTATTTCCACAATGCATAAAAAATCGTAATTTTAATTTAAAAATGATTGATATTAAAAAATAGAACAATTAAATAAAAAAAAATCCTCTAATGCGGTCAAATACTAAATTTCAAACTCAATTTTCCAACCTAATCCTGACAGGCTTCTACCGCACCTGTCCAACTTTCGCGGTGTCAGATCTCGGTCAAAAGTTTCTCCGCCATCAGAGCCGTTTGTTATCCTTCGGAACAGGAGAAACTTTTAATTTCCAACACCCCACCCCATCCTGGCACGAAACTTTACGGGGTTCTGTTTAGAGATCTGGGTTCGCTCCACCACCAAGAGCAACTTTCGCTAGTGGTCCGCCAAAAGTCCGCACGTTTCTCGTTTAATTTTCGAAATAATTCCCGACTGACGCGGGGATGACTTTTGCGTGATGCAGAAACTGGTTACAATGAATGGACTATTATTAGCTGGCGGGTGGGATTATCAAATTGGTATTTGGTTGTGTGAAATTGGTTTATTCAATTTGAAAATTCATTTGGAACTTTGAGATAGGACGAGCATTGTTGAGCCGTTTGAATATTTTAGACCATGCATATAAATGAAGTCGGCCGGAAATTCACCGGATGTGAAATCCTTTCAGTTGGCATTCCGTTTTATAAATCGTCTGATTATTTAACTTTTGCATTGCTGTTGAAAATTTCTCGGTTTATCTTTCCTCGTTTGGTTGCAAAATTATCCGTTGAAGGTACAAAGCCTTTTGTTTTGGTGTGTTATAGTTTGAAATGATATGTATTTCTGAACATTTTTGTTAAAGGCACATCGTAAATTATCTTTATGGTTACTAACCTTTTAATGTGTCTGATAATCGAAAGCGATTTAGTACCGTTAATGACGGTGTGAATGAACTTTGCCAGAACTCAGTGGTTATGTTGAGGTGAACGATTTTGGTTGAAATTTTGTACATTTTGTCGTCAATGAGTTACAGCAAAAAAGCGTTGAGGTTCTGTGTTCAGAAAACGACTTGAGAAGAATTTTGAAGTGAACTAACGTTAGATTGTTCAAACAAATCGAACCAAATCTAGCAATTCATGTTTTAAGGCTGATCAGATCACATTCTAGTCTCACGAGAAACACGGAAATACCATTAAAAGCGGCTCCAGCCCGGCTATAATTTGAATATAATGACGGCTTTCCAGAAATATATCTCTTGCGTGACCGAACACCAGCTCGAAAATCGATGAAAAACACCATTCGTATTCATGTTATCACTCTCCTCCTCGGCCTGTCGATGGGACGTTACTTGGTGCTCCCCCCGTATCAGCAGCCCAGTCCCTAAAGGACATTTGCTTCGCCGTACTCTATAGGAGGGAAGTTCACTGAACTGTATCGTGTTGTACGTAGGAAACTGACCAATTCAACGACATGCAGCACAACAAGCCCCACCCCCCTGGTGGGAGTCCCCACCGGAAGGTGACCTCCCCCACCGGAAATCGGTTCAATTCCCACTCGAGTCACCGCAAGCGAGAAACGATAAGGAAATTTTACAACCATTAGCGCCGGAATTACGGCACTGCAGGGGTGATCCCCATCGGATGACCATGGAGTTTGGGCGGACGAGATAACAACGCCGCTGCGTTGTGAATGACCACCAAAAGATAATTATCGCCAGCAGCAGGTTTTCCACAAAACGTGGACCCCTGCGGGGTGCGTCGAGTTTACCACCAGAGTTGCTGCAGAGACCGTGGTGCATTGTTTGCGAAATTAATTGGATTTTAAAGTGGGAAAATTGCTGCAATTTTGTCATCGTTTATATATTTTTTTTTAAAGAGACGAATGATCTTGAACACCCCAATTTCGACACCAATTTTTGCCACAATGATAAAAATCCGTACCCAGGAATTTGCTTCGTCACTTTGCGTAGCTATTTGGAGTACAAATAGCGGGTTCCTGAAACGATAAAACCGGAAAATCCATCGAGTGTCATCCACACACACCGGCACCGGCTGAGTGATGAATGGGTTTTACGTCTGCTGAACACAAACGTAATGGCCCTCCCCTGAATTTATGCAATTTGCGGTTATTTCGGGGAAATGTGTACGATGAAAGCTTGCTTTACCTCTGGAGCTGGAAAAACCATCAAACTAAAATCTGGGTTCCGCCCAGTAGAGCAGGAACGTTACAATTGTTCCGTGTAACTAAAATTGTCCTCCCACAAAAACAACCCTATCGTACTCAGATTATCCTCATCTCATCCCCCAGCATTCAGCAATGCTCATAAAATTAAAGTAACTAAAGTCGTTTTTGCGCATCCTGAAGGGATGCACAGGATTTTAAATCACAGACAACTTGGCGGTGCTTTCTATTTTCACCAAGAGAAAATCTTCATTTCATACAATCAGGTCCATTTGTCTCTGTTAAAGTTCCCTTCAGATCTGGATGTGATTTTAATTAAAACGAGAGACTGCGGCTACGTAGTCACTTAGACTAGAACCCGATTCCGGCACTGCTGGTATCTTCCCCATCGAACGATGTCGTTCCGTTACAGAAGAAAGCAAAAGCTCTCCGGGAAGGAGTCTTTACCTTTTTTCGGTTGAAGGATGTAATATAGTGTTCCAGTTCGTGCAGAAAATACAGCGTGCGTTGCTCGAAATTCATTGGGCGTAACATTGTTTGCCTCTTAGGACTTGAAAGGAAAGTTTAAAAACTTTTCTGAATGAAATTACCAGATCAATGAACAACATTCTCAGCTTACAAGAATATGAATGTATGATGATTGAAATTAAAAAAATGTGATTCTTATTTCAATATTTAACTTTATATTATCTGCTCAGCATTTTTTCCAATTCAGCTGTCAAATTTTTAAAAATTTATGAACTAGTTCATAGCTTATTGACACAAACTTTTTAATTAAATTTGCCATGAAATATTTCTAGAGACAGTATATTAAAATCCTAGCCTGGCAAACGCAACAAAATCTTTTTCGCTTGCGAACTTTCTTCATCCGCGAAAGAGAAAGGGGACAAAACACGCAACAGAAAATCGCTTCCGAATTTTCCGAAGAAAAGCAATCAGTTGAAGATTTTTTTATAAGTTTCCTTGTCAGCACCAATTACATAAAGTGTCTAGTAGGGTGGTCCAAATCTGGACTTTTTTGGGACTACCCCCTGAAATCAAAGATTGACCCATCACTAGGCTAAATTCCAAATTTGAGCTCATTCTGACCACGGGAACCCCTCCCTCCAATCGCTTGAAGTTTGTATGGGAAAAATCGTCAAAATGTATGGAGAAAAGCAACTGTTTAACTTTTTTACCTGTGGAAGGCGCCATTTCTCAAATGTAGAACCTTCATTAAATTTAGAACAACTTTCCCGAAGACACCATATTTTTAGGATTTTTTCCCACGAAGTTATTAGCGCCCAAAACTGACCATTTTTGCGGGGCTATCTAAAAATGATGTTTAAGGCTGGTACAAATATTTTTTAAAGTTTTTGTCACCCCCCCCCCCCCTTCAAAATTGGCCCGAAAAATCAGGGGGCAAACAATTTTTTTTACAATAAACTTCAAAATTTCAATGAAAATTCAAGTGCAACCAGCTGAAATCAAATTAAAATACATTCTTCTGCGTTTTAAATCATTTTTAGCATGTTTGGGTTTATTAAAAAATCTTAAGATTTTTTGAAAATTTTCGATGCAAAATCTTTTTTTTCGATACAATTTTTGTTTTTGTCAGATCTTAGATTTTTTGAAAACTAATGATTGCAAAACAACTGAACAAGTGTAAAATGCATTTTAAAACACATTTTTCATTTAAATGTGTAGACTATGGCTTGTTATTTAAATTTTTATATTTTTTTATTTTTTTGCCCCCCCCCCTTGACCTCGGCCAGGGCCGAGGGACAAAAACTTTTTTAAATATTTGCATCGGCCTTATTACAATTCGTACACGCACGTGCTCTCTCTCAGGTTCAAACTCTCTCACGAGCTTGCTCGCCTGCCTGCCTGCCTGTTTGCCTACAAGCGCGCGCGCTGTTTCTCTGCTTGGACTTTTGTCGTCGTCGTCGTTTTTGTTTGCTATCCGCTGATTTGCTGATAATTTTCAACTAAAACAGCAGGTTTGTTTTGAGATTTATTTGGCATATAAATTCTTAGTTTATGTCAAAATTTAAAAAAAGTGCACTAAAAAAAAGTGGGTCTCGTGGCGCAGGGGTAGCGGCTTCGGCTGCCGATCCCGATGATGCTATGAGACGCGGGTTCGATTCCCGCCTTTTCCACTGAGCTTCTATCGGATGGTGAAGTAAAACGTCGGTCCCGGTTTCTCCTGTCTCGTCAGAGGCGCTGGAGCAGAAATCCCACGTTAGAGGAAGGCCATGCACCGGGGGGCGTAGTGCCAATAGTTTCGTTTTTTTTGCACTAAAAAAAAATAATTTGAATAAAAGGCAGCTTAGGCCATGGCTTAGACTCATTTAAAAAATTGAAGCAAATGAACAGGGTTTGGTCGGTTTTCCAAGCAGTTGTTCGTATATGTTCATTAGAGAGAATGATTCAATTATTTAAAAAAAATCTTCAGGTAATACAAATTTTGTTTTATTTTTTTACTCTAAATATCATTCGACCAACTGCTTGTCAATTCGAAGGCAATTTGGCAATTTGATTCCAGGTATAAAACTAGCTAGCTCAACAATCTCTATTTTTGAGGCTTTTCTTTTAGACATCGTTGCACTTTTTGGATGTTTCGGAATCTGACATAAACTTCTAATAATCGTCAAAGACAAAATATACCGCAATTTGTTGTAAGGAAGTTTGTTATATTTTCGGCAGATTGAAATATTTTGTATGGAATGAAAAATAGTCGTGATCATAGGGCTACGAAAAAAACTTCAAATGTTTTTTTTTAAGCTTGTTTGATAGTTTACAAAAGTGGAAAATACAGTTCCCAAAATCGATGAGTTGTCTAAGTGTATTGTTCTTTCTGAAATCTATACTTGAGTTAAAAAAAGTCTTTTATTTTTTCTATAATAGTTAAAATCCAGTCTTGAGTTTAGTATGATACCATTTAAATAAAACTAGAAATAAATTTCAATTACAATATCCCTATTTAAAAATTTACTCAATAATAACAGATGATAATTCATGGAGGAACTAATTTATCAAAATTTGTATTCTCTCACACACGCTCTGATAATATGATATCTATTGTTTATCACATATTACATTTAATTTTATATCTCGAAATAAATATCGAAATATATCTTGAAAATTATAATAAACATGCCAGGAACGCAGTGCAGCGGATAGCAAACGAAAACGACGACGACGACAAAAGTCCAAGCAGAGAAACAGAGCGCGAGCTTGTAGGCAAACAGGCAGGCAGGCAGGCAGGCAGGCGAGCAAGCTCGTGAGAGAGTTTGAACCTGAGAGAGAGCACGTGCGTGTACGAATTGGAAATAAACATCGTTGTTAGGTAGCCCCTTACAGCTAGCCGCGCAAAAATGGTCAGTTTTGGGCGCTAATAACTTCGTGGGAAAAAATCCTAAAAATATGGTGTCTTCGGGAAAGTTGTTCTAAATTTAATGAAGGTTCTACATTTGAGAAATGCTAAGAATCGGATAATTATGGCGCCTTCCACAGGTAAAAAAGCTAAACAGTTGCTTTTCTCCATACATTTTGACGATTTTTCCCATACAAACTTTAAGCGATTGGAGGGAGGGGTTCCCGTGGTTAGAATGAGCTCAAATTTGGAATTTAGCCTAGTGATGGGTCAATCTTTGATTTCAGGGGGTAGCCCCAAAAAAGTCCGGATTTGGTCATTTTTCAAAGTGTGACGAAACACCTGCAAGTGTAGTAGAAAAATCGCTGCTCGGTCAAATAATAAAGATGATGATTTTTTGAGATTCTTTTTATTGATCCATGTTCTCCATTCCATTCCATGGAGAGCCATGTTCCTTTCCGATTTTCCCTCTTGATGAGCGTCCAAAGATTTTTTTGATGATGATCCTTCCATCGCTGATCCTAACTCATTGTGACTTTATAAAGGTACCGCCATCAGGGGTGACATTGGGTCAAACAAATTTCAGCATTTTTGTATGACCAAATCTCTTCCCCCAGATCCAATGTCACCCCTGATAACGGTACTATCATTTTCACAAAGAATTCGACACTAGAAAAAAATCTTAGAAGATTAAACTTTTTCAAATTTAAAAAATTACCTAAGATAGTATCAATTTAATCCATATTTATGTTATTTTTTACAAAATATTTGGAACTCTGTGATTTCATAAAATATAAAAGGTTTTTTTTTAATTAGCTTTTTTAGGCATAGCCAGTTAGGCCTGAAAGGGTAATAATCAAATTTCAATCAAAATCACGCAAAAGTCCATTGCAAATTTTATTTCAATTTTATGTCCCCCCTCCCTTACCTTTTAATTTTATTTCCAAAACTAATTACGCCGTTGCAAATATTTTTCAAGGTTATGTCAAATGTTTCAAAATCGGCCCACAAAATCAGGGGGATTTTTTTTCGAAAAACTTGAAAATTGTAATGAAAACTAAAGCTCAATCAACTGAAAACCAGAAGAAAAGCATTTTCTTGCGTTTTGCGTTTTCTTGCGTTGCAAAATATGTTGTAAATAAAACTTTGAGGTTTGAATAGAAAGTTATATTGATGGTTCCTGTAGTTTTGAAGATGCGTGTTTTAAAAATCTTGGTGCATAAAGCTCTGGTCAGTGTTACCACATGCTCGTCTGTATCAGAGGGTCCAAAAATCTGTCTTATCTGCACCAAGCATGGCGAATATCTGTACCATTATCTGTACGGTATATTTTTTGTAAAAAACTTTTTTTTTAACATGCATTTTGAACAATTTTATGACAACACTAAACGCTGATATGCAGCTCGGAAGGAACGCAAAACTCCATATAAAAAACACCCAAGAAACGGCCAAGGAAAGACGTTTCTTCACGTGACGTTACTTCGCACGATGTTTGTTTGCAAAAGTTCTAGTGAAAAAACTTAAATATTCAGAATTTGTATATTTTATTGCAACTGAAAGTCATAAATGTATCAATAATTTTGTAATCGATATTATAATATGAAAATTCCGAATTGCCTTTTGATGCCGAATCTCACAAAGCAGAATCTTGAAATTAAAAGGAAGGATTTTGTATTTGCTTGAAAAGAAGTAAACCAAAGAGAAAATCCATAAACACACAGATTCAAAAATACAAATATTAAAACAAAAAAAATCTTAGATTAAAAAAATAAAAAGAAATATATAAACAAAACAAAATTTAAAAATAACAAATTCAAAGCTTTAAAATTCTAATAATTAAAAATTAATAAAATTAAAATAATATAATTCAAAAAATTAATATATTCAAAATCCTTCAAATTCCAAATTATAATCCAAAAAATTTACAATTCTAAATTAAAATCTAGAATTTCAAATCATACCCAGATTTAAAATTTAAAAAATATCAAAGAATTTAAGAATTCAAGAATTAAAGCATTTATGAATTTAAGAATTTAAGAATTTAAGAGAATTTAAGAATTTAAAAATTTAAGAATTCAAGAACTCAAGAATTTAAGACTTTAAGAATTTAAGAATTTAAGAATTTAAGAATTTAAGAATTTAAGAATTTAAGAATTTAAGAATTTAAGAATTTAAGAATTTAAGAATTTAAGAATTTAAGAATTTAAGAATTTAAGAATTTAAGAATTTAAGAATTTAAGAATTTAAGAATTTAAGAATTTAAGAATTTAAGAATTTAAGAATTTAAGAATTTAAGAATTTAAGAATTTAAGAATTTAAGAATTTAAGAATTTAAGAATTTAAGAATTTAAGAATTTAAGAATTTAAGAATTTAAGAATTTAAGAATTTAAATTTAAGAATTTAAGAATTTAAGAATTTAAGAATTTAAGAATTTAAAATTTAAGAATTTAGAATTTAAGAATTTAAGAATTCAAGAATTCAAGAATTTAAGAATTCAAGAATTTAAGAATTTAAGAATTTAAGAATTTAAGAATTTAAGAATTTAAGAATTTAAGAATTTAAGAATTTAAGAATTTAAGAATTTAAGAATTTAAGAATTTAAGAATTCAAGAATTTAAGAATTTAAGAATTTAAGAATTTAAGAATTTAAGAATTTAAGAATTTAAGAATTTAAGAATTTAAGAATTTAAGAATTTAAGAATTTAAGAATTTAAGAATTTAAGAATTTAAGAATTTAAGAATTTAAGAATTGAAGAATTTAGAATTTAAGAATTTAAGAATTTAAGAATTTAAGAATTTAAGAATTTAAGAATTTAAAATTTAAGAATTTAAGAATTTAAGAATTTAAGAATTTAAGAATTTAAGAATTTAAGAATTTAAGAATTTAAATTTAAGAATTTAAGAATTTAAGAATTTAAGAATTTAAGAATTTAAGAATTTAAGAATTTAAGAATTTAAGAATTTAAGAATTTTAGAATTTAAGAATTTAAGAATTTAAGAATTTAAGAATTTAAGAATTTAAGAATTTAGAATTTTAGAATTTTAGAATTTTAGAATTTTAGAATTTTAGAATTTTAGAATTTTAGAATTTTAGAATTTTAGAATTTTAGAATTTTAGAATTTTAGAATTTTAGAATTTAAATTTAAATTTAAGAATTTAAGAATTTAAGAATTTAAGAATTTAAATTTAAGAATTTAAGAATTTAAGAATTTAAGAATTTAAGAATTTAAGAATTTAAGAATTTAAGAATTTAAGAATTTAAGAATTTAAGAATTTAAGAATTTAAGAATTTAAGAATTTAAGAATTTAAGAATTTAAGAATTTAAGAATTTAAGAATTTAAGAATTTAAGAATTTAAGAATTTAAGAATTTAAGAATTTAAGAATTTAAGAATTTAAGAATTTAGAATTGAAGAATTTAGGAATTTAAGAATTTAAGAATTGAAGAATTTAGGAATTTAAGAATTTAAGAATTTAAGAATTTAAGAATTTAAAATTTAAGAATTTAAGAATTTAAGAATTTAAATTTAAGAATTTAAGAATTTAAGAATTTAAGAATTTAAGAATTTAAGAATTTAATTTAAAATTTAAGAATTTAAGAATTTAAGAATTTAAGAATTTAAGAATTTAAGAATTTAAGAATTTAAGAATTTAAGAATTTAAGAATTTAAGAATTTAAGAATTGAAGAATTTAAGAATTTAAGAATTTAAGAATTTAAGAATTTAAGAATTTAAGAATTTAAGAATTTAAGAATTTAAGAATTTAAGAATTTAAGAATTTAAGGATTTAAGAATTTAAGAATTTAAGAATTTAAGAATTTTAGAATTTTAGAATTTTAGAATTTTAGAATTTTAGAATTTTAGAATTTTAGAATTTTAGAATTTTAGAATTTTAGAATTTTAGAATTTTAGAATTTTAGAATTTTAGAATTTCAGAATTTTAGAATTTCAGAATTTCAGAATTTCAGAATTTCAGAATTTCAGAATTTCAGAATTTAAGAATTCAGGAATTTAAGAATTAAATAATCTAAGTTAGACTGTAATTCATATTCATACAGACTGCAGTCCCGATTGACCCAGTTGATGGTGCAAAACATGATTTATCGAAAACTTTCAATAAAATTTACTTTGACCAGATTCCATTTATTAAATAGTTTAATGTGACATAATGGCGTTACCTTTCAAGAAACAAATAATAATGTTTTGAAAAACGAGGATTAATTTTTTAAATATTCAGGCAACTACAAGGCGGTTGTAAATATGTTTCAAATTTAGTGCATGTAAAGTATGGAATGCTAAAAAGATAATTTTTATTATTAAACTTTTGTTTTGCAAAAAATGCTTTAAATGCAACAGCAAGATTATGAATATAAAAAAATCATGTTGTTTTCATGTAATTTAAAAATATACCGTAAACTGGGGTCAATCGGGACACATGGGGCGAATTGGGACAGCAGTTTAAACAATGTTGGAGCACAATATTTTGATTTTTCTGGTTGGTTTCGGTTAGAACAGACTCAGGCCAACAAAATGTGTACATCCATTTCCAAATTTAAAAGCTGTAAGTGCTCTAAAAACTGCTGTCCCTATTCAGACTGTAGTCCCGATTCACCCCAGATTACGGTACTCAAATTAATTTAAAAAAATACAATAAATTTTATGACTCATTATTTTCTGTATGATTCAGTTCAACTTTTATTAAATTTTTAAAGTATTTTAGATTTTATTTTACCTGTGTTCTCCTTCATTTTAAAATCATTTTTGAGAAGAATGGGAAATGCTGGAAATTATGTTATAACTTTATTAGAACGTAATGCTATACATTATAGGGTGTTTCATCCGAACAAAAAAGTTCTCAGAATCAGACAAACCGAGGTTCCCTAGTAGAGGATACCCATAGGGACTCTCATGCCAAATACCAGCCCATTTGGTTGAGAATTGGCCTGTCCCCAGCGGTTCAAAGTTTACATGTAAATTACTATGGGATTTTTATGCTTTTCGTTCAATCGTTCCTACAGGTCTGGGGACAACATGGATTCACTCGGAATAAAGACAGGTGTGTAGGGGATGGTCCAATGTACAAATTCCAGAAGGAATTAGGGTTGTCCATTCTGTCCCCAAGGTGCGCATTGGATCGACGTCCGGTGTCTCCAGAATCAACGAATTACCCTTCAAATGTACGCATTGTCCTTCCTTAGTATGCTATGACGGCTAGGAGAAAATTACGACGCCCCATGTCAGACGGTGAACACGTGGCAGAGCATCTACTCGAGTTTTGGCTCAGAAACATTCTTTAAAGTACTAAAATTATAATTATTGTTGTTCCTGGAAGAATTTCAACTATTCTAAATAACGTAAAATGATGATTATGTGTTAATAATGCAATCGATGCCTCTCCACGTGTTCACCGTCTGATATGGGGCGTCGTGGTTTTCACAGGTTTTCACCTAGTTGTCATAGCATACTAAGGAAATGCGATGCTTTTGAAGGATGAATCGTTGGTTTTGGAGACACCGGACGTCGATCCAATGCGCACCTTGGGGACAGACTGGACAAGCCAAATTCCTTCTGGAATGTGTTCATTGGACCATCCCCTACACACCTGTCTTTATTCCGAGTGAATCCATGTTGTCCCCAGACCTGTAGGAACGATTGAACGAAAAGCACAAAAATCCCATAGTAATTTCCATGTAAACTTTAAACCGCTGGGGACAGGTCAATTCTCAACCAAATGGGCTGATGTTTGGCATGAGAGTCCCTATGGGTATCCTCTACTAGGGGAACCTCGGTTTGCCTGATTCTGAGAACTTTGGTTTTGGATGAAACACCCTAATACATTATTTTTGTTAGGTCCTTGTCGGTACTGAAACCTGGTTAGCAATGAGTCTGCTTTTGTAAATGAAGTTTTCTTAAACCTAAGAAAAACCTAAAAATACAGAGGATCTTATGTGTAAATGTTAGTGGGAGGGAGCCAATTACCCGCGGCGTACTGGGGGTTAGTATTAAGAGAAAATATTCTAGCATAAATGGATCTAAGATCGTTAATAAATATAAGCTTGATCCATTTCTAAATGTTTCAAAAGTTAAACTAGATTTAATCAATGAAAAGTTTTTAAATGTTGAGATAATTGCAATAACTTAACTATTCAATAATATCATTTTGAGAAAGAATCTGTTTTATCTGAAAATCTTTACAAATCAGTACGGTGACCCAAATATCTGTCATCTGTACGTACAGATTCTGTACTCAAATTTTTGCTGAAAATCTGTACCATGACAGATAAATCTGTACATGTGGCAACGCTGGCTCTGGTTGATATGCACCGTTAAGTATTTTAAATTGGAAAAACTGTGAGTGTTTTACGGCATTAATTTCTCGTAAATTCGAATTTGTGCAAATTATGACGTACCGTCATCTTAGGCGAATCTACAGTCTGAATAGGGACAGCAGTGTTTAGAGCACTTAATGTTTTTAAATTTGGAAATGGATGTACACATTTTGTTGGTCTGAGTTTTTTTCTATGAAACCTACCAGAAAAATCAAAAAAGTGTGCTCTAACATGGTTAAAACTGCTGTCTCAATTAACCAATTCGCCCCAGTTGACGGTAACCCGCATCTGAATCTCAAAAGCTCTATAATTTACGTTAAATAAACTTAACGTTGCTTGATTATTCTGCAATTTTTCAATGTTCAAAAACCGAGAATTAAATAATTATTGTTTAATCCGCAAAATTTAATATTGATTTCATAAAACCATATTCTCTCCAATAATCGCCATCTGTGGTGTTTCATCCCGAGGATTAAATTACTGCTTGCAATAAATTAAAGCGTACAAATTTGCGCAACCCGGCCGGTACAATTTATGGCCCCGAGCATCCCCGGTCCATTACTTCCGAAGCAGAGACCTAAAAAGGCCAGGTGGCTGGATTTTGGTGATATTAAAGTTGAACCACACTGATTAATATTCAAATTATGCATGCAAACCAGGAAGCCTCTACTCCCTCGAAAAGCGATTATTCTAGATACTACGTTCTGCCCCATAACTCATCCTGAACTGTGTTTAACCAGTTGAGTTTACCTATGCCGTGTTGTTAGCAGATAATGCAACTGCAGGACTTTATTTGCTTTCTCCGTGTTCAATTTGTTTGTGAGTAGTGCGGTGCCTGTGTGGACGCTCAGTCCTGTTTTTTCGTGTTATTTTCCGTCGAGTGCATGGGGTGATTGGTCATTATAATTAAATAATGGCATCAGTAGTGCGGTGCCTGTGTGGACGCTCAGTCCTGTTTTTTCGTGTTATTTTCCATCTCTTTTATGTCGCTGTTCGAGTACATGGGATTGGTCATTATAATTAAATAATGGCATCAGTAGTGCGGTGCCTGTGTGGACGCTCAGTCCTGTTTTTTCGTGTTATTTTCCGTCGAGTGCATGGGGTGATTGGTCATTATAATTAAATAATGGCATCAGTAGTGCGGTGCCTGTGTGGACGCTCAGTCCTGTTTTTTCGTGTTATTTTCCATCTCTTTTATGTCGCTGTTCGAGTACATGGGATTGGTCATTATAATTAAATAATGGCATCAGTAGTGCGGTGCCTGTGTGGACGCTCAGTCCTGTTTTTTCGTGTTATTTTCCGTCTCTTTTGTGTCGCTGTTCGAGTGCATGGGGTGATTGGTCATTATAATTAAATAATGGCATCAGTAGTGCGGTGCCTGTGTGGACGCTCAGTCCTGTTTTTTCGTGTTATTTTCCGTCGAGTGCATGGGGTGATTGGTCATTATAATTAAATAATGGCATCAGTAGTGCGGTGCCTGTGTGGACGCTCAGTCCTGTTTTTTCGTGTTATTTTCCATCTCTTTTATGTCGCTGTTCGAGTACATGGGATTGGTCATTATAATTAAATAATGGCATCAGTAGTGCGGTGCCTGTGTGGACGCTCAGTCCTGTTTTTTCGTGTTATTTTCCGTCTCTTTTGTGTCGCTGTTCGAGTGCATGGGGTGATTGGTCATTATAATTAAATAATGGCATCAGTAGTGCGGTGCCTGTGAGAACGCGCAGTCCTGTTTTTTCGTGTTATTTTCCATCTCTTTTGTGTCGCTATTTGTGTACATGGGGGATTGGATTTCTTCTGATTCGTGTTGTTTTCATCTCTTTTGTGTCGCTGTTTGTGTTGGGGTAAATGAAAGGCGATCCTTTGAGCCGACACCCTGTCGTGGTGTTCCAAGTGCTAAAAGCTGTAATCAATTTATTAGTAGCTAATCGCATGTTAAATTTAACCCACTTACATTTGTCTACCTATCATCGATTGAGATGAATTCACTCCCAATCACCCTGTTCAGCAGGTTTGCAGATCTGTGATAGTAAACATAGTTTTAGCGATAAGTTTTAATCTAGTTTTAAGTTTTAACTAGTTTTCAAATTCAATAGCATGATCTTGCAAGAAACTCACATGACTTAACCTCAAACTAGGTGATTAATCGTCGATGATCGCTTAATTCCAAATAACGACGGCAACTATAGAAAATTATGGATAAGTTTACGCAAATTCATTTCTCAGCCTAGCGTACTTACAAATTAAATAAATTTTAAGAGAATTGTTATCAACCACCAGCCTATCGCCCGTATCAGAAGATTACCTAACAATTTGCACGTTTGTACTTCGAGAATGATCTTAAATTGTAATGACGTTTCAGCTTGCCGAAACCGTCGCGGACGTACGTTCTACTCTTGGTCTTGTATGTCACGGATACGTCGACCTGTCACCGCGCAGTTCTTTCCCCGGTCGTCGCGGCGCTCTTGCAGTCGTACGCGGCGCTTGCTGTGGGATGGCGTTATCGTCCGCAACATTCCCCGACCCGTGAGGTACTTCCGGGATCACCGGATCTGCCTCACCCTTCTCCACATCTAATCTCGCCAGCTTCGCGATCGGCCGTCGCAGCAGTCCCGTTGAAGTCTGAACTACAGCCTGACGAACTCGACCGTCGCGACCCACGACCACTTCCGCCACACGTCCCCGGATCCAACCATTCCGCACGGTGTCTTCCACGATGATCACTAAATCACCAGCTCGGATTGGAACCACTTCCTCGTGCCATTTGGTTCGCCGCGTCAGGTCCGGCAGGTACTCCCGAACCCATCTGCGCCAAAACTGGTCGATCATCACCCGCATCAGGTTCCATTGGTTACGGCAAGCGTCCTTGGAGTCGGCCAACGTTTTCTGCGTCTGTACCACACCGCTCGTGCTCAGTAGCAGGAAATGGTTTGGTGTTAGCGCTTCCTGATGTTCAGCTTCCAACGGGATCCACGTCAGCGGCCGCGAATTCACGATGCTCTCAGCTTCGGCCACCAGCGTTGCCAGCGTTTCTTCGTTGGGCAGCCTCGCCGTGTTCATTGCTGCCAGCGCCGTTTTCACAGAACGCACGAGTCTCTCCCACGCACCTCCCATGTGAGGGGAGGCCGGCGGGTTGAACACCCACTTCGTGGTTGCGTTGGTGAAGGTTTCGGCTAGCTTCTCTTCGACGACTTTCATCTCCTTCTGCAACTCGTTGCTGGATCCGACGAAGTTCGTGCCACGATCGCTGTAGATCTCCACAGGAGCGCCTCTTCTGGCGATCAACCGTCGAAAGGACATCTTGCACGACTCGGCGGAGAGCGAGTGGACGACCTCCAGGTGCACGGCGCGCGTTGTCAGACATGTGAACAGCGCCACCCATCTCTTAGCGGTGGTGCGGTTCACCCGCACCGCAACTGGTCCGAAGTAATCGACGCCCACGTACGAAAAAGGGCGCTCGAACGCCTTCAGCCTGGCAGCAGGTAGTGGAGCCATCCGCGGGACGACCGGAACCTTCGCTTTCAACTGGCACAGCAGGCAGTCGTTCTTCGCTTTGCGGGCAGCCGTCCGCAAATTCGGCACGTGAAATCGTTGTCTCAGCTCGTTTACCACCGTTTCGCAGTTTCCGTGCAGATACTTCCGGTGGTACCAGTCGACAAGCAACTTCGTCGCCGTGTGGTCCTTTGGCATGATGATGGGGTACCGAGTGTCGAACGGCACAAAATCAGCTGCAACAATTCTGCTCTCCATGCGCACCACGCCGGCGTCATCCATAAATGGCGATAACTTTCGAATTTTGCTCGTGGATTCTAGATTGAACCGCTTTTCCGGATCAGCACGTACTGCGGCGAGTGTTGCGACCTCGTCTGGAAACGCATCGCTTTGCACCCAGCGCCAGATCGTGTTCTCCGCTACCGCTAATTCTTCCTGTCGCAACGGTCCGCTCAGTAGCTGCTCCTTCTTCAGCTTTCGTCGCAGGTTCCCAGCAAACCGATGCACGCGAGCGAGCGTGCGCAAGAGACGAACCCACTGCGAGAAGCGATCCCATTCGACGTTGTGCGTGGCAACGGCTTCCCGGTGCACTAGGCAGGCTCGCAGCTCCTCGGTCGGTTCTTGAAGGCTTGGCGTGATGTCCATCGGCCATTGGTCTTCTGGGTGGTAGAGAAACCATGGGCCTTTGAACCACCTACTGTCGGGAGACAGACAGAAGCTTTTCCCCCATTTCGTGGCGTCGTCCGCCACATTCTCCTTCGAAGGAATCCAGCGCCACTGATGCGGCACCGTCTTGGACATGATTTCACCAACCCGGCATGCCACGAACTGGCGATAGTTGCGATGATCCGAGTTGATCCATGCGAGCACAGTCTTGGAGTCGCACCAGAAGATGGTCTTGTCGATCCGCAGGAAATGTCCGAAGATAATCGTGTTCATCAGCCGTACGCCGATCACCGCGGCCATCAACTCCAATCTGGGTATGGAGAGGGCCTTGAGGGGTGCCACTTTGGATTTCCCGCCGACCAGCGCCACCTCGATACCGTCCTCGAACTCCGCTCGGAAGTACGCCACGCAGGAGAAGGCATCCTCGCTTGCGTCCACGAAAATGTGCAGCTGCAGCGTCTTGATGTCCTTGACCGAGCGCCGTGGAAAGTAGCAGCGCGGAATCCGGATCTGTTCCAGAAACTTAAACTGGTCGGTCCACTGCGTCCAACGCACGCACATCTTGTCTGGAATCCGTTGGTCCCATTGCGTTTTCGCTCTCCACAGGGCTTGGATCAAGATCTTACCGCGCACGGTGAAGTGAGCCAATAATCCCAGCGGATCGAACGTGCTCATAACCGTACTCAACGATTGTCGCTTCGTCGGGTGCCCACCGTGCGTGTCCAGAGCGGAGGAGAACGTAAACACATCCTGCTGTTGCTTCCAATAAAGGCCGAGCACGCGCTCCGTCGTGCTTCCCTTGTCCAGCTGCAGATTCTTCTCCGAGGCCGAATCGTTATCCCCGACCCGTGCGAGAACCGCTTCGGAGTTGGACAACCAGTTCCGCAGGTGGAACCCGCCCAAGGAGTGGACGTGTTTGACCTCCAGAGCTAATTTCACCGCTTCCTCTTCGTTGTCCGCGCTGTCGAGATAGTCGTCCACATAGTGTTTACGCTGGATGGCTTCGGCGGCGGCAGGGAACTTCTCGGCGTGCTCTGCGGCGTTTAGGTTCTTGATGAACTGTGCGGAACAGGGTGAGCACGTCGAACCAAATGTGGCTACATCCATCAAGAAGATGTCCGGTTCCAGCGAGGGGTTCTCGCGCCAAAGCAGTCGCTGCGCGTGGCGATCTTCCTTCCGGATCTGCACCTGGTGGAACATCTCCTTGATGTCGGCACACAGGGCGATCTGCCGCTCCCGGAAGCCAAAAAGGACTGCCGGCAGGGTGGTTAGAAGATCCGGACCCTTCAGGAGCATGGTGTTTAACGATATCCCGTCGACCTTGGCAGCGGCGTCGCAAAAGATACGCACCTTCGATGGCTTCTTTGGGTTGAGCGCGACTCCGAGAGGGAGATACCACACGCGCCGCGGGTCAGCTTCCTTAAGCTCGTCTTCCGTGGCCTTGTGGATGTACCCCTTTTCTTGGTACTCGTTCATTTGACGCAGCACGCTCTCGCCGATCACCGGGTCGCTTCGAATGCGCCGCTCGAGGCACTGCAGTCTCCGTACGGCCATCCCGTAGCTGTCAGGGAACTCGAAGTGGTCAAACTTCCAGAGGAGACCCGTCTCGAAACGCTGTCCAACTCGTGTTGTGGTCTCTTGCAGGATTCGGTTCGCGCGCTGCACTTCCTCTGACTCCGGACACGGCACTGCAGTGATTCCCAGGCTCTCGATGGAAAAGAAACGTGCCACGAGATCGTGTAGGGGGTCTTCACTGTGGCATTCGCAGATGTTGAAGGTGCGGACAAGCTTTTCTGGTCGGTCCGGATTTGTTCCGTAGATCGTCCAGCCCAAACGAGTCTTCGCAGCGACCGGCTCACCCGGTTTCCCTTCTCGGATCCGTAAAGTCGCCGTGACGTGCACGTTGTCGTTGCCGATCAAAATGCACGGCGTAGCCCGGTCGTAGTCGTCCACCGGAAGTCCCTTCAGGTACGGGTGGGCTTCTACCAGCGTCGAATACCGTAAGCTCTGCCTCGGTAGATCCAGCTTGCTGACCGTTCGCACATCGGAAATCGCGTGCTTCGCCCCACCTCTTCCACTAGAAATCTGCAACGTGACCCGCTGTGACTCTGCTTCCGTCCTCTTCACATTCGCCGTCCATTGTAGACACAGCGGAAGATGTTCGCCTTCGACTCCCAGCTGCCTGACTACTTCCTCTTCAATCAGCGTACTCTCAGACCCGTCGTCCAAGAAGGCGTACACTTGAACTGAGCGATTGTTGGCGTGCAGCGTCACCGGCAGGACTCGGAACAGTGTGGTCTTTCCCGAGAAATGGTGATTGGTGGCCACCTTGGACCCGGAAGCCAGTTCTTCTTCCTTGTTCTGCTTGGCATCCTTTCTTTCCGGCTTTGAGTGCAGAAGAGGGTGGTGTTTCAGCTGGCATCCATTTTCCTCACATCGCTTGCTCAGCTTGCAGGGCCGCCGGCCGTGAGCACCGAGACAGCAGCGACAGAGTTCGTGCTGTTCGATGACTTTCCAGCGATCGTCGACACTCTTCTTGGCGAACTCCGGACAATCCTTAACCCGATGCTTCGGGTCTTTGCAGACTAGGCAGGCTGGGCCCCCGGAGTTGTTTTGCTTGACCTCGACTTTCTTCGCTGGAGTTTTCGGCGAGGAACACTTTTCCGCGGCATGTGCTCCGCAGAAGTGTTTCTCCTTACCGCCTTTCTCCTGCCTATCACGGTGTTCCGAAGGTTTCGGTACATTGTACGGCGTGACATCCGTCGCGGCCCGGACCAGGGTGTTCATGTATTGAGCGAAAGTGAGCACGTTTACGACCGCAAAGCGGTTTTTGTAAAGTGACCAGTCCAGCTTCATGTTGTCCGGCAACTTTTCCACCATCTCGAACAGCAGCGTGGGATTGTTCAGATGAGCATCCTGTCCCGTATCCTCCAAGTGATCGCTCAAGCTCTGCACCACCATTCCGAACGCGATAAGAGTTTCTAGTCGGTTTGGTTTCGGTCCAGGAGTCGACCGAAGTTTCTGCAACAGCGTCTGGATCAATAGTTCCGGGCGGCCGTACAGAGTCTCGAGTGTGGCGAGGACATGTGGAACGGATGCCGGAAGTCGAAGGCGACCTACCACCATCTCCCGCGCGTGTCCTTCTAGACAGTCCTGCAGCCGCGCTAAGTTCTCTGCATCGGAGTAGCCGCACGTCTGGGTCGAGTTGTTGTAGCAGCTGACGAAAAGTGGCCAATCCTCGGGATTACCGCTAAACTTGGGCAACCCTCTCGGCATCACATGCCTTGCGGCCAGCTGTTGCGGCGTTGGCCCCAATACTGGCGGAATTGGTGGTTGCTCCTGTTCAGGTTGGTATTCTGGCGCGTTGTCTGGCGGCGCGGGCTCCGGATTCCTCTGCGGATTTGGCGGCACTGGCTCCGGATCCCTCTGTGGGTTTGGCGGCACCGGTGCTGGTTCGGGTGCTGGTGTTGGCCCAGGAGGGCGAATCCTTGGCACTGGCGGACGTGGAAACGGCAACGGCGGTCGTGGTTGGAAACCCGGCGGAAACGGACCTTGCAGACGCGGGAATGGGCCTTGCGGACGCGGGAATGGGCCTTGCGGACGCGGGAACGGCCCAGGTGGGCGTGGCGTTGGTCCTGGCGGCTGCGGCCTTGGTGCCGGAGGAACAGGCGGCGGTGGATACGGAGGCAGCGATTCCGGCCTGGGCGTCGGGTTCACTCCTGGCGATCCTGTCGTCGTTCCATTGTTCCCATTTGCCTTTAAACCGCTCGCGTTGTTTACTTGGTAGCTGCTGACACTCCCGTAGACCATTCCAGATTGACTTTGACGGACCGTCAGGGTCTTTTGGTACAACAGGGAATTGGAAAACGGAAAGGGCGTTGAGTTAGTCAGGTGAGCAGAACCTGCCAAAGCGCCACCGTGGCTTGAGCCAGCTTGTTGCCAGTTGGTGTACCCGGGGTTATCATACGGGTCTACCTCGTAAATGGTTCCCAAAGTGCTCGACGTTCTGTCGATCATTCCACCCAATCCCACTTCGAGAGTTGACTGATCCAGCGAAATGCCTTGGAGAGCCCGTCCCAGGACGTCTTGTCCGGCTGATTCGTCGTATTGACCAGCAGTGTTATTGTTCGCTCCTTGCTCGGTCAGCGTTGACGTTCGAGCAGCAAACTGTTGCTGCTTTTGCCACTGTTCCACTTTGCTTTTGCTGCTTTGCTCCGACCCGACGCTACGATCATCCGCGACCTCATCGTCCAGCTCTTCCTCCCGTGCCCGGAAGGTTTCCTCCAGGATGGTTTGTTCGATCTCCAGCTTGGCGCGATCGATTTCCGCCTCCTGCTGCAACTTCTCCTGCTCATGCCGAATCTGCTGCTCTCGACGTGCCTGCTCCAGATGCTTTTCCATGAGGAGCTTTTGGGCCTCGAGTTTCTCCAGACGTAGGCGAGCCCTCCGCGCCCGTGCGTCGGAGGTGGATGACGTTCCAGAGCTGGCCTTAGAGGGCGGCTTCTTCCCTTTGGGAACGGTAAACGAAGGGTTTTGGCAGCGAGGACAGGTGAATGAGCGCTCCTCGACAGGAACTGTCTCGTCGACGCCAGCGCAGCAAGTGTGCCACCAGGTTAGGCAGTGGGCACAGTTCACCATGTCCGTGGTGTCCGGCCAGAAGCAGGCCTGGCAGTGAAATCCCCATTCTGCGGTCGGTACATGGGCCATATCGACAAAAATCTTTTAGATTATGTTGGGGTAAATGAAAGGCGATCCTTTGAGCCGACACCCTGTCGTGGTGTTCCAAGTGCTAAAAGCTGTAATCAATTTATTAGTAGCTAATCGCATGTTAAATTTAACCCACTTACATTTGTCTACCTATCATCGATTGAGATGAATTCACTCCCAATCACCCTGTTCAGCAGGTTTGCAGATCTGTGATAGTAAACATAGTTTTAGCGATAAGTTTTAATCTAGTTTTAAGTTTTAACTAGTTTTCAAATTCAATAGCATGATCTTGCAAGAAACTCACATGACTTAACCTCAAACTAGGTGATTAATCGTCGATGATCGCTTAATTCCAAATAACGACGGCAACTATAGAAAATTATGGATAAGTTTACGCAAATTCATTTCTCAGCCTAGCGTACTTACAAATTAAATAAATTTTAAGAGAATTGTTATCAACCACCAGCCTATCGCCCGTATCAGAAGATTACCTAACAATTTGCACGTTTGTACTTCGAGAATGATCTTAAATTGTAATGACGTTTCAGCTTGCCGAAACCGTCGCGGACGTACGTTCTACTCTTGGTCTTGTATGTCACGGATACGTCGACCTGTCACCGCGCAGTTCTTTCCCCGGTCGTCGCGGCGCTCTTGCAGTCGTACGCGGCGCTTGCTGTGGGATGGCGTTATCGTCCGCAACAGTTTGTGTGCATGGGGTGATTGGTCTTCTTCTTCTTCTTTTTTCTTTATTTTTAGTTCGCGCGTTCGTTGGCCAATGAGTTTATTTTTGTTCTCTTTACATAGTTTTCGATAGAAACGATCCGAATTCTTTTTTTTTTCGAGACAAGCAAGTCGTATTGCTGGATTAAGTCCTTTCTATATCATCGATGATCGGAAGGCACGCCGACGAATATGTTTTAAGGCTTATGATATAAAATCATTTTAATGAATAAAGCCCTTCTTACATCACCGTTGATCGGAAGGCACGCCGACGAAGAATTTCTGGAGGATCGCGGTCGAATTAATACTATATTTAAAATTCTAGATAGCTATCTTTCGGATTCGATTGTGAGTAGCGGGACTTCGCGGTTACTATGCAACGTATTTTTTGGAGTCTTTTTATATTTTAAATTTATAAGTCCTTCTTTTATCATCGTTGATAGGAAGGCACGCCGCCGGTTAAGTTCGTTTAAGTTATTGTTTTAATTTCATTACAATCGTTTACGTGGTGTCCTGTTTTCTTTTCGTTTATATTCGTTGATCGTAATAATTTATTCCAACTGGCAGCTTTAGTATTAACTCATCTTCTATTTTTGACATTTGCTCGCGATATCTTAATTGTACCAACAGTAAAAATATACTGATAAGTCCAGCCCATAGCACTACCGCTCGGTTGGCACGCGTTCGATTAAAACAAACTTTTTAAATAATCAATTATTTATCTTTCCGCAGCCGGCTGCCTAAGATTTAAAATTTCAACCGATAAACAAAATGCTCATGGTCACATCACTGCCACTCGTGAATCCTGACCTCATACCCATCTACTAACCCCCTCAAAACTCATGTGATACTTTGTCGGAGATGCAGTCGATTGGGCGGTCTCTATCACTCAAGTATCGGACTAACATTCCCATCCACTTCCCCGTGACCCTACCACTGGTCGTGGCCGGCGCCGGTATTGATCAGCATGATAGGGGCCTTTGAGAAGTTGCGAAGCGAGGAAAGATAGCACCCACTTATCTTCCACGGCTCGTGGATGTAACTTCTGGAGGTCCTGGTCAATAACGGAGTAGCAACTGCGGGTGGGCACCTATTCTTCTTCTTCTTCTTCTTCTTCTTCTTCTTTCTCCGTGTTCAATTTGTTTGTTTTTGCAGTGTGGTAATGTCATTAGCGCAATTATACGATCCAATAACATCGATTGTAATGCGATAGCTCACCGCAGCTAATTATGTTTTTAAACAATTCATATAATTTATGTTTTTTGTATGGAAACAATGTCCAAATAAGCCTCATTTGCGTCCATCACGTAGACACAGAACAAATGGTTATCAGCGATCCGGTTATTATTATTAATACCCCTTCTCGGAGTACGACTAAAAACGGATCCACAAGCCAACGACCCATCCGGAGTCGCCGCCGCTGTATTTAGATTGGCCGCGATAAGTCACGTTCTGTTTGAGGTTATGTGTGGGAGGGGCGGAAAATCCCTCGTGGTCTGGCCCGACTGTTTTTTTTTATATTTTGTTTTCTCAGGGAAAACACTACTCAACTTTGGTCGGGCAGGAGATTTTGGTCTGACCCAAAGCCAGGTCAAGGAGTGCCAAGGAAGCCAAGGAGATTTGTGGCGAGGGAAAATCCAATAACCGCCTTTTTAGTGGCCATTTCGATGGAAATTGAAAATAACATCGCCGGGTTTTCCGGGCTTGCGGGACTAATCCGAGATTCTGGATAAAAAGTGGGTGAGCCATTTGGATCAAGGTTGTTCGAAATTGATCAAAGTTGAACAACAATCCGTGAGTTGTAACCTCAAAAAGACGCGAGTACTCCACGTTGAGTAACGAACACGTGAGTCGCGCGTTTCCACGTGCGATGAGATCCGAACGAAGGTGAGGGTAATTAGCGCCAATAGAGTGCTGGCCAACGAATTTCGCGTCCAAAAAGAAGTTTAATTCGGAGCACCTCGTAAAGCTGGAGATGTAACTTGCGCTGCGAGTCATCCGATCTGTGATGTGTTGTGTTGATTGAACAGCGCGCGATTGTGGGGGCAATTAGAGGTTTTTGTTTTTGGCAAGGTACCCACTCTGGGGTGTTACACAAGTGATCGCGCAAAGTGGTGTTCCTAAATGCTGATAATTGTGGGCTTTTGGGGTCAACCTAGTGTTAGTTGGTTCACTTTGATAAGATCGCAAAACATCGTTGAAATTTCGAAGCAATCAAAATAAAATAAAAACATTTCGAATCAATTTATCAAACAATGGTCACAACTCCTAAGAATGTTCCGACTATGGATTCATGAACAAATGTTAAACAATGTTCTTCGTCATACTGGTCATGTCTGTAACATACGTTTTTTTCTCCTCTTGCAGGACCCCACACAATCACGAATACCACGTATTGGCAGCAGCAGAATCCCCGTTCCTGGTTCCATCAGCCGCCCCCCGCACCAGTTCCAGTCCAAGCTTGCGAGGCCCTCGTCGGCGGCGATCCCGTTTGCAACCCCCGCCAGTTTCCTAAGGCCACCGAGGTCATCCGCGGTCACCATCGCGCGGTCCTACTCCGGCGACAAGCTATGTCAGGGTGAACCCAGTCCGTTCCCGGTGTTGGCCGCCTCAACACCTGCACCGCAGTTCAAAGCGCCGCTCGGTGCGGTGTGTAATTTGTACAAGAAGTTGGAGCTGGTGTCCACCGAAAACCTGAACGATGTCCAGCCGCTGGACAACACGTTCGCCGTTGCTTCGCCATGTGGTGAGGTAGACTTTGCGGACGGTCGCATGCTGGTGGATGAATCGCTGGAGCTGGTCGGTGCAGGCAGTACAGACAATCTGTTGCTGGATCAGGACGCCGCCATGTTGAAGATGGCCTCCAGCAACGAGACGGTCACGCTCAACAGCGATGGGAACGTGACGTACGAAGTGAAGCGCAGTGAGACGTTCGTCAAGCAGAAACAGGAGGAGGTAGTGTCGGTCGGGAAACTCGGTGGTAGTCGAGAGTCATTGAATCGAACAAGAGGAGCTTCACTGTTTTTGACGATGAGCAAGTCGAGCGCGGATTCACCCGTCCTGGATCGGACGCACACGCTGGACGAACCGAAGCGGGCGCTCTGTTCGACGATGGTTGGTAACGTAACCCAAAGCATTCCAAATATTACGCAGGAGCTGTTGTACCGGACGCACGAGATCAACAGCCCGGACCGGCTGCTGCCGACGGACCCACACGTGGTCCAGAGACCCACCAGACTGACGTTCAACTTGAACGAAACCACCAATTTGTTGCACCTTTCGGATCCCGCGTTGGAATTGAACAAAACGCAGGTATTCAGCTCGACGATGCATTCTCCGCTGAACGTGACGAAGAACGTCGGGCACGAATCATTGGACACGAGTGCCGGCGAGCGCACGTTGGTCGCGGAAGAACTTGACGAAGACGATGGCCACCACCAGAGGAGGCAGAACGAAACGATGGATGTAGATGATAGTGGCGGGGGTAAGGAGATTTTCGATTTAAGTTTGGAGGAACCGGCTTCGGTGGGCAGGGAAGAGGTGGCACTTCGACCGCTGGAAGGACGATGCTCGATCCCGGCGAAGCAGCGTTTCTCGTTTGGGTTGGATTTGACCGAGTGTACGCTGGACTGCTCGATTGAGCTGTGTGATTCTTCGGTGTCCTCGGCAAAGCCACACGTGAAGTCTCCCGTATCAACCAGCCTGACGAAACAAGGTTCGTTCGAAATGGACGAAAGCTTGGGAATATTGACTCCGGATCAGATGAAAGAATTTCTGGATTCAACCACGACAAACACGAACAATACCAACAATTTGGAGCTGCAGCTAAATACGGGTTCCCACAAGCATGGACTGCACCATTGTCGAATTGACCAGACCCCATCGCCGGAGGAGCTTCCGCTAGATCCGGTGGGTGTCAAAACGGACATGTCGGACATTGTGCTGCCGTCTGAGATTCCCTCGAGTCAGGCGACGAGCATGTACCAGGAAATTTCGCAGACGGATTCGGACTCGAAGACGGATCAGATGACGAAATCTGCGACCTCAAAGGTCTCCAATAGCTTTATTACGAGTATTACCAGTATAACGAGTTTGGACACGGGTTACCAAGGCGATGGTGAAATGTCCCGACCAGCGAGCCGCGGGGCGGATCACTCACCATCGAATGGACCACGAATTAAGAACCCGGGTGCAGCACCGTGGAATGCTCCCGCAGCTCAGGCAGCGCCTGCGGTTCCACGGCGGCAGGATCCCATGACTGATAGTGACTTTTTCACCGAAAGCGATGCGGACGACGTGTTCAACCGGGGTGACCGGCGGGCCCAGGTCATCGACGGGCAGCTGTACGGACCCATGGTTCAGGGGGCAAACGTATTCATTAATCAACAGCCACAAAACGACGATTCCTGCATGGAGTCGAGTGGAATTTTCACTGACGTCGAGAACCGCGGCGATGACGACTTGGTTCATCGACTGTCCGAGGATCGCGAGGAGGAGGATGAGGAAGAGGAGGACGAAGGTCAACCTATGGCCATGGAGAGCGATATGAGCCCCGACGCGTCCACGGAGACCATTAGCAGCAGCAACACGGCGTGCAGCCAAAAGAAGGTACTACTTCCCCAAGACGCGGTGGAGGAGGACCAGGAGGACGCTAATAGTTTGCGGAACGCTTCACTGGTTTCGTCGGTTAGCACGAACGACGCGTCCATTGAGATGGTGGTGCAGGTCGCGGAACAAACCTTCGAGATGCCACCAGGTGACGTCGTCGTCGGCGAGTCCACACAAAATCAATCCTCGTCGTCACCGGTCGCGACATCACCGTCATCACCATCATCATCATCGCCGTCAACGGCCGTAGTGGTGAATGGTACTGCTGCTAGTGGTGGTAGGGTCGATAGTAGTGCTAGTGAGGTCGTCGTCGTCGCAGTTGAAGCACGAGGAGGCCCAAGTTCCGACAGTTTGTCTGGCGCGGCCGTCGGTAGTGGAAGTGTGCTCGGGAGTGGTGGCGGCAAAAAGCCCAGCTCCAGCCGTAAACAGCAGAAAAATGAATCGAATTTGGTGCTGAAAAAACACGAAATGTCGTCGCGCGCGACGTTGATCAAGACTCGCTTGTTCAAGGATTCGGTCGTAAAGTCGGGTTCGGTTTCGAAGTCGTCGTCGTCGCGCAGTGTCGGTGGCAGCGTCCTGAGCCTGGACGCCGGGAATGAGTGTGAGAATCAGGAAAACAAGCGTCCCACCAGTGGTCACGGTGGTCCACGTGGTGGCGTTGGCGGAGGCAGTGTGGGCAATCTGAGCTTTATGAAAAAGTCGGCCACCCCCAACAAGTGGGACGCAGTGATGAGCAAGATTGCCGAGAATAAGTCTGTTGTTAAGAAGAATTTCAGTGATGTGAAGTCGAAGATCAGCTGCGGCAAAAGTGGCGGTGGTGGTGGTTTGGTGGGGCGCCGCGTGGATTCACCGGCCTCCCTCAAGAGCCCACCGTCGGAATGTGCCAGCAGCATCGCAAGTCGCGGCGCGTCTACGCCGGGCGGGAAGCGCACCATTTCCGGATCGGTTAAGCGGTAAGTTTCGGCCCGTAATTGGATTACGCAAACTCAGATTCAAATCAGATTGGCAAACATCAATAATTCAAATCTGGTCTGGCTGCCTGACTATCGGTATTCACGTGGCGAAACTTTGTTTTGTTATGATTATTGTGCGCGTGCGCGCGGATTTTGTTTGCTCCGAAGAACCTACTGACGCAGCGTGACTGTGTCAGCGGGCAGTCAGTGGCTCTGGTGCTTGCCGGTGTGAGTCTTGTGAATGACTTTGGGCTTCTGGAGGCTCCACTCATCGTGAGGGTGGTATGCATCTGCATTTTTGGGATTGAGTAAAATTGGGATTTTCACAATGATTAAATTTTACAAGCTTTGTTTTATTTTATTTATTTATGTTGTGCTATTTGTTTGAAACATCTGTATAGTAAAATAATAATCGAAGCTTTTCGTGTTTATTTATTTATTTACATTCCATTTGCAGTTTCTCATTAGTCACACGGTCGGTTGCTGAGAGTGATTTTTGCACATGTATGTGAAAAATGGCAAAGCTTTGCAAACACGATTAAAAAAAAATTAAAGCTTTCACGTGGACCAAGCTAAAAACTAATGATTTATTCAAACAATTATCAGCAAATTTTACATAATTATTTATTTTACTGTGAAGCTACATAACACAGGATCAAATCAAATCATTTTATCGCTGTTGTAGATCACTACATTTTCAAAAATTGTGAGGTAAATTTGTAAGTTTTCTCAAACTTAATTGGCTACTGAATTATGAAAAGAATCAAAAAAGTTGGTGCTCGGGGTCTTTACATTTTTTTATCTTATTGTAGAATCCTGGAACCCAAAATTGTCTTTTTAAGTTGGTCTCGTATGATAAATTGAATTAGAACAAAAATCGCAGTGAAACTGTTTAACCCTTTAAGTAATTTAGCCAACTCTTTCGGGTACTAAACCCTTTTCACTGCATACCATCCCTCACTCATTATGTAAATAACCGGTTTGCGCTAGGTGGGCTTGTTTGTACCATTCATTTAGCGCCCCAAGAGAGCAGTACAAAACTGGGCTTCAACACTCATGCTTGGCCTCAGGTCGCGATGGTAGTTTCCACCACCCAACCCCTCCTCCCTCCACCCACACTACCCCAAACACCTTAACTTTTGTCTGTGTGTGCTTTCAGCTGTTTTCGCCACCATGCGCCCGCCGAGAATGGCCGATGATGATAATGAAAAGCTATTATTTAATTGCGCGACCCGAGCGCCGGCACACGAACGCGTGTTTGTGTTTTTGTGTGTCGGTGGGTGTGTGTTTGAGATATTTCAGCGAGGCTCAGAATGACTAGCTTTTCTTACACCAAGTCACTCTCAGGCGCAGGTGAGGTGAGCTGGTCGATTAAGATTAAGCTTTTTGTTGTTCAGTTTGTTAATCTGTTGCTATTTTGAATAAGGCCATTTTTTAGTACATAATCGAAATTTCTACAAGCCAAAATTTAATATCTCAAACCAGAACTAGACTAACATATATTTGATTCAACATCAATTTCTATTGAAAGCTATTAAAACACTGATTTGTTTTTTTTTCCAAATCAAGGCTATGAACAGAAAAAAAGTGGAATTTTGGAATGTTGAAAAATTGGTTGGTTGAATATTGCCTCTTTTTTGAGTAATATTACATAAAAAATGTGTAAAAATGTGAACCTGATGAATGGTTATCAAAAACTGATGAAAATTCAACATTTTCAGAGGTAAAATTTTTGGAACACAAAATCTGTCACCATTTCCTGATGAATATTACCATCATATTTTTCTGTGTGCTTTAATGTTTGATTAACACCCTACTGCTCAAATTGTTATTTCAAACATTTTTTTTCTCGTGTTCAGGTGGTTATTTTGACCAATTTTTGTTCTACGAAAAACTTTACTTCTCTTGTATGTTTGTTTTTTTTTTCTTGTTTTATTTTTGTCTTGTTTAGTTTATCTTTGTTTTTAGTAGTGTTTATACCTCTTATCATTACATTTTGCCTATTAAATTTCTAATTTTGTTTACAGTAACTTTTTTCAATTTTTTCCTTGTTTTTCACATTTTGTACTCTAGAATGCCACCATTATCATTTAGATTCTAAAAAAATGCGTAGAGGCATAGTCTGGGACACTCCAAAAATTACTGCATTTTTTTTATACTTAACTCTCTACAACCCAATCCCGTCTTTAGACGGGCTTCGATTTAAAAAATCGCCAAAAATCAATATTTCAACCAATTTTTGATTTTTAAAAAGCATTGGAAAGAAGAACTCATAGAATTTTTGAAAATTTATGGGTTGGAAGTTTTACTTGTTTTATGTGACTTTGGCAATGTTTTTAAAAATGTCATTTTTGTAGGGGTCAACTTTGGCTGTGTTTTTTACTAACATTTACTATATTTGAGTGTAAAAAGAAGTATGCAGTAATTTTTCTAGTGTCCCAAACTATGCTTCTACGCTTTTTTTTATAATTTAAATGATAATACTGCCATTTTATAGCAGAAAATGTGAAATACAATCAAAAAATTGAAAAAGTGACTGTTAAAACATGAAAAAATTAGATACGCGAAATGCAATGAGAGGGGGTGGAAGAATAGGCCAAATACTACCAAAAACAAACAAAGATAAACAAGATAAATGCATTTTAAAATACTAAAACTGAAACAAGAAATAAATAAAACAAGAGAAGTAAAGTTTTTCGTAGAACAAAAGTAGCTCAAAATGACCTCCTAAATACGTTTTTAAAAACATGAAACATCCAACCCTAAAATTTTCTAAAATTTTAAGAGTTCTTTTTACCAATGCTTTTAAAGATCAAAATGGGTTGAAAATTGATTTTTTGTCGATTTTACAATTTTTATATTTTTTTTTTCATTTATTAGAGAGCCTTTTAGACCATTAAGGTGAAGCCGTTGATCATTTTCGAAGAAAATAGATCATCACTTTAAAATATTCTGAATTAAATTCAATTTAACGAATTTCTTCACCAAAAGGAATCAGCATGTGCCGGTTGTTGCCTTCTTGAAGCCACTGAAAGAATTTTTGGTCTAAATCAAATGCGTTTGAAAATTTAAATAATTTTGTGGTACAATCATTGACGTCCTAGTTGGCAATCATTGATTTATGACGATTTCCATAACATTGCAAGGAATGGGATAATCGTTACCAAAAGGAATCAGCATGTGTAGGGCACTATTCTAATCAACTTGTAGAAGGAATTTTGTCAAAATATTGAAAGCTACGCAAAATTTATATCTTTCAACGAAAAATCATGGCAATGATGGAAGTCTTCACGTTGGCTGTTTCGGCTCAGTTATGGTTTCTTTCTATAGCTGAAAATGTAAAAACAGGCAAAACAATATAAAAAAATCATGTATTAACGAGTGTTTTTTTTGGGAAAAAAATCTTTTTGCGGTGCTGTACACTATAAATTCATTGACATTCAAATTTATTTAAACTAGCCCTAACATGCTGAAAAAGATTGAAAAGGGGAAAAACAATTTAAATTGTTTCAGTTGATTGTTCCGCTATTTTCATAAAAAAAAATGTTTTGAGAAAAATTATTTTGTTTGCCACGGCCTAGATGTAAATTGTTGAGTGATGAAATTGAAACAAGAAAAACATAAAACATGGAGTAACATTTAAAAGATATTTGAAAATACTAACCCAATAACATTTTATGTTATTTATAACAAGATTTATTATTCGCCGTTATGATTTTTTTTGTTATTGGATTGTTATTGTATCAACAGACTAATAACACTTTGAGTTATTCTTCAAACAAATCTTTGTTATTCTTTTTTGTTATTTTATCAACTAATCTGATCATCCCAATAACAGTTGGAGTTATTTTTCCATAACAAAAATGTTATTACAAAGTTGTGTTGGTTTTCAACCAATATCAGACCAATAACAAATTTTGTTATGATAACATAAACTGTTATTAAACTCTTATGCAGAAATGGATTTTGCAAGAATATTCCATAACACGTTTTGTTATTTTAACAGTATTTGTTATTGAAATGGCATGAATTTCGATATTACCATCTGCCCGGGATGGCATTACCACAAATGCTCATAATTTTTGACTAATAAAAACTAAAAAACACAGCCAAAATCACTACCAAAAAAATCTTAAAATTTTTCAAATGTATTACTCTATCACATGAAGTACGTAAAATTACCAATTCCATGATAACATGAACATTGAAGAGTTCTTACTTTTAATGCTTTATCAAACTTTGATTGATTGGATGAAAGACTTTTGCGATTTTTTCAAAATTAAGCTCGCCTTAAGACAAAATTGGGTTGTAGAGAGTTTATTATAACATTTTTTTTAAGATGGGTTTTTAGCATTACAGTAAAGCTTTATTATTTTCAAATACCGTGAACCGGGGTGACATTGATAGGATTTTAATTTATTTTTGGAATATTTTCTAACTGGTAAGGGTTTTCTCAAGACTATTATCTTTAAAACATATTCTAGGGTAGGCCACATAAGGTCCATGCACTATTTTTGAAAAAATGTTTTGTCAAATTTTGCCCACTTGCGTTGAAAATTATTACTTTGAATACCGGGGTGACTTTAATAGTCTTAGTTTTTGTTGTTTAAATCAGGTTAAATGGGTTCAAATTTTATTTTTACGTCGAATGTAGCATCGCTAAGGTTGCTGATGTAGTTGTAAAATCAATGTTTATATTTAGTTAACTAAGTTTGTAAGCTTATTACCAAAATACATATAATTTTAGGTAAAATTGTTAAAAAGTCAGAATTTTCTGTTTTTTTAAAATAGTTTTGTTTGTAAAATTATCATACCATATTGCATTTTAAACTGGATACGAAGCACGAATTAAAAAGTTTCACATTTTGTATAAAATTTGTTCTATTGAAATGCCTTCAAATTTGGATTTTTTTTAGTTATGCTTTCAAAAAAAAAAATATTTTTTATTTACTCACTTCGTTTACCTTCTCCTAATGGAAAATTGTTCGAAGAATGCGAAATTGCATTCCGTTTTGAAATCATGTTCATAGAGAAATTCATGATAATTTGAGAATATGAAAATAATGCTATTCATCTACATTTTCTTAATCATAGTTAACAAACTTTTTAAACTTTTCAAAATTTAATGAAAACTTTTTCTAGAAGTACCTTGAACCTTTCTCTACGCCAGTCAGTATGATTCAATGCAATTCCGTACGTATTTTATTTGTACTCATCATTTTGTGAAAAAATCTCAAACCTATCAAAGTCACCCAGTTTTACGGTACCAACTAAATAAAAATAAAGTTATCATGAAGCCTTTGTAACGAAAGGCATTTTAATGAACGATTTCTGATAACTTTTTGATTTTCATTCAAAATATCGAAAAAAATACTTTTTTTTTCGATTGATCAATTGGAACATCGTCTGTTGAATGCTATTTTGTGACAACGACCGTCTAGTACTTTTGAGAAAATCGATTGATGGTAAATAATTCCTAAACTTTTTTATTGTCATCCAAATTCATTGGACATTTTTTTCTAAACTTTTGATGGAAAATTGCTGCATTACTTTTTTCAATAATTTCATAATATTTTTACCGATAAATATCATTCCATATTAAATATACGCAACAATAAACATTTGGGAGACTCCGCTTGGTTTAAACCAGGGCTGTGGAGTCGTAGTCGTGGTCGGGGGAGTCGGGCACTTTTTGATTTTCTTGTAGTTGTTTGAAGTTTAATTATATTTAAATTATTTTTAACTTGATTTTTGGAGACTTTTCTAAAGGGAACGGCAACATTAACTATGAAGAACAATTTGCCTGATTATAAAATAATAAAAACAAAACGATAACTTTACAAACGAACAATTTTTTAGAAAAGGAAATAAATCTCATTAATTTATGATATTTTCCTGGAAGTATGATTTCCACAGTCCATCTCCAGCTTCATATTTCCACCTGTTCCAGCACACACAAGGGGTGCTGCAGGTGTTTGCAAATCGCTTCTCATTCGACAGGTGAGTGACGTATGCACTTACTGACGATGACCGACAGGTATACTCTTACACAAACACACAGCCACAGGTGCGAGTGTTTGAGTTCATCGCGTGCACTTGATATGTAATCGTGCTGTGCTGAGTGTAATGTACCGCGCGAGCAGCTGAGATTCACGCACACTCAATCATGAAATGCACGAAGAGAAGAGGAAACTTCGGAAGTCGGTGATTCGAGTGAGGCAAGGGTTCAAATTTGAACGACGAAGAAAACGATGATGATGCTGCGGCCGATGCTATTGATAATGACATCGGCGCAAAGTTTTCTGTGTCGCGCGATCACGACTGCATCGGCATTTCGAGCTTGGCGCAAGTTCAACGACTACCCGAGCAGAAATGGGTCAACCGAGAAGTGACGCGACGGGGTGACGACGAAGACGACGGAGATGGCGACAGCAAGGGATGCGACGGCGCTAATGACGCCTGACCCCGCAGGTGGTTGAAATCGATTTGGGGGTTTTGAAACGAAAATGAGTTTCAATTTATCGTGTTCTAAAGCTTTTTTATTTCGAGTTATGAAAAAAGACATTCTCGAGTTGAATTGAAAAAAACTGTAGTGCAATCAAATAAAATTCAAGTCCATAACTTACCTAAACAAGGCTGCGAATCCACTTCCTCCATTTCAATTTCTCGTCCACAAAAATAGACTCCAGTCCATTCCACAATTCGTCAATAATTCCTAAAACCACAATCAATACTGCTTATGAGCAAACCACGCATAGTTTAAGTGCATCATTAAAATTCACTAACGCCAGGATTTGCCCACATTTCTAGTGCGTATAAGCTTTTTGCCCAAACTTACATTCACTCTCAGGTGTTTGCCAAATTGAATGTTTCCAGTGCAGTGAACCGGCAAATGTAATCAACAGGTTTGTAGGAGCGCTAGGCCCGGCTCCAGGAGGGCTTGTTGATTGTCCAACCTTTCCACTGTGTTGCAGGGAATTCCGTGGCACAACACAGCTTCAAGGCGACAATCGGCGAGTGGACTGTATTCACGACTTTTCTCAAGTGGACTCCTTTGGCCAGGATGCAAGAAAACAGCTTGTTTCACGATGTTAACTTCTATATTTACAAGCTTAAACTGACTTACGGACTAACAAAATCATTGGGTTTTTAAACTAAAACTTCGGCATTTCTTCCCGAATCTTCTTTGCAAAAACATTCTTATTATTTAATCTCCTATCGGGTGCGCAATCCTTTTTCCCTAAACCATGTACACGCCTCTTCTTCTTTTCATTCATTCATTTCTTTCATTCCTATGCCCTGCTCTCCTATTGGTCTGTTTGCGCAAGCTGCCTGCTCAGACGCGCTGCGCGTCCTTGAGCCTATTGTGTGCTGTGAGATACATGAATGAAATATGTGTGAAAGGGAAAGGACACGAATGGTGAGTTGGTCTGCGGTTATTTACATGCTATTGTTTCTTTTCTTCTTCAATGTGTGGCGTGTATGTGCGGGTACATTTGTGTTGTGCTATGTGTTTGAAACAATGGAAGGATTAACTGACACTGTGGAAATGGATGGATTATTCTTGCAAATTTACTATACCTGACACTGTTAAAAATCATATCGGTTGGAAACTATATCTTCTGAGCTGAAAATTGGGCAAATTAAATCTACTTTGGCGTTGGCGCCAACATACTCCCGCCGGGCAGAGATGGAATCTCTGTGACCTTAACCAAATTTGCATTATCAATGATTGGCAGAACAGCAATCTTATGGATCGCCCGCTTGTAAACTAATGTACCGATCTGTACTTCGACCGTACGCACCAAATCATCTTTCCCGGGGAAGGTTTTTGTGATTTTTCCCAACTTCCAAACCTGCACGGGTGCATCTTTTTCTTCTAGCAAGACAATCATACCTGGTTTGATGTTGGCGGACTTGACTCGATTCTTACCGCGGGGTTGAAGGGTTTGCAAATAATCGCGATGCCACTTTCTCCAAAACTCATCGCGCAATCGCTGCATGTACTGCCAGCGACTGAGCCGATTTATCTGAACACCTTCACAACTGGGTTCAGGTACGGCGGTCAGGGGACGACCAATCAAAATGTGTCCGGGGGTGAGAATCTCTGAATCATTAGGTTCTGAAGAGGTAGCATAGAGAGGACGAGAATTTAAAATTCCTTCTATCTGAGTCAGAACTGTAGCGTACTCTTCAAAGGACAACTTGGCTTCCTTGAGAGTTCTCTTCAAATGAAATTTGGTACTCTTAACGGCGGCTTCCCAAATACCACCAAAGTTGGGGGCTTCGGGGAATGAACGACCAATTAATTTCACGAGGCTGACAGAACTGAGCGATTTCATCGACTGTGACTTGGGACTTCAACAATTCATAGAGCTCATGTAGCTCGGTTTCGCCCGCGGAAATTGGTTCCGTTATCGGAGTGGATTTCTCGGGAAGTCCTCGACGACCTACGAAGCGTTTCAGAGCTGCGAGAAAAGTCTCTGTACTCATATCTGAAACGAGTTCCAAATGTACGGCTCGAGTGACCATACAAACAAACACCGAGATGTAAGCCTTTACGATCTTGGGCTTGTATCGACCATCCTTGACATAAACTGGACCTGCGTAATCCACACCAGTGACCTCGAACGGCAGAGCTTGGTTGACACGATATGCAGGAAGATTTCCCATCAACTGACTAGCGACCTTCGGGCGAGCCTGAAAACACGTGACGCATCGATGAGTGATTCTGCGAACTGACGACCTTCCGTCGATCAGCCAAAATCTTGTCCTCAAAGCAGCGATCAGACTCTTGGGACCGACATGCAAATTTTCTTCATGATAAGCGCGAATCAAAAGGTCAACTACAGGGTGTTTCGGCAAAATGTAGGGGTGTTTGGAGTGAAACAACAGCGAGGATGGCTGAAGCCGACCTCCAACTCTCAAGACACCGTCCTGGTAGAACGGGTGCAAACCTGCAATCTTCTTGCACGGTTCGTCATTTTGAACACGGTGAATTTCGTCACTGAGTGCCTCATGCTGGGTTATCTTTACGATCAGTTCCAGCGAAGCGCGCAACTCAGGAATCGTTAGGTGAATCATGAACACTCGACAAGACGGATCTTTCTGACGACAATTTTGGATGAAACGCTGCACGTATGCCATCACACGCTGCAGCTTTCTGAACGAACTGAACCTTGTAAACACAGGAAGCTGGTCTTCATTGAACACTGGGGTTGCAATGATCGGACCAAGCTTCAACTCGGGGAGTTCATCATCTGGAATTTCTGGGGGGATTTCCTCATCATACACTTCGATTCTCAGGAAGAATGGGCCTTCCCAGAACTCGGACTTCGACATTAGAGCCTCGGGAAGCATGCCTCTGGAAACAATATCAGCGGGGTTGTCCTTTGACCTGACATATTTCCAAATAAATCCTGCGGTGAGCTCAAGAATCTTGGCAACTCTGTTTCGGACGAACACATCGAGCTTCGCCAAGGACTTCTTAAGCCACGCGAGGACAACCTGACTGTCAGTCCAAAGTACGACTTGGCTTACCTTAAACTTGACAGTCTCGAGAACTCTAACCATCATGCGAGTCAACAGTTCACACGCCATCAACTCTTTGCGGTGAATGTTGAGATCTTTCTTGGGCGAACAAACTCTTGATTTGCTGCATAGGAGGCGAAGTTGAGCTCTGCCGTCGGACAAGATGCATCGGACGTAAATGTTTGCACCGTAAGCAACAACGGAAGCGTCGGAAAATCCATGAAGCTCAATCGCGACAGTCGACGGGCTGATAACATAGCGTGGAATCCGAATTTCACTGACCTTGGGGAGGGCTCTACGGAAACACAACCACGACGCCAGAAGATCTCCTTCGACCTTGGCGTCCCATGGCAACTCAATCAACCACAACTTCTGCATGTAAAGTTTCGCAACAACAATCACGGGGGATAGAAATCCGATGGGATCAAACAACCTGCCGATTTCAGAGAAAATACTTCGCTTGGTGAATTCGGTGACATCTTTTGGAAGACGCACCACGAACATAAATTCGTCAGACTGGGGACACCATGTCAGACCCAGTGCCTTGACGACCTCGTTTCCTTGATCGAGGCACACAAGTTTCTCGCGATCAGATTCGGGAACACTACTCAACACTTCCTGGCAATTCGAGCTCCATTTGTGGACACGAAAACCTCCAGACTCAAGCATCTTTCGAATCTGCCGCTGGACGACTACAGCTTCGTCAGCGGAACTAGCACCGGAAAGGATATCATCGACATAACAATCATCACGAACCACCTCGGCTGCTAGCGGAAACTTCTCTCTTTCATCTTGACACAACTGAACTAGACATCTGGTCGAGAGGAACGGGGCAGCTGCTGTGCCGTAAGTTACCGTCTGTAACTCCAGCACGCGGATCGGCTTTGAAGAGTCACTCCTCCACAGAATTCGCTGGAACCTCGTCTGAGACGAGTCGATAAGCACTTGTCGATACATTTTTTCAATATCGGCAGTGAATGCAATGGGGTGTTTACGAAATCTGAGGAGAATACTGAACAAATCACTTTGGACCGGCTTTCCAACGTGGAGAACCTCGTTGAGCGACTTCGCCGTAGAACCTTGCTTGGCCGACGCGTCGAACACTACTCGCAGTTTCGTGGTCGAGCTCGTCGGCCTCAGGACGGCGTGGTGGGGCATGTAGTACCGATGCTGGTCTACATCCTGGACTCATCAACCTCACGACAATGACCAAGGGATTCATACTCATCAATGAACTTAGCATACTGCTGCTTCAGACTTGGTTCTCTGTTGAGACGGCGCTCCAACAGCAGGAACCGACGAAGAGCGAGCGAACGGTTGTCTGGCAACCCTGACACATCTTCTCGAAACGGCAATCTAACAACAAATCGACCTGACGGTAAACGACGATGCGTTTCCACGAACAACTTCTCACATTCATCAACATCAGAGAGTGGGGGCGTTGGATCGGCAAGATCCTCGACCTCCCAAAACTTGGAAATCGTTTGATTCAGCACATCCAACGAAGCGTTGTTCGCGATGTGTGAATGGTTCACAGAATTCTCGATTTCGCCGGAAAATACCCAGCCGAAATGAGTTTCGCGCAACTCTGGCAGACCGTCTGCCAGGTGCAGCTGTCCTGACTTAAGCAGGCTGAAAAACATGGAGGCACCAATCAACATATCAATTCTCTCGGGGACATTGAACTCTGGATCCGCAAGTTGTATTCCCACTGGGATCGACCAGGAGGAAACATCAATCTTCGATCCGGGGATGATTCCAGTCACCTTTGGAACCACCAGACATGCGATACTGGCGGCGAAGGCCGAGTATCTCGAACGAACGGTAACCCTGACTTTCTCCCTAGCATACATCTTTGACCCACCTACACCAGCGATCGGAACGTACAGCGACTCACGAGGGGCCTTCAACTTGTCGGCAATCCGCTCGGAGAGAAAGTTTACTTGCGAGCCACTATCAAGAAGCGCACGGCAAGGAACGGGATCTCCATCATTCTCGATCAGGACAAGAGCCGTCAGCAACATCACAGTTTTCAAACTCTGGGAATGGTTGGATGAACATGAAGAGTTGAGAGGGGTTTGCTGCTGCAGGTTCTGACTCAGTGTAGTGGACGGGGAAAGGTTGGGAGATTCAGACTGAGGTGTTGTAGGGTTCGTTACTTGGAGGCTTGGGGTTGGTCTTACGCTTTGAGCTTTGGAGAAAGAGTCGTTATGGAGCAAGGTGTGGTGTTTCTTGTGGCAAGTCTGACATTTCAGATTGCTGGAGCAACCAGAAAGTCGATGACCAGCTCGGAGGCAGTTAAAACATAACTTCAACTCACTAACTTTGGCATTGCGCTCCGGAACTGTCATCGCCAGCAACTTCGAACATTCAAAGTGACGGTGATCCGCCCCACAAACCAGACATGACTTGGCGACCTTTGCAGATGTGGCAGTATGGGATTTTTGGGTTGGTTTGGGGCAAGATGGCTGGGTGTTGCTTTGCTCCTTTGCTGAGCTCAAGACGCGCGAATTTTGGGAACGTTCAAGGACTTGGCACTCGGTTTTCAAAAATTGCAATGTTTGGTTAAAGTCTGGCAACTCACCTTGTTTCTGCGTCCTTTCCCACTGCTGTCTAGTACTATCATCTAAGCACCCTACCACTAGCTTGTTAATGATAAGTCCTGACAACCTGTCGACGACGAGTCCTTGGTACTGCAATCCGGCGACGTGGCGATCACAGGCTTTGGTGAGCGCCTGCAAGTCCTTGTGGTTTCCCTTGGTGATTGGCTTGAGCTGCAACAATCCATCGATGTGCGTATCCACGATGACACGTTGGTTCTCGAACTGCTCGCTGATCTCCTTCCAAACTTGCTCGTAGTTGTTGTCTTGAATCATCTTCGCGGTGATCAACCCAGCTGCATCACCGACCAGAGCTTTGTCGAGGTGATGCAGCTTCATGGCGTCGGAATCGCGGGTGCGACCGACGAGGTCCTCGAACATGGCCTTGAACTTTGGCCAGTTCTCCGTCTGTCCGTCGAAGGTCGGTATCGGTGCTCGAAGAGGTTGCTGTTGCACGATCACTTGAGGCGCCACTCCGTTGGCACCGACTTGAAAGAGGCCAGCGACCGGCTGGTTGAACATCTCCATCAGCTCTTCGACCAGCACCAGCGTTTCGGTGTGAAGCTGGTCAAACACGTCGAGCACATCATCTTGTTCCTCCTTCTTGTCATTGGCAACCACTTCGATCACTTCACGATGGCGCAACACGTACTCCTGGTAGTGCGCTTCCAGCTTCTTCTCGTACACCTTCAGCGTCGCCTTGGTAATCCTCTGCGGGTTCTTCTTGGCTTCGTCAAGGGCATTCTTAATTTTCGTCACTTTTCCCTTGACCTGTCCTCGCTGATGAATCAGCGATTTCACTTCATCTGGATTCACGGGCTGCTTCATTGGCGTGTGTAACACCATTTTGGCGCCCTCACTTCACTTAACTTTGAGTTTGAGTTCACTTTGCAACCTTTTGCTTGTTGCACTTTTTGTCCACGGCGTGGACGCACTTTGCCAACTTTTGGCACACGAGTTTTTGGTTTGGAAAACACTTTGGCTGTGCTTCACTTTGGTCTCTTTAGACCCACTTGTCAGTTTTTCCTCGCATCCGCCAAAGGCCACTTTCACTTGTCCGGATTGACGGACCACTTTGACTTCCGGTTGGCGACTCTCGTTGAACGTTCACTTGAAGAACCATGAAGGTCAGCACTTTTCGCACAAATCCGGCTCGACGGACCATGTAGGAGCGCTAGGCCCGGCTCCAGGAGGTCTTGTTGATTGTCCAACCTTTCCACTGTGTTGCAGGGAATTCCGTGGCACAACACAGCTTCAAGGCGACAATCGGCGAGTGGACTGTATTCACAACTTTTTCCTTCAGTGGACTCCTTTGGCCAAGATGCAAGAAAACAGCTTGTTTCACGATCTTTACTTCTATATTTACAAGCTTAAACTGACTTACGGACTAACAAAATCATTGGGTTTTTAAACTAAAACTTCGGCATTTCTTCCCGAATCTTCTTTGCAAAAACATTCTTATTATTTAATCTCCTATCGGGTGCGCAATCCTTTTTCCCTAAACCATGTACACGCCTCTTCTTCTTTTCATTCATTCATTTCTTTCATTCCTATGCCCTGCTCTCCTATTGGTCTGTTTGCGCAAGCTGCCTGCTCAGACGCGCGCTGCGCGTCCTTGAGCCTATTGTGTGCTGTGAGATACATGAATGAAATATGTGTGAAAGGGAAAGGACACGAATGGTGAGTTGGTCTGCGGTTATTTACATGCTATTGTTTCTTTTCTTCTTCAATGTGTGGCGTGTATGTGCGGGTACATTTGTGTTGTGCTATGTGTTTGAAACAATGGAAGGATTAACTGACACTGTGGAAATGGATGGATTATTCTTGCAAATTTACTATACCTGACACTGTTAAAAAATCATATCGGTTGGAAACTATATCTTCTGAGCTGAAAATTGGGCAAATTAAATCTACTTTGGCGTTGGCGCCAACAAGGTTCAACGCTATTTTTGTTGTGTTTTTTTTTGCTTAGGGGTCATCAAAAGTTGTGGCATTACCATCGCAAATGAACGCTAGCAGCGTAAGCTTGACGGAACTTCCCCAGGTTGTGAAGCCTGTTAAAGCTGACGAAACGTTGGCGCACTATCAATATTCAGCAAACAGACTTAATTGACCGCTTAATGAGCAGAATGCCCGATGAGCCGCGCAGTCTATTTGAACTGACCCCATCTGTTTGCTTGCCCGGTTTCAACGCTGGCAACGTACTTTTCTGTCTTTGTCTTTCACCCCCAAAGGTATGAGATGTTGTTGTTGTTGGTGTGAATTTAGAACGGCTCGAATAACTTGATCCATGGGCTAGGTCCAGAGGTCAATGCTAACTATTTAAGTGCTTCGGGGTATGTTGAGAAACATCTACCGTATCGCATGATCTGCTAACATGGTATGTTATTACATTAGTCATCTTGAACAACTGGACGATGTTCGGGTGTGAAGCTTAGACAAAATTGTGGTTGATCTACGTGGCCTCAGCAGTAATATGTTTCTCTGACCACACCCTTGAACGCTCACTGCACGTCAGTACCATCCACATAATCATAATAATCATCATTAGTGGAGTTAGCCATCATACCATCAATCCCAAGAGTGCAGTTAACTCCTTTCTACCGTCGTGTAAACGTATAGGACCTTGAGTTGTGGTTTTTCTTCGAACATTCGCAAATTTTATTAACGCTTTGCAAGGCTTTTTATTATACTTTTAATGCTTAAACTTTCTCTATAAACCAATTTGCTATTTTAAACCAAACTACACAAAAACAATATTAAAATATAAATTAAAAAAAGAAAACGCATCTATCAAGCTTCTATCTTCTAGCTTTTAGATTCTTGTTTCAAGCTTCTATCGTTTAGCTCTTAGCTACTAGGGGAAATATATCCATTTTAAGCCTAATCAACGGTCGTGTTTGAATGATGCTGGATAATCTAGAGTGTTCCTTGAAATTTACTAAAACCAAGTACACCAACAAGTAGAGCATCTTTTTGTGAACATTTCCAATTATTTTCACTTTTACTGAAACTCATTCTAGCATATGAAAAAAAAATCCAAATGTATTCTAATCAGACGATAATGCATTGGGCCACGCCCATTTTTCTATTTTCAGCTCAGTTCTTTTTTTCCAGCGCTCTTTTGGGTCTGCTTAGTGCTGTCAATTGAAAAGTAGCATTTATAGAGAAAGTTTCCTGGCATCACTGGTTCACTCCAACAGGCTCTGCTAGTGGTGTTGGTGACCACCCTTTGTTCTTTATTTGCCTTCGCTCGGTTTTCGTCAATAGACTTGGCGCGTTTGTTTTTTTATGGCGCTTGCTAATTATTTACATGTTTCGGGATTATTTTTCAAGTGAGTGACTAACTAATGTGCGAAAGAACATGTTGCCGGTAGGAGAAAGCAATTTCATATCATACGCGCTTTGAAAACGTTAGCGCAAGTGAAAAGATATTGATGGCGACTTTCGTTAAGCAGTTAAGCTCTCATCTTGCGTATGGATGTGTGTGCCAACAAAAGATGAGAAATGGTCTCGCAAAATAGAAATTATAGAGCAAATCCAGCTCAAATCAGGAATTTTTCTGGTACTTTTGTACCCGACCCTCTCCGATTTCAATGAAACTTTGTAGACATGTTATCCTAGGCCTATATAAGCCATTTTTGTGTATATGGAGCCAATAGTACTCGAAAATAACATTTGAGAAGGGGGTAAGGTATTTAAATATTTTTGTATTTTGTAATTACTGTATCTCGAAGCCGTTGCGTCGTATCAAAAAGTGGTCAAAGACGAACTTGTAGGAAATTGGACGAGCTTTCTGAAAAAAGTACACTGAAACAAAATACACGCCACATCTATGAGATTTTTGGTTTTAAGTCTAAAACTTAAATTTAAAGGTGATGTCACGATTTTTTTCGTTCAAAATTCTTGAGGAGATAGCCTAAAATATAACCAAATACTGACGAAAAATGCAGGATGGTATGCCTCTTCTAAAAGAATACAAAATCATTTACTAAAACTGTTTTTTTGAAAAGAGGTCTAAACTTCAAAGTTTTTGAAAGTCTCCATATTGACCATTGTCCTATGTCCAATCCTTGGGAACCCGCATAGTCATGAACTATATAACTACTTTATGATAAATAGTTACTCAACTATTTATCAAATGGTCTCTACTATTCATTAAATTGTAACCCAACTATATATGTACGATATATCAAACCATTAATTCCATTCCCAAAATAGTTTTGGTCGATTTTACTATATGAAAAATTAGTTGTTAGGCAGAAAACTATATGAGGTTTTCATACATATGTAAATATTTTTATAAACTTGGATTTTACGTCAGATAGTCATTGCCCAAAAATTGACTATTCCTATATAGTTTCTGAAAAACTACTTTACCGACACTACTTTGCCGACACTTTAAAAAGACCGCAAAAATGAACCCTACAATTGTTGTGATAACTACTTCGGATATAATCAAATTTGATTTTTAAGTTCTATCGATAGTTGGAGAATGTTTACCGCCATTATATGTGATGTTATTTACGTTGCTGCCGAACTGCTGCCGCCTTATCCGATTGATCTATATCTGTTGGTGGTTTTTCAGTGGTTTTGGTGACATGTTGTGTTAGAAGGAGCAAGCTCGGGGGCAAGTATTTTCGATAAGTCCAAGTAGTCCAAACAATTGACTCATTTTATAGTGAACAGTAATAGTCCACCATGTAGTACACATATTTTTGGTGTATGGTAAGAACAGCATGCCTACTTTTTCTGGAATAGTGAAAGTCAATTTCATGAGCCCTCGTAACATTTTTCTTCTTTTGGGAGTTTTCTGATAATCTGAGGAGAAGTGGGGGTGTTGAAGGTTCTCTATCATCCAGAGGAATCGACTGTGATCAATTTACTTGATAAAAGTTGAAATTTTTGTACCAATCGTTTAACATATAGTTGGATTATATAACAAACTGTTATTGTACTCCATACTGTGGAAATATTGTTTGAACTATTTGGACTTATAGAAATTTTTAATTCAAAATAGTATGGTGTATAGTAATTTTACTTCATGTAAGTTGACAAATTATTTGGATTATACAAACCTATCGAAAAAAATGTGGCCGCCATCAATTGTGTTCTACTATAGCATTTATAGTAGGTTTTTAGTTCTTACAGGTTCTGACTATAAAAATCTAAAATCTGTGGAATTTTGCTATATTGTTCTCAATAAAGTTGATAAATTGTTTGAACTATTTGGACTTGTACATTTTTTCGTTGAGTCACGTTGTCTAAACAATCCGAACTGTTTAGTGTAAGGTTATTGTACCCCAAATAGTTCAAAAATAGTTAGAATCATTAGATTTACTTCAATAAAAACGTCATCATTTGACGATCAGTTTCGTTATGGTTTTGTATAGTGCCGTAACTATATGATAATGGTTAAGTATGTGGTAACTACATCTCTTTTAGTAGTAATATAGTTTGGACTATTCCCCCGATGGTTTTTGATTATGCGGGAAGATACAGCGGTTTTAAAAATGAAAATGTTGAAAAACGGTTTTTTTCGTGGTTTTTGGCAATTTCTATATGACAGACTTGGTTTTTCAGTCTTGTAAATATTTTTACCGGAAAGCTCGTCCGATTTCCCATAAGTTTGCCTTTGACAACCGGTAGTGGGAATCGATTGGTAAATTTATAGACTAAATATTTTTTGTGCTTTAATCGAGCATCAAACTCTCCATATGACGAAGATAGGTGTTTAATTAGATAGGGTACATTTTCTCTAGCTCTATCTTCTAGCTTCTTCATTTTAGCTTCTAGCTATCTTCTTTACAAATTAGTTGGTTTGAAATATTTGTTGAAGAATGTTTTTTTTTGGACCATCCGGATTAAAGCATGCTTTAAATACCTCTGTGAGCGATAAATTCACTGTTATTTTTTATTTCAATTTTTATTAATCTTTATTTTACACAAAACTGTAACATGTAAATGAGCAAAATAAAATGAAATTTAAGAAGAGCTTATTTTCGCTTTCACAATAGGCTAACATTGACAAGCATCACGGAATACCGCCAAAAGCTCTGCTCTCATGGCATTTTCCTGTAATCCATAAAGCTGCAAACAAATTGCACGCGGCTTTGCCAATCTCACATTCTCTCGTGATAACAACCCTTCAATATGCGCGACATTTCGCGACAAACTGATAGTCCCGGCTCTGAAACTCTCTGTGGACTCACCTCACACACAGGTATCACTTATTCAATTACACCGGATCGCATCGAAGCACTGCCTCTCATGTCCGTGTTGCTGATTGCAAATGCAAATACTAATAGCTGCACCATGCAAGTTGCAATTTGCCGGCGTACTTCAGTCACACCTTGCCCATTGACGGCCGGTTCCCGACACCGCCTGAATAATGTGTAACACAATAATGGATTATCCGCTTAATTAAGTTTGTGATGATAATATCAATATTTAATGCTCGCTTTGCTCGCTGAGGGACTTGGCCAGGGCAAGCGAGACATATTGTAATAAAAGCATGCATGACCTTTTAAGGGATACACTCAGCAGTGCTTGGGGATTCTATCAAATACTGAATGACAACTCAGACGATTGTGTTTTAGATGTATCGGAATTCACTTAAAACTTTCAGGGACACTTCGGAGGCTTTTATCGTTCAACTATTCGAATCCTGTGTCCACGTTGCCCTGGAATCTAGATTCGGACTGTACAGAAGTGAATGCTTTCAGGCAATAAATTCGGATTTATGGTTCCTGGGCAGTAAATCAGAGACCTTATTCCTCTCCATTCAACTTCAACACACACAAACTTCTGTAGTTGTCCTTGCCAGAAGCTGCTGGCTACAAAAACACAACCAGCTAGATATGACAACGCAGAGCAAACAATGAATGAACCGCCCGAGTTTCCTTCCGTTCGCTGCTTTCCACTTGATTATTGATTTATTGCATCACCTGTGTCACTAACTTTGGTCGGAACCTCAAGCCTGGACTCGGCCACATCATAGACCGCCTCTATCAATATTTAAACCAAGGGCCAATCGCACTAGCTACATACCGGCGGCTCAGCCGGGCAAGGTTGTGCGTGACTTTGTCCTAGCGCCGGAGCCTAATGGAAATGCAGGGTTAGTACAGAGAGTGAATCGATTATAGCGCACGGTCACAGCTGCAGGAAGTAATGGGCATCTCATCGAATCAACGATTCATGAGGACGGCGTGTCCCAAAGCTTGCTCATTATTCAAAATTACGGTCGATTCCGGTCCCCGACGCAGACGAAATTTATCACATTGGGACCGTAAATCAGCCCCATAGACAGCAGAGCAGAGCGTTATGACATTATCAATGTCCAGTTTTGGAGACAGGGCGAACAGAAGCACCAGATAACCGTTTGTCAGAATGTGCCATTTGTAAAGGACAGCCAGAGACAGCAGCAGTACAGCATTCAGGGGATACAGCGAGATGGGACCATCCATAAACGTGGACACTTAAGGGGGGGAGGGGGGTATGGCAATTGTCCACGCTCCATACAAAAAAGATTTTTTTTTGTATGGACAATTGTCCACGAAGGGGGGGGGGGGGTTGAGAATCCCAAAAAAAACTGTCCACGTGGTTTATGGATGGTCCCGATGGAAACAGCCAGCAATCGATACTGTCTAGCCACGCTGCTTCCACTTGGCTCTTGGCTGAAGAGGATACTTTACGATTCGGTTATAATCGTTGAATATTTGTTTTAGTAAGGATTAAACATGTGTTTTAAGGTTTTTTAAATATTTAATTTGAACTTATTTTCGGGAAAATGCAAACCAACATTTTTTTTTCTCGAGATTTGATAAAAATGTTTAACAGTCTATATACCATAATTATACCATCAACAATTTTTTTGAAAACACTAAATTTTGGCGTTTTTTAATGTTGGGCTAAGTTTTGAATTTGTTGAAAAAAGCACAAAATGTCACTAATTAATATTGAAAATCGGACCATTATTTTCTAGATATTGGTGATCAAAAAACGACAACACTGAAAATATCTCATATTTCCTGTTTTATTCTTTGAGAATTTTCAGCTTTTCGTGAATATTTTTTTTTTCAAATTTGGGCAAACATGGCCACTTTTTATTAAATTTAAATACTGCGACTTGTTTTTTAAAGTTCCTTTAAATGGTTATTTTTTAGAAAAGTTTTTCTTAAAACATAGTTACAGCTTTTCAAGAAATCCTAACTTGGTCAAAGGTTTTTTTTCCTTTTTTGGTTTAACTGAAAAGATGACATTTCATGTTTCCTGAAACAAGTAAAAAAATAGATTTTTAAGAATTCAACATTTGGTGACAAAATTTGGCAATTAAATAAAAAAATATTTAAATCATAATAAAAAACCGTTGTTTTTTACATTTGAATGAAAAAAGTGCATAAAATAGTAGTTTATTTAGTAGTACATTTATCCAACGAGGTTCTCCGAGTTGGATAAATACGACCAGTGCAGAAAAATTCAAGTTTTGCAATGTGTTCCATACGACATCATTTTTGGCAATTCCGAAAAACAACTTTTGAATGTAATTGTAAGTCAAATGTCCATGTATTTAGTCAATCTACCGTTTAACCCTTTCAGGCCTGATGGGTTATATATGACCCAAATATCGAATTTTACAAAACTAGCCTATAATTTTCGTATGGTCAAAAGAATCATTTTCACATCCTTAAATAAAAAAATATTTTTTTGAAAATTTAGGCCTGAAAGGGTTAAATCAAAACAATGTCAAAACAAGTGCTAGCAGAGAACAGTAGGCTGTTTCGTCATTCGAGAATGACAGGAAAAGTAGGAAGCTTCAAGACTGAAGTGCAAAATAGTAGTTTATGCAACAAGTTGCAAAAAGAGGATTTTTTCAGCACGAGTCGAGCATTTATCCAACGAGGATCACCGAGTTGGATAAATACGAAGAGTGCTGAAAAAATCTAGTTTTGCAACGAGTTCCATACAACATTTTTTGCAATTCCAAAAAACACACACTGAGTGAAATTTTATGTCAAATTTTCATGTATTTTGTCAATAAATCGTTTAAATCAAAAAAAATGTTGAAAAGTGTTACTTTTCGAAACAAGTGCTGGAAAGTTCAACTTTTCAGCACCCATTTGTGTGCTGAAAAGTAGAACTTTTCAGCATTTATTTTGAAAAGTGTTGCTATTCGATTCTGTTATTTTTGGTACAGAAAAGTAGGCTATTTCGTCGTTCAAGAATGACAGGAAAAGTAAGTAGTTTCACGGCGGAATTGCAAAAATGCATTTTTTGCAATTCCGCTGTGAAACTGTCAACTTTTCCTGTCCTTCTGGAGAAACGAAACGGCCTACTTTTCCCTACCAAAAATAACAGAATGGAAAATTAATACCTTTTAATACCAGTGCTGAAAATTTCTACTTTTCAGCACTGAAATGGGTGCTGAAAAGTTGAACTTTTAAACACTTTTATCGAAAAGTAACATTTGTCAATATTTTTTGTTTTGAACGGTATATTTATATGTGTTGAGGATGATTGACATAAATTTTTATTCAAATAGCGTTTTTCGGTCAACCTCGTTGGATAAATGTACGATTCGTGCTGAAAAAATCTGCTTTTTGCAACTTGTTGCATAAACTACTATTAATACAGTCTAGTTGTTTTTAAATCACATTTAGCAGTTAAAAAAAATAAAAAGGTCTCATTACTCTTAGGTTTTTTTATTTGTAATAATTGTGAGTCGTATTTATTTTATTATTAAAGTTCTTGAGAAATTTTAAAATTTAAAACCATAACTCGAGAACGATTTTACTAAATGTTGGCAGTAGTATATTTTGAATATTGGCTTAGAAGTTTGGTATTTGTATCAAGTTACAAAAAGTACAAAAATACTAGCGGTTAAGCTGGTGGTATGTTCTTATTTTATCAAAAGTGATTTGTTTGCTGTGCCAGTGATTTTGAAACCAGAGCAAAATTGGTTAATGTTGTCCTCTCGTCAAGTGTACAATCTTGTTTATGGACCAATCACTTTGTTTAAAGGTAAACAACGGTTCTGTGCACATGACAATCATCAATTTCTGTCACCCGTTATCAGCCAGCCCAGATAAGCACGCTATCTACCTTTACTTGAAATACCTTCCCATTTACACAGCCATAACGTGTTCTACATTCACTTATGAATAATTGACAAGAGAGGTGTCCTTACATCATCTTATCTCGTGCATTTCACACCTTTATTCCCATATTCCGTTCACGGCACTGTGACTGCAACCGAGTTGGTCAAGCTCTCCTGCATTTGAAAGCAAAATTGATGTCGTCGTTTTTTTTTTTTTGAATTAAATATACTTTATTGAATCTTTCTTATAATAATTACATTTGGTTTACATAATAAGTGGTCAGCTGTGGCTCTTCAGCTTTAGTTTGCTTTTCGTGATTTAAACACTGTTTATTTTCATAACTTTAAAAGTATATGATTTATCATTTTTGTAACACTAGGTACAATGAGGAAAAAAAAATGTAAGAAAACATAACCTAACCTAAAACTAACTTAATCTTACCATAAACTAAACCAATCCTTGAATCAAGGGGTATTCAGATATAGCACATTTTTCCCTGAATTTCAAACATTTTTCTTGAATCTTCTGATCCAACATTTTTACTTCTGCTAATTCATGAACCTCACTTGATCTTGTCCAGCCAGGAACATTCAAAACCATTTTGAGTACCTTGTTTTGGACACGCTGGAGCTTCAATTTATGAGTTCTAGCGCAACACTCCCAAACAGGTACTGCATACTCAATAACGGGGTAAATTATTTGTTTGTAAACTGCTAACTTATTTTTCAAAGATAGCTTTGATTTTCTGTTAATTAAAGGATACAAACACCTGATGAGAATGCTGCACTTGTTCAATATTTTATCTACATGCTGCCGAAACAATAGTTTCGAGTCAAGTATGAGACCTAAATAGACAACTTCCTTTGACCAGGGTATCGAAACATCATTCATTTTAATCAAAACATCATCCTTTGGGACAAATCTGGCCGATTTGGAAAGTGGAAAAATGATGGTTTGAGTTTTGGCTGCATTTATGCGAATTTTCCAGTCGCCAAAGTATTCGGAAAGAACGTCAAGACCCTTCTGAAGACGGCCAACTAAATATCTGGTTATTTTACCCTTATAAATAACGGCAGTGTCATCAGCAAAAGTGACAACACACCATTACCAGGAAGAGTAGGCAAATCAGATGTAAAAATATTGTACAGAAGTGGGCCAAGAATACTTCCTTGGGGAACCCCAGCATCAATGTTGAATAATCCAGAAGCAATCCCATTCAGAAAAACCTTGAACGATCTCTCCGAAAGATAGTGCTGGATAATTTTGATAAGATACATTGGAAAACCGTATAAATACAGTTTATGTATCAAACCATCATGCCAAACATTGTCAAAAGCCTTCTCAACATCCAACAAAGCCATAGCAGTTGATTTAGACTCAAGCTTGTTCTGCTTGATGATTTTAGTTACTCTCGTAAGCTGATGAGCAGTATTATGTCCCTTTCGGAAGCCAAACTGCTCATTCAAAATTATATTATTATCGTTGGTAAAATCCAAAAGCCTTGAATAGATGACCTTCTCAAAGAGTTTGGACAGACTACTCAAAAGACTAATGGGACGATAACTTGTTGGCGATGTTGGATCTTTTGAGGCTTCAAAATTGGTATGACTTTGCCCAGCTTCCAATTGGTGGGGAAGTAACCAAGTTGCAAACATTTATTGAAAATATTGGCTAGATGTTGAAAGAACTGATCACTCTGTTTTTTCAACACTAGATTAAAAATGTTATCAAAGCCAGGAGCTTTCATATTTTTCATTTGTTTAACTGCAACTTTGACTTCCTCACCAGAAACATGGGAATCTGCAGGAAATTCAAAGGTAGAGTCATTGATTGTTGAAATACTATTGGCAACTGATGTTTCTTTACGGCTGGTCATGGAAGCGCCAAGATTATGTGAACTAACAAAATGAAGCCCAAGTGCATTTGCCTTTTCCTCGGATGTAATCAAAGGAGAATCCTCAACAATAAGAGGAGGAATAGGCTTTGGTTTGTTTTTAAGAACTTTTGAAAGTTTCCAAAATGGTTTTGAATAATTCCCAAGCTGGCTTACATGTTTTGAAAATTCTTGATTTCTGATATTGTCAAGTCGGTCTTGTATGATTTTGTTCAAATTGTTCACTGAAATCTTTTGTCATAGTCCCCAGTCCGTTGATATTGTCTCCTATAAACATTCCTAAGTCTAATCAAGTGTTTAGTATCTACGTCAATATCAGTTACCTTAAAATTAACAGGAACCTCCCGAACGTTGGCAGCCTCTGCTTGGTTGATAGCCTGCTGGATCACCTCCAGCGAACGATCAATATCGGCAGAAGTTTCCGGGTGTTGATCATAGTCGATGTTGCTGTCTACCACTTGCTGAAACTGCTGCCAGTCAACGTTGTGGTAATCTTTCCGGGTTGGTTGCCGCTGCGGAGTAACGGAAGCTCCAACCTCCACAACCACCGGATAGTGATCAGAACTCAACTCTTCAAACACCTCAGGATGAGCCACGTTCTCAGCCATATTGGTAATGAAGAAGTCGATGATTGAGTGATTCCCAGACCGAGCCACCCTCGTTGGACGATCCGGACTCACAACGTTGTAGTATCCGTTTTGCAGATCGTTGTGCAGAATCACTCCGTTCCGATTCCTCCTGCTGTTGCCCCAAACTTCATGCTTCGCGTTGAGGTCACCAGCGATGATGTACTTTGCGCTCCGCCGTGTCAGCTTCTGGATATCGCTCTTCAGTTTTGCTGCTGAACCATCTCTGGCATTCACCTGACGTGGGCAGTATGCAGCAATGAAGAGTACTGGGCCAACCGAAGTGGGAATTTCCACTCCAACGGCCTCGATGATGTCCAGCTTAAAGTGTGGCAGCCGGCGTGGCTTGAGATCACGATGAACAGCGACAAGCACACCTCCTCCTCCAGAGGTGGTCCTATCGAGCTGCGTCGCGATCTTGTAGTTTTGCAGATAAACTTTTTCACCGGGCTTCAGATGAGTTTCCGTGATGGCAGCTACGTCGATCTCCTTCTCGCGAAGAAAATCCACCAGCTCTAAATTCTTCCTCCTAATGGAGCAAGCGTTCCAATTCAGCAGCTTGAGGGACCTACGATCCATACTGGATGACGAACGAGGTCAGCACTTCAATCTGCTGGGTCTTGGTTTTGCATCCACGCAGTGCAGCGGACATCTGTTTGAAAATATTGAGGAGTTCGGTTGAGGTGTAAAGATCATTACCATTTTCCTCAACTGCTGGTTCTTGGGTTGGTCTTGGCTCCTGGCTGAAGCCCGGTGGTGGCGGTCTCGGCTCCTGGCTGGAACCCGGCCGTGGATGATTCATCTCAGCTCTCTTCCTGGGATCCAACGGCAACGGTGCCAAGTTCGGGACCTGGCGTCGCGGTTGAAGAGGTGGGAAATTTTGCTCCACCAGGGCTGGAGGAGTTCTACGACGCTGAGGCTGATTCTTCGTCGATGCTTGCTGCCGAATTTTCACGAACTCAGCTCTCTTGGGGCACTTTCGGTCGGTTGACGAGTGCTCACCGTTGCAGTTGAGGCACTTCACCAGCGAATCTTGGATGCACTGGGATGTGATGTGCGCATCGGTACCACATTTGGCGCAACGACGCTTCAGGTGGCAGTTCTTACCTCCGTGCCCGAAGCCCAGGCAGTTGAAGCATTGTGTGACGTCACGATGCACTGGTCGGTATCGCTCCCACGACACGATAATGTTGAAAACCGCTCGGATTGCCTTCAGCTCAGGAAGCGTCGTCGATCCCTTAGCCAAATGCAGCAGGTAGAGCTGGTCACGGTACTTGATGTCTTTGTTGCGTCGGCTCATTTTGTGCACGGCCAACACATCCAGTTTCAAAACTTTTAGCTCGGCAGCTAATTCCTCCACTGGCATGTCGTACAGACCTCTGACGACGATTTTGTACGGCTTATCCATGACGACATCATGGGTAAAGTACTCCGCCTCGTTTTCGGTCAAGTAATCCTTGACCAGTTGATAGTGCTGCCTGGATTGCACCAGCACCTTAAATCCGTCCTGACACAGACGAATGTTGCCTAGGACTTTCCCAGACTTGATGAGTTCAACCAGCCCCGCTCGAAAGTCGATCGTTGCTGCTGATTGCCTCACATAAAAAGGAGGCAGTTTCTCCTTTCGCTGTTTCACTTCATTCTCCTTTGCTTCCGCTACCTGGTCCTCGTCAGGCAGTCCAGCGAACTTGTTGTTCTTCAATAGCTGCTCCTCGTGCGACGAAGAGTTCTCCTCCTCCTCATCCATCGGTACAGTACCGTCGCTCTTTTTCGTCTTTTTGCTGTTCGATGTCACTTCCAAAAGCACCTTCCTTTTGGAAATCCCGGTTTTTGGCCATCAGTTGAGGCCTCAACCTTCCTTTTGGAAATTCCCACTTTTTTGCCTGCTTGAGCCGCAGGTAGGGCAATATTGCCGGCGTTTTGCGCCGGGACGCGACGAGTCATGTTGATTCAGACAACCTTCACCAACGAATGCTCGGATAACAATGATGTCGTCGTCGTTTATCTTATCTGCTGGAAGTTCTCTCTACCGGTTCGCTACTTGCCTTTTCCCGCGTTTATTTGTGTTGCTTATTTGTTGTTGGCTCTGCTTATAAATACCAATCGAACCCTGTCAAACAGCTGGGTAATTTGTTCGACATGCTCCGTCAATGTGGACTAATCTGACAAGCTTCAAAGTGAGTATGTGCATGTTCTTTGATGAACATCAAAGTAATGTCGTGCAACGATTGGCAAACTACCCCAGAACAACCAGATGATCGAACCATCACTCAGTCGCTTACTCTACCATGTCCGCTGAGTGGATACTAAATAATGTCGGCTTAGCGATGAAGTTCTCGACGACCAGCAGAACAAACCACTCGACTGTGAGTGGATTGACTAATCACCGAAAGACCAAATGTCAGAACTTCTGGATCCCACAGTGAAGTTCGTTGTGTTTTCCAGATATCCGAGTTGGATACTGTTTGTGGCGACGAGTGTGGAATAAATTAGCTGGAACGACGCAGCATTTCACAGCTTTTCAAGGTTGCTGGCTCTCTCAGTGGAACCGATCAACTGTGAACGATCCGCTCCATTGTGGTCAGTCCGCATAATCCGGCGAGACAGATGGCCACATGCTGTGGCCCGCGGGTCGTCAAGTTCATTACACGCATTATCGTTGGTGATGCCTGTTTTTGTTGTCGTTTGGACGATGTCGAGATCCGATAACGACTCGTGCTCGGGTGGAGGATTGATTGGATATTTATTGAGATCAGCTTGGCGAATCCGAACTCGAAGTGGTTTGATATTGAATTTTTATTAGCTATTGATTTTCGGGTGTTTTTAGACGAGTCTGTCGTTATAATGCGATTTCACTGCTTCCAATCGGATGGTGTGGTCGGAATCGTTGATGTATGTGATGTAATTTGTTATGACTGTGCCAAAAATTGATTCTCGACTCGATATGAAATCCCTTGTAGATGAAAATATCATTCTAGAGAGATGATGATATTATTGAGGTCGAAATACCTCCCGAAAATCAATCAATCCAAAATCCAAAAAAATGTTGAAAGAATACAAATACGACACAATGACACTGAAATCTCAAAATTAGCTCACTAATCGATTCCAATCACCAATAAAGTCGTTTTCCGCTCGAGTTAACGTTGAAGCCATGCTATACTTCCTTGTTTAACAATTCCAAACCAACCACCGTCAATTAGAAGCATTCCAATGTCAGTGTTGATCGTGCCACTCCTCATTCATACACCTCCTCCAAAAGCGTGCGTTTGTTTTCACACTTGAACGTGTAACATGTATCGATATCGGGCGAGAATTTCACTTGGCCACCCAGCGCCACCCTTATCAGCTTCGCAAACCCTTCTGTAAACAAGACATTCCTCCGGTCATTTTAAAGTGACCACTTACGTCCGCGATTTCGGAAAAGGTTTTCGATCCTTATCAGCAGTGCCGCTCGCGAGAGAAGCCACGATTTATAAACGCCATTAAATTTGCTTCTCGATGTCTGCCCCTGCTTGAACACAGGCGACGTCTCAATTTCTTATCAGCAGCTGATTTCTAACTTTTTTGTGTTTTTCTTTCCAATTTTTCTCAATTTCAGCGGGCGCACCCACAGCAAGGACAGCCAGCAGAGCTCCCAGAGTGATCTTAGCCTTTCCGGTGGCTCACCCAAGCTGCAGCCAAAAGTTTCCAGCATACGTAAGTAGTCTGAATGCTTTGGTGGGAGCTTTTTTCACTGGGAGATAATTTACAGGGTGTCAAGTTAGCATGAAATCATGAGTTTTTGAAACATCTTATTTTATTTTTTGGGAAATCGAGAGGGAAGTTTCAGTAATAAGATGTTAAGAAAAAATTATGTATTGATTAAAACAAATAAAAAATAAGCTTGATTTAATTTCCCAAAAAATATGTTTTAGGGGACAAAACCCCGCAACTTTAGAACCATAGAGTAGTATGGTTTTGGAGAAAATCAAAATTATAAACATACATTTATTTTACCTATTTTTTAATGTAAAATTGAATTTGCAATGAAAAGTGCAGATTTTTGGTATTGGGCCCCGTTTTCAAAATATAGCCACCGAAAGTTTGATTTCAGCGAAACATTTCCAGTTCTTTTATTAAAAAAAGGTGACCATGGGTGACCATTTCCTATTTTTTTAAAGTTCAGAAAATTTACTATAAAATTATCTAAGAGTCATTGAAGATTGGAAAGTGGCTTGGAGAAAAATAGATAGGAAATTGCTCATAAATACCTTTAATTTTACCTGAGATATCAAATTGATCAGAAAATTTCTCCAAAAGTTACAGATTTTTTCTTTTAAAGATTTTTGTATGAACAGATACCATAATTCTATGGAGACTTGTATGGGTTAATCTATTACACTCAACCCCCGGTGGTTGGTCACTTTTTCGTTTGACACTTTTTTAGTTTGTACCCCGTTGGTTGGTCAAAGTCAAACTAAAAAGTGACGAACTGTCACTTTTTACAAGGCGCTCACGCAAACTATCAAAACAAACGTTTGATAGTGTGTGTAAACGCCGTGTAAAAGGGGTGTCAAACTAAAAAGTGACCCCGTTCGTTTGACAACAGTTGGTGTCAAACCATCGGGGTTTGAGTGTACAAAAAATAGCTTCTTTGGTCGTTGAGAATGCCCCCACAAAGTTTGAGTCAAGTAAAAAAATAAATAAAAAAAATAATTTTTGGTACAGAAATGTTCATAGTTGTTTTCTCAAAAAAAGTCTCCATACAATTTTTTAAGCTGTCCTTGCAAAAAAAAATAAGCTTTTTCCATGTACTCTTTTAATTGAACAGTCTAAAAGATAATCTGCCACTTTCTCGAAGATACCAAATCAATTAAAAAAACATTTGATACGGGTTTTCCAACGTTTACATAACACTTTTGTTTAAAAAGGTTTAATAGAAATAGAAGCCATTCATGCTAAATAGCCCATTTCAAAGTACATTTACATTTCAAATTTATAAAATAAAAATTGTCACATCGAATTATTTTGTTAGAAATTGTACGCTGCTTAAAAAAAAGAAAAAAATCATCAAAAAATCGTGATTCTTTGTATGTAACCAGTGAATTTGAAAAGGTTCCCCTACAAAAAGTTTTTCATTTTTTTAAAGCTAATAATGATAATGCAACTAACAGAAAACTGGTTTTGAAGTTTGTTTAAGATTACTTTTTTTACATACTTATCAAAAAAATTCACTTCTTCTGTTCTCGTTCAGTTTTCATTTCTCAAAAAGTTCGTAGCTCCTTATAAACTAAAAGTTCGTAGCTCCTAATAAACTAAAGATAAGCTCTTCGAAAAAAATGTATAAAAATACATTTTCTTGCACGTTTAAATCCTCACATTCTTTTTGTCAAAATATTTACACTTAAAATCTCGGAAATTCCCAGCAAGTTTAAGAAAATATAACCTATGGGCTTGTTTTGGTTTGTTTTAACCAGCTCAATTTTAAAATTTTACCTTATTTGCCCCATTTTTTTATAACCATTTTGCAACAAATTGTTTTTCCATCAAGCACCCATATTGAAAAATCGTTTTCAAATCAAGTTAAAAATAGGTTTCGGGTTTTTTTTTATGTTTGGCCTGTATCCCACTTTGATCTTTTTTCTATAATTAACTGATTTTCAAGAATTATACAACTTATTTGTCGAAACACTTGAGAGAAATTTGCTTGCAAACATCCGATTTCATGACTGAAATCCTGATAAACCTTTTTTGGAAGCTATAATTTAGTCTCAAAGTGCTGGTATGCCCAATACTCTAAAAATGAGCTGGCAAGTTGCTGGGAACAATTTTGCATTATTTTTTTCGTTTATATAGATAGTATTGACAAATTTGATAAAATGCGCTATTTTTGCCATTTTTGTTGGATTTTCTTATTTCAGAATTAAGTGCCAAAATTATAATTTTTACTAAAACTTAACATTTTCAAACCAAAAATTGAAAGAAGAAAAAAATAATTCAGAGTTGTGCCTTCACCATGCCGATTTAAAAACGCCACCCCTAAATCACCACCCACCACCCAAACCGTCGCGACGCCCTGACGGTGGGTAGCATTGCCTTTCCAAAGAAAAAAAAAGCTCCGGTTCACCTTCTTTGCCGCCCACCGTGCAGTGGGTAGCGAGTATTTTACGAGCATACTTTTAGGCGTTTTTGCGCTCTCGTCGAAAGTTTCGGCGGAAAAGTTAGCTTTAGTGGGAAAGTTTTTTTTTTTCGGTGTTGCTTCTCTCGGGTAGTGCGAAAACTTTGCACGAGTTCTGGGCAATAGTTTGCGAGAATTAACTATTTAGCAAAGTGTTTGGAATGGGGTATTTTTTAGGGTTTGGAAGAAGTTAAGTTCGCACAAAAAATGCGAATAAATGGAAAATGGACAAAGTTTGAAAGAGCGTAAATAATTTGTGTAGTGAATTTGGTCTAATTGCGACAAGTTCGAGAGTTGTTTGCAAATTTCTCGCTAATGTACCGCTTAATCATAGCTTTTTCCACCTGAATAACCGTCAATATTGCATCGCATATATGGTTACAAAAGAGATCCGAAGATCGACGACGAGGGGGCCGCCGTTTATCTGGCTAGTTATAGTGATTGTCCTGCTGCTGTTGCTGCTACTAGACCAAGACCATCAATGAGTGGCTCGGGTATTATGTGGACCATTCAGTTCCAGTTCACACTAGAGGAGATTCCATCATCATTCCGATGCAGGGTTGCCAACTGAAACACTTCAACCGTGAAGAAGCGGTCAAGAAGTGGTTGGTTGGTTTGGTTGGGAAACATGAAACGTTTATAAGAAGCGATGGCTGGTGCATTTCTCAAGCTGCTATATAAAAGAAGAAGAAAAAAACCTTTTGAATGAAACAACTCGATTGAGGGATGATTGTGCGAGATTTGTAGCCGGGCAGTGCTGCGCGTTGTTTTATTGACTTTCCCACCTTCGGCGCTGATGCCGGTGTGGTGGTGAGATGCTCGGTGTATTTTTTTTGTTATTGCCCTTCGGTTGAGATTCTCTGTTTGTTTTGGTTGCTTCTTGCTCTTTGCTTCGATGTTTTGAGTGGAAGGTAGTTATGAGAGAGACGGTTGAAACTGTAGCTTTTGGAGAATCATAAAGTAATTGAAGATGTTTTAAAACAAGTTTTTTTTTTTCAAAAACTATTTGACAAACTCTACAATTTTGAAAATTAAAATAAAAACATCTCGGTATTTTAACATTTTCTCATAGCACAAGCGACAACCTTGGTTTAAGAATTTGACGTAACAAGAAATTGAGAAATTTTTGACTACTTATCGGAAAAAGACAAAAAACCTTGGAAAAATATTAATAAATTCTTCAAAATTTTTGGTACACAGAAAAAAATGATGGATATAGGGACAGATTTTGTGTCGAAAAAAATGTTTAATATTGCATCAGGAATTGATGAATATTCATCCGTTTCTGATGAATATTTAACAGGCTTATATTTATACATATTTTTTATGTAATATTACTCAAAAAAGAGTTAATATTCAACCTACCAAATTTTCAACCTTCCAAAATTCAACTTTTTTTGCTGTGTTGCAACATAACTGTAATAAAGTATACAGCATTTTGTGATATTTTCTGATTCAATTTTTTTACCTAGTCTTGAAATTTGAAATTTAGTTTTTACCCCCCTTCAAAATGTTTTTCACAAAATCCGGTGGCAAGAAAAATAATTTCTGAAAATTTAAGTTTTTATTGAAATAATTTGTGCAATCGATTGTAAACCATGTAGAGAACATCACTTTTAGGGGTTTAAAAAAAATATTGAGACCACAGATTGGCAAAATATCACAGTCTTGCGGAAAAAATAAAAATTCAGAAATTCATGGTTATTGTGTAAATGTTCAACAGTAGTACAGCTATAACAATGTATAAAACATTTAGTGATACTTTGTTTCAAATTTGCTGGGATTAGGCTCGTAATTTGTATTTTGATGATTGATTTTTGAAAAAAAAATGCTTGGTGTAAAATAAAATAAATTTGCTACACAAAAGAAAACCAACCAAACCACAAAAAATACTGTTTTAGTAAATTCATATTTTCTTTTTAAAAAAAGTATAAAAATTGAAATAACAAGCCATGGTCTCTACATTTCAATGAAAAAAGTGTTTTAAAGTGCATTTTACACCTGCCCAGTTGTTTTGCAATCATTAGTTTTCAAAATATCGAAGTATTGAAGAAGTTTTTTTTTAGCATTAGCATTAGCATTAGCAATAAAGGTCGCACAATTCCGGATGGCTGCACAACGCTTATCTTGCTGTTTAACTGTAATTAAACGTATGATAGCACTAGACTCTCATCCGGTTACAATATTCCAACACGGGAGATACCATGTTTTCCTCTTTTGATGAGCGTGTAATACTATCCAGTAAGATAAGGGGCTCCTGGCCGGTACCTTGCTAACCTCAGGGATTGGAAGGTATGTTAGTAAACATCTATCTAGAATGCGCAGAGATCTCTACGTCACCTAGTGGTATAGATGTTTGTAGGGAGGTTTTGGACTCAATGTTAGTAAATAGAACGTTTGTTTTTTTTAACACCACCACCACCACCACCAAACCATACCATCACCACAAAAAGCCATGCTAGATTTTAATACAAATACATTACAAAACGAACACAACAATAAAACCATCTTCCTGGCCCAGCTGCCCACACGATACTGACGAGCAATAATATTAATTACCACAATGACCCCCCACTGCATGCATGACTCGAACATGAACACGAACATAGCACAAAGAGAACACCACAAAAAACCACTTTCCCATCACCACTGCTTGCACGATCAAGTATTGAAGAAGTTTTTTTTTTTCGCCGAAAAAAAAACTTTTTGCGGTGTTGTACATTGGAATACCACAAAAATTGAAAATATTTTTGATCGATCCCAGACATGCTAAATATGATTTTAAACGCAGGAAAATGCATTTCTAATTGTTTTCAGTTGGTTAGACTTCTATTTCCTTTTAAATTTTGATGTTTTTGAAAAAAAAAAATTGCAGAAAAGAGTAAAAAAATTCACAACAGTTTCATTTTTTTTTGCATTGAAAAACGAACCAATAGTTTTCAAAATGTTACTGGTTCAAAAATATGGGCTGCTTAGGTGACACTGAGAAAAACTTATTTAAAAAAAAAATAAGCTTTAGGAGGCTGTATTTCAGCAAACAGCATTTTGATCAACAAAGTCAAAAAGAGATATTTTTTGAAGATTTTCTTTAAATTTCTGTCTTTAAATTGCAAAAAACTGAAACTTTTTAGAAAAAAGTACCTTTAAATACTTATAACCTAATGAAGATGCACTTTATCAAACAAATGTTTTAAGTTATTTTCGATTACAAATTAGATATTGCATCTTATAGGTGATTTTAGAAATTTTGTTTGTCAATCTTGTAGATTTTTTCATAAATTGCCATCTTTAATTTTTCAAAGATTCATATCTCTTCATCATATTTTGGAGATTTTATTGTTAAAAAGTCAAATAAAAAAATCGGGATTTTATCACGTGCGACAATTTTTTGCTAAGATGTGTTTATATAAAAAAAATAATGTCGAAGCACCAGATCGATTAGAAAATCATTTCATAGAGTACATTTTCGAATATTCGTAAAATTGTATGTATGAAAAAACACTTTGAAATATTATTTTGAAGTTCAATTCTCATCACACCATGTCTCTTCAACTCACCGCAACTCCAAGAACACCTTTCACGCAACCGGTTCTTGTTCGGCGCTCTCTTTCTCCACTGGCGATCAAGCCTCATTCGAGAGCATGCTTCGCGCGCTAATCCACTCTCTTTTTCTCACCTCGACCATTCACTTATCTCTGCACGCAAAATAACTCCACTCGATCGCCAAAAGAGAGGGGCCCTTCTCGCTCGCTCTCTGCTGATTGGCGGCGCCCAAACCGCGAAGTTCGCTCACGGTCAGCTTAGTTCGCATTAAGGTTTGATCGCGCTCGGGTCGGTAAAAGTTCCGGGAAGGCCCGCTTACCGGTGCGTGAAACGCGTAACTTAGAACACGTTATTATGGTACCTGTGTCAACGTGGATAGACACGTAACTGTGTGTGTTTTCGGTTAATGCGGTTTTCTTGTTTGTTGAAGTTCTTTTTGGGGCCAGTGTGTTGTAGATTTATGGTGTGAAAGATGATGATCTGCGTACGAGAGTGAGCGTTCTCGTTAGCGGGATTCGTGCTAAAATTGGTCACAAAGTGTTAGCTTGAGAGGGTGCAGATATTGTGCTGGTGATTAGAGAAGCATGATTTAGAGTGGTAATTACGCCTAAAACAAGGCCAGAAGAACCGGTGAGTTGTGTCAACGCAACGCATCAACTCACGAGAGTGACAGCAGCTCTTGTTCAGTGAACACCAGGATTAATCGCAGCTGGATGGCGAAAACTCGCAACAGGATCCTGTGACGGAACGGCTAGGCATAACTAGTCAATCCCGCTGAACCTGCAGAACCAGCTTCGTTGCGGCGGCTAGTGACGGAGTCAGATTGAGATAAAAAGTCCCGCTGCTGTGGGTTCTCGTGTATGTGCATAAAATATTGTCGTTGAGGCCGATGCCGACCGCTCGGAGTGCAGGTTTTTCGGGATTTAATTTTATCTCCCGCTCTCGGCGCGATGCTTTCATAAAATTTGCATAAATCGAGCCGGCAAATGCGAACTGTTCTCGGTGCTTTGGTGTTCTGGTGGTGTGTGTGTGTTTTATGCTGCTGTTTCAGCAGAGAGAAAGAGACGGAAAAGTTTTATTTTTCTTCTGAATTTCGGATTACGGATGTGACACCGGAATGGAGATATTTAAATTTTTATTGGGACCGTTGAGATTAGCGTGCAAAGTGAAGATTAGTGGGGCTGATGAGGTGTGTGATTTTTGGAACGGACGTTTTGGAACGAATTGAATGTCTAGCAGGATAGCTTAGAGTTGAAGATAAGCATGTTATATGAATCAATTCAAGCTTTATTTGGAAGCTTTTTTAATTTTTAAGATTATTAATAATATATTTCAAAGTGGTATTTCCATTCCCTAAATCATTTTTTGATCATATTTAGATAATTTAAAATTTAGTTTTACAAGGTTATACAAAGGTATGCAGAGTTTTTTTTGTTATGTCCTACAAAGGTTACGATCTATCACAACAAGAAATTTATTGTACCGTCAGTGGGGGTGACATTGGGTCTGGGGGGTGACATTGGGTCAAGTGACCGACTGATAGCAACGCAATCCAAATCGGTTGTGCCAGTGCTAAGCAATTTTATTGTATATTTTGTTCAGTTTTATAATTTTTAAAATGTTCCTTTTAGCTCACATAATGATTCCAAAATGGTCCACGATTACTGCTTTCTTCTACTGATGTGAAACATCTATAATGAGACCCTTTTCAGGACCCACATCATGCAGAACCGATCGCAGCCAACGCGTGTACCCTATGTGGTCCAATCCCTCCCCCCAAAACCTCGTGACCAGATCTCAATAATAGACCAAGGGTCCAGACACCACCACACAACCACACGTGTACATAATTTTCGCAAATCACTAGACCATGAAACGCAAAAGAACCCACAATCTTTCTCTCCCCTCATTTTCTCAGCGTTACCAACAACCGCGGAACATTCCACGGGGAAACACTGCGAAGAATAGGGGGTCCTATGATTTAGTACCCTCTCGTCCGGCGAGGCCGGCGGGCGGCCAGTTCTTTTTATGCATATCATTATGTGCGCGAAGGCCTCCCCGTGAGGAACAGGTTTGCAAAAATCTGCCCGCACCTTTTGTACCCAACTTGTTGGTGGTGGTGTAGATCATCAACGACCTGCCATCATCATTGTGTAGTGCTTTCAAGGCACACTAGGGCTCGACTTGATCGCGCGCCACTCTTTGGGGGTCTCTAACGGGAACTTGGAGCTTCTTTGGAGCAACCAAAGACTGTGCGTTTTGCGCAACGAGGAGAACGTGAAGATCTTCAGTTCAAGCGAAAATTTCGCGTTGAGGTCAGGTCGTTTGCGATACCGATCGCTACCTTTCTTTCCCGGAGGTGGAAAGACTTGGTGGCGGCACACAGGTTCGCATACCGTTCGCCGGCGATTCTTATCCACCGCGCTAAAGGGAACAGCAGAAAGAATGACCAGACATCGGTCTTCCGTAATCTACAGCCATCTACAGCGCCTTACAGCGTTCTTTCCGTCGACTCAAAAGCCGCTTTGTTGGCAAACAACATTCGCGAAGTACACACACGCGAAGAACCGTTTTTCAGCGCTGTCCAGCGATCAAAAGTGATTTGTGGCCGCTGCGCCGAGTCAGGTTTCTACGAGCCGATAGAGATCAGCTACCCAGCAGCAGCTCCAAGTTCAGGTGGAGTCCCATGCAGTGCCGAAACAAGGTATCGATGGGTGTTCGCGTGGATCTCAACGTGTTCGGAACTCCCACAACAAATGGGGCCGTAGACAGCGCACAGCTCGGAGATGACCACAAAGGGTTGGCGGTGGCGACTATAAAGAGGGTTAATTGGCGGTGACTGTGATGTCGTCAAAAGGGGAAACCAGAGTGGTGGCGAGGTGGAAGATCTACCTAGTTGACCTCTATTTGGGGCGCACAGTAGAGATGGACTGTGAGTGAGTTCAATGATTGTGCGGTCGGTTTGACATGTCGTGTGAAGTCGGAATTAGAAAGTAATACCTTGTATGCAGTATTAGCGTGGACCATGGATATTTTCAAGTGCATAAACCTTGGCATCAACCAAAATCTAGGGTTAACCCTAGAAGCTCGCCTGAAAATGATTGTGATTCGGGAAACAACTTTGTAGAACATCGCTAGGAATCGATCCCGTAAAAATACAGGATGATCTTAGGATTTTAGTTCAAGGTTTCATGGTTTTGAAGCAAACTATGTTTTTCATGGCACGCTTGTGACAATTCTTCTGATACTCTGAAATAAAGTTTTTTCTCAATTTATATTTTCGGTTGCTCACTGTAAACTTTTATTTCACTTCCATTTATGGTACTTGCATCCAAATTGGAATCAACATGCTCGAAAATAATGACAGTAAAAAATCTTCAACACAAACAACAAAACATTAAAGTTTATGTTGCGAGGTCCGAAGAAAGGAAAAAAAGAAGCATAAAAACACTGCCCAACACGCATGTTGTGTTGCCGTTTGGTACCCTTGGTACTTTTTTGTTGTTCAGTTTGTAGTACAACTACTTGCAGCGAGGGTGGGTTGTACTTCAAAAATATGTCGTAGACAACTTCTGTTTACCGATCCCACGCGCCGCCATTTTCGGTGGATCATGGTGATAATTCTTGGTTTTGTTGGTTATGAGCTAAGCAGAAGATATTTTTTATTCCTAATAGCTCCTTAGAATCTTTCTACAGGTAGCACCTATTGAATCGCGGAGTCCACAGCAACTACGTTTCTGTGGCAACACGTTGCAGTTGCCCACAATCCTTCCCCGTTTCCCCTTGAACTGCATTCGCAAAAGTAACGTGTTGAAGGTCCCTTATCTGATCGAGGGGTGGTAAACGCTCGTTTGTTATGGTTTTGTACCGCAAATAAACCCAACCGCCACTCTGTAACTGCTGCCGTGGCGCGGTTGTGAATGTTTGAAATTAATTCGAAACATGTTACGTGAATTGACTTTGCGGCAGGGGTAAATAGAGCCAAAACCCATTCGCCGCTTTTGCGCTGCTCCTGTTGGACGTAATTAGGGCTTATCTCCCTCGCGCGGTACACGAGTTGCTCGAGAAATGAGGACTTGGCACGTTTGAACTTTTGCTGATGGCAAATCGTGCTGTTTTTTGATAATTTTGGTACGAAATAGCACACCGCAGAACGTCCTCGTCCGCTAATCGCGGGTGCTAATGCGAAAAGTTGAACTTGTTGCTTCGCCAGAGTCCGGTCCAATTTTGTTTCTGCTTCAACAAAGAACCGCTGAAGATGACGACGTCATCAATAGCAAACAGTCCCCCGAGCGATCCCAAACATCGTAATCAGCCAGTTAGCGCCTCCTCAGGTATAACTTTGAAGGGGTCCTATCAGTCTACCTGTCCAGTACCACATGCACGAAAAAGCACCCCAAAAAGTTGGTGCGGCATGGCGTTTCTGGGAAAAAAAAGTTCGCGTGTGAAACTCCCTGAAAAATAAAAGGGGTGAGACTCGGCTTGGGTTATGACTTGAGGTAAATTAGTGTGCTCCACCACCCAGATCGCACCCACACGATTTGTCTCATTTGCCTGTCATCAGCGGATCATTACCGTGTCATCATCAGCATCGTCATCAGCATTATGCTGCACGGTCGTCGGTCCCTTTATGCTTTTTTTGCAACCCTCCCCTACTCTCCCCCATTTTCCAAATTAAAGTGTGAGGTTGTGAAAAGGGACGAAGTTGTCGTAACCAAAAAAGGCATCTTCTCACCCTGTGGGTGGGCTTTGCTTTGGGGTGTGTAGCTCATTAGTTGAAGAGGTCGTTGGAGATATTTTAATACCGATTATCGCTAGTTTTAATTTTGTACTTACTAGAAATAATTAAACACAAATACTCAAATTCGCCGGGACCCGCGGAGTAGGGGTAAGCGTGGTTGCCTCCCACCCAGTCGGCCTGGGTTCGATCCCCCCGGTGGCACTTTACGAGACGAGATGTGCCTGATCACGCCTTCCGTCGGACGGGGAAGTAAGTTATGGCCCTGATCTAACCTAGAGGTTAGGTCGTTAGTTCAATTCAGGTGTTGGAGTCGTCTCCCTGGGTCCTGCCTCGGTTGCTGGTAGGTAGTTGGACTCACAATCCAAAGGTCGTCAGTTTGAATCCCGGGGTGGATGGAAGCTTAGGTGTAAAAAGAGGTTTGCAATTGCCTCAAAAATCAAGCCTTCGGGCACCTAGTTTCGAGTAGGAATCTCGCAATCGAGAACGCCAAGGCAATGCTGTAGAGCGAATAGATTGAGTTTGATTTTTATATTAATGATAATAATACTTCAGTAAATAGGTGGAAATTGAGTGAGGCTTTAACATGTTTTTTTTATAGAATTAAAAAACAAACATTAAATAAAATCTATTTCTGATTTTGTTTTTATTCTAGATCCAATATGATTGTTGGAGAAATACCTTTATTTTAACCTTGACCTTGATATTTATATGTAACAAAATGGGTGAATTGTGTGGGAATTTCAGGGCATGATCCTCATAGTTGGTCTTCCAGGGAACAACTTTGCCGAAAAGTGCGAAAAGATTCGTCAAATATTAAGAATGTTACAGAATTTAAAGCACCACCGCTGAAAACCTCTCTCACTTCTCACTTCTTGCCAGGAAAGCTTGAAAAAAAAGTTGAAGTTGAAGTACTGCGTCAAAAACGGAAAATATGCAGTGGTTTGTATTACAAAATCGGAGGAATTACAGCTTTTTCGTATCATGTTAACACATAGTTGTAAAACTATTTTTTTGATAAAATAGGTTTTTTTTAAACGGAAATTTAACTAAGCATTTGTTTTGACTTTCTTTCTTAAAATTCAGATTAACAGTGCAGTGCACCGTTTTCAAGATATAACCACCAACATTTTTATTTGAACTGAATTTTTAAAATAATGGCCATAGTTGTCCATTCGTAATATTATTTGTTTCGAAAAATTGAGAAAATTTCAAATAAAATGTTCTAAGAATCATTGAAGATTGAACCTCTGGTTGGTGAAATATAGCGAATAAAAGAAAAAGAAACAATAAGTTGAAGTTGAAGTTCAGTTAAAACTAAACTTTAAGTGGCTATATCTTGAAACTGATGCACTTTATTTTAAAAAAATAATGTACTTTTTGGTTACAATTTTGATTTATCATTAAAAATCATGCAATTTACATTAAAAATTGAAATGAAAAAATCCAGTAAAAATTATATTTTTCCAAAAAAAAACATATTTTTAATTTTTAATTCGGTTTTATTATGAATAATTAACACAATTCGCGCATTTAATGTACATCACAGGGTTTATGTTTTCATTCTAGCTGTGTTCATTCTTTTCAAAGTAATTTGGCCTTAAAATAATAATTGTTGGGCTCGACGAGACGATAACGATAATCTAGCGGTATCGTTATTTAAATAATTCTATCGGCGATAATAAAAAAACATCTAAAACCGATCAATTCAACTATATCATGTTAAATTTTCAATGCTCTCACTAAGAATATATTTGTTGGAAATGTAGTAAGTTTCAAAGTTTAAATATGTACTCAAAATTGTTAACAAAATACCGTATTTTTTCGAAAGTACTCAAATTTTTATAATTTGCAATATGGGTATCAAACGATGCGAAATTTTGTATGTTTTTCAGTTTATTATTTTTTTATTAAATACACGATTTTTCACAAAAAACCGTATTTTTTCGAAAGTACTCAAATTTTTATGATTTGTAATATGGGTATCAAACGAATTGAAATTGTGTATGCCTTTTCAATTATTTTCAATCAATTTATTAGAGTTTTTTTAAATACTAAAATTTTTACAAACTACCGTATTTTTTTCGAAAATACTCAAGTTTTAAAAATTTGCGTTGTGGGAATCAGACGAATTGAAATTTTGTATGCACTTTCATTTTGTTAGAGTTTTTTTTGAAAATATTAAAATTTTCACAAAATATCGTTTATTTCCGAAAATACTCAAATGTTCAAAATTTGCAATATGGGTGTCAAACGAGATGAAATTTCATATGCGTTTACAATTTATTAAAAAAAATACAAAATACCTAATTTTTTGAAAATACTCAAATTTTCAAAATATGCAATATGGGTATTCAAACGAAGCGAATTTTTGCAGGCTTTATATATACATTCAAATTGTGTATGCTTCATATCATACAGAATTTTGCGTCGTTTGTTACCCATATTACAATTTAAAAAAATAGTATTTTTGTAAAAATACGGTATTTTGGGAAATTTTTAGTATTTTACAAAAAAAAACTCTAATAAAGGGAGAAAGCAAACAAAATGTCACTTTGTTTGATATCCATATGGGGTTTTTGAAAATTGGAGTATTTTCGAAAAAAATACGGAAAAAAAAAATACGGATTTGTGATTTTTCTTTTGAATTTTCCAAAAATACTCTTTTAATGTGAAAAGTAAACCAAATTTTGCTTCGTATGGGTATCAAATGTGAAACGAATTGCACATTTTAAAAATGTTAGTACATTCGAAAAAATACGGTAATTTGTGTATTTTCCAAAAAAACTCTAATTAAGTGAAAAAGCATACAAAATTTCGCTTCGTTTGATATCACGATTGCAAATTTTGGAAATTTGAGTACTTTCGAAAAAATATGATATTTTGTGATTAATTTTGAGTAGGGGAGAGTGGGGATACTTAATCCCCTTTTTTTGTATCGCACATAACTCTGTCAATTTCTCACAAAACTATAAACTTTTTGCATGAATTGAAAGCTTAAACATCCATCTATGTTTGGCTAATAAGGGTAGTTCATCAGATGAATTCTTCGAATCATGCCAAGCGTTTTAAAAAAATATTTTAAACCGGCATTTTAAAAATTTTGATGTAACTTGATCCCCCTTTCAACATTTTGAAGAAATCTTAAGCAACATGTTTCTTATTCATCCAAACTTTTAATTTTCTATAAGTTACAGCAATTTCACATAAAATCTGTACGTTTGTGTTCAAAATATAACATGTTTAGTATGTAAAATATTTAATAACTTAAAATATTATTTTTTAGACCAAAATTAAGCATGTTTATAAAAGCTGGAAATTTTTGTTTACAAAACTTTTGAAAAAAAGTTCAAACTGCAGTAAGTTATCTACAACTATACTAAAGGAAACTATGTATGAAAACCCAGCCCAATTAATTAATCTTGAGGCTGATTCCAGTGACAGTAAAAATGCAGGGATCAAGTCTCCCTAAACGCACTTTTTTTTTTAAATAATTGATTGTAAAAATAGTATGAAGATAAATCCAACATCAAATGCGTAAGGGTTTTGGAGTTGATAAGTTTATCAAACAATTCAAGTATAAAAATATTTTTTTGAATAATTTTTGAGTGTTTTCTATACATAACAAAACAAAGAAAAAAAGATCTCTTGGAAGTTTTTTGCAGCTCGCTTTAAAAAAATGTGTGTAACTCAATCTAAACATTTTTTAATTGTTTGCTTTGTTTTCTACAATCAGTTTTAGTTAATTTCGCACAACTTTCTAGAACAAAGCTAATTGTTTTACCCACATGCTGACGAGATACAGGCTTGGGATCAAGTGTCCCCGGGGATCAAGTCTCCCCACTCTCCCCTACAAATTTTACTTCGAAACAAAATTTTCAAAAAATATATTCTTAGTGAAAGCATTTAAAAATTAACATGATAAATGATATGGTCGAATTAATCGATATTAGAAAGATTTTTATCGCCGATAGAATTATCAAAATAACGATAACAATAGATTATCGTTATCGTCCCGACGTAAATAGTTTTGAATTGAAAGTCTTATTTGATATGTAAAGTCTAGAGTTTTTTTAAGGTTCTATAAGCCATTGTGTTTTATATTTTCATAGAACCTATTAAAAAAAACTCTTGAATTGCTGAATATAAGTGGTTTTTATTTCTAAAAGTATGAAAATTATTAAACCTATTTTTAGTTAAACCTTTCATCAAATGTATTAGAAAGCAGTCAAAACTTTGCAGAATCCAAAAACCTCATTATTTGTGTTTTATAGTTTTTCTAATGTACAATAGAGACCAGTTCAAAACACTGTTCAAGCTTTATACACATTGATGGTTTTCTTAGAAAAGTTTATTTTAACATGATTTGATCGCCGGGACCGTGGTGTAGGGGTAAGCGTGATTGCCTCTCACCCAGTCGGCCTGGGTTCGATCCCAGAAGGTCCCGGTGACAAATTTTGAGACGAGATTTGCCTGATCACGCCTTCCGTCGGACGGGAAGTAAATGTTGGCCCCGGACTAACCTAAAAAGGTTAGGTCGTTAGCTCAGTCCAGGTGTAGGAGTCGTCTCCCTGGGTCCTGCCTCGGTGGAGTCGCTGGTAGGCAGTTGGACTCACAATCCAAAGGTCGTCAGTTCGAATCCCGGGGTGGATGGAAGCTAAGGTGTAAAAAAGAGGTTTGCAATTGCCTCAACAATCAAGCCTTCGGACACCTAGTTTCGAGTAGGAATCTCGCAATCGAGAACGCCACGGCAATGCTGTAGAGCGAATAATTATTTATTACTTATCTCTGTAATTTATAGATTGTGTTGAATAAGTGATATTTTTCCAGGTGAAGTATGTAAATCCGTGTTTCTTTAAAGCTTTAGCGATAAAGTGCTCATGTTATAGCAGAATACCATTTATCATAATTAATGAATGTATTCACGCAAATTTATGTGAGCATCTCGCCAGAGTACTTTGCCACGATTCATCCTTCTCCGCGAAACTTTTCTCCATCCAAGTAGCTTTTCCCCCTTTTGCAGAAAAAGCTCTCTTTACGCAGCAGCAGTTCCTCCCCCACAAATCTGCATAATTCAACGCCCCCCCCCCCCTTCTCCGAAAGACTCGCTGCAGACCACCCGCATCGATTTCGCACTCAACTTGTTCTGCACCTTCCCAGGTTTTTGCCACCATCATAATAACTCGAAATAGTAGAAAAAAAGCCACCACTTTCACGCCAAACCACATTCGTGAAAGTGCGAAACAGGTACGCTTCTACTCGGGCCGACTACAACATTCCGCGGGGGCCTTTTTGCTTTTTTCTGCGCGCGCCATCTATGGCGTCGATCACCGGACAGAACCACTTTTCAAGCTCCGGAACCAGTACCCACTTGCACTACACTGGAAATTGGAGCACACTCTCCTTCTCGTTGACGCGGGTCTTCTGGCGTCAATTATGCAGCATCCCCCCGAAGGGGGGAGGTTTAAAGTTTGCTACTGCATGACAAGGTGAAATTAGTGCTTGTTCGTGGCTAGGGGGCGCGGAGAACCGCCTACGCGATCCGGAACGACCCGCTTTGGAAAGAGTTGAAAGCGACTAGAATGATCGCCGCTTCAAGACGGTCTCTTATCCGAGCCAAGAATGCCTTGGAAAGTTGATTTTCAACCTCTCGAAATCTTGGAATTCAAGTTTCAGCGGGGTCCACACGTGACAGGGTATATTGACTTGTGAGGCCGGTAGAACAGGTCCCCCAGGTCAAGTGTGGACAGCAGCCGCTTATGCATGAGCTGTGTACGGTGGGTACGGCGTACACGTCGGCCTCAAGTGGTCATTTTGCTGCCATTTACCTTCCTCTACTGTGATTAAAGAACGGGACGGAAACGGTGTCAGGCTCTTCAAGATTAACCCTTAGTTTAAATTTTCAATGATAATTTTCTTCGACAAAGTTGGGGGAGGCGAAGATTTTACATCACATTTATTTTTCTAAATAATAATTGAGCATGAGCATGAGCATGAGCATGGTTGACTGCCAATGAGCTGCTACTCCGTTATTGACAGATCAGCTGAAGTTAAACAATGAATCAAAAATGATCAGTGGGAGCCAACCATCCGTTCACTGTTTAACCCCTGAAGACCCCGACTTTATTAGTCAATACCGGCGCCCTCCCAAGAAGCCTGCAGTTCAACAAAAGGGAGGAATGTTAGTCCGATAGTTGAAGTTGCAGACTCATCAAGCACATAGTTTTTCGCTATATACTTGTTGATACCGCTTGAGACCGTTGAATCCACAGCATCTCCTTCAAGCATCACGTGATTATTTTTTTGGGTTAGTAGGATAAGGTATTGGCTTTTCGATGCCTCCCGAGCTACGATGCTATGGGGAGGACTTTCATAACAAACCCGTCGGCGAGCCTTCCGAGCAACGATGCTATGGGAAGGTCTTTCTAATTAGCACACCAAAACACTCGCGCACAGGTATTTAAATACTGAATAAATGTAATTTTTCATCACGATTACCCAGACGACATTGAAGATATAGGAAGGATTTTTTTACAGTCATTTACAGTAAAACTTAAACTTATTTTAATGCAACAATTCACACGACGTCGTGCCTCCCGATCAACGATGATGTAGGAAGGACTTGAGCAAGCCAATCAGGATAAAACACGAAATAAAATTCTTTTCTTTTCACACACAATGCCACATAATTGACCGCGTCACCGCCCAACTAATTGAACTGATTTTCTTCTGCTTGTGGGCAAGCCAACCAGGATGAAACACGAAATAAAATTCTTTTCTTTTCACACACAATGCCACAGAATTGACCGCGCGTCACCACCCAACAAATTGAACTCTTTATTTTTCTAAATAATAATTATCAACAAATAAAAAATAATATTTAAAAAATGGGCAGTTGAGGGTCAATGAGGATTTTGTCAAGGAACAAGTTTTTTCCTAGGCCCAGAGAATTTGACTTTGAAGAAGTTTTTCTCCGTTGAACGAATGAACCGAGAGGGGAACGCAGCTAGTTCAAGTGATCAGATTTCGATATAATCTGTATCACGTGTCTTCGAAGATTGAATTTCTCGACACATGAAAGTTCAATCATTTGGAACTTTGAGTGTTTCTTGTTTCAAGAGAACATACATGCTTACAAAATGAGATTGAAAATCAATTGTCATTCCCCCATAAAAATAAAAAAAACTTGAACTCAAGCTTGAATCCCATTCGAAGACATTTCAATTAAACGACGACAACCTAATAAAACGGCTCATAATCGATAATCACGAGAACTGGTAAATGTCGTCCCGTAAAAATGGTAAAGAAAAGTGGTGAAATCCAGAAGCAGGCTACCAATCTCCAATAAAACCATTCATTCGCGGATTCGCTGACGTTCGCGCAAAATTGCTGGTCTCTGTCTCAGGATTTCTAGTTGACAGTGGGTGAATTGTGACGAAAATGGTTACAAATTTTATCGAATCCATTTTTAAACAAAAACATTATTGCTACAAAAAAAATCCACTTTTTTCTTTTCTTATAAAAAGTTTGCTTTCAAATTTTATTTTTTACCAATAAGCTTTTTCTTTCAGTTTGTATTATCCGGCTTTTGAAAAGTAGTTCATATCTTGGTCTAAGATTGTGACTGCAAACATAATATGCTTAAATTTAATTGAACATAATAACAGCAATCTTTCACTTTTCTTTTTTTTTACGTGGCATAATGCGTAGAAAATACACCAAATTTCTACAAAATTAGGTTTTTTCGAAAAAGTACTAAAACATTTAGGTTTGTTTCTAATGATCGGATTTTTTCAAACCTTTTGAAATTAAATTGTTTTTTTTTTTAGATTTTCGAAAAAAAAACCTAAAAATTTTGGTTTTTGCAATATGAGTCTAAAATGTTTGAGAAAAATGCTCAACCATTTCAATTGTAAAAAATATTTTTTAGGAATTACTAACAATTTCCATAAAACTACTTATTTTCAAAAAATTACTAAAATATTCTGTCTTTTGCAATATGTGTAACCAGTGATCGGATTTTTTATACATATTGAAAGTATTTGGGAAAATATTAGCTTGTGAGCATTTTTAGTATTTTCAAAAATATGTGTTATTTATTACTTTCGAATTGCATAAAAAATACCCTGACCATTTCATTCCTTTTTTAAAAATACTTAGGCTTGATAAAATTTTTAAGCATGTAAAAAAAGCTTTTGAAATGTATTAAAAATTCCTGATTATTCAATACTTATAAAGGTTAGTGAATTTTCACGATTTCGCGGACACCGTGTAGTTTTGTAATTTCCGTGAAATCCTGTGAAATTTCATAATCATCTTAAATCTATGCTTAAAAATAACAATATTCAAACAAACATTTCATCTAAAAAGCCATTTTACTCGAATTCCATAAACTGAAAAATGTTATATAAACAATTGAAAAAAAAAACACTAATTTGAACAAAATCGCCACAAGAATTACTCTGAAATACCCTGAATTTGAGAACTTGCTGAAGCAAATTATATTTTTATTTCCAATAATATCAATTCCATTTAATTTTGAATCAAGGCCGAATTAATCAAATAAGTAAGAAGGTTTAAATTATGTTTACTAAAGGTATACATTTTAATACCAAAATCAGGCCTTTTTAGAATAATTCAGATTTTTCCTCAACCCAGTAAAATTTTCACGAAATTTGATGATTAGGTTAATGGTTAAACTTAATTTTTAAGTGCTTGTTATAGATTGTATTTTTTGAATCTTGATTTTTTATTTAAAACTTTTGAAAGGAGAAAAGTTGTTTCATATTGTTTCACATATTTCACTATAAAGCTTTGCTTTTGTTTTATCCGGTAGAAATCTAGAGTTATTTTTTAATAGGTCCCATAAACCTATGAAACACAAAAGCTTATGGAAACTTTAAAAAACTCTAGAAATTTAGAAAAGATTGCTGAAGAAAAATTATAGCTGATTGAAAATCATAATAAATTAAAGTATAAATAGTGTTTCTGTGAATTGAATCTAAAATTTAACATTTTTCACGTTCCGCGAAATTTTCTTAAAATTTGGTGTTTTGGAATCAAAGTCCCAGTGAAAATTGAAATTTTCGAGTGTGAAAAATTACTAAGCCTACCTTTAGTGTAACAACAACAAAAATTGCGTATGTTTTTTTGAAAAATGAAGTTTTGTGAAAGTGTTCAGTTTTCTTTTTTTTTAATATTTTTGCATTCGAAATGCACCCAGTATTAATTTTTATATTTGTTCAAGTATTTCAACTAACACAAACTTTATTTATGTAGATCATTTGAAATAGTTTTTCACCAAATGCATGGTTTTTTGTTGTATTGTATATTTAGCAGTTTTTATTTATTTATTTTTTTGCAACACTTTTTAATAGATAAAAAAACAATGACAAGACTAATTTTTTTATATAAATCAAATCCGTAGTAACAGTTCAATGGGGCGAATCTGCGTCAAATCTTTGTCAAATTTTAAACGCTTCTCTCATATTCAAAAAATTGCGGGCTTATACAAATGTTTGAGAAATTGATAGTTCACAAAAGTTTAACTTTTTATATTGAATATCGGACAAAATCTTTTGTGAAGATTTAATTCAATTCAATTCGGTTTTATTTGTGAATAATCAAGCTACAATGATTTCATTAAGGTAATTAACAGAGTTTTGGAGTTCCTTTCAGCTACATCGTAATTTAATCGAAAGCATTATTACTTATAAATTTTAAATAGTTGACCAGAGTAAGAAAGTTCTCCAAAGATTCTTTTCTACATTTCGATTGTTTTGTAGCTCATGATTTTTTTTTAATTTTCTGGAGATCTATGTGAGTTATTTTTTAAACGCAAGTAAATAAATTTAATCTTTTTGTTGGTAGCCTCTTTCTTGAAATATTTTTAATTCAAATGTTCTCTTTTTTATTCTCCATAACCTTTTTGAGTGATTTTCCCTCTCACTGTTCTTCCACGATAAAATTCGCGTAAATTTATAGCCAAAATAAAGTAGCCCCGTATTTTTTCACATGTTTCCACCACCAAGTTACTACGGAATGTAAGGAACTTCCTTGAGGGAAGAAGCACCTCGGCAACTGGGCCTGCCAGCAATAAAATCAACTGTGTTTACCCGGCAGCCCGGAATGTGTTTCATTTTATTCCTTTAAGCGGTGCACGGGATTCTTCGGATTGCTCCCAAATCTTACCGCGCGCGGTTTATGGTTTTAAATCAAGAAACGCTTAAATTATTTGTAGGGGGACACGTCCCGGCAATGAACTTGCTGAAATTGGTTGAAAATTGAAGCGGTTTTTCCGGGCGATTAGTTCGTAAAGGGATAACTTTTTTTTGTTGCGAATTATTCTTTCAGCAAAGCCGTACAAGTTACCTTCATGCGATGGTTGGTCCCCGTCATAGCCGGTAATCTTTTATCTAAACGTTACGATAGCTTCACCGTACCGTGAAGGAAGCTCTTACATCACCTGAGAGCGATACGGTGATGACGGTCAATGTGTGTAGTGCTGCTGTGTAAGGTATCTCTACACACCCACATATCGCAACTTCAATCTCGATGATGATAGTCCGCCATAGGCCACGGGAGCACGCTGTGGGTTGAGACTTCATTCTTCATAAGGCAGTTCAAGGGATGTCTATTTTTCTATGGGAGATCAAATTTAACGCTGGAACCTGGAGGTAGTACCAAGTATCAGGTCAGACTAGAGCGAGAGTCTATATTGGATAACAACCGTTTTCAATTTAAAACAAAATTATCATAACGATAGAGACTCTCCGCCTCTGCCAGTATCGTCCAGATCTCCAGCGAGTCAACCAGACGGAAAGTGAACGGTACTGGCCAAGCCACCCCAAAGACCATTTGATGGACCGTCGACGCGCAAACATTAGTTTACGTCTTTTTAATTAGCAATATACCATCGAACACAAAGTTGCTAATTGAAGTATTAAAGTCGCTTATGTAAATCCTTTCCTCCGATGGGGAAGAGCGCTAGACTGTGCGGAAGCGAATTTGGGCTCTTTCATTTTTGGAGCGCGAGGTTCGTTGGCTTTTTTGGTCACGAAGCAAACAAGTAACAACTGACTGCATGCCCAAACGTGGATTAATGGGACCCCACGTACGTTGCCGTAGATATTTGGGTGTTCATTTGCTCAGACTAAACGACAGGTTCACCCAGGAGAATCGGCTGACGCAAGTAAATAAATTTAATTCAATTTATTTAAATCGCCCGCAGCAATCGTCCGGAAAGTTTGCAGCTCAAGAAAATTTGCTAAATTTTTCGTAGTCCGGATTTGCTAGATTTTGAATCCCTAATCCTACCTCACAAAAAAGCGATGATTACTGGAGTCGTGATTGTCTGTGGATATCTTCAAGACCTGGTACATGGCACAAAATCACAGCTTCTGACACCGCCGGGACCAATCTAGATGAACGAAGTCAGGCGGAGGAAAAAAAAAAACAGTACAACGATGAGCAAGGTTTCAGCGAATTGGTCCCTCGTGGATCATGATGGAGCCGGATCAGTACAGGAGTCGAGCCGGTTCAGTTAGGTTGCGATGCTGGAGAATTGATTATGAGATGTCGACTGTTGTGCTTGGAGGTGTACTGTCGGTACCGTGATATCTACTTGGAATCTCTGCTATGAACTATTTTCGTATAGTTCCATGAAGTTTGGAGTACATCTTCTATCTTGTCTATCAACATCAAAGGCGTACTAGTATGCTTTAACTCTTAATCTGAACTCCATCCCACAATACCAACATCAAACGCAAAGCTTGGAAACATTATACGTGCAACTTTTCAAATCATAAAATTTCAAAAGTTCCCCCCCCCCCCCATACCGCATCCAACAATGCTCTCCTCCGGAACGAAACAGGTCGTTAAAGTCACTGCAGTAGAACGAACGGCAGCGAATCCCACCTGAGGAGAAATTCCCACGAAAACATTGCCACGGTGGTTCGTTAAGAAAAAAAAACAAACCCAACCAAAATAAATCAAAAAATCCCCATGTCAACGTCTTGCGGACAACTTTACATGATCTCGGAGTGAGTGGGTCTGCTGGTGAGCAGAAAGTCGGAAAGTGTGGCATTCACGCTCGAATGAAAGTGAATCTGAGGGTGTAGACAGCAAACATCCCGACTTCTTAAGGGTTCGTTTGATGCACTCAAATTTAGAATTTCAAACAATTTGTCCAAAGCAACTTTAATGGTTTTACTCACAAAGACAAGTAATCTCAGAGTGTAATATCAAGATTCGTGCTTATTCCCACTCATCATTCTACGCAACTTGCTGAAGTCTCCTCCAACTCACCTCGACTTCGAAGAAGTTGTTCTAGTTTCTGCCCAAAGTAGTCCAACAACCGAAGGTGAAATGACACCTTAACACAAAAAGTGGCGCATTCTGCGACACCTGCCGGATGATGGTCGTAATACTCGGCGTATATTTCCAATACAAACAGCGTTTCGTTCCGTGTTCCCAACAGCTGAAATGTGAACCAGAAGTATGAATAACGAGAGCGCGCCGGCACATGTGTGCTTATAACTGGCGAAAAAGAGAGCTTATTGCATAATCCCGCCACCGCGTAGAAGTCAAGAAAAGTCTGTATCATCATCGTCACGCGCTGGATGTTGTTGTTCTTATGGTCGCGCTGCTTCTAGGCATACTTAATGTCATACGGAGACGGTGGACGCTTAACCCTTGGCTGCCCGGAGTATCGGGATTTGGAATCGTTGTTCAGTGTGGTTGGTTGGAATGTTATCATACGATTTTAAATTATCTTTCCAGAGATTTTTTTTATTATTTTGTAAAATTGTGTAACTTTAATTTGGAAATGTGTAATTTTACCATTATTCTTGTGTAATTTCAACTTTTTTAGTCTAAAATGAGGTAACATTACATCATTAAAGAGGATGTATTCAACATTCCAAAATTACATAATTTTTTACTTTGTACGCCCAGGTTGAAGAATTTTGAATGTTTCTCTTAATATTAAATAGTTGAATATTGCCGCTTTTTCGATGTATATTTATGATTTTTAAAAATAGTTGCAACAGCCAAATACTTATTCCACAAACATTTAGGTAAAATGTCTTCGAAAATTACCTAATCTTTTATCGATTCTATATATATAAAAAATTTCGACGGTTTTGTTCGAACGCGAATCAATTCAACACGGAACGTCGGATAGAGTTACTCTTTGTTGCGTTGGGTTCGAATAAGTCCAAGGAAGGTTCTTACGCCAAAAAAATACAACTTTGGCCACTCTGGAACCGATTCTGGAAAATCTGCAGATTGTATGGGAAAAGTTGCGTAAAAACAAATTTTGATCACAGGAGGCTGAATAAGGGAAAAAAATTAAAAACGTTAACAAACGAAAAAAGGAAAAGACGCAGTTTTTCGGGTAAGGCTTTTGTTTTTGTTATTACTCAGACCAGTGGTTCGTCTAATACACTTCACCTTTTAGTTTATTTGAAGAAAAAAAATCATATAATTTCCCATTGGCACTAGGGTGGTCCAAATTGGAGTTTTCTCGGCCGCGCAAAACGGTACTTTTGAGCAAAAATCCTAAAAATGCGATGTCTTCGGGAAAATTGTTCAAAATATAATGAAGGTTCTCTATTTGAGAATCGATAAAGATTGGACGACAATTGCGCACTCCACAGGTAATATACTGAAACAGTTGCTTTACTCTATACATTTTGACATTTTTTTCCATACAAATTTAAAGCGATTAAAGGGATGGGCTCCCGTGGTCAGAATGAGCTCAAATTTGGAGTTTAGCCTAGTAATGAGTCAATCTATGATTTCAGAGGGTAGTTCCGATAAAGCTTGGAATTGGACCACCCTAATGAGCACAGTTCGAAAAGTAGAATTTTGAGGGTTGAATTATTTAATGGTGGGATAATACTTCTTTTTGATGTATGTAAGATGTAAAGTTAAACATGATAAGATGTGTGTTTAAACATTTTAAATATAGTACACATTTTTTCTGACATGAAATTTGTTATTATTTGTAGATGTAATATTACCATTTTTCTCAAACTTAGTGGAAATGTTGGCCGATTTTTTTAATGAAAAATGTGTAATATTACTTCTAAAAGTATGTAAATTTAATTTTTTTCTATGCATAACTTTACTTTTTTCTGCTCAAATTGATGCCAAATTACATCTTAAATGAGGATTATTCAACCAAAAAATTTTCAGACCATATAAAATTCTACTTTTTTTTACGACGCACGTGGAATATTAGCATGATTTTTTGCAGAATGATAAGAAGTTTAACTCAAGATTTCAAGTTTATGTTTTTATGCGGGCTGCCTGAGGTCCTCTGGACTTAGGAATAACAGAAACAAATTTGGAATTTTTAAAGCACTCAGTAAATCAAAGCTTAATTTTTTTTTTTTGTAAATTTAGGCCGATGCAAATATTTAAAAAAGTTTTTGTCCCTCGGCCCTAGCAGACGTCAAGGGGGGGGGGGGGGCAAAAAAATAAAAAATATAAAAATTTAAATAACAAGCCATAGTCTTCACATTTAAATGAAAAAAGTGTCTTAAAATGCATTTTAAACTAGTTCAGTTGTTTGTTTTGCAATCATTAGTTTTCAAAAAATCTAAGATCTGACAAAAACAAAAATTGTATCGAAAAAAAAAAAGATTTTGCATCGAAAAATTTCAAAAAATCTTAAGATTTTTTAATTAACCCAAACATGCTAAAAATGATTTTAAACGCAGGAGAATGTATTTTAATTTGATTTCAGCTGGTTGCACTTGAATTTTCATTGAAATTTTGAAGTTTATTGCAAAAATATTTTTTTTTGCCCCCTGATTTTTCGGGCCAATTTTGAAGGGGGGGGGGGGTGACAAAAACTTTTAAAAATATTTGTACCAGCCTTATTAAATGAAATTTAATTTTTTTTAATAAATTTATTAAATGAGCATTTTTGATATTTGTCGTATCATATTTCACATGATCATCCATTCTTTCACGATTTTCATTCATTCATGGAAAGCTTTGGAGCAATTCTCTGCGAAATCGGTCTTTTTTCTTCAATTTTAATTTTTGTATTTTTTAATCCGACTGAAACTTTGTTGGTGCCTTCGGTATGCCCAAAGAAGCCATTTCGCATCATTAGTTTGTCCATATAATTTTCCATACAAATTTGGCAGCTGTGCATACAAAAATGTATATGAAAATTCAAAAATCTGTATCATTCGAAGGATTTTTTGATCGATTTGGTGTCTTCGGCAAAGTTGTAGGTATGGATACGGACTACACTGGAAAAAAATGTTACACGGTAAAAAAATTGGTTTATTTAACTTTTTGTCACTTAAACTTGATTTGCAAAAAAAAACACAATTTTTTTTTCATTTTTTGATATGTTTTAGAGAACTTGATGTCAAAAGAGCCAAATATTCAATATTACGCCCTTTTAAAATGTTAGTCTTGGTTTAAAAATTTTGAAGATATTTTGTTCGAAAAGATCGGAAAATTTTACGAATGTTTCATATTTTAACATTGTAAATTGGACCATTAGTTGCTGAGATATCAACATTAGAAAACGGTGTGTTGTTGGGGTGAGACTTAGAAAACATTAATTTTCTTGTTTTTAAACCTTTGCATGGCAATATATCAGCAACTGAGGGTCGTATCAACAAAGTTCAAAATAGCAAAATATAGAGAATTTTCTCAGCTTTTCAATTTTTTTTTTCGAAAGTGGGCAAACATGTGCAGTAATTTAAAAAAAATTAAAAACTGCGACTTTTTTTCAAGAAAGTTACCTAAAAATGGCCCTAACTTGAAAACGGTGCACTTTATCAAAATTTCACTGAAGTACTTTTTGCTTGCAAATTTGATCTTACATCGAAAAATGAAGCTGAAAAATTTTTGCGACCAATATTTCGATTTTTTTTGTAAAAAATAGTATTGATTAAAAAATTCATATCTTGGTCAGAGATTTTTTGCCCATTCTGGAAATTTCTGAAAAGTTGGCATTTGATGTCCTCTAAAACATATCAAAAAATGAAAAAAAAATCAAAAATAGTGTTTTTTTGCAAATCATGTTTTAGTGACAAAAAGTTAAATAAAAAATCACCAAATTTTTTTTACCGTGTAACATTATTTTCCAGTGTAGTCCGTATCCATACCTACAACTTTGCCGAAGACACTAAATTGATCAAAAAATTCATTCAAAAGATACAGATATTTGAATTTTCATGCATCATTTTTGTATGGACAGCTGCCGAATTTGTATGGAAAATTATATGAACAAACTAATGATGCAAAATAGCTTCTTTGGGCATACCGAAGGTACCAAAATAGTTTGAGTCGATTAAAAAATACAAAAAAAAATAAAATCGAATGGCCGAAATCTGAGGGAACTGCTCCTTGGTTAAAAAAATAGGAAAAAAAAAATCCATGAAATCTTCAACATGAAACTTAAGGGTTAACTCTACCATCATCTACTGGATAGAATTGTCCACATGGTGGCAACGATGCTCAGCCGGTCTAATATGTTTGGCTACACGCGTGACCAAAATAAACTTCCTGCAGAATTTGGCGCTCTATCACCGATTTGTTTGACAGCATTAGTTGGTCAGCCCCGTCAGACGTTATTGGAGGTCCGGCTCTAGGGGGGAGAGTGACCCGTACCGGTTTTGACGACGCCGACAGGATGGAATTTTACGACCGTGTTTCGGCTCTGACACTTGACGCTAGACAGCTGACGGAATGCGTGCTTGGGCAATCCATCAGTGACATTCATTCATAAATTTGAGGGATTAGGTTTTTTTTTGTTTTTGCGATGAGACATTCGAAGTCATCACAAGATGAATCGTTATGACTTTATGGTTTGAAATGTAGAGTGAGTGTCAGTTGTAATTTTGCTTTAACATTAATGTAACTCCGCTTGCTTCATTCAAACAAGGTCACCTTGTAAGTTTGTCAGAAACTCTGGCTACGATTATCGTGACTCTTTTATGTCTTATTTTTCTTCAAATAAATTAATAACGATAAAAGTAACGACCAGCAAACGATCCGGCAGGTCAGCTATCACAGCTCAATTTGCCTGGAAAACATAAAAGGAACAACAAAATGAGCACTTTTTCGCCACAATAAAAACGTGGTGGAAATGCAATTTTCAGAAGGAAAGAAAGAAATGGAGGCAAAGCGAGCCGTAAAAGTAATAAAATGTATGTAAAATCGTTATGTTTCACCGCAAAAGAGTGCAACGGAGAGAGAGGTGGTTAAGTGCAACACACTCATCGGGAGTGCACCCGCGGAAAATGGGAACGTGCATTCTTGCTGCCGCCTGGAATGGGTAGAATGCTTACGGCTTGGTTAGGGTTGACCTGTTTAAAATGTAAAATGTTAGTCAGAAATTAACACTTTCTAACCGAAGAAAATGCAGCAGGCTTGGCCGAATGGTTACGCTGCAAACTTTTTAAGGGGATAAGGGAAAATCTCCACGGTATTCCCAAATAAGTTGCGCTTGAAGTTGTTTCAAGAACAATCCCACCTGTTAAAAGTGCATAACCCTGTATGGTTTTCACCTTAAACCTTCGGGGTAGTCGGCACTCAGGAGCAAAAATCCCGGCAAAATGTCTTTCATCCGCAAATTATTATTTTTTCAACGGCTCATAATCTTTTCGCTCAGCCACCACAACTGCACAGGTTACAGGAGGTCCCATAAAAATTCCCATTTTCATCGTGCCAAAGTATCCTTCCGTCGGTTCTCGTTTTTTTCCACAATTGCACAAACACCAAGTTTTGCAAACATTGTCATTTTTACGACAACGTGAGCGCCGCGTTTTCCACCGCACGAGTATTTGTGTAAACGTGTCGGTTGCAATTTATGTACATAAAAACACAACGTTGTTTTTTTTTCGTTCGCTGAAGCTGCACTCATCCTAGGGGTCGTTCGAATATTACGTAACATATGAGGAGTGTGTTATTATTATATCTTAAAATTGTGTTTTTGTTACGTAATATTCGACCACCCCCAAAAAGGAAGGCTGATGAAACAGGTAAAAATTCGGGATGGAAAAGCGGTGTGACACATTGCATTGTTTTTATCATCTGCGTGTGCGTTTTCAGGCACCAACATTCGGGGAAGTGCATCATTTTTCATTTTTATTGTCCCATTTCGAGGCAACGGCGGCGTCGGATTGGATTTTCCAATTTGTTGCCGGGGACAAACAGAGCGGTGCGCGGGATTTGTGTGTTTTTCGACGGAAAAATGCGACTGATTTAGTGCAAATGAAAACAATTGAAGTGATTGGAGTCTTTGCAGTTAAATTCAACAATATATTGCATTTTTTGTCTCAAAGCTAATATTTTCAAAATGCCCGTTACCTCAAGCCAACATTTAATCCAATTTCAAGTGCAATGTCAGGCACGAAAATCTCCGCTCTAAATGATCCCAAAACTGTCAGTTACCATTTAACCTGCTCTCCCGGGGAACATGCACTATCATGTAGCTCAGTTGACAGCAGTTTGAGAATGTGCAACCTTTTTTTTTTCGAGGTTGTTGCTCAACCAAGTCTCGCCGAGCACGACGCAAATGTGACATGGAAAATTACATTAATATTCATTATCACGTAATCCTTTTCCGGGTGGCTCAAACTGACTGACTGGCGCTTCCACACGTTTGCTGCTGCTCTGCTCTGATTGCCATTGCGACGACCCCCACTGAAAATTGGGCAGTTGGGAAATATTTTTGGAGAGAGGAAAAAAAATCTGATGCCATCACACATGCCTTTGGTGGAATCATGAGTTTCTGTCCTGCGGCGAAATGAGGGCGGAAGGAAAAAAAAAAGTTAATTCATTCGATTGGTTTCCAGGGAAATTCAATCAACGTTCCTCGTTTTTCGTCGATCAACCCACAGTGGAAATATTTTTTCCCTCTCCCCGGTATACGATTTCGCCGAACACGACTACTTAAATATGAGCAAGCTTTTTTTAAAAGTTCATGTATTTTTAAAATTGCACCTGCGCTGACATCCGAAACCATCACTTCGAGTTCCATTCACAGGCAATCAAACCAAAACCTCGAATTAATTGACACATGACACCAAGTTCAGCGGAGGCAGTTTTTCTCCGCACAACTTACAAGAGACTTCTCCAATTTTCCACCAACTTCTTTCCCACAGCATCACATCTCGGAGTGATTGTGTTTCACAGCGAGAGAGAGAGAGGGAGAATGATGCAACGTGAATCGCTTTGGTTTTGGATGGATGTGCCCTGCCACAGGTTGTTGCGTCCGTTCCGGCGCGAATGATAGACCACGAAGAGAGCGGGAGAGACTGCGGCATTAAAAAGTATAACATGAAAACAATCATTAATTTGATCGTTTACTCCCATTTTCCCACCCACCCAGAGATGGGACGTGCCGCGACGCCCGGACGGTCGCAACTTTGTAGGTTAGGGCACGGTTGACGCACGGAGGAAAAGTGCGCTGTGAGATATAATGCAGCGCAAAATCAATCTTTTTTCAGTAAAATCGCTGTATCTCGCCAATAATTCATTTTTGTTTGAGGTCTACATTGATTATTATGTAAAATTGTCCGGGGAACACGATGGTGATAAAATAAAACAAATAAAAGTATAAGGAATTGGTCAAAACTGAATTTTAATACTTAAAACGTTCAAATATAATATTGGTGGACATTTAAGGGTTAAAATTATATTTTTATCGGTTTACTTGGACAATTTTCTATAAAGTGCAATTTGTAGAATGTCTTTTGCTCAAATAGTTTTTTAGAAAATCGTCAAAAAAGAGGGCGGTGCCAAAAAAAGAGGGATTGTCCAATCAGCACCAAACTTGGGATTTCTGTCAACTATCGATAGATGAACGTTCCCGCCAAGTTTGGTCCAAATCGGTGAAGGTCGAGTCCAAAAGTGTACTCAGTTGACCTGGAATCACTCATATTAATTTCTATCTGCATATCATTTTAAAATATATTTGATGATTTTCCACGATTTTTTAAGGGGTTAAATACATGTAGAAAATCACAAAGTTTCATTTTACAGAAAATTTATTGAATCCACTAAAAAGATGATTTTCAATCACTCCTGAAAGTGGTTAAACTGAGTTGGAGACGATTTTAAGATCAACATTTTGCCATGCGCAAAGCGGACTGTCCAACTTTCTGAGCGTTTGTCTCGAAATACCGAGTTGATTTACGGGTGCCATGATATCTCGAGATGGGATGGACCAAATTGGCTAAAATTCGGGGTTAAAACTCTCAAAATATATTCCGTGTGCATGACGAAGACCGATTTTGAAATTCGGCTTTTTATAAAAAAATACAAAAATCAAAGCTTACGATTTTTATATGAAAAACAAAGAAATATTTTTATCTTTCTTTTAAAATAAAAGTTTTTTTGAAAATCGGCTTTCGTCATGCACTCAGGACCGGATTAACGAGTCCTTACAAAAATTTTTAGCCGATCTGGTCAAAGCAGTGTTAAGATATCGTGGCACCCGTTTTTTTGAAACTGCTAATTTCAAATAGCTATATCTCGGCAATGATACAACCAAACAGATTTTAAATAAAATTTGGCGTGTGCTCACACCAACCTCTGACCTTTTTTTGTCGATTGACATGTATGTAACCTCTTAACAATAAAAACCGAGGTGTGATCCCTGAACCTTCTGCTTGTTAGACAGAACCCGCAACCATTATACCACGGAGCTAGTTCTTATATAGCTTATATATTTATTGTATTGCAAATGGACATTTTGAAGATCTCAATACTTTGTTTGCAGGGATGAAAAACACATTATATTTAAAATTTTCGCTTACTTTTTTCCGAAAAAAAAGTCTCGTTGGATTTTATAACATTTGAAAATTTTAGTCAACTAAGTTTTTAATTTGCTATTTTGTATTGATTGATTTGCATTTCTCTAGTTAGAGAAATCTTCTATCAAAGCACAAACAACAGGAATTTTAAACCATTTTTGATTCATTCGTGGGTAACAGCTGGATAAACAGCCTTTTCAAAAACAAAATATAAAAAAATTAATGAAAATTAAAATTAAAACATAAAATTTAACAAGTTTTTAAGTGTAGCAAAGTGCTTTGTTGTCAAAAATCTATCAACACGCACATATATCAGGTGAAACAAATCACCTTTTCTGTTGAAGATAGATTAAAACGTAATTTAATTTAAATAAAATATCCTTATCATTTATTTCCACATCAAACAACAACCTTCAATTAATCTTTCTGCTGTTTCCATAAGGTCATCTCCTTCCTAAGACCAAAGTCCTCTGCACCCAAGTACATTCACGTCGTTCCCATAAATTTGGCAGCTTGTCGTTGAGGAATGCAATAAAGTAGAATTAAGATTAGCAATGATCTCTCTCTCTCACTCTGCTATTACACTCCCAGCCGGGCCACATTACTCGAGTCGAAAATCACGCAAAATTTTACTTTCCACTCTGCTGTGCGTCATTGCTATAGATAAAACCACCCCTAGAACCGACTTTGCCAACCAACCAACCATGCCAGAAGGGGGAACTGACTCACAGTCTCTCAGACTTGCCCAAAAAGGCTAAATTGAATTTGCTCTGATTCCAGCGCGATTAATCTTCTTTCAGTCATTAGACTCACACTGTCTTGGCTCCGGCAAAATCTTGCGCAGCCATTCTGGGTTTGTGGGGAGGAAAATCACTCTTCATTAGATTTCGCTTATAATCCTCCTGGTGTTCTCCACAGTAACGGATCGTTCCGCCAGGGATTACGAAGGGGGACGCACGCCTCGCACACCGTTTTCATAATTTAGCGTCTTTTGTGAATCTATCATCGCGGAGCCAACCCAAAGTAGAGAGAGAGCAGACCCTTTCCAATTCTTGGGTTCTGCCGGGGATTAGTCACCAGCTGCGTAGTGATGCGTGATCTCATAGTTAGCAACTTCAAAATTAGATTTGCGCGGAAAGTTGGTCCAACGATGAGTGAGGGGTACTCTTATTTTCAGAGTTTTCACACATGTTGCAAAATATAGAATCACTCATGACATGAAGGAAAAACGGTTGTGTTCGATCGTAAAAGAAACAACAAACCGAAAAACCGAAAACATGAATCAAAACTTTCGGTTGGCCAAGTGGCGATAACGAGAGCACATGAAATATTCATGACCTTCTTTCGAAGGAACCGACGGAAAATGCAGCTGACATAATAAAACCCCCGTTGAACGTCTGATGAACGACAACATTGTTGTCGCGACTAAAGTTAGTAATTTTTGAGCAATTTGTTGATCGCGCAGAGTCTATTGTTGGCGCTGCTAATCAACAGGTTTGTTGTTTTAAAATGCAGACACCATCGGCGGAGTCTGGAATGCAACATGGTTTTTGTTATTTGAAAGGAAATTATAAACTTAAATTGCGATGCAATATCATAGAATGGTTACACTGAGAGAAAAAATGAACGCCATATTGTCACAACAAATCAAACTGATAATTTGGTTGAAGTTAAAGAACCTTAAAAAAATCATATATAAGACAAACAAAATAATTTGTTTGTATGATATCAAACCTCTGTCAACATCATTTCAAAGATTTAGCAAACGTTCATGTTGAAAAAAATATCGTTGTAATAGAGCCAATTACCGATTTATTAATGTTTCCCCCAAGTTTGGTCCTACGGTGCTCAGTTGTCTCGAAGATCCTATCAATGCTTCATTAATCAAAAGTACATTTCCAGAAATGGTCTTTACAAAATTCAAACCACCAATCATTTAGGCAGTAGATGCATTCAGCCGATTGCGAAATAAATTAAATGAACATCATTAAGTTATCCTCCACTTCACCATCGCAGCTCTCCAGCAAGCGCTCGAAAATCCAAAATCAAACCAATAATATCAGAGATTCACTAAACCGAACATCCATTGATTACATCACCGTCCATTCTATTCCAGTTCCCCCCTCACTCGAAACTCTTGGCCCTTGATTGCAGTGCCGTACAGAAACGCCGGCAAATGCTTCCGAAAAGCGCACCGCAGTTCGAAATCGAAATTTGAAGCTGATTGCACTTGAGCTGGGACGTTTGGAAATCGGCTCCACGAACCTTGCACTTTTCCTCCGATGATTTTCCTCCCATTTTCGGCCAAAATATATATTGTGAAAAGGAACCAGCTCTCAACCAGCTCGCCGCACTGATTACGAAACCTTGACGGTAGTGAGAAGCATATTAAAATAAAATTTTCCCCACTTTTCATCTTTGGCGAGATTTCGTAACCGAGCGTCTCGCGGCGGGAAAAATCGAACCAGTGGGAAAGTGCCGAATGTTATTCCTGTAAAAATAGCACCAATTCCCGGGGCACCATTCTCAGTGCCAAAGTCACACACTCACAAGTCCTTTGCCGTTGGAAGTGAAGAAAAATGCAACCGAGACTCCAGAGAAGCTGGTCGAAATAAATCAATTCTTGTTTTGCTGGTTTGTTTTGGCAGAGCGAGCGGTGTGAACAGATTTTCCCACCCAGCAGTAAAGTAAGAACGTGTGTTATTCTGGTGATCGTATTTTGAAGGAATTGAAAAGTAACAATTCGGAAGGGCGTATATGAAAAAAATTTAAGTTATCCCGAGCAGACGGAAATAACTTGGAAATAACGTTTTCTGATATTTCAAAATACTAGAAAAATAACATTTTATGTTATTTATAACAGGATTTGTTATTCGTCGTTATGATTTTTTTGTTATTGGATTGTTATTGTAATAACAGACTTATAACATTTCTAGTTATTCTTCGAACAAATCTTTATTATTATTTTTTGTTATTTAAATTCGTCCATAACAAAAAACGTTATTCCAAAGTTGTTTTGGCTTTCAACCAATATCAGAACAATGACAAATTTTGTTATGATAACATAATCTGTTTTTGACCTCTTGTGCAAAAATGGATTTTGCAAGAATTTTCCATAACACTTTCTGTTATTTTAACAGTATTTGTTATTGAAGTGGCATGAATTTAGTTATTACCGTCTGTTCGAATTATAAAAATGTTAGAAAAAAAATATTGACAAACAATCAATTTGACCCATTTCAAATATTACTACCAATTCGTCGCTGTCGTGCTATCTTGTCGTACGTGTATTTTGGGAAAAAAAAGTTGAGAATGCCATTTTGTGCCTCACTTTTTGACCTGCACAGATCCCCAAAATTCGATTTCAATCCTGAGATATTCAATAGAAACCGAAAAAACTCCGTGCATTGTTGTCACTCTTCATATAAAAGAAGTTTCAATCTTGTCGTGCTATCTTGTCGTTACCCCGAAAAAAGATGTAAGTGCGCCAATTGGTCATAGGGAGTTAAGGTCAGAACGCGTTTGACACACGTGCGTGCCCGACTACAGTAAACATTTTTAATTATAACTCGGGACTCCGGCAACCAAATTCAACCAAACTTTGGGACAATGCACTGAATGTTCAACCAAACAAATCTTGTTTTTTTTTTATTATTTACATTGTGTGCTCTAATTTCTGTTTATTCAAGGTGAAACATTAAAACGCGTTTTTCTCGGAACGTCAAAAAGCGACGTGCGACAAGATAGAACGAAAACGTTGAATTTATGTCTTCTAGGAAATTTGTTAGAAAGAGCAAACATGGAACGTATTTATTTTGGCATTTTGTCAAAATGTCTGGGGATGCACGTATGCAACTCACAAGTATGTGAAAGAAATCGATTTTGGCTTGAATTGACTGTGTTAACAACTCAGCCTTTACAGGCGTTGACATTTATATTACGAGGGTTGCGAAACTAGTCAAGGTCGATTTATGTCTAAGTGAGTATGGTTGTTATGATTTGATAAACATTTGTTTTTACATTTTTAAAGATTGAAATCGATTAAAACTGCACACTTTTATATCTGTAAAAATCTCGAAAGTCTCAAATCGAAACATAAAATCAAAATAAGAACACACCACCAGAACCTCCACTTTCAACGAAGAAGTTCCAACACTGAAGTCACTTTTCCTTCTAGAGAGTTGTAAGTTGCCGCCTCTGTGTGAATGAAGTGATTGTGTCTAGCGAAGTTGAACCCCCCCTAGTTCCGTTCCTCATTAGTGTGCCCCGACCTAGGCTTGCATGACGCAATCTGGGAGGCCAGTGCCCATTCGTGAATGAAAACAAAAAAAGTGAAGAGTAAACTCGAGTGTAACATTCCGACCATTCCCCAAGCAAAAACCGCATGCTAATTAAAGTAGGTTTGTGCATCTCCTACTCCTTCTTCAGTGAACAGCAGGAAAAGCCAACGAAGCGAAATGGAAAGTAATTAAGTTCAACAATCCCTCACTCCAGCTTGTTGCAAAGAAAGCAGAAGACACCCGGGAAGGTCATTCGGTGGAAAAGCCATGGGAAAAGCTGTCTGATGGGGAAAAAGCAGGAAAAGTTTCGGACCCTATTGTTCCATCGCACAGAGCAGTGAGAGAGTGGGTGGAGCTTTTGATTGACAGTGTGAAATTTTGCGAAAATGAAATGCGAATTAGGTTGTAAGACCGGCGTCGTCGGCTCAGTGGAAAAGTTCTGCAAATGAAAAGGTGGAAATCCGGAAAATGCCAGCTACGGGAAACCAGCAAAAAGTGGCCACGCTAATTAGCCGTAGGTCGTGGTCGCATTAACAGCATAATTCAGAGTGGCAGATCTTGGCGCAGAGTGAGACTGCTATGCAGAGCTAATTGAGGCACGTGACTAACGAGATGGGTGCCCACGGTTCCAAGGAGAAGCTGACCAGATCGGCTTCGGAACGGTACGTGCACGCCCAGGTCATCGAGCGGGAACGGTTCGGCAGCTTCGGCAAGCGGGGACGAACAGGTTTGTATGATCGACGTTGACGACGAGATTTTTTTTTCGAGAAATGTTTGCGGAAGACAATCGCAAAGTGTGGACATACCGTATTTGAGATTCGAATTTGCATACAAAAGAGCTAATGTTTGAGGAAATGTTTTCCGGTTTTAAAGTGAAATCCGTCATTGGCTGACATTTTAAAGACGCACTGGATGTATGAGAATAGCTTATAATTTATCTAAACTGTAAGCATGTTTTTATAGCTATTAGAAATTTCATTTAAAACATTCAGTTTCAAGTCAAGTCTCAGAGTCTTAAAGGTTTGTATATATGTGATATCTTTTTTCTTAGAAATATTTTTCTCAAATGTATTTTTTTTTTTCAAAACAATTCTTTGTTAATTTTGTTCACGTGGCAATCATATTATGTAATATAACCAACCGGATCCTAAGATGACAGTTTTCGTGAGTTGCGCTATTCACCGACAGATGGCAAGTGGGCCTCGTCGGAGTCTGCCCTTCAAATACGCAACTAAAAATTTGCATAGGAGACTTTTATTTTCGTAACGGCTTTTGCGGCACGCTCATTTCAACTGTTCTAGACTAATATTTGAACGTGGCGTATCTCTAAACAAGTTTTAAAAGAAAATGATTCCAGAATGCTTATTTCCGGAGTTTTTTTTGAAAAGGTCCAATAAAGTTTATCATTTTATCATTTTATCATTTTATCATTTTATCATTTTATCATTTTATCATTTTATCATTTTATCATTTTATCAATTTATCAATTTATCAATTTATCAATTTATCAATTTATCAATTTATCAATTTATCAATTTATCAAATTATCAATTTAGCAATTTATCAATTTATCAATTTATCAATTTATCAATTTATCAATTTATCAATTTATCAATTTATCAATTTATCAATTTATCAATTTATCAATTTATCAATCTATCAATTTATCAATTTATCAATTTATCAATTTATCAATTTATCAATTTATCAATTTATCAATTTATCAATTTATCAATTATTCATCAATTTATCAATTTATCAATTTATCAATTTATCAATTTATCAATTTATCAATTTATCAATTTATCAATTTATCAATTTATCAATTTATCAATTTATCAATTTATCAATTTATCAATTTATCAATTTATCAATTTATCAATTTATCAATTTATCAATTTATAAATTTATCAATTTATCAATTTATCAATTTATCAATTTATCAATTTATCAATTTATCAATTTATCAATTTATCAATTTATCAATTTATCAATTTATCAATTTATCAATTTATCAATTTATCAATTTATCAATTTATCAATTTATCAATTTATCAATTTATCAATTTATCAATTTATCAATTTATCAATTTATCAATTTATCAATTTATCAATTTATCAATTTATCAATTTATCAATTTATCAATTTATCAATTTATCAATTTATCAATTTATCAATTTATCAATTTATCAATTTATCAATTTATCAATTTATCAATTTATCAATTTATGGTAGGAAACGGTTGTTATTTTTGTACGTTGGACTGTTCAAGTCAAAAGGAAATAATTTGAAATACGACAAACATTGCAAAAAGGTTTACATCGAAAATATTTTTTTTCAAACCAGCTTATGCTAAAAATGATTCTGAACGCAAAGGAATGCATTTTAAATTGATTTCAGCTGATTGCACATAAATTTCTATCGAAATTTACAAGTTTTTTGAAATGTCTTTTGCCCCCTGATATTTCGAGTAGATTTCGAAGGGATGGTAGTGACAAAACTATGAAAAATATTTGCAGTAGCCTTATGTAAAACGTCGCATGACCATATCATTGCATTAAAATCATGGAATATGTGCGAATCGTTACCAGATTTTTGAAACAGTACAACAAAATCGGTTCAAATTATTCACGAAAACAGGTAGCATTACTTGGATTGCTATAAACCATAAAATTGGTCCTTACCGGTACCGGTAATTTGATCTGGTTCAACCATATTGGTTCAATTTCATTACCGTCATCAGGGGTGACATTGGGTCTGGACGGTGAGATTAGGTCATACCAAAATGCTGATATTTGTATGACCCAATCTCACCCCCCAGACCCATTGTCACCCCTAATGACGGTACCAATATAATGTTGAGATTATTTGAAAATGTTCAACACGTCGCACGACATGGTTTGTTGTAAAAACACGGAATCGGTTTAAACCGGTACCGGTTGTTTGAACCGGTTGTTTGAACCGGTTTCACTGAATCGGTTCATATTCAGTACCAATAGATTGTAGAGATTATTTGAAAATTGTTGACACGTCGCACTACATGGTTTGCTGTAAAAACACGGAATCGATTCAAACCGGTACCGGTTATATGAACCGGTTCAACTGAATCGGTTCAAAATTATTACGAAAAGATTGTTGAGATTATTTGAAGAGTTTCGACACGTCGCATGGCATGATTTGCAGTAAAAACACGGAATCGGTTCAAACCGGTACCGGTTATTTGAACCGGTTCATTTGAATCGGTTCAAATTTATCACGAAAAGATTGTTGAGATTATTTGAAGAGTTTTGACACGTCGCAAGGCATGATTTGCAGTAAAAACACTGAATCGGTTCAGACCGGTACCGGTAATTTGAACCGGTTCAACTGAATCGGCTCAAATTTATCACGAAAAGATTGTTGAGATTATTTGAAGAGTTTTGACACGTCGCAAGGCATGATTTGCAGTAAAAACACTGAATCGGTTCAGACCGGTACCGATTATTTGAACCGGTTCAACTGAATCGGTTCAAATTTATCACGAAAAGATTGTTGAGATTATTTGAAGAGTTTTGACACGTCGCAAGGCATGATTTGCAGTAAAAACACTGAATCGGTTCAGACCGGTACCGATTATTTGAACCGGTTCAACTGAATCGGTTCAAATTTATCACGAAAAGATTGTTGAGATTATTTGAAGAGTTTTGACACGTCGCAAGGCATGATTTGCAGTAAAAACACTGAATCGGTTCAGACCGGTACCGATTATTTGAACCGGTTCAACTGAATCGGTTCAAATTTATCACGAAAAGATTGTTGAGCTAATTTGAAGAGTTTTGACACGTCGCATGACATGGTTAGTGATACAACCCGGAATCGGTTCAACCGGTACCGGTTATTTGAACCGGTTCAACCGAATCAGGTTGAATTGCTCATATATCGATTCCTTGAATAATTTCATGAATTTTGATATGTCGCATGACCATATTGCTTCAAAATTTGGCTTTATAGTTCAAATGAATATTACTTTTGTAAAAATAGTTACGATAACTATTTTTTAAAAATTGTTAAAATATTTTTAAAATGTTTTAAATATTTTTCCCATAAAGTAGAGGTTCTCCCCTTTCTAAAAACCTTTATAAGTTGGTATTTTGGAATATTTTACGATGTGCTCTGAGCCCTTGAATTCCATGTAACGCTGTTTTTTTTCCTTTGGCCCCTCCCCCCGGGGACCCGCCCCCCTAAACCACCATATTAAATATTTTTATCTTAAAGTTGATTAATTTTCGAATCCAATGGTATATATGAAGTTGATATTTCATGTAATTTTCACCAAGTTACAGCTTTTTGAAAATCCATGTAACGTTGAAACGGGGCTTAGTAACTTGACTGTTAAGAGTACTGCACAATTTTATTATAGAGCCAGATATCAAGATACTTCAAAATGACAATTATTGATCATTTCACTGCTAAACCAGTTTTAAAGAAACATTAATCGAATGCTGGAATTTGCAATTTTTTGAAAGTTTGGGGGGCAAAAAAAAAAATATAAAAATTTAAATAACAAGCCATATTTTACATTTAAATGAAAAAAAAGTGTTTTAAAATGCATTTACACTAGTTTAGTTGTTTTGCAATCATTAGTTTTCAAAAAATCTAAGATCTGACAAAAACAAAAATTGCATCGAAAATTTTCAAAAAATCTTAACATTTTTTAATAAACCCAAACATGCTAAAAAAGATTTTAAACGCAGGAGAATGTATTTTAATTTGATTTCAGCTGGTTGCACTTGAATTTTCATTGAAATTTTGGCCCTCTGATTTTTCGGGCCAATTTTGAAGGAGGGGGTGTGACAAAAACATATGTTACATTACATATGTTGTTCCTCTGTGGCTCAAAAGTTGCATCTTCTGGTCATTTGTTACATGTAAAAAGAAAAAGAAAAAGAATAGGAAATTTATTTTTTGGGAAAAAATGTAAATATTTTTTTTATTAATTTCAACTTTTTTTGTCCTTATCATAAAATAAAACTTTGCTGAAGACACGAAATCGATCAGAAAATCCCACCCCAAGATATTGATATTCGAATATTTACATAACATTTTTGTATGAACAGCTGCCAAAGTTGTATAAAACTTGTATGGATTTCTTTGGTCATGACATATGCATAAGGAAGTCTCGTTAAAAGTTTTAGCCATAACAAAAAGTGAAATTAAATCTATTTTAGTTTTTTTAGAATTGCTTTAAAAATCGTAATTATTGGTTAACTGACTCTCAAAACTTTTCAAATATTGTAGAAAACTGCTTTTTTTTTAAAATTACCACAAAAGAATAACTCTAACAAAGTTTTCTTATTCACTGCTTTATTCAATTCTCCTGAAGTATCAGCAAGTCACCCCAAAAATCCTCAAACCAAAAACTTTTCTAAACAGCCCGAAAAAAAAGAGACACGAAATGAAATTAACTTCGCCCCCCTCCAGGTTGACATTCAATTTCGCCTTAGGGAGTCGAGGTTTGAGGGGCAATATTGACGTTTGCAGCCGACAATTTGCATAATCAACTTTATTAAACTTTGATTCATGACAATATGCCGGGGGTGGCGCGAGCTTCAACAGGGTCTGTTGGGGATGGTGGTGTCTGTTTGGCGACATTTCACCCTCGACTGGATTTGTAAGTTGGAAGTGTGTTTTTTTTTCAACATAAAAATTTTCATACAGAAAATGTTTTAAATTAAAGTTTTTTTTAAATTAAATCACAAGCCACGCTTGAAAAGACAAACAAAAAAATTGGATTCCCATAAAATAAATTCCTTTTAGATCAGTTTTTCTCCCACCCTTTGACGCGCGAAATATGTTCACATTTTATGGCTCACTTTTCATTTCCTACTTATGCTCACTTCACTGTGCTCCATCGGAATTCGTCTGCAATCGTAGTCATTCTTTCGCAGAAAATGAAAGAATTGCCACTATGTTTAAGCACAGTTCAACCTTGCTAGTTTGGCACTTTTTTATGTGAATGAAATTTCGAAATTCTTGAATTGCATTGTATCGAATAGTTTATTGCATTTTGATTATAAAAATATGTTTTTTGCAATTCCATCGTGAAACTACTCACTTTTCCTGTCATTCTTGAACGACGAAATAGCCTACTTTTCTGTACCAAAAATAACAGAATCGAATAGCAACACTTTTCAAAATAAATGCTGAAAAGTTCTACTTTTCAGCACTCAAATGGGTGCTGAAAAGTTGAACTTTTTAGCACTTGTTTCGAAAAGTAACACTTTTCAACTTTTTTTTTATTCAAACGATTTATTGGCAAAACACATGAAAATTTGACTTAGAATTTCACTCAGTGTGTGTTTTTTGGAATTGCGAAAAATGTTGTATGGAACTCGTTGCAAAACTTGATTTTTTCAGCACTCTTCGTATTTATCCAACTCGGTGAACCTCGTTGGATAAATGTACGACTCGTGCTGAAAAAATCATCTTTTTGCAACTTGTTGCATAAACTACTATTTTTTTATCAGTCGTCGGTGTCCAACGGTACCGCAAAAAAAAGAGACAACCCACCGACGTGATGAACACCACTCACTCACGGTGGCAACAGGGCTGGAAGAGGAAAATTTATGTCTTTGCGAGCACCATCTTACGACCTACTCATACAATACAATGTGCGCGCATTTTTTTTTCTCTTGAAAGGAATCTTCTTTTCTTTGCTGCTGTCAGGAAAACCTTCCCCGGGTTGTTTCGGAACAAGAGAACAATGCGGCGGAAATAAATGTTTGCAGAACCTGGGCGAAGATCAATCTGGAGAATGCCGCCGGAAAACGACGACCACGGAGTGATTGAGTGGAGTTTTGTTTGAGTTTTGCGATTTTTTCATTCGCTGGTTCGTGAATATTTAACTTTAAAGAAAAACATATATTTAGTTCGGCATTCTTAATTATAGGATTCTTTTGAATGGTCGCATTTGCCAATACTAATCTGCTAATTGTACTCAAAGTAAGCTAGGAGAAGAAATTATTCGTAATTAAAAACTTAAATTACAGACCTTTTGCAAACTGGTGCTGCTAATGACTCAATAAATGGTGCCTCAAATTGGCTAACGGTGCTAAGAATGTTTTAAAGCAAACTATTATTTACCCTACATCGCAATTTGTGGCTGTTTAGTAAGTCAATTGCAGTCTTTTCTAGAGAGTAGAACTAGCTTGAACTGCTAGATTCAGAATGCGATGATCTTTTGCGTGGAGTCCTATGGCGGCAGATAATCGTTTCTTTGTCAGCGGATAATCCACTTTAGCTTAATTTTTATTCCCAAGGAAAAGTGCATTGCGAAGCTCTCTGCTTCTCAAAAGAGTGGATCTGGCCAGCGTCAAACGTTAGAGGGAGCAAAAAATAGATGCCAAAAGCAGTGCAACGAATGCACCGAGTGCACACGATACTACAATCATCATCTGCATCTCTTTCAGCGAAACCTTGAAAGCTTGGGTACATCTAGCTGGAAATAATTTTATAGAATGTGGCTTAGCTAGGGTGGTTCGTATTAAAAAAACTTATTCTAATTTTAAAATATTTTGTTGAAAAAAAAAAATAACTTTCTTATATCTTGCCCTGGTATGATTCATAGAAAAAAACACAGTTTTAAATTATTTTTTTCAGAAGCAGATAAGGCTGGTACAAATATTTTTAAAAGTTTTTGTCACCCCCCCCCCCCCCTTCAAAATTGGCCCGAAAAATCAGGGGGCAAAAAAAATATTTTTACAATAAACTTCAAAATTTCAATGAAAATTCAAGTGCAACCAGCTGAAATCAAATTAAAATACATTCTCCTGCGTTTAAAATCATTTTTAGTATGTTTGGGTTTATTAAAAACCTTAAGATTTTTTGAAAATTTTCGATGCAAAATCTTTTTTTTCGATAAAATTTTTGTTTTTGTCAGATCTTAGATTTTTTGAAAACTAATGATTGCAAAACAACTGAACTAGTGTAAAATGCATTTTAGAACACTTTTTTCATTTAAATGTAAAGACTATGGCTTGTTATTTAAATTTTTATATTTTTTTATTTTTTTGCCCCCTTGACCTCGACCAGGGCCGAGGGACAAAAACTTTTTTAAATATTTGCATTGGCCTAATCATATTACAATTTTTTGAATGTTAGTCATTTTCAATTCTTAATTTTCCTAAACCTTTATTTCCTAAATCGAAAAAAGTGTAAACTTGCTTTGTATAGTTGAACTTTTCCAACATAAATGATGTCAAAGTTGCTTGAAAACAGGTTAATTTACACCATCACATTTGAACTGATTTGTTGAACCTGCTTTATCGGATCACAAAAGGCATTTTTAATCCAACCTTCAGATATTCTTGAAGCATAAGATTTTTTTAATGGAAGCTAAAGGTAGATCACCAATTTATCACTTTTTAGCCAAATTTGCGAAAGTCGTTTCGCCGAAGGTCAGTTCATCGAATGGGACTTTTTGCCGTATGGAAAACTAATCTAAAGCAAACGAATGTGTCATAAAATTATTGCGGGGCATTTAGCCTAAAATTATTTTGTCCAATGAACAGTTATTGATTTTATTTAAAATATTAGCAGTTCATAAAAAAAATTAAAAATATCTTTCAGTTTTGACATTTTTTTGAACATAAGCAATTCTTTGAAAATTAATTGGGTATTTTAATATTTATGAATGAAAAATGTATTTTTTACGATGTTTTGCGTTTAAAAAACATGTTTTTTTTTGCAGATGTTCAGTGTAGATAATAATGATTGATTTCTTGAGAACATTCTTTAGATCATGAGCAGAAATTTATCAATAAATTGTCTTTAAAAATATTTGTTATGAGTTTTTTTAAACATTAGTTGTTTAAATTGCTGGAAGAGGTTTTATTTTTTTGTGTTTGAGCAGTGATTTTAGCATGAGCAGTTCTATTTTTCTAAGAATTTCTTAACTTTTTGCTTTCTTTCACACAAGAGCAGTATTTACAAAAATAATTGAAAAATTATCTGAAAATATTTTTTTTCTGAATTTTATTTCACATTCATGATTTTTTATGACTAATTCCATTTCATTCTGTAAATTTTTTTTTTGTTTCAAATATGAGCAATTTCGTGGAATCAAAGTTAAATAGTTTTCATAAACTAATAATTCTTTGTATTGCATGTTTTTTTTAAATAGCAGAAATTTTCAAAATAATTAGAATTTTATAATGAAAATGGGGAGTTTTGACGTATCTTTTGACTTTTAATTAAATTATTTTGATGTGGGTTCTATTGAACGACCAGATAATAGAACTAAATTTTCAACTACAAAAAGTTATGTGGATTGTTATGTTTATTCTCTTAGACTGAGAATTTCAACAAAAATGTAAAAAAACGGAAAATTTATCGATTTTGTAAATAAATATAAACTTTTTTCCACGTTTGTTAAGCAAATTCCAGTGGTTTTCAACCTTTTTCGATGTATTCCCCTAATTTGCTAGAATTTCATTCTCCCCTTAAGTTTTATACTAATAGGCATCAATGCAAAATTTTGGCTTTAGTGTTTGTGGAAAGTTTAAGTTTAACGAAACCTTTTTTTGTTAAAAAACATAATATTCTTTTTGGTTTCATTACCTTCATGCAAATTCATTTTATTTGACTATGTATTCGTTTATTTTTTTTCATAGAGAAAAACATCATAGAAATCGTTCCTAATATTATTATATTTTTAACCAAAACATGTTAATAGTTGAATAATTTCTTGTTGTTTGAAAAGAAGCAAAACTCACAGAAAATATTGTTTGAAAACTATTTATTTTTTAAAGTTCTTTAAAAAAATACAAAATCAAAAAAAAAATGAAGCTAAACAGTGCTTTTTTTTCAAATGTTGCACAAGTTTAAATGTATTCAAATTTATTTGAATTTTCAAGAACCAAAAAAAAACTTAAACCAGCAAAATTCGAAAAAAAACAATCACTTGCAAAGTAATAACTAAGAACGACTCATGATCGAAACGATACCAGAGCTTAAGGAAATTCTTTAAAAATCTTTGCATGTTTTCAAGAAATGCTCTGTTTGAAAGAACCTGAAAACTCAGACGAACTCTCTTTAAACAAAACAAAGTTTGGCTCATTTTGAAATAAAAAAAAATTAAGTACAGGTAATTTTTACTAAACTAAACACAAAAAACTTAAGAATTCCTCATGTTTCAAACACTATAAAAAAGTCACAAAAATTAACAACTAAAATTTTTAGTTTAGAAAAATGGCTCCTCAAAAAAATTTCAGCCAAACACAAAAATACAAATGAAATCAATTTCTTGTTTTTGTTAAGCCTTGGTTTAGATTTGGAGTTGAGGAGCAATCTGTTCAAAAGATATTAAATTTTCCATCATGATTTTTAAGAGGAACTGATATTTACAGTGTACTCCAGCGCTTTCCACGAAGCTTCACCGAAGCAGGAACGGAAATGCGATTATCGAGTTCCTGGAAGGCTTCCGGTGCATGATTAAATTCCTCTGCCGTAAAATCCTGAGCATGGCGCGCTTTTGACTCCGCATTCCGGGTAAGATCTTGATTAAAAAGTGTCGCGCGCTGGAACCGTTTTCAGCAGGACATTATTTTCGTGAGTGATGTTTTAATTTAGCGTTCTTTTATGTAGTTTGGAATATAACTGTGAAGGGTTTTCAATTGGAAAAGTGTAATGAAAAATTAAGAACATTTTTTCGTAATTTTTTAATGAAAAGTCAGTGGATCACAAAAAATACTTGAAAAATAATAATCAATCAAAACAGTTAATACAGAAACGTCATCATGATTAAAGTTCAATCTATTTAAACAATCCATAATACTCATACAAGCCAAACCGTAATCGCGACGGTAATCGCTTACACCCTCACTTTACAGCTTCCGCAGTCGAAAACTATTATTTACACCCGGGACTGATCTGTTAGCTTCCTCAATTAATCCCGTCTCGGGTGGGGAAGTACCCCAAACCCGTTAAAACCGGTTTACAGTGCCAAAATAAAGTAAACAGCTCCAAAACTGGAGAAAGACGTCTACTGTTTACTTCGCTCCAAACTTGGGATTCAACCAATTCCAACACGCTTCCAAGTCGCAGGTTCAAGACCATACGGCGCGAGAGGTTTATGGCGTTTTGGCAATACTCTGGGGCAAGGGTGGGTAGTTTGTAGTACGTAGTACTATCGCAGGCAAATAGACGTGACATTTTTTTCAATTTTGCCAATCAATAATTTAACGGTCAATTTGAATGGTCGGAAACTCACCACGGAAATTTTAAATTCACCGCAGCTCACTTTCTAGAGTTTCGAACAGTTTCGATTTCTGACGGTTTAGCATCTGATTGTCTGTGGTACCCCTGTCTAGGGAGATTAGCGTATAGAAGAAAATTGCTTTTGTGTACGAAGATAACTCCATAACTCGATGAGGTTAGCTCCAGTGGGTGTGTGTGTGTAATATTAAGAGCACTGTTTATTGTTTTAATTTGAGCAGCCAAGTACCCAGGCGTTAGACATGGTTCGAGCCGTGGGATTCGACTGAAGGTGAAGTGCAAGCACGAGAGCTCTGCGACAAGTGGAGATAGAAGCTAGTTTACTCTGAAGCTGGGAGCCAAAGTGGAACAGTTGATTAGTGGGCTGCGGCAATTAGAAGGTACAGATATTGGTCGTTGGTGTTCAATTGAATCCGGTGCAGCTCAGACTGGAACCTCCTTGGCCAAAGTGAAGCTCACATTTCAATGTCAGCTTTGTTTGGGTGTAAATTGAAGTACAAATAGCACGTTGCAGCTGAAGCGTCACTTGTTGATGCCGTGAGATGTGTGGCTTGACTGCTGAGAAGAAGCTGTCGTTCATAATTTATTATTTGATTAGTGGTTCGCGCTGTAGCGAACCGATCGGAGGTGACAAGAATGAAGCGGCTTTTCGTAAACGCGCTGCGTTGTTGGGGCAGATCTAGGTCGTCAAAACTGAGGTGTGAGGTTGAGATTGAGGTTGAGCAAGGTTAGCACCGTGTTCAAGTCAAGTCTGATATCATAAAACTATCAAGATTTAACACTTCTGTTGACCCAACAGTACAAAAGCTCACCGGCCTTCCACAAATCAGCTCAATTGCTTTGTCGGCATATCAACAGGACTTTCCTCTTACTCCTCATCGCAGAAAAAAAAACTCAATATCGCAAAAACTGATTATCATATCATTATCGTTAACCCCACTCTCGCTTCTTCTGTTTTTATCTTTGCAGGACCAGCTAAAAAGCGAGATGTGCGCACAATCAACTCGTCGTCCAGTGATTTGGGTCCACCGCCAAAGACACTCGGCGGCCAGAGCCAGACCCAGACCCAGCCGCTGCAGGCCCAGCATCAACGGACGGCCAGTCTGCGGACACCGGCTACATTGCGTAAGTACAGATGAAAAAAAAAGAACGGTTCGCCGCAACCCGCAGAAATTTATTTGATTAGCTTTGAAAGTGACATTTGCGATCTTTTTCTCCCCTCGCTTTGCTCCGAGATTGTCCTTGGGATCGCACTTTTTGAGGAGAGGGGTCTCAAATGTCGATGGCAACCGTACGGGAACGGTTCGGCATGAGTTGGCAGACTCCTCATCCAGAGTGGCCATTTGAAGGTTAACCCTTTCGAGTCTACGAAGTCTTGCTAAACAAAAATTTTCAAAATTATCATCCTAAAAAAAATGAAAAATTGGCACTTCAAGGGTTAAACGCCAACTGATGCGTTAAGGGATGAAATGCGTCGCAGCTGTGCGGGGGGTTTCGTTTGAAGATCATGTATCGTTCGACTCTTTCCCCAAAGTGTGTGCCATTTCGTGCATCCCCCCGCTCTGTGTGGGGAGCAGCGTTTAGGACAAGACTGCTGGTGGGGCGGCGGCCCCCATTGGAAAATGTCAAGCTCAATGGTGACGAGGTGATCTTTTTTTTATGGGGACTCCATTTGATTGGGGGAAAATAGGTTTTCGCTGCAGGGGGTGATTTTTGGGTTGCTCTTTTTTTTCGTATCGATAAAGTGGATTGATTGAATTTGGGTATTGAATTTGATGACTTGAAAATGTTTGAATTGATTTGACTTGAAGTATCTTTATGTTCATGTCTTTAATTCAAATCCTGAATTTTTCACGGAGACTGTTTTTGAAAACATTTAAGCAACTGAAAATATTTAAAAAAAGTTAAAATGTTTTTAAATGACAAAAAAACTAGGCTCCATTACGTGCTTAAATCACAAAAATGTCCCCAAACGCCCTCGAGTAAATCTCTATCATCTTCTTCGTCATCAAGTTTAGTTTTCTACATTTGTACCACTTTACTTCCCGCCAGCAAAAGCGTTTCCAAGGAAAATTCTTCGCATTTGCCAGGATAAGTCACGAAAAGCTGGCGCACTGGAGAATCTGCTGCCCCAGGGCACACTGGAGACACTCCCGCGAGAGAGTGCAAGATGTATTACTTGCACCCGGAGGAGGACAAACAGAAGAAAAAAAAAAACATCGCGAACACGAGCACTTAGGCTTAACCTTCTAGTGTCCGCTTTCTGATAGAAATTTTCTGTAGAAAGAATCGTCATAACAATCTAGCCAGTCAAGGGTTTACCCCATGTGCCACTAGCACCCCGCAAAGGTCTGCCACCAGGCAGTCACGAGCTGCGCAAATTCAAAGAACTCATCGGATTATAACTGTTACACGCGATCCCATAAAAGCCTCACCTATTTATAGCGGATACGATACGATCAGCCGAACACCGACGCTGGTGACTTCCTGTCCAAAGTTGGCAAAGACCCTGACCTAACGACCGACAGGGCCTAATGAATGAAACACAACCCGAAAACGTCAAGCTTAAATGAAAAGAAGCTTTATCACCCAGCTCCCCTCGAGCTTGCAGAGTTTTAGCCAGCAAGCCATCCACAGCGATGACAGTGGGGGTGACGGCCAGTGCAACCGGTTCTGTTACGGAAGGTGGACCCTTTGTTGCACGAAGTGTGTGCTTCTCAAGAAGCTTATTACCGGAGCGCACTTTCGCCAGGTTAACTGTGCGAGCTACTGTGCACCTCTTGTGTTCATGAACTCGCCCCTCAGCACGGTTTGTGAACCTGTGGCCAACGGTTATAATTTATTCATGATTCGATCGAGCAATTGTGGGCTTAACTACTTGAACGAATTCAGCGGAGTCTCCCGGAGTCACCTCGTACGAATGGGGCTTATGGCTACCAACAAGCTGTCCAATGAAATTAGAACGATTTTTTTGCCATTAGGTACACTGGAAGCGTAACTCGGTGCTAGCGAAGTTTGCAGGAAGGATTTCTCTATATTGGGTATGGAATGATGAATGGTTTCGTTTTTGTTCATGTGATGAAGGCTTCGTATCGAAATTGTGCTTTGTTCGATCCTCATGTTATACTGCATTTGAATAAGGATATAATTAGATTTTGAAAATTTTCAGTATCATATTTAGAAACAGAAGTTTAGCATTATTATTTATAGTATTTTTTATGAAAAAATTTAAATTATTTTATGCTGATTGAAATTGAAAATTGTTAAAATGAAAAACAGAAGATTTCCAAGCAGCTTTCAGTGAAACACAATTTCACAGCATTTGTAAATTTATTTTTAACAGACCTTCTTTCAGTCCTATGATTATCTTAAAAAAAATTTGATGGATCTCTAGAGATTTCTTTCTTGAGATTTTTTGAAAATTGCTAGAAAATTTATTTTAGTCTATTTTTTTTATTGGGAGGATTTTTGTTTCATTTTGCCTTCCTCATTGAGGTAAGGCTATAATCCTGCTTTAAAATTGAACTTTTTATTTAAAGCTCGAAAACCCACCTTGATGTATACATATCGACTCAAAATCGAAAACTGAACAAATGTCTGTGTTTATGTGAGTGTGTATGTGTGTGTGTGCATGTGACCAATAATGTCACTCAGTTTTCTCAGCACTGGCTGAACCGATTTTGACCAAACCAGTCGCATTCCACTTGGTTTAGGGTCCCATATGGTGCTATTGAATTGTTTGAAGTTTCGATAAGTAGTTCAAAAGTTATGTATAAAAATGTGTTTTCGCATATTTTCGGAAGTTGAATAAATGGCAGTAAACTGCACCAAACATCATCATGTTATACATTGTTAGTAAGGTAATTGAAAGACCTTTCCAACGAGTCTAAAACATTGAAGATCTGGCATCTCTGTCTCGAGTTCTGACCACTTAAGTGATATTTATGTACTTTTGTTGTAGCCGGATCTCACTTAAATGTATGTAAACAATGTCCGGATCCATCATCCGACCCATCGTTGGTAAGATAATCGAAATATCTTTCCAACGAGTTCACATCATTGAAAATCTGGCAACCTTGTCTCGAGTTATGACCACTTCAATTATATCTGTGTACTTTTTTTTCTGGATCTTTAAAAAAATGCTGAAATATGTGTCCAAACCACTCATATTACCCATTGTTGGTAAAAAGTGAGCAAGGCATCAACCACATAGGTGGATTAAGTTAGTTTTTATTAATCTGGTTACCCGGGCAGACGGTAATAACAAAATTCATGCCATTTCAATAACAAATACTGTTAAAATAACAGAAAGTGTTATGGAATCTTCTTGAAAAATCCATTTTTGCATAAGGGTATAATAACAGTTTATGTTATCATAACAAAATTTGTTATTGGTCTGATATTGGTTGAAAGCCACAACAACTTTAGAATAACATTTTTTGCTATGGTAGAATACCTCCAACTGTTATTGGGATGATCTGATTAGTTGTCAAAATAACAAAAAATAATAACAAAGATTTGTTCGAAAAATAACTAAAAGTGTTATTAGTCTGTTATTACAATAACAATCCAATAACAAAAAATTCATAACGACGAATAACAAATGTTGTTATAAATAACATAAAATGTTATTGGCATAGTATTTTCAAATATCAAAAAACGTTATTCCCAAGTTATTTCCGTCTGCTCGGGTAGGCTGATGCTAATTTTATTTAAAGTTTTTTACAATTAGTAACAAACTCATTCTAACTTGGAAACAAAGATTGATAATAGACTACAGAATTTAGGAAAATGGAATTTTTCAAAAAACTTATTGATATTTTGAATATTTTTTACAGTAGCAGAACTGTAACAATGTATAAGACATTTTTTGTTACTTTTTGGAAATTAGTCTTGATATTCGAAATAATGTTTATTTTTGTACAAGCCACAGGAGAAATTCTATTGAATTTTGGATTTTTTTATCCCAGATTTTTTATTCTGTTATGTTGCCCTTGCATTCCGCATGAAAAAAGAAGGCATTTTGCATCATTAGTTTTTCCATGCAATTTTTCGGGAATGTCATACAAAACAAATTTTTGCCCCTGATTTTTGGGAGAAATTTTGAAGTGAGGAAAGACAAAAACTTGGAATAAAATTTGCTTTGGATTTACGCAAAGTAAAATTCTTGAAATACGCATCCCTTAATTTTAGACATTTTTCGACACGTTTTAGAAGTCCATGCCGACACATTTTGCCTTTCAACATTTTGTTTCGGAGTTTTGAATTTTGGAATAAATTTTGGAAAATATTGTTTAGTTTTTTTTTAAATTAAAAAGACATAACTTAGTTAAATATTCGGCTCTTTTCAATAAAAAGTTCTCCGATCGGGCTCAACATTTTTCTAAGGGCGACCCGTATTTTTTTGCCCATAAGGGTGACCTACATCGTGCTAGGGTGGTTCGAAAAATGGTAATTTTCGTCATTTTTCGCAAAAATCTCTTTTTTCAAACAATCATATCTCCACGTCATTTTATCCGATTTTAGCCGTTTTAGATGCAAACGAAAGGTAATGAGTTTGGCAATTTGAGAAAAATAGTTAGAAGACTCTTTAACCTAGCTTAACATTCGAAAAAGTCGTATGAAAACTTAAAATGGTGTTTTGACCGTGTGTGGACCAAAGAGCCTATGTTTGAAAATATTTTTATCGGATTCCTTGAAAAACTATCACATAACATTTCAAAAAATGGACGATGTCAAACCGTATGTTTCCTAAACACCTTTCTTTTGCGTCTAAGGCAGCTAAAATCCGATGAAATGACGCGGAGATATGATTTTTTGAAAAAAGTTTTTTTTGCGAAAAATGACGAAAATTGGCATTTTTTAACCACCCTAATTATGAACCCGATCGGAGCACTTTTATTTCGGTTCAGGCTCTTTTCAAATGGGATTGCTGACTAATAATATATGTTTGAATCAAGAATCTTATCTTGAATAGCTTAATATATGTATTTTAAACTAACAAAGTTCCATTTTTTGAACATTGCAAATCGAACCAATGGTTTTTATGGTTTTGACAGTAAGATAAATGAAGGCTAAGAAAATTAACTGTAATCAATTTTCTCACTTTTTGCATTTTCTTTATAAATTTCTAAAACATGAACCGGCAAATGTCTTTTATTTGAAACATGCACTTTATAAACAAACAACACGTTTTCAAATTAGATTTTGCATGTATAAATGAATTGTGAAATTTCATGTTAGAGTTTGTTCGAAATTTTCTAAAATCATCATTTATTTTAAAAAAAATAAACATTGCACAGGTAACATATTTTGCACTATTCTATGCTCAAGCGTAAACCTTTTTTTTGCCTTACATATAGATTTACTCTAAAATTTAAAACAAATAATTATTTTAAAGCGCTCGGATTTTTTTTAAAACATTATATTTTCTGATATTCATATGCCGATTTTGTATGATCAGACTGCAATATTGAATGGAGATTTGTATGGAAAAATAAATCATGCAAATGGCTTTTTTCACATTGACAAAGTTAAAACCAAATTAAAAAATCTGAGAAACGTCTATTTGATTTTTTCAGTATTCTAATTTCTAGAGTACTTTTTCAAAAGGTCCTATGCGCCAAAAGTAAACAAACTGAGTTATACAATGCATGACGTTCTGCATATCCGAAACTACACTATCCTCAAACCCGATTTCTTCTAAGTATTTAATTTTTAAAATTATTAGCGAAATGCAAAATAACCTATGAGCATTCTCTTAAATTTTCATACAAAATAATTTACGTCGTTTTACCTCTCAGTGTCCTATGTGCATTCAGTAAAATGATGCACATACGACAATAACAAATCGACCTATGTACAATTTTAAATATATTTCAATCATTATGCACATACGCTAATATAATAACGACGTATGTACGCATTTTATTGAATAATTAGAAAGTAATGATAGATTTTTTTATATCCATATATCTTTTTAAAAATAATGTTTGCCTAGGTTCCGGTTAACGTGTAGACGTCAGCTGTAAGGGTGCTTTCAGAGTGGACGCTACTAGCGACGCGACGCGACTTTGACAGGCGAAGCGACTACGCGCGACCATGCGCGACTCATTTGCTGCCAGCAGAAGTCGCGCGCGTATTCAGAGTGGAAGCGACGCGATGCTATGCTACAAGCGATGAGTAAGCGACTGTCAAAATCGTCGCGCGACCAACCTTTGCTTACCGAGGTTCGTCGCCTGTCATTCGCGCGATCTGATCCGGAAGATTTGTTTATTTAGTTTTTTTTTAAGTTTCAAACTCAAGTAAAATGTCCCAGTCCCAGGAAATCGAATCGGAAGACTTGATTTCTGGAGTATTTGAGAGACCCGCCTTGTGGGACCAGGCTTCAAAGTCATACCGTAACCGAGTGGCCATAGATAAGGCGTGGTCAAGTTTGGCCGCCAAACTGCAACTTCCTGACGGCAAAGGTGAGTATCAAAAGAAGGTACTATGTTTTCAAACTTTTGAATGCTTTTAAATGCTTCAGTTGTAATATAATTTGCAAATCAAATTACGATTCCAAAGGAGGGTGGTCGGGGTTAGGCTGGGCCAAAGTGTTAATGTATGGTTCATTACCAAATAAAATTACAACAACAATGGTTTAAGTAAGATTTTTAAAGATCTTCTATGGCAGGGCTGCCCATCCTTTTGGCCCTGTGGGCCAGATCAATTTTTCTGAAATAGTGGCAGAAGTAATTTTTGATAAAAGATTAAAAACAAATTATGTGTTATTTTCAAAATGTCCTATAAGCTACAGGGTTTCCTATGTTAATAGGACCTTCACAAATAAAAATCCAGAAATAAAACTTATTGATTATCGAGTGTTGCAAACTAGATTAATATTTGTATATAGAATTATAGAAGAGAGAGGCAAAAAAATGTTTGTTCGATTTATTTCAAACGCACTCCTTTTCTTCCTGTTTTTAAGGGATTTTCAAATCTTTTATTTGCAACAATCTTTATTTTCAATTCTCATGCTAACCTTGCTTACTCATTCCAAAAATCATGTTCCTGCAAACAGATAAACTTCAAAGGAAGTGCAGTAAAAAAACCATGAAAAAACAAAAATAAATGATTTTTATCTAATGTTTGTTTTAAAATAAGAAAATTTGATATTCAATTAATTTTTTAATTCAAACACTCAACTTAGTCAACTAATTTATTCAATATTTCATGTACGGAAAAAGGGCCAGTCATTGAAAATTTTCAAGATCCGTCGCGGGTCCGATGAGATGGCTTAACGGGCCGGATCCAGCCCGCGGGCCGTGGATTGGGCAGGCCTGTTCGATGGGATTATTTGTTAAATTTTTCAGTAGATAAAAGGTATGCCGGGACCAACATTTTTCCCATCAGACGGAAGGCGTGATCAGACAAGTCTCGTCTCACTGGGGCCAACTAGGGTGAGATGAAACCACGATTATCACTCATCGCCGGATCGGGTAAAACTTGTTGAACGTGTACTTAAGTTTTGTTTCTAAAAATCATTAAAAAATATATTGTACAACAGCGATGTACCAATTTCATTTCTCTGTGTCTGTTCTGATCTGACAACCCTAACTAAAGGTTGTGGACTTGAACTAATAGAACATTGAATAGCTGGATGTCGTTTTCGGATTACATTTTTAAAGAAAATATTTTAACTGAGATAACTTTTATTGTATCGTTATTAGAGTGCTATAATCAATTCCATCTGAATAAATCGCGAATTCAGTTTGATACACCTTCAAATTTTATTGTTCCACACAAAATCCGAGAACTTCTCTCGGACGACTCGTCCACTGCTTACATTCACGGGATTAGATCGTCTGGCACGGGTTGGCCTAATATGCTGTTGAAAATATTCGACTTCTCTCAACAATTCAGCTGTACCTTCACGGTCGATAATAGTGTTATGTAGCACGCATATGGCTTTCGTTATCAGTTCAGCAGTTGTTACATCGGTTTCGATGGGCTTCCACAAAATACGCCATTTTGCATTAATACCACCGAACGCGCATTCAATGCACTTACGAGCTTTGGACAATCTTTCGTTAAAGTATTCGCCCTTTTCGTCACAATTTCTTCGGGAAAAAGGCCTCAGCAAGTTTGGCAAGAGGGGTACGCCTCATCCCCGACGAGAACGAATGGGGCAGTAATGTTGGATCCGGGTAGTGGAGCATCTGGGGGGATCCCGAGCTGTCCGGTTCTCATCAGATCATGTAAAGTAGATGCCCTGAATGTTCCTCCGTCGCTCTGTTTCCCAAAAGCTCCAACCTCAATTGTAACAAACTTGTAGTTCGCATCAGCTACGGCTTGTAGGACCACCGAAAAAACTTTTATAGTTAAAGTACATCGAACCTGATTGGGGAGGGCACTGGATCCGGATGTGCTTGCCATCGATACTGCCGAGACAATTGGGAAAGTCCCACAACTGCCAATAGCCTCGTGCGACCATCAAAAATGATTGTTCCGTTGGTTGAGGCATGTGCAAAGGCTGAAGGTGGTTCCATATCGCACGGCATGTTTCCTTAACAATCTCTGCGGCTGTAGATACTCCGATGCGGTATGAAAAATGTATTGCGTTGTAAGAAATTCCAGTGGCCAGAAACCTATGAATTAAACAAAACAGCATAGATTGTTTTTTAATAAGATTTATTCTAGTGAAAAATTCGGTTGCATTAATTTTAAAAGTTATGTTATTTTAAGTCTTTCCTTTTTCGATTACCATAATCGATCATCTTAATGATGAAGGCTATAAAATTACTCGAAAAATGAATTTCTTAACTTGACGATTCTGACTTAAGGACGGAAGATTGTAATAAGGGTGGGTTTTTTTTTTTTATACATTTTTAGAAAGGTATTTAAAAGAGCCCAAAAGTTTAAAGATCTAACAACCCTATCAAGAGTTATAAGCACTTAAGTGTTATTCATACACTTTTTTAGGCCAGATCTCAGATATTTTGATGAAAACGATGTTCGGGTCATTATTCGACCCATTGTTGAATGGGTTATCAAAACACTTTTCCAACCAGCCTAAAAGTTTGAAAATTTGACAACCCTATCAAAATTTATGATTGCTTATGTTAATTATACCCTTTTTTGAAGCCGGATCTCACACATGAAAATGATGATAAAAAAAAATCTATACAAGTCTCCATACAATTTCGGGGGCTGGTGATACAAAATGAGTACGTAAATGTATGAAGTTCTGGATCTTGAGAAGGTATTTTTGATCGATTTGGTGTCTACGGTAAAGTTGTAGGTTATGATTAGGACTTCCCGGAAAAATATGGACACGAAAACAAACGGATTTTTTAATAAACTTTTTAAACAATAAGTGAAATTTCCAAAATCAAAATTTGAAAAGAAGAAAAGCTGAGATATTTTCTCTCAGGAATTTAGAAAATCAATTTCTCAGCTTTTCAGAAATATTTTTCAGGGTGCATTTTCTTAAAAGAAGAATTCGATATTTTTCAAAACTCATATCTTCTAAACCAGATTTTTCACCATCACGCGCTATGGCTCAAAGATGGTGTTTTAGTTCCTAAAACACATCGAATTTTTTCAAAAAGTTAAAAAAATACAAATTTGCGGAATTTACATACTTTACATAATTTACATGCCCATACTGTATAACCAACCTTCAAAATGGTATGGAGACTTGTATGGAAAAACTGATGATGCAAAATTCCTACTTTGGAAATAGACAATGTATGGACAAAGTTTCATCCAAATCAAAAAAGTAATAACAAATCCCAATTTGCGAAATCTTAGAGAACCACTCAAATGCTTAAATGAGCAATTCTCTACGAAATCGACCATTTTTTTTTTATTTGCCTCAAACTTTGCGGGGGCCATTTTGTGTCATTGGTTCACCCATATAAATCTCCATACAATTTTGGCAGCTGTTCATACAAAAATGGTACTTCAATATTCGAAAATCTGTTACTTCTCAAGGATTTTTTTTGATTGACCGAAGACCTCAAAAAGTTTTAGTTATTGATGAGGACTATTCAGAAAAAATAGGTACATGGAAAAAAAATGGTGTTTTTTTTTATTACCTTAAAGTACGGTAATAAAAAAAAACAATCTTTTACTTAAAATTTATTGACCTAATTTTTTAATGTTAAATCGAATTGGTAATTGAAAAGTGCATTACAATTTTTTGATTAAGTGCACCGTTTTCAAAATATATCCATCAAAAGTTAAATTTTGTCCGAAAAATTCAGGTTTTTATATTTTTAAAATAGTGTCCATGATTGTCCATTCTTGAAATATTCCTGAATCAACACTAAAATTTCAAAAGGGCCGGCCAAATTAAACTTTTAATGGCTTTGTGTTGCAAATGGCACACTTATTAAAAAAAACGTAAAATTCTTTTCGATTGCAAATTCTATTTTATATAAAAGAAATGACGTCAAAAAACATATTGTACGAAATTTATTTTTTTTACAAAAACTGCAAAAAAAATACTAAACTCGTCGGCAAAAATTTGGTTCATTCTTCTGATTGGCTTAAAAGATGCGGGGGTTTGTCCCCTAAAACATATATATAATTTCAAATATTAAAAAAAACACGGATTTTGGGAAATTGATTTTTTGTGAAAAAAGGTTAGTTAAAAAATCACCAAAAATTTTACCGTGTACCTATTTTTTCTGAATAGTCCTCATCAATACCTACAACTTTGCCCAAGAAACCAAATCAATCAAAAAAAATATTTTAAAAGTCAAGGGTTTCCAGAAGCGTTTATTACTTGCCAGTCTGCCGATTAATTACTCAAATTACTGGTCCAAAATGATTAATTACATAAATTACTTAATTACTTTTCACTACGATAAAAAACATTTAATTTTAATTTAGGTATTCATTTCTACGGTTCTGAACTAAATTATTTATAAATAGCTCATTCGATAGCTCTTCTAAAAATTATGCTGTTTATTATTTTTTTTGTACCGATCTGGATATTGTGAATTATAATTTTAATTGAAAATAGCTATAGGCGATCAAACTTCAAAAATGCCCCCACTAGAGGACGCTGAAACTTTGGGTGATGTTTACATAATATCTTACAGCGAATTAATTGGTTTGAAATTTGGAATTGTTTTATTTTATTATAAAATTGACATCATTTCAAGTAAAAAATAAGTAGCTCAATTGCTATAAACAATAATATTTGTTTTATGGCCAATTTAACCTGTTCATTATCTGATTCGAAATTCCATTATGTTTCACGTTTCAATCAACCGTACCCTTATCAATCAATTGCAAAAGAAGATTACACCATACTGTACTGTTTTACTTCAATGTTTGAGTTTTAATATAATTAATTATTAATTTAAAATTGTATTCAGTTTATTGCAAGTTTACCGAAGTTGTTTGAAAAAAGGCCCCCTGATTTTTCGAGCCAAACATAAACTTTGACAAATATTTGAAGCGGCTCTTCATGAAAATTGTGAAATTCATCAAAATAACGTTAAGTTTTAAAATGTTTTTCAACATTGGATTGACATTACTTTGCATTTTTTTTCTCAAGCATATTAAAAAAATCCGTTACTGAAAATACGGATTATGTGAAATGTGACAATTACATTGGATTTAATTTGTACATCTAAATATTAGTCGATTTTAATTTCACTGATTTTGTTTTTTAACATTTGTCTCAGACATATTTGGAAATTTTTCGGGAAAATAGTTTAGCTCTTTAGAGAGATAAGGACTGTCAATTTCTGCTGATTATGAAAAAATATAAAAATTGTATTTTTCGCATTATTTTTGATAATTTTTTTAATTATTTTTAATATTTTTCAAATTATTTTTTAATATACTTTTATTGATTTTTAAATGGCTATCACTTGAAAAATTGTTTTTTAAAATGATAATTCACTATTTTTTTTTAATTATATGATCCACATAAACTTTTTTTGATAATTTTGACCAAATTTTGACTGCCTATTAGAAGGAAAAGCATAAAAAATTAATCAATTCTAATGTAGTTCTTGCAAAACAAAAAAAAAAAACATATTTTTATAATTACTTAATGAAAATGAATAGATTTCGGATTCACTAAACATTTTTCACTGGGTAATATATGATGGCGTTGCCTTTTGTTGTTAATCAGCTTCTATAAACAACATGTAAAAATAAATTTTAGGAGAGTTTTAGGAGAGAACTATGGCAAATTAGGCCTTCTACATACAGAGCCAGTCTTTTTTAATCTTTATGTTTCAATCTTATTTGAAATTAATAAAATACTGTTATAATAGATTATATAGTTTCGTAGAAGAAGTACAATTAAAAAAAATTACTTAAATTACTCAAAAATTACTTAAATTACCAATCAACTACATTAAATTACTCTAATTACCATAAAATACTAATTAATTAAAGAATTACCTAATTACCAGCTAAAAATCAAAGTAATTATTAATTACTTGCCAGTCCGAGGCCTTGCTGGAAACCCTTGTTAAAAGTAACAGATTTTCGAATATTGAAGTACCATTTTTTTATGAACAGCAGCCAAAATTGTAAGGAGATTTGTATGGGTAAACCAATGACACAAAATGGCTTTTTTTGTGATAGGGAAGGCCCCCACCAGGTTTGAGCCAAACCAAAAAATATTAGTAAAATCCATTTCCGGGTTTGCTTGAGAATTGCTCAAATGTGTTTAAGTTTTTTGCCTTCCTCACTGAGGTAAGGCTATAATCCTGCTCTAAAAAACAACTTTTTAATAAAAGCTCGAAGACCCACCTTCATGTATACATATCGACTCAGAATTGAAAACTGAACAAATGTCTGTGTGTGTGTATGTGTGTGTGTATGTGTGTATGTATGTATGTGACCAAAATTCTCACTGAGTTTTCTCAGCACTGGCTGAACCGATTTTGATCAAACCAGTTGCATTCGACTTGGTTTAGGGTCCCATACATCGCTATTGAATTGTTTGAAGTTTTGATAAGTAGTTCAAAAGTTATGTATAAAAATGTGTTTTCACATATATCCGGATCTCACTTTTATGCATGTAAACGATGTCTTGATCCATCATCCAACACATCGTTGATTAGGTAATCGAAAGACCTTTCCAACGAGTCCAAAACATTGAAGATCTGGCAACCCTGCCTCGAGTTATGACCACTTAAGTACTTTTTATGTACTTTTTGAAGCTGGATCTCGCTTAAATGTATGTAAACGATGTCCGGATCCATCATCCAACCCATTGTTGGTTGGATAATTGAAAGACCTTTCCAACGAGCTTAAAACATTCCAGATCTGGCAACCCTGCCTCGAGTTATGACCACTTAAGTGCTATTTATATACTTTTTTTAAGCTGGATCTCGCATAAATGTATGTAAACAATGTCCAGATCCACCATCCAAACCATAGTTGGTTAGGTTATTGAACAACCTTTCCAACGAGTCCAAAACATTGAAGATCTAGCAACCCTGTCTCGAGACATTTCCACTTAAGTGCTATTTATGCACTTTTTCAAGCCAGATCTCACCTAAATGTTTGTAAACGATGTCCGGATCCATCATTCGACCCATCGTTGGTTAGGTAATCGAGAAACCTTTTCGACGAGTCCACAACACTTAAGATCTGGCAACCCTGTCTCGAGTTATGACCACTTAAGTGATATTTATGTACTTTTTTGAAGCCGGATCTCACTTAAATGTATGTAAACAATGTCCGGATCTATCATCTGATCCATCATTGGTTAGGTAATCGAGAGACCTTTCCAACGAGCTCACAACATTGAAGATCTGGCAACCCTGTCTCGAGTTATGACCACTAAAATGATATTGATGTTCTTTTTGGAAGCCGGATCTCACTTATGTGTATGAAAACATTGTCCAGATCAACAATCCGACATATCATTGGATAGCTATTCAAAATACCTTCCAAACGAGTCCAAAATATTAATTGTCTGGCAACCCTGTATCAAGTTTTGACGACTTAAGTCAGTATTTTGGTTTATTGGTAATTGTTTCCTTACCAATAACCAAGTTTGATAATAAATATCAATCATTTCCTGATCTTTTGCGTAACGAGATCTTCTGGTAACGAGTGAGGAAGGCACCAACCACATAGGTGGATTAAGTTAGTTTTTTAATTGTTTCTGTCCGAATTGTCGACTTATAAAATGTTAAAAAATGAAAAGAATGTATGCAGATTTTTAAACAAAGATGGCGTAAAGAATGGTGCACGCCCGAAATGTCAAAATCACGCAATGGGACCAACATTACAAAAAAAAAGTGTGCCATGGCATGACAACCACACTTTTTTGGTACCACTGAGCGATTTTGACATTCCGGGCGTGCACCATTCGTTACGCCATCTTCGCTTAAAATCTGGATACTATTAATGATCAATTCTACACTAACATTTCATATAGCGCTACGTCTCAGACAAAAGCTATGTACATGGTGCTTTTGAAACGTTATCGGAGTATTGTCATTCTTTAATATTTTTTATTCTTCAAACAATCCTCTCTTATAGGTTCTGTTGACATTCTCAGGAAGAAGTGGAAGGCTTTGCGCGATATTTACCGACGTGAATTGCAGAAAATCCCAGAAGCACGGTCTGGAGACGCCGCGGACGGAGACCAAAATTATTCGACCTGGGCCCACTTTAAAAGCATGGCATTCGTGCGTGACCAAATGCGGCCAAGGAAAATGAGTGGCAATCTACAATCGGGAAATTCGGTGAACCAACAAGAGCCTGAGGAAAACGAAGAAAATGAGTGCGCGTACGAAGAGGAGCACCTTGACGAAAGTGCGGAAGATACGTTCGAGGTTCCAAATCCGCCTCCTGCCGAATCAGGCAGTCCAGTTGGAGCCAAGCCCCCAAAGAAAAAGAATGTCCAAAGACAACAATGTGGCACGGCTGATTGACATCGAAACCAAAAGCTACAACTGCTGGAAAGAAAGGTGGCTTCAAAGAGCGAGATGAAGACGAAGCTTTTCTTGAAAGCCTTCTGCCGCATCTCCGAAAGCTGGATCCCGAGCAAAAACTGCTTTGCAGAATGAAAATGCAGAGTGTTGTTCTGGAGCATGTGTATTCCCACGGAAACAGTATTGACGGAAACAACAATGTTTAACTGAATCAATATTCAAAGAAAGAGGTTGTTTGAAATGTAACCTATTGAATTGCAATAAAATTGAATTGAATTACAATTGAAAGAAAAGTCAATACATAATTTCTCTGAAAATATCCTTAACCGAAAAAATGGCAAAAACATTTCCAACCATTCCAAAACATTAAAGATCCCTATCAAAAGTTATGAGCATTTAAGTTTTAATTAAACAATTTTTAGAGTTCGACACTTGGATGAAAGTGATGTCCAATTCACCATTTTAATTTTTGTTTTGGTAAGAGGATGACAATAAAAAAAATCTACATCAGGGATACCCCCTGATTCGATTCCTCGGATCGTTTTGCGGTCTTCGACAAAGTTGTTTGTCATGAAATTTTACATAAGAATCTCATACTTGACAATAATCCAAAGCATTTAACGTCAACTTTTGGCGGAAGTTTGAAATTTTGCCTTTCCCCATATATTTTTATAAATTTTCCAATACAAACTTCAACGATAAAAGCGACCCTTTACCCCTAACCGATTTGGCTCAAAATTTGAACAGTTACTAATTTTTAACTAAAGAATTGTGCCAGGGGTATCTCTTACGATGTTCCAAAATTTTCATTTTTCTTATCAAAAAAAGATAAAGATTGACGATCTGAAAACCCTATCAAGAGTCATGAGCACTTAAGTGTTAAATTTACACTTTTTTGATGTCTGGTTGTCTAGGATGCCTGGATCAATCATCCATCGTTGGGTGGGTAATCAAAAACTTCCAACGAGCCCAAAGATTGAAAATCTGCAACCCTATCAAAAATATAAACATTTCAATAAAACCAAGTTGTAATTGTAATGCCCTGAAAACAGATTTAAAAATGGTTCAAGTTTGTACTCAACACTTGACATTGTTGCCGAATTATATGTATGTAACCCTAAACATGAACAGAATATTGAACTTACCTCAATGTAATGAACAGCTTTTCTCTTGGAGTTATCGGGGTTTTGATAAAATTGCTCCACTCTTTCATCAGTTCTGGTTCCACAAGTTTCAGAATATAATTAAATGTGTCCTCTGACATGCGTAGGTAACTCCTAAATTTACCCGGGTCGGCACGTAACTGGGGTACAGAGTGTGGTACTCCCCATATTGCGCGCGTTCTCGGTTAATTGGGTGAATCCCAAACCTTTTTCCGAGTTGAGAATAACGTATTTCACCGCTTCAGAGGCACAAAATCGTCGTCAGAATCTGAATCCATTTTTTGACACAACTTGAACTAGTTTTGTATATATTTGAATGTTTGTTTTTCCCCCAGTCGCGTCGCTTTAAGTCGCGTCCACTCTGGGGCGGAAATCGAGTCGCGCGTTGTCTCTCGCAGTCGCTTCACCTGTCAAAGTCGCGTCGCGTCGCTAGTAGCGCCCACTCTGAATGCACCCTAAGAGAGTATGAAATGTTTCAATGCCTGACACAGCAAAAGAGAAGAGCAAAATTTAACCAATGAGCTCTCTCTCCTGAATCTGGCGGATACGACTCCCAGCATGACATACCAAAACAACTCATAAAACAGCATAAAATATGTTTTTTGTTTTGGTTGATAGGATCCCGGACAGATCATTGTTGTGGACTGTCTGAGTTTTTAAAGAAAAGTGTCGGAGGGCGAAGGATTGTGGCAACAAAAAAATACGGTAAGTAGGGTGGAAAATTACCGTGATTCCCAAAGATGATTCCAGGACCATGGGATCGGCTCCGAAAGGCGTCCCTGTGCAAGAGGGCGAATATTTGTTTGGCCTTTCGGGTTGGGTTTGCCGGTACCGTGGCCATTATTTGGCTTTCCGAATGGGTTTTCTTGGTTCCGTGGCTATCTGGAAGGTGTCCCTGTCCAAAAGGGAGGATGCTTTTTGGCCGCCCGGATAGATTTTGTCTGTTCCGTGGCCATCCGGATGGCCAAAAAGCATCATCCCTCTTGCACAGAGAAGCCATCCGGATGGCCACGGAACCGACCAAAAAACATCCGGAAGGCCAGAAAACATCCCGCCTTTTGGCCAGGGACGACTTCGGATGGCCACGGTACCGGTTAACACATTTCAGGAGGAATGTTATGCTGTTAAATTTAATAAACCTTAACCTTAAACTACTTTTTCATCACCCGCAGCACTGCTTTACGGTACCTGGTCCCCGACAACGACCAACCAAGCGGCGGCGGACGTGGTACGGAGGACGCTAGAAACCCTAAAAGAGCGCGCCATCCGCTTCGTGGTCATGGTCTGTCAGAGAACCTCAAGACGAACGTCGAGTACATTAAGATTGCCGGAACCCGGGCGGATCGGCTATCAACAACTTCGCCAACGGCAAACTCATAATTACGCACGCAGATGCAGGTCGTCTGGGCCGCTTGGGACAACGTGTCCGAGAATCCAAAAATGCACGAGCTGCTGAGACTAGTGTTTCTGAGGCCACCGGAGTGGGCGAAACATAGAGGTTGCGGCGGTTAAGGGTTACATACATGAGCAATTCTCTACGAAATCGGTCTTTTTTCTTCAATTTTAATTTTTGTATTTTTAATCGGCTGAAACTTTTTGGTGCCTGGTATGCCCAAAGAAGCCATTTTGCATCATTAGTTTGTCCATATAATTTTCCATACAAATTCGGCAGCTGTCCATACAAAAATGATGTATGAAAATTCAAAAATCTGTATCTTTTGAAGGAATTTTTGATCGATTTGGTGTCTTCGGCAAAGTTGTAGGTATGGATACGGACTACACTGGAAAAATAATACACGGTAAAAAAATTTGGTGATTTTATTTAACTTTATCACTAAAACTTGATTTACAAAAAACACTATTTTTAATTTTTTATTTTTGATATGTTTTAGAAGACATAAAATGCCAACTTTTCAGAAATTTCAGGTTGTGCAAAAATCATGACCGAGTTATGAATTTTTAATCAATACTGATTTTTCAAAAAATCGAAATTTTGGTCGTAAAATTTTCAACTTCATTTTTCGATGTAAAATCAAATTTGCAATCAAAAAGTACTTTACTAAAATTTTGATAAAGTGCACCGTTTTCAAGTTATAGCCATATTTAAGTGACTTTTTTGAAAATAGTCGCAGTTTTTCATTTTTTTAAATTAGTGCACATGTTTGCCCAGTTTTGAAAAAAATATTTTTGAAAAGCTGAGAAAATTCTCTATATTTTGCTTATTCGGACTATGTTGATACGACCTTTAGTTGCTGAGATATTGCAATGCAAAGGTTTAAAAACAGGAAAATTGATGTTTTCTAAGTTTCACCCAAACAACCCACCATTTTCTATCGTCAATATCTCAGCAACTAATGGTCCGATTTTCAATGTTAATATATGAAACAATTGTGAAATTTTCCGATCTTTTCGAAAAAAATATTTTTGGAGTTTTCAAATCAAGACAAACATTTTAAAAGGGCGTAATATTGAATGTTTGGCCTTTGTGAAATGTTAGTCTTGATTTGAAAATTCCAAAAATATTTTTTTCGAAGAGATCGGAAAATTTCACAAATGTTTCATATATTAACATTGAAAATCGGACCATTAGTTGCTGAGATATTGACGATAAATGGTGTTGTTTGGGTGAAACTTAGAAAACATCAATTTTCTGTTTTTAAACCTTTGCATTGCAATATCTCAGCAACTAAAGGTCGTATCAACAAAGTCCAAATAAGCAAAATATAGAGAATTTTCTCAGCTTTTCAAAATATTTTTTCAAAACTGGGCAAACATGTGCACTAATTTAAAAAATGAAAAACTGCGACTATTTCAAAAAGTCACTTATATGGCTATAGCGAAAACGGTGCACTTTATCAAATTTCAGTAAGTACTTTTGATTGCAAATTTGATTTTACATCGAAAATGAAGTTGAAAATTTTACGACCAAATTTCGATTTTTGAAAATCAGTATTGATTAAAAATTCATAACTCGGTCAGTGATTTTTGCACAACCTGAAATTTCTGAAAAGTTGGCATTTATGCCTTCTAAAACATATCAAATAAAAAAATTAAAAATAGTGTTTTTGTAAATCAAGTTTTAGTGATAAAAGTTAAATAAAATCACCAAATTTTTTTACCGTGTATTATTTTTTCCAGTGTAGTCCGTATCCATACCTACAACTTTGCCGAAGACACAAATCGATCAAAAATTCCTTCAAAAGATACAGATTTTTGAATTTTCATACATCATTTTTGTATGGACAGCTGCCGAATTTGTATGAAAATTATATGGACAAACTAATGATGCAAATGGCTTTGGGCATACCGAAGCAAAAGTTTCAGTCGAAAAAAAAAAAAAATCGAATGACCGAAATCCTAGAGAACTGCTCACATGTAGAAAATCACAAAATGTCATATTACAGATTTTTTTTTGAATCCACTAAAAGATGATTAGGAATATTTTTTTTTGTGTATATTTCGGCAGTGATACAACCAAATGTCTTCAAATATGTTTTGATAATAGATGAAAATGTGTATTTTAATGCCCTGATAACAGTTTTTTAATAAAATTAAGTGTGTGCTCACACCAACCTCTGACTTTTTTTTTATCGATTTACATGTATGTAACAAAGGCTCTGCAGAAGCGCTCCGATCACGACGTGTTGTTCCTGACTACGCAGGGTATCGTCCAGCTGGAGCAGCGTCACCGTAACGGAATACGCGGTCGCATGGCGGCCGTGCACGATCTGTCAGTACTACGCCGTGGTTTTTCAGTTCCAGCATGGACACTACGACAAGTGCGTCGCGGCTTCGTCGTCGTGATGATCTTTTCTCACAGCCAGCCATAAACGAACTGGTTTTACGGAGGAATTGGCTGCTAATCTGAGCGAACTTACCTCGCTGAAGAATCGCTTGTGACTCTTCGCGCTTGACAGGTCCTAATAGCTGCTCATCAGCCAGCTTAAGAACTACGTCACAACCAGATAAAGTCCATCTGTCTGTCTAAGAGCACGAAAACCATCTTGGATATTCCGCACGACTACCTTTCGACCTTTCTACGACTACTCGTTTCTACCTTTCTTATCGTGCAGTCTGCAATGCAATGCTGGATTACGTCCATTGGGCGTACTCGTCCTATGATATGACCTGCCTGCAGCATCTGGAGCTGTCCGGCAAAGTCCCGCTGATGAACTGCCAACAGCACGTTACGAGTGTTTTTCTTCTGTGCCTCTGTTTTTTTGTGACCCGATGTTTTCCGTTTTTCCAGACTCCTCCCAAACGGTATCAAGTCGGCAACCTAACCGACTCGTTCATGTACCTGGCAGTTTAGCGGCGTTCGATTCATACGAGCACTTTACCCAGTACTCGGATGAGATCCTGGACTTGCTCGGGGACATGACTTCGAGGCGCGCGATTCGGACCGCCGCATAAGCATCTCGATCAACGCAATTGATTCCAGTTTTGTGCGACTTGCGCTCTTCAAGTCCCAAGCTGACCTCACCCTCGGCCAAGCAACAGCCGTAGAACCCGTTCGGAGATCCAACCCCTGAGATCGGAATAATTCTTTGGCGAAGAGCAAGGTTCTCAGGGCCGCTCCTGAATCAACATCTTGCATCCTTCGTTAGGCCGTAGGCGTCATCCATAAAGTACGTCACGCTGTAAGGGGGTGGAGAGTTGTCGCAAGTGTGACAAGGGAGAGGGGGTACGTGAGACTGTGACGTGATAATCGGACATGGTAATAATCCGTGACGTGGTAATCACTTTGGGGCATAAAAGTTGTGCGCATGCAGTGCTGCTGGGGCTATCGGAACACTTGTTTATAAGTGTTAAATAATATGTTTACACTACTTGGGCCAAAAACTTTCAAAAACGAAAGATTAAAAATGTATTATGTGCGCTCACAGCTCGATAGGCGGATAAGACAATTTACCATGTCAAATTATCCTATGCGCCAAAGTAAACAATATTGATTGTTTACATTGGCGCATTGTTAATTTGGCATCGTAAATTATCCTACCCGCCACCCATCTGACAGAATGCTCATTGGTAAATAACGGCTTCTCTCTCCTCTCACGCGCTGGAGGCATTGAAATATTTCATGCTCTTCATCAGCTGATGCCTACACGTTGCGAGAGGGTTGGAAATACATTATTATTACAAAAGTTTAGTTTTTGTTTAAATCGAGATTTAAATTTTATTTGATAAAGTTTTATGTGCAATGCCACATGAATATAGTCCAATGCCAATGTCTTATGTGCAAAAATTGTTCTATGAAACGTGTCCTATGTGCACTCACAGGTTGTATGAACCAAATTGCGTCAAAACTAAGCGTAATCTTGTCTTTTATATAATCCCGAGATGTACACTTGAAAAGCATTACTCTAGACCCATTTGGGCGTTTTCAGAATCGAAAAATACCCAAACGTGTTTGAATGGGATTTAAAAATGTGCACCAAAACTTTATCATCAAATTTCTCAGATTGAGGTTTTTGCACATAGGACCTTTTGAAAAAGTACTCTAGATTTATCATAACAAAATTCTTTTCACCACCTTCCAAACCAAACTGATCGTTTTCACCACACTCATTCCTTTCTTTCTCACCACAGAAAAACGACTACCACCACCGGTGACGAACGCTTCGATACCGATCGTGCCCGACCAGCTGAAGGGATCGCCTCCGCCCCCGAAACGGAACAACCTGATCGCGAAACGAACGCTTTCGGCGAATGCGGCAACCACCAATGGAGGAACGATAAGTGCGCAGCACCACGTTGTGGTGAAAACCGCACCACTGAAAGGTGAGTACAGTGAAGCGAGCGATGCGTTTGTTTGCGGTGAATTTCGCCATTACGCCTGAGGGTAGGCTAAGGGGAGGGGCACGATCACAGTGCGGTTAAAAATTGTGAGGACGTTTTGAAATCAGTGAATGATTTTTTTTGTGGAAAACAGCTACATTTTAGCAGAATGATACAATTACAACTTTTTAAATAAGTTGAATAGTTCAACAGCGTTAAATACCATACATTTTTTAATTCCAATATATCTTTTAAAATAAAAGAAAAATTAACGCAAACCCGGTAGATTTGCTAACTATAGCCTTAGGTCCATAAAAGCCGCGAGCCATGCTCGTTAATGACTGATCAATTAGAGTGTGGCCAACCATTAAGGATGAACGGTGAGGGGGGCCGCCACTGAGACAACGATCGCCGATATGGTTTATATCCGTTGCGTTGGTTCGGAGCCCACCTTTTTCCACGTGTGAGGAGAAAATATACTCGCGCAGTAAATTCACTCTCGTGCAAGTGTTATGAAAGTATCTTTATGGAATTTGCGTTAACTTACCTGGGCCATCCAAGTGGGCAAATACGTGTGCGAGGTTAGTTACGCGTGCCAAGACGAGAGTAATAAAAGTTTTGTTTTCGCGTCAAAATGCTTCAATAGCTGGTGGCGAATTAAGCCGTAATTTTTGGCATTTCAAACTCGTCAAAATTGAAACAATTGGATCAAATTATTTCAACTCGTCAAATCGGCGTTCGCACACGATACGTCAATTTCGAAATTTCAGCTACAATTTTCTCCTCTCGCATTAGCAGTGTTGCCAGCCCAAAACAAACACCCCTTTGATGCGCGTGTCATGTATTAGAAGAAAATAAATTGAAGAAAAGTAATTTTCACTTTTCTAACTCGGTTGATTTTCCCCAACCGCTCGAGAGGTGCGTTCGATCTGCCATGTTGATAAATGATTGATTCGATGCTGCGCGATTCGACCCAGGCCAGTGTGCAACCGGATTGGCTAGTTTGTTTTGCATTTAGCGCGCCATTTAGACCGCCACATGAGGAAGGGCCACCCCTGCTGGTTGATATTAACTACATAAGCACTTCCTACCGGTGTGGCGTAAAGTTGTTGCGGTAAGTTGTTATCAGAAGATTTAATTAGTTGCATCGAGATTAGCAAACTTGTTGGTTTTGCTTTCCGTTCGCGCTTTGTAGACAGAGGGGAAATTTAGTCATACTAAAATCAGGTTGTAATGTTGATCTGTTTTTTTTTTCATTTAAAGTACGGCTTCTTCCGCATTCCTCAAATATTTTATTATTTTTTGAGTTTTTAGAAGAATTGAATTTAAACCATTTCAATCATTTTGTTTATTTTTAAACAGTTTTAAATAATTCTAAAATTTTCTAAGCAATTTTCAAAAAAATTAAACAATTTTAAACCATTTGAATTCATTTTAATCCATTTTAAACCATTTTAAATCATGTTAAACCATTTTAAACCATTTGAAACAATTTTAAACTATTTAAAAAAAAATTAAACCATTTTCAAAAATTAAACAATTTTAAACAATTTTAAAAAATTTAAACAATTTCAATCAATTTTAAGCATTTAAAAACAATTTTAAACAATTTTAAACCATTTTAAACAATTTTTAACAATTTTAACAATTTTGTAACAATTTTGAAACAATTTTGAAACAATTTTGAAACAATTTCGAAACAATTTTGAAACAATTTTGAAACAATGTGAAACAGTTTTGAAAACAAAATTGAAACAATTTTGAATCAATTTCGAAACAATTTTGAAACAATTTTGAAACAATTTGGAAAGAATTTTGAAACAATTTTGAAACAATTTTGAAACAATTTTGAAACAATTTTGAAACAATTTTGAAACAATTATGATACAATTTTGAAACAATTTTGAAACACTTGAAATAATTTTGAAACAATTTTAAAACAATTTTGCAACAGTTGTGAAACAATTTCGAAACAAAAATTAAAACAATTTTTTAACAATTTTGAATCAATTTTGAAACAATGTGAAACAGTTTTGTAAACAAAATTGAAACAATTTTTTAACAATTTTGAATCAATTTCGAAACAATTTTGAAACAATTTTGAAACAATTTTGAAACAATTTTGAAAGAATTTTGAAACAATTTTGAAACAATTTTGAAACAATTTTGAAACAATTTTGAAACAATTTTGAAACAATTTTGATACAATTTTGAAACAAGTTTGAAACAATTTCAAAACACTTGAAATAATTTTGAAAGAATTTTGAAACAATTTTAAAACAATTTTGCAACAGTTGTGAAACAATTTTGAAACAAAAATTAAAACAATTTTTTAACAATTTTGAATCAATTTTGAAACAATTATGAAACAATGTGAAACAGTTTTGAAAACAAAATAGAAACAATTTTTTAACAATTTTGAATCAATTTTGATACAATTTTGAAACAATTTTGAAAAAAAATTTAAACAATTTTGAAACAATTTTGCAACAATTGTGAAACAATTTTGAAACAAAAATTTAAACAATTTTGAATCAATTTTGAAACAATTTTCATTTAATTTAAAGGCATTCAAAGTTTTATAATATGTCAATTTGATTCAAATTATATAAATTGTCTGCAAAGGCTTCAACAGGGCTTATTTTAAGATTAAATTTGCAAATTTATGCAAACGACTAAATACAGAAAACGTGACAATGTACTTCTCACACTTTTGACAATTACTAATTTGGGTCTTGAAATTTGATTTCTTTTTGCTTAAATATTCTCAAAAGTATGGCTGTGAACAGTGATTTAATAATTTAAGTAATTTCAGAAGATTATAGAAAACCAGCAAAAAAAAAAAAAATGTTTTCGAGCATTCCGGAAATTCTTAATCACTTCAATCACTAACTAATTGGAAAATGCATTCCAACCGCCCAAACATGGCATCTCCCAATCCATGCTTACCAGAGGTGACCAGTTTTTCCCTAGTTAGTCACGGCACGAGACAAACTAGATGAACCGCTTAAGGTGGATGTTAACAGATACATAAATTGCGTAACATAAGCACAGACACTCACGTGACTTCTTCCTCTTTTACCATTTAGGATTGCAAATCTGCACGGGGTTTGCATTCGTTTAAAGTGGGTCTTTAAGATAAAAACTGTTGAAGCTTTTAGGGCTCTTGTTTTAATCGAGATCCAGTGAAATGATTGACAGCTTTCAGCTGCGGGTGCGCCACTCTAGTGCTCCAGTCGAAATTTGGAAATGTTGGGTCACCTTTTCAAAAACAATGGGTGTTATACATGCTCCAAAACAAAAACTAAAAACATGAGAAACGCCACAAACCTGCAGAACAGACGACAGCTTATGCGAGCTTTGCGTTTTTTTTACGAGCTGTGATTGTTGCACTCTTAGTGCATTGACACTTGTAAAACACCTTTGTGATGAAACTCTTACGTCACGTTTTCATTAAACACCACAATTTACGAGCAATTTCGCGCTAATCCAACGCCAATTGCGGGTTATGAATTTTTAATTTGCTCGAACTATCGACTGTGCTTGCACACTGAAAGCTGTCATTTGCCTATCAAACACAATTTTTACTTTCAACCGCGAAGAAAGCTCACCGGCGGCAGCAGACAATTAAAAGCTTTCCAGAGGTGCTACCGACCTCGCCCGCCGGTGACTTGGTGGTGTGTCGTTGAACGGAAAATTAGGCAGCACGACCGGGCCGCCGTTATGGAGGCCATTTATTTGGCAATTATTTTAATTATTTTTGTTTTGTTTTACTTCTTTTTGACTCTCAGCGTGCGTGAATAATCATTGCATTAGCCTTATTAACCCATTTTATCATACTTTATTTTTGTGTTTGCATTGAGGGACGGAGGGGAATGCGCAATGCGCAATTGATTGTTGTTTTTTTTTTGTTTGGTTTGTGAACTCTGACGAACTAACCATGAGCAGCAGAGCTGCAGGTCATCGAAATTATTTGGAAACCATTTCTCCAAGCGTTGAATCGAATCGACCATGTGGAGAAGATTAATTTGCATCGATCATCGATTACGAGCTTTTCACCCCGGTACAGGAGGTTAATTGAACCTGACATTGGTAATGTTTCTTAAAAGGTTTTCCATCAGCTTCAAACTGCGCGGTTTGGTGCGATGATTTTAATTTGTTAATGCACTTTCTGTGGGCTATGGTGGCTCAATTTATCGGTAAACCACACAAATGGACGAATAATTTGAAACTAATTTTAATGAAGAGAAAAAATAGGTTTTCAATCCATTTCTAACAATTTTAGATAATTTTTAACAATTTTAAGCAATTGTATCATTTTGTCAACGAAGTTTAATAGTTTTAAACAATTTTGAAGAATTTTTAATACTTTTTAATCATTTTAAAACAAATTTCAACAAAGTTAGACTATTTAAACAATAAAAAAACAACAATTTAAAAACAATGTTAAACAATTATAACTCTCTAACGCCCATGGTTGCACCAGATTACCACTAATTTTTTGCTTCAAATTGACATTTCTCGAAAAGTAATGAATTAAGTGAAATCGTTCTTTCTGCACAGTGTTAATTAGGATGTTTACTGCCTCCAATTCAAATTTTGATCCAATTTGGTCTTGTCTGTAAAAAATGGCAAGGAAAATCGTAAAAATCTCGATTTTGCTCGGGGCGAAAAGAGGTTAAACGACTTTAAACAATTTTAAACAATTTGAAACAAATTTTAACAACCTTAAACAAATTTAATCAAATTTAAACAATTTTTAAAAAATTCAAACAATTTTAAACAATTTTAAACAAATTTAAACAATTTTAAACAAATTTTAACAATTTTAAACAGTTTTAAACATTTTTGAACAAATTTAAACAGTTTTCAATAATTTTAAACAATTTTAAGCAATTTTAAACAATTCTAAACATTTTTAATCAATTTTAAACAATTTTAAACAATTTTGAACCATTTTTAACAATTTTTAACAATTTTTAACAATTTTTAACAATTATAAACAATTTTAAACAATTTTAAACAATTTTAAACAATTTTAAACAATTTTAAACAATTTTAAACAATTTTAAACAATTTTAAACAGTTTTAAACAATTTTAAACAATTTTAACCAATTTTAAACAATTTTAAACAATTTTAAACAATTTTAAACAATTTTAAACAATTTTATACAATTTTAAACAATTTTAAGCAATTTTAAACAATTTTAAACAATTTTCAACAATTTTAAACAATTTTTAACAATTTAAACAATTTTCAACAATTTTAATCAATTTGAAACAATTTTAACCAATTTTAATTGATTTTAAACAATTTTGAACAATTTTATTTAATTTTAAACAATTTTTAACAATTTAAAACAATTTAAAACAATTTTAAACAATTTTATACAATTTTATACAATTTTATACAACTTTATACAATTTTAAACAATTTTTAATAATTTTTAATAATTTTATGCAATTTTAAACAATTTCAAACAATTTTAAACAATTTTAATAGTAGTTTATGCAACAAGTTGCAAAAAGAGGATTTTTTCAGCACGAGTCGTGCATTTATCCAACGAGGTTCACCGAGTTGGATAAATAAGAAGAGTGCTGAAAATATTAAGTTTTGCATCCAGACCCATACAACATTTTTTGCAATTCCGACAAACACCTATTGAGTGAAATTTTAAGTCAAATTTTCATGTATTTTGTCGATAAATCGTTTAAATAAAAAAAAAATGTTGAAAAGTGTAACTTTTCGAAAAAAGTGCTAAAAAGTTCAACCCATTTCAGTGCTGAAAAGTAGAACTTTTCAGCATTTATTTTGAAAAGTGTTGCTATTTGATTCTGTTATTTTTGGTACAGAAAAGTAGGCTATTTCGTCGTTCTAGAATGACAGGAAAAGTAAGTAGAGCAGTTCTCTAGGATTTCGGTCATTCGATTTTTTTTGTATTTTTTAATCCGACTGAAACTTTTTTGGTGCCTTCGGTATGCCCAAAGAAGCCATTTTGCATCATTAGTTTGTCCATATAATTTTCCATACAAATTCGGCAGCTGTCCATACAAAAATGATGTATGAAAATTCAAAAATCTGTATCTTTTGAAGGAATTTTGATCGATTTGGTGTCTTCGGCAAAGTTGTAGGTATGGATACGGACTACACTGGAAAAATAATACACGGTAAAAAATTTGGTGATTTTATTTAACTTTTATCACTAAAACTTGATTTACAAAAAACACTATTTTTAATTTTTTTATTTTTGATATGTTTTAGAAGGCATAAAATGCCAACTTTTCAGAAATTTCAGGTTGTGCAAAAATCACTGACCGAGTTATGAATTTTTAATCAATACTGATTTTTCAAAAATCGAAATTTTGGTCGTAAAATTTTTCAACTTCATTTTTCGATGTAAAATCAAATTTGCAATCAAAAGTACTTTACTGAAATTTTGATAAAGTGCACCGTTTTCAAGTTATAGCCATATTTAAGTGACTTTTTGAAAATAGTCGCAGTCTTTCATTTTTAAATTAGCACATGTTTGTCCAGTTTTGAAAAAATATTTTGAAAAGCTGAGAAATTCTCTATATTTTGCTTATTTGGACTTTGTTGATACGACCTTTAGTTGCTGAGATATTGCAATGCAAAGGTTTAAAAACAGGAAAATTGATGTTTTCTAAGTTTCACCCAAACAACCCACCATTTTCTATCGTCAATATCTCAGCAACTAATGGTCCGATTTTCAATGTTAATATATGAAACATTTGTGAAATTTTCCGATCTCTTCGAAAAATATTTTGGAATTTTCAAATCAAGACTAACATTTCACAAAGGCCAAACATTCAATATTACGCCCTTTTAAAATGTTTGTCTTGATTTGAAAATTCCAAAAATATTTTTTTCGAAAAGATCGGAAAATTTCACAATTGTTTCATATATTAACATTGAAAATCGGACCATTAGTTGCTGAGATATTGACGATAGAAAATGGTGGGTTGTTTGGGTGAAACTTAGAAAACATCAATTTTCCTGTTTTTAAACCTTTGCATTGCAATATCTCAGCAACTAAAGGTCGTATCAACAAAGTCCAAATAAGCAAAATATAGAGAATTTTCTCAGCTTTTCAAAAATATTTTTTTCAAAACTGGACAAACATGTGCACTAATTTAAAAAAATGAAAGACTGCGACTATTTTCAAAAAAGTCACTTAAATATGGCTATAACTTGAAAACGGTGCACTTTATCAAAATTTCAGTAAAGTACTTTTTGATTGCAAATTTGATTTTACATCGAAAAATGAAGTTGAAAAATTTTTACGACCAAAATTTCGATTTTTGAAAAATCAGTATTGATTAAAAATTCATAACTCGGTCAGTGATTTTTGCACAACCTGGAAATTTCTGAAAAGTTGGCATTTTATGTCTTCTAAAACATATCAAAAATAAAAAATTAAAAATAGTGTTTTTGTAAATCAAGTTTTAGTGATAAAAAGTTAAATAAAAAATCACCAAATTTTTTTACCGTGTATTATTTTTCCAGTGTAGTCCGTATCCATACCTACAACTTTGCCGAAGACACCAAATCGATCAAAAATTCCTTCAAAAGATACAGATTTTGAATTTTCATACATCATTTTTGTATGGACAGCTGCCGAATTTGTATGGAAAATTATATGGACAAACTAATGATGCAAAATGGCTTCTTTGGGCATATCGAAGGCACCAAAAAAGTTTCAGCCGGATTAAAAATTACAAAAATTAAAATTGAAGAAAAAAGACCGATTTCGTAGAGAATTGCTCAGTAGTTTCACGACGGAATTGCAAAAACAATTTTGTAGAATTTCAAACAATTTTAAAACGTTTGAATAATTTTTATCAATGTTTAGGGACCATCCATAAACCACGTGGACACTTTCTTGGGAATCTCTTACCCCCCCCCCCCCCTCGTGGACAATTGTCCATACAAAAAAAAACATTTTTGTATGGATCGTGGACAATCGCCATACCCCCCCCCCCTAAAGTGTCCACGTGGTTTATGGATGGTCCCTTAACAATTCCAAATAATTTTGGGCAATTTTAAGCAAATAATTTTGATTAATTTTAAAACAATTTAGAACAATCATATTTTTTTCAGCAATTCAACAAAATTAAAAGTTATGAAATTGATTTAGTAATTTTTAAACAATTTTAATTTAATAATTTTAAATTATTTCAAACAAATTTAAACAACATTAATCAATTGCAATCAGTTTAAAATATTTTGTTAGAATTTTAAACAATTTTCTACATTAGTAGTTTATGCAACAAGATGCATTAAGAAGATTTTTTCAGCAAGAATAGTACAATTATCCAAAGTGGTTTACCAAGTAACAAGTTTTGCCACATTTTTTTTCAATTACGGTGAACATCCTTTGAATGGAATTTTAAGTCAAATGTCCATATGTCTTGATTATTACTTTTTGCTATAAGTGCTTTGAAGTTCAATTTTTCAGTAACCATTTCAGTGCTAAAAAGTAGCACTTTTCAGCTCTTGTTTCTAAAAGTTTTTAAAACAATGTTTAACAAAATCATTTTAAAACTATTTCAATAAATTTTAAAGCAATCTTAAGCAACCAAAAAAACTTGCAATCAGGCAATTTTGAACATTTTAAAACCATTTTTAAATTGTTTTTTTTACAATGTCTAAAATAAACTTGACACACAATTTGAGCAATTTTGAATAATTTCAATCTATCAATTTCAATTAATCCTAAGTAACTTTTATCTATTTAAACGATTAAAGATGTTTGAACAAGTTTTGATTTTGCATTAGGAAGAAAAAGAAACAAGAAAATTGACTCACTCAATCAGCTTTTTTTGTTTCTAGTACCAATATCCCAGAAACTAATTGTCCTTTTTTCAATGTTATAAAATGAAACATTCGTGAAATTTTCTGATCTTTTCGGATATTTTTCTTTTTAATTTAGGAATCAACTCCAACTGTTCAAAAGGGTGTAATATTGAAAATTTGAGCTTTTTGAAATGTAATGTTTTACCTTTCTATGGCTCAAAAGTTGCGGTTCTTTGTCCCATAAGGCCGTTGCAAATATTTTTCCTTGTTTATGTCGCCTTCAATGTTACCCCGAAAAATCAGGGGGCAAAACAATTTTTTTTAACTTCCAAATTTTAATGAAAATCAATGTTTAATCAACTGAAAACCAGTTGCAATTCCTGCGTTTAAAAACATATTTAACATGATTGAACTCTTTTAAAATATTTAGAATTTTTATGAAGTACCAATAACCAAAAAGTTTTTTTCTGGAGAAAAAAATTTCGGTCAATACATCAGAATTTTGAAAACTAATGATTGGAAAACAACTGAATGCGTGTAAAATGCATTTTAAGACACTGTTTTCATCCAAATTTTGAAAAATTGTTTATAATTTCAATTTTTATATTTAAGAGTCAGAGTCGAGGGACATAAACTTCAAAAAAT